>NC_077227.1:403823389-404563069 GCF_027887165.1 Monodelphis domestica | reverse complement strand
GCAATGGGGGTTAAGTAGGTTGCCCAGGGTCACACAGCTAGGAAGTGCCTGAGACCAGATTTGAATCCAAGACCTCTCATCTCTATGCCTGGCTCTCAATCTACTGAGCTCCCCAGCTCCCCCCAACTTGCTATTTTTCATAGTAGATATTAGGAGTTTTTGTAGTCAAAAAAAGTCATCACCTGGTAAACAACCCTAGGAACAACTTCTCCAGGCTTAGCTAAGTTACTATTTGGATAATAGACATAGTATGTCATTAGACCTGTGTTCAAAACTTTTACAGTCTGATAGGACCTGCTAGAACCTGGGTGCCACTGGCTTGACCTTTAAGGACCTAGAGTCAACTCCCTATCATGATGAGTTATCAGAGGGAGACTTGTTGGAAGATTGTTATTAGTAATCATAATCCTAACACTTTAGGGCACTTCTTTTATTTGTTTTACTTTGTGGAGTGGAAGGAAGTGGTCATTAGCTTTAATGCAAAGAATGGATACCCTAAATGATTCTACTTTCCTTAGGGAAGATGAGCTCTTTGGGAAAAGGTCTTTGCTTGAGAAAGGTTTCTGAGAATCAAGGGAGAAAATACTCAGCAATGAATGTGATTCTGGAGCAAGATATTTTAGCATTTTTTTGTGTTATGGATGCCTTTGGCAGTCGATTGAAGCCAGTGGCCCCTCCTCACAATAATGTTTTAAATGCATAAAATAAAGTACATAGAATTACAAAAAAACCCCACTGATACGGAAATACAGTTACATGTAGATATATATGCATATATACATACATATATATCTTAAAGTGAATGGATCTCAGGTTAAGAAACTTTGAACAAGAGTAGGCCCTGACATGGAGATTCTTCTAGCCTATTGTCTGAAAAGTCAGTTTGAATGCTGATCTGCTTTGGCAGAATACTTTTCTTCTAAGGGTCTTGAGAAGCTTCACAGATGACACTATGCAGCTCATTCCTTGCTGTCAGTGTTGCTAAAAATGCTGCTGTCAGTGACTGAAGGCCATTTGAACAAGGAAAGAATGGAAGTACAGAAAATAGAAAATTAGGGATCAGGCAAGGCTCAGACCTTCCCAGTCCTAAGAAGGCCTATTTGGATTCCAACCAGCACAGGTCCCCTGAGCAAAGCTGGAGGGTGTGTCCTTGGCCCCTGAACTCTGATGACCTTCCTAGCCTTCCTAGTTTCTTTGCCCAAGTGAGGATCTGTTGTTCCTCTCAATTCCTTCCTGACTGTGCCAGTGAAGGAATTTCATCTTTCTGGAAGGGAGGTGACCCTTGGAGGATATCCTAAAATAAGGAAAAGAAAGGAAGAAAAATCACTATTTCTCTAACTGTACTCTACTAGCCCAGTATGCTTGCTCTGCACCAGATGCAGCTGGCTCATTACTTCTCTGCTCAGGTCTTCCTTCTTTTTGTTGTTGAGTCATTTCAGTCGTGTCTGACTCTTTGTGACCGCATTTGGGGTTTTCTTGGCACAGATACTGGAATGGTTTGCCATTTCCTTTTCCAGCTCATTTTACAGATAAGGAAACTGAGGAAAGTAGGGTAAAGGGACTTGCCCAAGGTCATACCACGATTAAGTATTTGAGACCAGATTTGAACTCATGAAGATGAGCCTTCCTGTCTCCAAGCCAGGCCCTCTATCCACTGTGTCATTTAGCTTCTACTTGTCTGGAACACCTTTTCCTGTTGCCACCTGGTGCTTTTGGACCATCCAAATCTTACTATCCTTCTAGGTTCCCACTTCCTCTGAAGGGGATGAATTAGGGAGGTTGCTTAACTCAAATAGACATGAAGACCACAAAATTGTACATAAGGATTCCTGTGGGATATGTATTGACTTAGAAAACAGCAAAATAGGGGCAACTAGATGGCTAAGTGGATAGAGAGCCAGGTCTGGAAATGAGAGGTCCTGGGTTCAAATTTGACCTCAGAAATTTCCTAGCTGTATGAACCTGGGCAAGCCATTTGACTGCAGTTGCCTTAGAACTGATACTTAGTATAGATGTTCATATAAAAGATAAGGTTTTCTTAAAAATAGAAAACAATAAAATATTATCTATTTTTAGTGTGTTTTTATTTATCTTGTTAAATATTGACCAATTAAAATTTTAAAAACTTTTACTTTTTGCCTTAGAATGGACACTAAGTTTCAGTTCCAAGGCAGAGGAACAGTAAGAGCTAGGCAACTTGCCCAGGATTACACATGTAGGAAGTGTTGGAGGTCAGATTTAAACTCAGGACCTCCTGTCTCTAGGCCAGGCTCTCAATCCACTGAGCCACCCAGCTGCCTCCTGACCAATTACATTTTAGTCTAGTTAGGGCTGCACTACGCAGTGTTGTGGGCTCCTTCGTGTTTGATCCTTCTAACATGGAAGATGAATGGAGAAGGGAGAGAGAGGAAGAATAGAGACTCCAATGTATTCCGCCTGTCTTTTTCTAATGAGGTATTAGACATGGGCACTAAAGAACTGCACAAAAGCCTACTGAGTAGGCTGCTCTCTTTGGTTTGATACTGATCTTGTCTGATGCATCCCTCAGTTCCTGGGCTACCTGGGGACCATCCAGGAGCATCTGGTCATAGAAGTCCTTTAACCAGGAGCCAAGTGGAGGTCTAACCCCACAGAACCAGAGCATTTGGCCCATGGGTTTGTCCTTGCCACATGTCCTATGAATGATGGAAACCAAATGACGTAGGATTTGGAGTTCCAGAAGGGAACTTGTGGATCATGAAGCCCAGCCTCTCATCAGGCTGATGAAACAGGCTCCGGGGAAGAAAAGGGACTTCCCAAGGTCACCTGGTAAAGCGGTGAAGCTGGAATGTGAATTTGGGTTTTCTGATCATAACTCTGGAGTTCTTGCCACCATAGCATATAACTACATGGTCATGACGTTGATGCTGGTTTGGGATGACTAAGGCTACACTGTGATTTAGTGGATAGGATATTGGGTTGAGAGTCAGAAGGCTCCAGTTTAGAATCCTACCTTAGCCACTAGCTGTATGATCCTGGGCCTCATTTCTTTTTTTCTTTATTTAACACCCCCCCCCCTCCCCAAACTCTTACCTTCTGTCTCAGTATGAATTCTAAGACAAAAGATTGGCAAGGGTAGGCAAGCAGAGTAAGGTGACTTGTCCAGGGTCAAACAGCTGGGAACTATCTGTAAAGTGATTTAGTGATTTACAAACATCTAAATTGCTATATAAATGCCAAATACTTCTTAACTTAGGGAACATTATTTCTAATGTGATCTCAGTAGAGTCTCCCCTCACCCCCACTTTTCTCTCCCAAATTAGACAAAGATAAACAAATTCAAAGTCTCTTAAATTTTTTGTTCTAATGATGATGTTAATAAATAATAGTGAACAAACACTGCAGCTTTTTACTGTTTACAAAATGATTTGAGTATGTTATGTGTCATTTGATTTCCTTACCAGTCCTGTGAAGAGGGCAGAGGAGTTACAATCTCCATTTTTTCAGATGAAGACACCAATTTTCAGAGGGTATTATATAGTGACTTAGGAAACAGGTCGACAGTTCAGTGGACAGTGATGGACCTGGAGTCAGGAAGACCTGTGTTCAAATATGACTTTAGATACTTAACAGCTGTGTGACCCTGGGCAAGCCACTTAACCTCTGTTTAATCCATTGAAGAAAGAAATAGCAATCTGCTCCAATAATTTTGCCAAGAAAACCTCATGGACAGTTTAGTCTATGGGGTCATGAAGAGTCAGACACAACTGAAGGATAATAGGAAGTATAGTGACTTGTCCAAGGTCACGCAAGTAGCTGGGACTTAAGCTTAGGTCATCTGACTTGACATCCACTGCTCTGTATACTGCATTGTAGCTGCCCACATAAAATCAGACAACAAGCAGGAAGCCTTCATGAAAGTTTCACCGGGCCATGTGTGGTGCTGCCCTCCTATAATTTCTGCTGCTGGGGTTGCTGAGGCTAATGGATCACTTGAGTTGCACACTCTGAGCTGTGGTAGGGCTTCAGCTGATCAGACATTCACACATACAGACTCCCTCTATCACTGCAGATCAGCAACAGTCTTTGAGGTGCCCGGAGCCTGAGAAGTTAAATGACATATTGGATATGTGTCACAGATGCAACCTTGCCACACTACCTCTATTCTCTCTTATAGCTACTCAAAAAGTCTTCATGAGGCACAGTTTTCCACCCTGAGTAATATTTTATTTTTTCTCAATTCCATGTAGAAGCCATTTTTAATATTGTTTTCTCCCATTTTGAGTTCTATATTCTTTCCCTCTTTCCCCTTTCCTCTCCCTCAGATAGTAAGAAATTTGATATAGGTTATGTGTATTCCCATGTAATACGTGTTTGAAGAAGATATATATCATTAAAAAACTTGAAGAAAATAAAGCATAAGCCCCAGTCTTGACCATCTCACTCCCCTGCTCAAAAACCTTTCATGTCTCCCTCTTGCGTGTAAGAAAAAAGACAAACTACACAACCTGATCATTAAGGTCATCCTCCATCTGGCCACAAGCTACATTTCTGCCCTGAATGAACTTTACTTCCCTTTGAGAGCTCTCTGTTTGGTTCAAACTCAAACTGTGCATTTTAGCTCCTGCCCCTATGAATTTCCTCAAGCTACCCTCAGACCAAGAATGTTTCTTTGCAGCTCCGCCTTCCTATGAAGCTTAGCTCAGATATTGCCTTTTACCCCTTCAAGTCTTGAGTTTTCTCTCCTTCCTCAAACACTCTTGGGTTTATTTGTGTATCTGTGTGTGCTCTCTGCTCCTCCAGGAGAATGGAAGCTCCTTGAGGTTCGGGACTATTCTGGCGTGGTGATTGGTACATAGTCAGTGCTTAGGACAAATGTTTGTTGAGCTGAATTGATTTACCTCGAATGCCAGTCTAAATAGAGTCCACAATCTGATAAGCAATAAGGACGCATTGCAGGGTTTTAGTCCTTAATATATAAAAGAAGATGGGGCAGCCGTGTGATTTAGTGGATAGACCACCTATCTGCACATCTACACCTGCATACATCTACACCGATATCTGTAGACGTAATTTCCTCATGGTGAAGCACCCTGTGATAGCAAAATCATAAATTGAGTTTGTACTCCTATTTAATGGAATTGTGGCCAGAGAACTGGTCTATGTGTTGGTAGGATGTGGGTTCAAGTGCTTCCTCTGGCATATACTATACATGTGACTATGGGAAAAATCATTTAATTTGGATCTACATTGGTTAAAGGAGTTTTCTCAGAGAAGTTCCCTCCTACACCAAGGAAATCATCAGTCTGGACCCTGACCTTTCAAAGCACTAGAGAAGAGAGGCTTCCGTTTGAGCCCAAAGAGTAAATTAAGAAGAATTTGGGGGAAATTGTAGATAGTTAGATTTTCAGCCATCATGGTAGCAAATTTGCCAATAATAAGAGTTGCTACAAAATAGAATGTGTGTGGATCATAGGGGTTTGGGGCATGGCACTTCTCAATCTGGAAAATCTGTGTAAAAATTTCTGGCACTCCTTTCATACCAAAGAAGTCTTTTTCTCTTATGAGGTATTTACAGTACCTTATTGCAAAATTGGGTTAACTATTTGCTCTTAGGCTATATAAAGGTCAGTGTTAACATTTCAAACCTTTGTGTGTCATCTACTGACTTTTGTCTTCTTTTCACAAACTTTAACTTTTTATTTACTTTAACTTTAAAAAAGAAATTGTGTGTATTTGTGGTATTAAAAGATAAAATATACTGACGTCATGCAATACTCTCTCTCTCTATATATATTATATATTTCTGAATTTCTAAACATTTCCTGTGTCATCTGCTGGCCTTAGGGTGTCGTCTGCTGCTTCTGTAAAACTCCCTCCAAATTCCATTTAATTTCTTATGCTAACCCACAATATATTAAAACTGTGATGAGAAAAGTCTCGATGTGGAAGGGATACCTATATAAACAATTTAAAAAAACAGTAGAGCACTTTGTTTGATAGGTGATGAGTTCCCCTTCACTGAAGCTGTTTATGCAAAAGTTGATTTCTCATGACTATTGTAGACAACATGCTCATGGCCCAGCTGATATCTGAGCTTTCTTTTCAACTCCAAGATTATGTGCAGAAGCTTCTTTAAGACCACTCAAGCTGATAGCGGCAGAAGGAGCCTTCCTGGCTCTTTCTACTAACTCACATTGCTATTCACCTTCACATATCCAAATCAATGGTTGATTGAAACTGACTTGTGACCTTACTCTGCTGTTTACTCTCTGCACCCAAGGAAACTTGGAACTGACCTATAGACCAAAGGCTCAAACTTGAATGGTCTCTAATAAACACTGAAGAGTCCTCCAAAGGTAATGGAGGTGTTTATCCTGCTGCTGGGCTGAGTTTCAGTGGGGATTGGGACTAACTGTTATGGCTACAGGTAGAGACATCTACTCTCCATAGCTCAAGATGATTTGGGAACAACTGTGTATTTTAAATGTTACTGGTTCTTCCTCCCTCCCCTAACTTTTTGTCTTTCCTGCTGGCTCTGCATTTTCCTTAAAACATACACACACACAACTTCATACAAAGTAGGCATTGTTCACCTTCCAGTCAAAATGGAGGTGGCCCAGCTGAGATTTTTATTTGGTCTAGTCTTGCACCTGGTCTAATGTTTGTTTATTTATTTTCAAACAAATGGTAAACATCTTGATAAAGCAACCTGAAGCCTTGTTGTCAGCATGTGGTGCAAGCTTAGTCGGTAGGTGGCTCCAGGACTGACTGTTTTCTGGGAGAAGGCCAAGGGAGTGAAAGGCAAACTTTAAATTTATGGAGAATTGGTATCTACTTGAAGTTCCCTGTCTCAAAATGGCCACTGAATCACTCAGAAAGGATCCTTCAAAGATTCATTGAGAGCCATTTGCTCTGACAGCTGTAAGGACATTTTTATCATGGATTTAACAAACATCAACAACCACAAACCCATCAATATATAAATGAGAACAGAAAAGATTGTATATGAAACTGTAACAAAACTGACCTGCATGTCTGTGTCTCATTTTGAACTTCCTTTTTTTCTCTGAAATTTTAAATATTTCATTGTTGCCTTCTTTCTTTCACTTTTAACTTTTCTATATCACTATCTACTAATTTTTCCTTTTAATAGCAGCTCCCCCTTTTATTTAAAGCTTTTAAAATTGATCTTTTCTTCCCACTATCTTTCTACCTCATTTATCAAACGAAACAACAAACAAAACCCTGAAAAATAAAACCTTTAATATATACATGCATAGTTCAGTAAAAACAAATTCTTACATTGGCTATTTCTAAAAATGGACGTTTCTTTCCACATTTTACATTTATCAATCAAGGTAAGGGATGTGTTTTATATTCATTCTTTTGAATCATAATTTATCATTGCTTTGATTAGAGTGCGATTGTCTTTCAAAGTTATTTTTTCTTTATAATGTTATTCTAAAATTGTTCCCCATTTTTGTTCATTTCACTCTCCATCAGTTCATAAAGATATTCCTCGTTTTTTTTCTCTGAAATTGTTCATATCATCATTTCTTATGGCACAATAATGGTTTGTTACATTCATATACCACAATTTGTTTAGCCATTCTCCAATAGGAAGACAACCATTCCTTAATTTCCAGTTTGGGGTTGCCACAAAAGAAGTTGTTAGAATTATTTTTGTACACAGAAATAATTTTTTTCTTTCTTTGATCTCTTCAAGATATAGCCCTAGAGTTGTATACTTGGTTCAAAGTCAGAGATGTGCTCAAGACAGCCTGTATAGGAGTCTATTATTAAATTTTCAGTGTGAGTCCTTATGCCTTGGAAATTGACAAATGCAAGTGAGGACTTAGTTTACTGTTTTATTTTGATTGTCTAAACATAAGAAAGTGATAGGGAAAAGGTTCATAATGCATATTAAGTGTGTCTGACATATATTTTCTCCCCAAGAGTTGGTTATTAAATATGCACCGGAACACTCCTGGTCAGTTTGGCTCTCATAATTTGTTTACAGTATGACCTTTTATATGTACTTAATGTATCCATTTGGAGTTTGTCTTCTTACATAGTCAATAATCAATAAACATTAAGGGCCTCCTATGTGCCAGATATTGTGCTAAGTGCCAGGGATACAAATATATATATATATATAAAGAAAGTTGTCCCTGGCCTCAAGTTGCTTACAACCTAAATTTCTACCAGACCACAGTCCAGTTTTCTCAGTGTTGTTTTTTTTTCTGCCAATTGTGATTCCTCCCAGTAATTGAAGTTTTTGAGTTTATTAAATACTATATTCCTGTACTGTTTGCTTTTGTTTGTTATATCTTAGTTGTCATGTATTTAGTCTGTTTCACTGATTTAACTTTTTTTTAAACCAATAACAAATAGTTTTAATGTTTAAAATTTTATTACATGTATTTTGAGATATGGTACTACAATATCTTCCCTTCTCACTTTTTTTGGTTATTTATTACCTTGAAATTCTTGGCCTTTTGTTCATCCACATAAATTTCATTAGTTTTTCTTCTAGCTCTATAAAATGTTCCTCTGGGTTTTTTTTAAAGACATCACCGAAGATCTAAGTTAATTTAGATAGTATTGCTATTTTTATTATGTTAGCTTGACTTACTGTAAAAATGGAGATTTGAACCTCAGATTTCAATCCCCAGAAATCCTTGGCACTTCCCATAATGTCCTATAATCTCACCTGAGATCCCCACCTGGGCCAAGAACAAAATTTGTATTTAAACTAACTGTACCGCCTGCTTGGTCTCTCCTCTTCTGCTTCTAAGCACACACAGGTAAGATGTAAGTGGCTGTGAATGGGCTATGTGCCCTAGGCATGTGCTTTCTTATTTTGTATTTTCTAATAATCTTTAATAAACCCCTAAAATATAATACTTTTAGTAGAGAAACTAATTTAATTGTTACATTACTCATGAACAATCAATGTTTCTGCAGTTATTTAGGCTTGTCTTTGTTTCTTCAAAGAGTGTTTTATAACTATACATATGTTGGAGTTCTTGGGTGAATCTAAATAGATAACATTCTCACATATTTTATAGTTTCACTCTTGAAATTTTAGCTGGACTTTATCAGATCTAGGATTTTATCAAATCCCCTCCACTCCTGCACATGGTAACCTACTCTTTCTACTAGTAACTCCACACCACTGCTTACTCTCACATATACCCGAAGTTGCTGTCTACTCATTACACCAAGTAAAGAACAAATTGAAATGCCTCTTTATTCTATGTTACTCTTGTCCAGGGACTTCCTTTGGGATACAGAGTGATATGATAGAAAAAGCTGTTGTCTTAAGAGTCTCTAGATTCTAGTCCCACCTCCAATGCTCTCTTTGTCATCTTGCAAAAGTGATTTAACTTCCCTGGGCCTCAGTTTCTTCATCTCCATAATGAAGTATTTGAACTAGAGAGACTGCGAGGCCCTTTCTAGCTCTAAAGAAAGGTTAAATTACTTGCTGACCAGTATTTAATCCACAGTGCCTAATTCTAGAGCCAGTATTCTTGCCAAACAAGGTTAAATGACATGCCCAGAATCCTTCAAGGAGCTCATAATCTAATGGGAGAGAGAACATGCAAACAGTGACATATACATAAAATATATACAGGGTCAGTTTGAGGTAATCTCAGGAGGAAGGTACTAATGTTGAGGAAGACCAAGATAGGCTTCTTGCAGCTTGGGAAGTTAAGAGAGGTGGAGATGGAGAGGGAGAGCATTCCAGAATGAGGATAGTCAGTGAAGAGTCATGGTTAAGAGATAGTGCAGTGATGGCAAACCTATGGAATGGGTGCCAAAGATGGCATACACAACACTCTCTGTGGGCACATGGCCGCCCTCTCCATCCACCTTCTCTCCAGGGTTTGTTACTAGAAAGGCAGAAGGACTTGGGTGAAACTGTTCCCCTCCCATCTCTATGCACCTGATGACATTGTTTCACATGCTTGTCCCCTCTGCCCAGCAGCCAGTGGTAGCTCACAGTGGGTACAGTAGGAGGCTCACAGGTGGCAGAGCTGGAGGGGAGCAGAGCACTCCGGCCACTCCCCTCCCCCTCTCCATGCACCTAAGGACATTCCTCACTTCCTGCGTCCCTCAGCCCAGCAGCCCAATGGGAGCGCTTCCTCCCTCCCCTGTGTGGGGTAAAGGGGGGGCAGGGCACACCCAACACTCAGTGGGCAGGGAGGAGGACAGTGCACAGTCTCTGGGGGGAGGGGCACAGCACTTGGTATGAGGTGGGGGATGGGGGCAGGGCCCATCATTTAAGAGACAGAGGTCTCTTAAAGATTCACTGAGATAGTGTCTTGTGTGAAGAATAGCAAGAAAACCAGTGTGACTGCATTGCAGTGTATATAAAGGGGAATGAAATGTAAGAATACTGGAAAGGTAGGAAGGGGTCAGGCTATAAAGGGTTTTTAAAGCCAAACAGAGGGTTTTATATTTGATTGTGGAGGTA
Source organism: Monodelphis domestica (assembly GCF_027887165.1). NCBI lineage: Eukaryota > Metazoa > Chordata > Mammalia > Didelphimorphia > Didelphidae > Monodelphis > Monodelphis domestica. The sequence continues at coordinate 404,552,607 of NC_077227.1, read as the reverse complement.
ATAGAGAGTCAGTCATATTTATTTGATAGGGAGGTGATATGGTTGGACTTGAGCTTTATAAAGATCATGTTGGCCACTCAGAAGAGGATGGCCTAAAGTCAGGAGAGACTTGAATCCATAGGAGCTGATGAGATCATAAAATGAAGTCAGATAGAGGGAGAAGAGAAGAGGGCCTAGGACAGAGCCCTGAGACACCCATAGTCATCAGGCATGGCCAGGTAGGAAAAGAACTGGGAGAACAGGGTCACATAAACCTACTAAGAAGAGAACATTAAAGAAAAGAGTGTGATTAACAGTGTCAAAAATCACAGAGAGGTCAAGAAAGATGAGGACTGAGAAAAGACCATTAGCTCTGGCAGTTAAGAGATCCCTGGTGACTCTGGAAAAAACAGTTTCAGTTAAATGATGAGGTCAGAAGCCAGACTATAGAGAATTAAGAAGGTAGCGGCCAGTAGCCAGAGAGACAAAAGATCAGTGAGAGATTAGGAATGATAGAGGGAACAATCTGCTGGAGAAGATGTGATAGAATGGGATCACTTGTGGCTTTGTTTTGGCAAAAAAAGCTATCTCATCATGTGAGACAGGAGGGAAGGCAGAGAGATAGAGACAGAAGGCATCTGGGTGATCTGAGATGAAGAGGAAGGGTAAAGAGGGACCTTCTGATGAATGGCCTCAATTTTTAAAGTGAAATTTGTGGCAAGGTTCTCACTTGAGGGTGGTGAGAAGGCAAGTTATGGGAGGTTTGGAGAGAGATTAAAAGGTCTGGAAAAGCATTGGTGAGTGGGATACTCAGGGAGATGTGAAAGGATTGTTTTTACTCAAGAATGTACTTTATGAAGAAGTATAAATGAATCATGAACTGCATAAGAATACCCCACTCTCAAACCTACTGATGACATCACAGAATAATCAAATTGATCAAGTATTTGTAGATATGGTTCAATAATAGTCCAAATAGAGCAGGGATTACAGTTGGTGGCAAGATCCTCCTGGAATTCCTTTTTTTAATTTAATTTTTTTTTTACCAATTACATGTAATAACAAATTTCCACACAAGTTTTCCTAAGTTATAGGATTGAACTTATCTCTCTCTCCCTCCCTTCCCTACCCTTCCCCTTCCTGGTGCTGGTAGATGATTTGATCTGGGTTATACATGTGTTATCATGCAAAACATATTTCCATGTTGTTCATTTTTTAAGTGAGTAATTTTATGAAACCTAGGGTTCCTTTTTATAAGAACATTGTGATCACAGAATTTGTGAATTAGATGGAAACTTAAAGGACATCAAGTCCAACCCATACCCAATAGGAATTAAAAGAACATAATTAGATATTTGAAGGATATATATATGCATATATATATATAAAGTTCAGAATATATATATATGTGTGTGTGTGTGTGTGTGTGTGTGTGTGTGTGTGTGTGTGTATGAGAGAGGATTCTAGAATGTTATAATATGAAAGACCAATGGTAATCAAACTCCCAAGTTGAAAACTCCCAAGATTTCCAAAATTCCATCTTTACCTCCTCTGGATCCATATCATTACACTTTTTTGACAGCTCTAATTGTTAATAAAGTTTTTCCCCGCATTAAGTCCAAATTTACCTTTTAGCAATTTTTTTACCATTCTTTCTTTTAAGACAAACTTTTAAGACAAACAGAATATGAATAACTGACATTTATATAGCACTTTAAGCATTGCAAAGTACTTTGTATGTGTTATCTCATTTGAACTAATCTGCCACATTGGAACTTTTTCAATTCTTGAAGATAATTCTGATGCCCTCCTTCCTTCCCACCATGTTGAGTCTTCTCTTCTCTCTCAGATGATGTAAATTTAAGACCCTTCATCATCCCTGTTGCCCTCTAGACATTGTCCATCTTCTCAATGTCCTTCTTAAATGGTGATAATTGCATCAAGCCCCAAAACATGGCAAGACTTCCTCAATAAGGTTACCAACTCACAATCTCAGAGGCCACCCAGTAGTCCAGTCTCATTGTTCTTTTCTGCCCCTAATATAGCTTATCCTCCCCTCCCCATTTTGTTTCCTTTTTTGGGAGAGGGGGATTATTTCTATTGGTGTTTTTAGAACTTGATTCTTTATTTGTTTATAGAATTATAGGCCATTAACTCCCATATCTCCTTTCTCTGAGGTTATTTTACCTTTACTTCTGAATCATGAACCAAGGCAGTGTGATATAGTGGAAGGAGCACTATTTGGGTCAGAGGACCCAGGTATGTGTTCCATTTCTCCCACTTGTAGGTGGCAAATTTGTGTATTTTTGGCCATATCATAACACCTCCTGAGGCCTTGGTTTTCTTCTTGTGAATGAAAGAGTAAGAGCAGATGACATCCAAGATCTCTTCCAGCTTTATGGCTAGGATCCTATTTATTCTGAGATGGAATGGTTGCTTGTTCCCAAGGTTCTTGCCACATTTCTACTTCATCAACCAGTTTCTCCTTGTTGGGCAGAATCATATCCAGAAGGGGAATTTTCCTTGTCATTTCCTCTTCTTAAAAAAAAATTCATTAGGATCAGTCAAGAATGGATTAGCTACACCGCTTTTTGGCAGAGAGAGAAGTATCAGATAGCTGGGGCTCCCTATTACTACAATCTTCATATAATGTTTGTGGTCTGTTTCCTGAATTCATCTAATTCCTTATTCAGTCTCGCTAGTCTGTAGTGGACTTTAGACACAACTGAAGAAGGCTAAATATTGTCTCATTTTTTAAAAGAGGGAAGAGGATAAAGTCTGATCAACTTGACTTCTTTTCCTAAAAAATTCTATTAAAATGATAGTTCATAACTGCTTAAAAAAGAAAATGGTGAATGTCAATTGTATAACTTCATTAAGATTCCGGACTAACCTTTCTTCCTTTTTATTTGGGGTGACTACAAGACTGGTAGCAGAGAAATGCTATGGATATTGAAGTTCAGCAAAACATTTGAGAAACTTTTATTCTCCTCTTGCAGACAAGATGGAAAGACATGTACTAGCCATTTGTATGTCTTGGTGAATTAAGAATTGGTTGAATGATCATTCTAAAGAGTAGTTGTTAATATTCTGATAGTGACTTGGGGGAAGTCTCTAGTGAGTACCTCAGGGATTTCTTCTTAATCCTGTGCTACTTAATGTTTTTTAATCAGTAAATTGAATGAAGTTAGAGATTGCATGCTTATCAAATTTTAGTATGGAAGGAAACTGAGGAAGGTCTCTAATATGTTGAATAACAGTCAAATCCAAAGAGATCTTGACAAATTTGAACAATAAGACTGTAACTAATTAGTTGAAATGTAATAGCAATAATTGTGAACTCCTAACTTGGGTTCAGAAATTTAACTTCACAAGTAAAAGATGGGGAAATCATGGCTATATGACAGCCTTCAAAGTGGGCACTTCCCAAATTAATTCTGAGCGCTTACAGAAATGGCCATTAACACTAATCTTAGATGTCAAAAAAAACTTTCCTTAGCCCTCTAGTAGCATGTCTCTTATTTAGATTTTTAAGAAAATGGTGATTTGGCCAATTCTAAAATGGTGATAGTGACAGTGGGAGTTCTGCATTTTTGAGAACAGGGACTGTTGTTTTTTTTTTAATTTGAAAAGTTTTATTTAATTAATTAATTTAGAATATTTTTCCATGATTCCATGATTCATGTTCTTTTCCCCCTTCCCCTCTTCTCTCTCCCCTCACCTCCAGCCAATGAGCATCTCCACTGGGTTTTACATATGTCATTGATCAAGATCTATTTCCATATTATTGATATTTACATTAGGATAATTGCTTAGAGGCTACATCCCCAATCATAGCCTCATTGACCCATGTGATCAGGCAGTTGTTTTTCATCTGTATTTCTACTCCCACAGTTCTTTCTTTGGATGTAGATAGCAGTCTTTCTCATAAGTCCCTCAGAATTGTCCTGGATCATTGCATTGCTGCTAGTAGAGAAGTACATTATGTTCAATTGTGCCACAGTGTATCTATCTGTCTTTGTGTAAGGTTCTCCTGGTTCTGCTCCTTTTACTCTGCATCAATTCCTGGAGGTCATTCCAGTTCCCGTGGAATTCCTCCACTTTATTATTCCTTTTAGCACAGTAGTATTCCATCACCAACATATAACACAATTTGTTCAGCCATTCCCCAATTGAAGGGCATCCCCTCATTTTCTAATTTTTTTGCCACCACAAAGAGCGCAACTATGAATATTCTTGTACAAGTCTTTTTTTCCTTATTATCTCTTTGGGGTCTAAACCCAGCAGTGATATGGCTGGATCAAAGGGCAGACATTAAAGCCCTTTGGGCATAGTTCCAAATTGCCATACAGAATGGTTGGATCAATTCACAACTCTACCAGCAATGCATTAATGAAGGACTTTTTAAACCTTTCTTTGTTTTCCCAGAAGTTGGCACTTAATAAATGTTTATTAACTGACTGGTTGATTTTTTGCCTGATAGAATTTAGTATCTACTCAAGCATATTGTAAACCATTTCACCTAGAAAGAATTATGTATATATCTATTTATCTATCTAGCATTTTACTTGTGGAGCAGATGTATTCCCAAAAAGGTAAGAGGAGAAGACAAATGGTAAAAGAGGAAGGTGAGTTGGATTGACTGTCTCGAGGTCCTGAGTTCAAACTCCACTGTAGCTACTTAATGCCTGCGTGATTTTAGTCAATTCCTATCTCTTCTCTTATCTCCAGTTCCCTCCTTTGTGAAAGTAAGGGGTGGAATATTTGGTCTCTTTTCAAGGTCTCTTCTGGCTCTGGAAGTCTGTGTTACATCATTTCTACCAGCTTTGAAATTTTATTATTTCAGCTGAAGAGTGATGATCATGATGCAGTGGAGAGAGCATTGAATTGAGAATCAGATGTTTAGGGATCTCATCTGAGATCTACAATTCTCCCTTCCCTTGTCCTCAGTTTTCCCACCCTATCAAATTAAGACTGAATTTAGGAGTTCTTAACCGGGGCTCCATGACTGCTTAAGGGTGTGTAGATAGATTTCAGGAGTTCTATGAGCTTGAATGGGGAAAAAAATACCTTTGTTTTTAGTAAAATTGGTTTTCTTTGTAATTCTATGTATTTTACTTTATGCATTTGAAAACATTATTCCAAGAACTTCACTGGACTGGCAGAGTAATCCTTGATTCCCAAAATACTTAAGACCTCCTAGGTTTAGATGATATCTCAGATTACTTGCAACTCTATACCCTATGTACCTATAAAAGGTAGTCATTTCAAATAGACATGGTTTCCTATGAGACTTCCATTATTTATCCTCCACTGGGGGAAAACCTTCGTTTTAAACTCTGGTAAATGGGGTTTTAAGATTCTGATGAACTTGACAACATGCCAACAGAACAGCATTCCTGGTGTGGCTGCCAGCAGGCCAGAAGATCAGAGGAATCAGAGTCAAAGGGACTCAGTGATTATCTAGTCCAACCCCCTCATTTTATTGGCAAAGTATCTTCAGCTCAGAGAAGACAGACTTGTTCCTGGTAGAGGCAGGACTAAAACTCGCTGGATTTGACCCAAAATTCAATGCTCTTTCTACCATGCCAGGCTTCTTGCTGAAAATTCACTTTTCTTCATGTTTATTTTGATGTGAAATTGGGAGGTGAAATAAATATAATCAGTTCTCTTAACCACGAAAATTAGGTTTCCTACCTGGGGAAGTGTGAGCCTGAATATTGGCAGGTTTAAACCAAGGGCTGTGAATCTCTTTTACTTTGTCATTCCCCATCTTGTATAAGCAGTCTTGGAGCCTGGGCACTTTCCCGTCCCTAAGAAAAGGGTGAAAGTTCCTTAGATTGAATGATTGCTATCTCTTCTCAGAGCTTGATTTTTTAAAAAGACTGGCAAGGCAGAGATTAAGTGCTTACTAAATGCAAATCTTTGGGGATTAAAAAAATACTAACAAACTAGAGACATCCTGCCCTCCAAGAGTTTACATTCTATTTGGGGGAAGAAAACCCACAGGGTACTTGTATGCTCCTAAAGATAGCTGGAAAGAGGTATGGAGGTTTATTCTGGGACAAGACAAGGCAAAATATCAATTCTCAGAACTAGGCATCTCACTGATAGATTCCAAGGTTGTGTTGCTGAGGGAGAGGTAAGGAAGAGATAAAGATGGTGGCCGGAATGTAGGTGGGGAGATGATGGAGAAGGGAAAAGAAGGCTCTTAATATTTTTTGACTCTGTAATTGGGATTGGGAAAGGGAAATAGGAAATTATGGGGAGGAAAGCCATGTGGGATTTGTATCAACTTAAGAAACTAGGAATGTTTTACTTGAAGAAAATATCTTTGGAGACATATGATTTCAGGCTCCTAGTTTTTGATGTACTGTCAGGTAGAAGAGGGATTGACTGCTTTATTCTGTTCATGCAGAACAATGGACATTGGATGAGAGGGACCAGAAGGCAGATTTTGTTTTAATGTTTTTTTTAAAAAGGCAAACAGTATTTCCTAACAATTCTAGTGGAATGGGCTGCTTTTGGAGGTAGTGAGATTTGCTGGCTTTCCCTTAGGGATTCCATATAGGATATCAGGAGCTTGAGGGCAGGAGTTACTTTTCGTTTAGTTTTTGTTTCCCCAGCACCCAACTCCATACCTGGCACATAATATGTATTTTAAGAAATGCTTATCAGAAGGCAGCTAGGTGGCTCAGTGAGTGGATTGAGAGCCAAGTCTAGGGACAGGAATCATGAGTTCAAGTCTAGCCTTGGATACTTTCTCGCTATGTTACTCTGGGCAAGTAACTTAAGGAAGCCTAGCCCTTCCTTACCCTTTTCTGCCTTGGAACTGATACACAGTATTGATTCTAAGATGGAAGGTAAGGTTATAAAAAGAGAATTTTAAAAACAGAATATTATAAAGGGTAGATATGGGCTTAATGCACCTAATTAACATTTTTATTTGAACATTTTTATTTAATTTGTTTATTTAATTTAATCCATTGATTTAGAATATTTTTCCACGGTTACAAGATTCATGTTCTTTACCCCCTCCTTTCCCCCCTCCCGTAGCCAACTAACAGTTCCACTGGGTTTTATATGTTGCACCTATAATTTTTAACTTTACACTAGGCCTGGAAGTACAACTAGATTCCTATATGAACAGAAAGCAAAAGGTTCTGATTCAACTTTGTGAAAATGAACTGGAATTCTTATTCTTCTGTTTTGTTATAGGTATTTTGTAGTCTTATTCTTCTATCCTATTAAATTGCTTTTATAAAAGAGTTGTTTCCTAGTGAAAGTTTCAGATTGTTTATTAACCCAAAGAACAAGTAGCTGAGGCTTGCTTATGAATTATTCCTTGGGAACACAAGGAGGGTTTCAGAATGGGGAAGGATGACGTGTTGCTAATCCTCCCTCTCCCTCCCTCCTGCTCTTTTAGCTTCCTCCTCTCACTCCCCCCTTACTCAATCCAGTGCCAGAGAGCATTGTGTTCTCACAGGGACATCCCAGAAGTCATGCACCTGAGCTCAGCAAGCAAATCTATGAAGTGCCTACTGTGTGCAAAACCGGTATATGACTCCATGGGCCACAGAGGCCCCGAAGCTAAACTGGGCTTTCTGATAGCTAGAAAATGCTCTATCAACTTGGCCAGGACATACTGTGTCAGTGCTTGGCTCATTGATTTTTGTGTATTCGGATTCTTCTCTAGGCAAGGCATAATCAATCAAAGGAAAGCAGTCTAGATTGGCGGGGAGCCAGGGCAAAGACACAGGTATGGAAATACTGAAGCTTGTGGGCCAGGCTGGACTTGAAGAGGGGCTACATGATTCCCCACCTGTGGCTCCCAACTCTGTTAGGCATTATAAGCTCAAGGCAGCAAGGTGGCACAGTGGATAGAGCACTAGCTGGGAGTCAGGAAGACTTGAATTAAAATCAAACGTCAGACATTTACTACGTGTGTGACCTTGGGCAAGTCACTTGAATTCTTGGTTTCCTCTACTATAGAATGGGGATAATAAGAGCCCCTCGCAGCTTTATTGTGAAGATTAAATGAGATAATATTTATAAAGTACTTAGCACAGTGCTGGACACCTAGCAAGTGAGTGATAAATACCTGTTTCCTTCTTTCCTCCTTTTTCAGATATGTATACAGTGGTGCTCCTACATTTCTCCATTCATACCCTTCTAGTGTTATTACAAATTCAAATTTTGATTACAATTTCAATTACATTTACATACACTTTACATACATTTACATACAATTACAATTACATACAATTCGATTACAATTACAAATTCAAACTTTGAGACATAATTAAGTATAATTTTTCACTGAAGTCAGGGGTCTGACATAAAGCCAGTGGAACTAAGTTATGGAAATGCCATTTTCCTCCAAGTTAAAAACCCCTAGCTTCAGAGAGCTGGAATTGGAATCAGGAAGAACTGAGTTCAAATCTTATCTTCAACACATTATGGGTATGTAACTTTGATTAAGTCACTTATCATCCTAATGCCTACTTTTGTGGTCTCCAAACTGGAGAGTGTGGCCTGACCTCTTTGACCTCTCATTCTCTCTCAATACACAGCCTATCAAGCACCAAAACTTGTTTCTACCTGCACAACCTCTCTTACGTTACTATTCCCAGTGGATTGATCTAATTGATTTCTATGCCTAAATCCTCTCTCCTTCTCCCCACTCCAATATGTCCTCCAGTCAGCTAGGATTTTCCTCCACTGAAATAATTTTCCTAAAACTCAAATTTGATCAGGCCATTTTTCTACTCAGGAAACTCTAGTGACTCCCCATTGGCTCTAGATAAAATTTTACCTAAAATATTTGTCTCATTCACTTTTAATTTCTATTTTGTTTCATGTTTATATGGTGGTTATGTAAACCTTAAAATTCCTTAGACTTATAAATGTTGGAAATTTCACCATTGGGATATTTCATACTTGGAAATTTTCTTACTGATAGTCTATTGGAATGGGAACCCCATTGGCATGGGAGGTTCCTCCTCTTTCCTTCTTAAGATTACTTTAGGACAGAAACCTTTTGCTGAACAATGGAAAGGGCTTTGAGCTATGCTTAAGCATAGAACAGGAATTTCTTTGAGTCATGATTGATTTTAGAATTGATACAATGGAGATACTTGGAATCAATCTCCACCCTATTCAGTCCTAACAGGATTGAGTAAGGGCTGCAGCCTAGATCAAAATTTAATTATTCTAATCTCTACCCTACTCAGGTTAACAGGATTTAGAAAGGGCTGTAGCAAAGGATCAAAGATTTAATTATTTGAAAATATGACCTTCAACAGACATGTGCAAAAGCCAGAGACCTCTGGGCAGTCCTGGGTTTAAGCTAGAGCCTCCATTGGCACAGGGAAATTGATGGACAGGTGATTGGTAGATGTGAGGACTGAGGGGAGGCAACTTGGATGGTTTCCTTAAAGACAGGGGAGTCTGAAGACTCGGGGTGGTTGTTGAGAAGTTGGTCAGTGTGGTTGGTGTGGCTCTGAGAAGCTTGCTCTGAAGGAAGCTGAAGGTGGGGGCCTCTGAGACTGTTTCTCCATTTTGGTCACGTGAGTAATAGGGACTGATCTCTTTTCTTTGCCCCAGCTATCTAAGGGCTTGGGCCTTTTGGCCCAGCCTAAACAGAAGGGGTATTTAAGCCCTATTCCCTTCTCTCCCCTTTCTCTCTCCCTCTATCTCTCTATCTCTAATTCCTTTCTTCCTCGTATTGTAATTAAACTCCATAAAAGATTAACTGCTGATTTGAGTTTTCATTAAGGAATTACATAGCTGAATTCCTTGGCGACCTTAAATTAATATATATCAGTCTTTTAAAGTGATTTCCTTGTAACAGTTATGAGGTGAAGCCTCAACATTTTTTTTTATAAGAAGGGTTTATGATAAGTAAAGTTTGAACATTGCTGCTCTAGAAAACTATAATTTTCAAAACAGTGGTGAGCTGCTTTGGTAGCAGAAGATTCCTCATCTGGGAGCTCTTTTTACCAGTCATATCAGAGATCCAGTTCCTATCTTGATTGTGATGCTTGAACCAATCCTTGAATATTATAGTTTACATTAGCTCATCATTCTTTTTAGTGCCTTGCCCCAAAGAGCTGCTATTTGACATTTATAAAACTCAGAAATATGCAGAAATTGACAAGTATGAGAAATTCAGAAATCATGGCATTGTTTGCATGAACCATTTAGTATGAAATAAACCATATAGTATGGACCAAGAAAACAGTATGCACAATGACAATAGAAATGTAAATGGAGAAAAATCACTTAAAAGTAATTAAAATCTGAGTAGTAGAAAAACTAATGGGGAAGTTAGGTGGCTCAGTGGATTGAGAGTCAGGCCTAGAGATGGGAGGTCCTGAGCTCAAATCTGACCTCAGACACTTTTGTGATCCTGGGCAAGTACCTTAACCACAATTATTTAGCCCTTACCATTTTTCTGCCTTGAAATCACTACTTATTATTGATTCTTAGATGGAAGGTAACAGTTTAGAAAAAAAAAAGGAAGAATAAAGAAAAAATTACTGAAAGTTTTAGAGATGAAAGAATAAAGTAGATCTCCTCCCTCATGGCAGAGAGGTCAGGATAGAATAGAACAGTGTATATGTCATCAGCTATGTTTTTGTTTTGACCCAGGGAAGGAGGAGTTAGTTGGAGAGGGATGGAAAATGACTTTCATTGCAAGACCAAAAAAAAATAGTAGAATTTACTAAAACAATATGGAAAAGAAATAAAAATGAAGTAAAATGTGAATAGAATTTAACTGAGTCATCCTGATGGGATCAGTCTTCTGACTGTGACTCAATACTCTGGGACTGTCACCTCTTTCATTCTAGATATTATACCTTTCAGCAAAGCCTGAAAGCATGCTAGCACCTTTGGCTATGTTACATAGCTGATTCCTAAAACCAAGACTTTCCCCCATATGAATCCTGTTTCACTATACCTCTACGACCTTGTATTATGAAGTTGACTTTTTGAACTGAAGTAGAGGAATTTGCATTTATTTCAATAATATTTTATCCTTTTTGGAGTCAGTGTTTTGTTCAAGGTAAGACCCCAGATAGGTGATCTGCCATATCCCAGCTGAAAACTTTGATAAACATGGCATTTATGCCTTTATCTAGATCATTGGTAAAAATTGCTGAATAGAGTCAAATAATGATGCCTGAGGCAGTCCACTAAAGACCTTGCTCCAAATTAATATCAAGCTCTTTATGAATGATGGCTCTTTGGGTCTATTTTTTAATTCAACAAGTTCTGAAATCATCTAGGTATATTGTTGTTTAGCTGATATCATTCCATCTTGTCCACAAAGACAGCATGAGGAACTGTTGAGTGTTTGACTAAAATCTTGGTAAACTTTATCCATGGCATTATCTTGACCTACCAGTCCAGTAATCCTGTCAAAAAAGGAAATGAGGTTAGTCTGGCACAACCTGTTTGTGGTGTTCAGTGGTGTTCAGAGTTTCTCTTTCTAGATGTTCACAAGTCATACCTTAATTATATGCTACAGAATCATGCCATGAATTGAAATCAAGTTTACTGGCCTGTCTATAGTTTGAAGACTTGGTTTCTTTTTTCTTTTTTTTTAAACCAGGACAGTATTTGCTTTTTTTTTTCTAATCCTGTGGAATAATTATTCCTGTTCATGATGATCTTTCAGAGATTACTAATAGTAGCTCAACCTGAATCATATGCTTTTGTTCTTTCAGCACTTTAGTCTGTAGTTCAGCCTGCCCTGGGGATTGGGATTCATTGGGGGCAGCTAGATGCTTTCTTACTCTTTCCTTGCTTATCTTGGATTTCAAGTCATTATCTTTTTCTTCCTCACCTTTCCAGTTCAGAGTTCATCCACCTTGGCAAAGAAATAAGAATAATAGTGAGAATTGAGAAGCTTTCCTTTTTTTCTCTATCATTCTATCTGTCCACAAAATAGTCCTATCATTGCTCTGGTAATCATTGCTTTTTGCAGAATAACTAAAATATTTTTTCTCGTCCTTAGCTTCTATCTCCCTTCCAGTCATTAAGCTCTTGACATTATTCTTTAATGACTTATACTTAAGTATTTGTCTTCTGTCTCCTGATCTCCATTCCATCTTCTATACAATTCCCTTTAAAATCTCCAATGATCAGGGAGTTTCTTTTGTATTATTCGTCTTCCCTTTTTCCTCTTCATTGGAATTCTCTTTGTGTTTTCAAAATTTTCATTTTTGAGTGTTTCCCATATTCCTTGTTCTGACTTCACCTATAGAATTTTAGTTCATGTGGATGCTGTGTGCTCTTTCTCTGAAGATTTTGAAATCTGTATTCCCAAAATCTAGGGTATATATCAGACTGTATTCAGCTTTCCTTTCTTCCATTCCAAACACTTAAGTTGAGTAACGAAGTCAATAAAAATTAGTTAAGCTCAAGGCAACAAGTTAAATCACAAGAACTTTCAGAGGAAAGAAGGGAGGCCTAAAGAAGGCAGTTAGTTTTGGCAACACAAGATTAAAAAAAAAATAAAAATTCTCAATATTTTTCAGTTTGATACCTTGGCCCAGTCTGATTTTTCACAAAATCTGGACTGGTAAAATAGTATAATTGCCATAAGTTTTGTTTTTATTATGTTGTTGTTATTCACTTATTTTCATTCATGTTCAACTCTTTGTGACCCATTTGGGGTTTTCTTGGCAGAGATACTAGAGTGGTTTGCCATTTCTTGCCCAACTCGTTTTGCATATGAGGGAACTGAGATAAGCAGGGTTAAGTGGCTTGCCTAGGGTCACATCATTAGTAAATATCTGGGACCAGATTTGAACTCAGGAAAATGTCTTCTTGATTCCAGGCACAGCACTCTAGCCACTTGCATCATGTGGATTCTCACATTTATGGTTATTATTATCCTGTGTCTTAAAGATGAGGGAATTGAGGTAGCAGGAGATAGAAGTGACTTGCCCAGGTTCATACAGCTAGTGTTTGAGATAGAATTTGAACTGAAGTCTTTCTGACTTAAAGTCCAACACTATCCATTGCACCACCTAGTTAACTCCTTATCCCAATTTGAATACCTATGGAAGGCAATGTTCTGAAATTACATAATAAAAACTTTTTTCTTACCAATTACATGTAATAAATTTCCACTTAAGTTTTCTGAAGTTATATGATCCAAGTTGTCTCCCCTCTCCCAGAGCTGGCAAGCAATTCAATCTGGGTTATATATGTATTATCATGCAAAACATATTTCCATATTATTAATTTTTGTAAGTGAATTATCTTGTAAAACCAAAACCCCAAAACATATATACCCAAATAAACAATTGAAAAATTATATGTTTTCATCTGCATTCTTGTTCCCAACAGGTAGATAACATTCTTTGTTGTAAGTCCCTCAGAATTGTCCTGGATCATTGTACTGCTGATAGTAGCTAAGTCTATCTCATTTGATCATTCTACATTATTGCTGTTACTGTGTACAGTGTTCTCTTAGTGCTCATTTCACTCTACATCAGTTTGCGTAGGTCTTTTCTGCTCTTTCTGTAATCATTCTGTTCATCATTCCTTATAGCACAATAGAATTCCATCACCATCATATATCCAACCATTCTCCAATTGAGGGACTTCCCTTTAGTTTCCAATTCTTTGCCACCACAAAAAAGAGCAGCTATGCATATATTTTTTTTTTCACAAGCAGGTCCTTTTCCATTTAAAATATCTTTAGGATATATACCTAATAGTGGTATTACTAGATCAAAGGGTATGCATTGTTTTATAGCCTTTTGGGTATAGTTTGAAATTGCCCTCCAGAATGGTTGGATCAGTTCACAACTCCATCATTAGTGTCCCAATTTTACCACATCCCCTCCAACATTTATCATTTTCCTTTGCTGACATATTGGACAATCCGATAGTGGTGAGATGTTACCTTAGAGTTGTTTTAATTCGCATTTCTCTAATCAAGAGGGATTTATAACATTTTTTTTTTCATATGATTATTGATAGCTTTGATTCTCCATCTGAAAACTTCCTATCCATATCAATTGACCATTTTCTTTTTTTTTTTAAACCCTTACCTTCCATTTTGGAATCAATACTGGGTATTCGTTCCAAGGCAGAATTAGTAGTAAGGGCTAGGCAATGGGAGTTAAATGACTTTCCCAGGGTCACCCAGCTAGGAAGTACCTGAGGCCAGATTTGAACCCAGGACCTTCCACCTCTGGGCCTGGATTTTAATCCTCTGAACCACCCAGCTGCCACACCCCACAACCTTTTTCAATTGGGCAATGACTTGTATTCTCATAAGTTTGACTTAGTTCTTTATATATTTGAGAAATGAGACCTTTATCAGAGAAATTTGTTACAACATTTCTTCCCAGTTTGTTGCTTCCCTTCTAATTTTGGTTGCATTGGTTTTGTTTGTACAAAAATTTTTAAATTTAATATAATAAAAATTATTCATTTTACATTTTGTATGTTCTCTATCTCTTTTTTGATCATAAATTTTCCCCCTCTTCATAGATCTGACAGGTGAACTATTCTATGTTTCCCTAATTAACTTATTTTTTAAAAAAACCCTTACCTTCTGTCTTAGAATCAGTAATACACAGTATTGTGTATTGGTTCTAAGACAGAAGAGTGGTAAGGGCTAGGCAATGGAGGTTAAGTGACTTGTCCAGGGTCACACAGCTGGGAAGTTTCTGAGGTCATATTTGAATCTAGGACCTCTCATCTGGAAGCATGGCTCTCAATCCATTGAGCCACCCAGCTGACACTCCCCCCCCCCCCCATTTACTTATACTATCACCTTTTATGTTTAAATCATATCTTGGTATAGGGTGTAAGATATTGATCTATACCTAATTTTGGAAGGCAGTGTTTTGGCAAGTGGATATAATATTGATGATTTTGCTTTTTTCCTGGGCTTGGTTTGAAGGTGTCAGAATTGGAGAGACAGGAGAGAATGCTGAAGTTGGAGGCAGATCCCATTCTGATACAAACTGTGTGACTGTGAGCAATTCACAACTCCCCATTGAGCTATACTTTTTTATTTGGTTAAAACACTGCCCTCCCCCAAATCGAAAGTATCTACCTCATGGGGTTGTTGTGAAAATTAAATAAGAAAATGTATATAAAACTTTTTGCGAACTTTAATGCAATGTCTAAGTGACAGCTATTATTGTGATCTAAAAAAAGGAATTTTTAACTTAAAAATGTTCAAATGCTAAACATAAATAAAAATATGAAAAAAGAAAAAATATTTCATTTGCCTGCCATTTTGAGTGACCTTTCTCCTAAGCATTCAAAACATTTTTTTAAACTTAATCATTATCGACTAATTTTTACTTTTCTTTACAGGAATCCCACTTTCCCATGCAGCATGAGCCAATTTCCAGCAAAGAGCTCTTCTCAATGTCAACCTCTGGAGGATTCAGACTCCTGGCTGCCACCCATAGAGAGCCTCTCAATGGATGACTTTTGGATGGAGGTGGAGAACATGAAGCAGGGTGATGGACTGAAGCAGGAGGAGAGTGGTATCACTGAAGCCCAGATCTCAGAGGGTGAGCTTTGCTGCTGCTAGGACCATGGGGAGGCAAAATGGAAAGGAGGCCAATGTGGCAGGGGATTCCATTTCACTTTGAAATATAAAATGTGAAAGAAAGGGTGTGTTGGTTCCAGACAGGTTTTTGACTTAGGGCAGGTAGGTTGGGCAATTGGATAGAACACCAAACTTGGAGTCAGGAAGACTTGAGTTCAAATCCAGCCTCAGATACTTACTAGTTGTATGACCCTGGATAAGTCACTTAACCCTTTTTGCCTTAGTTTCCTCATCTGTAAAATGAACTGGAGAAGGAAATGGCAAACCACTCCAGTATCTTTACCAAGAAAACCTCAAGGGGAGGGGGGTCAAGAAGAATTATACATGACCAAACTACAACAACAAGGTGCTGATTGAGTCATATGGCAAGGTAGAATTGGAGTCTCTGAGTGGGAATATGTTTAATTTCAGTAACCAATTCATTCAGTTCATAAACATTTATTAGTTATCTACTCAATGCAGAGCAATGGAGGAAGTGCAAAGTGCAGACAAGAAGTGTTTCCTGTCCTCTGGAAGCTTGCAGTCTAATAGGTTAAAATTTGAACCCAAGGGCAGCTAGGTAGCATAGTGCCAGGCCTGGTGTTCAGAGAACCTGGACTCAAATCTGGCCTCAGACACTTCCTAGCTGTGTGACCCAGGGAAAATCATTTAAGCCTGACTGCCTAGAATTGATGCTAAGATAGAAGTTAAGGCTTTAAAAAAAAGATTCTATCTCAGATAACGTATACAAAATAGGAGATGAAATTCTGGAGGGAAAAGGCCTTTTGTCAACCTAGGACTTCTTAGGGGAGGTGACATCTAAGCTCTGATTACATTATACTTATTTATCTTTGTAAATCATGAGTTCTTAACCTGATGTCCAGTAACTTTTTCTTTTTTTCCAAGAACTTGTTTTTAAAAAATACTTTAATAACAGTTTTTCAGTATAATTTTTTCTTTGTGATCTTATGTATTTGTTTATTATACATTTAAAAAATTCTGAGAAGGCATCTATAAGACTTTACTAGACTGCCAAAAGGTCTAAGACACCAAAAAGTTTAGGAATTCCTGGTGTGAATGTTTATTCCCTCCTTATTGCACACTCTCCCCTCCCTCCTTCCCCCTCCCCCCAATGACACTCTCTGAGGACAGCAACTTTTTGTTTTGCTTTTGTGTCCTTAGCACCCACCACAGCACTTTGTACTTTTTTGAGGGGGAGAGGGATCTATGATTTTATTGGTATGGGGAACTCTGGTGCTGGAACTCTCTCCTCATGTCAACTGGCAATCCATCTGTGGTATAATACTAGTGTTATCTGGGATATTGAAAGATTAAGTGAATTACCCATAGTTACCCAGTTAGTAGGTGTCAAAGGAAGAACTTGAATTTAGGTCTTTTTTGACCCCAAGGTAGCTCTCTCTCCACTCTGATCATGTCACTGGACTGTCCCACATAGAGTAATACTTAATAAATGCTTGTTGAATTTAATTGTGTTAAAGAATATTTGAAATTCAAGGGGCACAGTATTAATTCTAAGATGGAAGGTAAGGGTTAAAGAAAACAATTCAAGGGGCACAGGGAGTTAGAAGGATATTCTAGGGACAAGGAATCATAGGAACAAAGTTTAAATAAATATGCATCTCAGAACATGCTTTCAGGACAGAATTCTGTGGCATGGTGGGGTCAAAATGAAGTAAATGGAGGGAAATGATATGAAAGGCTGAGAAAGTACCAGTGATTTTGAGAGTAATGGGAAAGTTAGGAAGAGTTAGGATTTTGAAGAAAAGATAATGAGTTTAATTTTGGATTTGCTGATTTTAAGATGTCATGGGGACATTCAGTTTGAAAGGCTTGATAGGCAATCTGAGAGGCAAGTCCTCCCAATATCTGTCCCCCATTTTTTTCTTTCTTAGTTCCTTCATCTGGTCTTGATGATGTAGCTTCAAATCCACTCTCTTCTGAATGTGCTTCTGCTTATAAATGGATCTCTTAAATTCAGTGCTTAGAACTTAATGTTGACATGTACTTGTAGTCTAAGAAGTGTAGAGTGGAGTGAAACTGTTAACTATTTTTTGTTTGTCTTTTAAAATCTTTATCTTCTGTCTTAGAATTGATACTAAGCATTGGTTCCAAAACAAAGGAAATCATAAGGGGTAGGCAATTGGTGTTGAGTGACTTGCCCAGGGTTACACAGCTAGAAAGTGGCTGAGGCTAGATTTCAACCCAGGACCTCCTGACTCCAAGCCTAAAGGCTCTTTCCACTGAGCCACCTCACTCTCCCTTCTCTAACTGTTTCAGAACCTAGATCAGTGATGGCAAACCTATGGCACAGGTGCCAAAGATGGGGCATGAGACCACCTTCCCCCTAACCCCCAGAATTTGTTATTAGAAAGTCAGAGGAACTTGGGCAGAACTTCTCCCCCTCCCCACTGTGCCTGACATTTTTTCACATCACCCACCCCTCTGCCCAGCAGCCCAATGAGAGCACATAGCAGGTAAAGTGGGAGGCTCACAGGTAGCAGAGCTGGAGAGGAGCAGAGCACTTGGGTCACTCCGCTCCTTCACCTACTCTCTGTCCAGCTGCCCAATAGGATCATATTCTTCCTCCCCTGTGTAAGGTGAGGGGGGGAGCACAACACTTGCTCTGGGGGTGGGTTAGAGTAGGGTAGGGGCAGGGCCTGGCATTCCATCTCTAAAAGGTTCACCATCACTGACCCAGAGCCACAATTTCTATAGCTGGCAGGAAAAACCAGGAGGTCATCACTGTCTTCAAAGATTTGTAGGTAGAATAATCAGGTCCCTCCTCATTTTTTTGGCTATTAGACTCCCTATCAAGGATAAAAGTCAGTTTGCCTCCTTCACAAGGACCTTTCCTGACCCACCTCTCCAACCCCATCACGTCAGGTATCTTTCCCTTCAAAGTTATTTGTTTTAACTCCCACCTTTTGTCCTCTGCTTGTGGGTAGTGTTTTTTTTTTCCTCCTTGAACCCTGAATGTTGTTCAGGGACATTGCATTGAGACTAATGGAGAAGTCCATTACTTTCGATTGTACCACAGTGTATCAGTCTCTGTGTACAATGTTCTCCTGGCTCTGCTCCTCTCACCCTGCATCACTTCCTGGAGGTCGTTCCAGTCTCCATGGAATTCCTCCACTTTATTATTCCTTTTAGCACAATAGTATCCCATCACCAACATTTACCACAATTTGTTCAGCCATTCCCCAATTGAAGGGCATCCCCTCATTTTCCAGTTTTTTGCCACCACAAAGAGTGCAGCTATGAATATTCCTGTACAAGTCTTTTTACTTATTGTCTCTTTGGGGTACAATCCCAGCAGTGCTATGACTGGATCAAAGGGCAGACTGTCTTTTATCACCCTTTGGGCATAGTTCCAAATTGCTCTCCAGAATGGTTGGATCAATTCACAACTCCACCAGCAATGAATTAATGTCCCCACTTTGCCATATCCCCTCCAACATTCATTACTTTCCTTCACTATCATGTTAGCCAATCTGCTAGGTGTGAGGTGATACCTCAGAGTTGTTTTGATTTGCATCTCTCTGATTATTAGAGATTTAGAGCACTTTTTCTTGTGCTTATTAATAGTTTTGAAAACTGTCTATTCATGTCCCTTGCCCATTTATCAATTGGAGAATGGCTTGTTTTTTTTTTTTTTGTACAATTGCTTTAGCTCTTTATAAATTTGAGTAATTAGACCTTTGTCAGATGTTTTTGTTATGAAGATTGTTTCCCAATTTGTTGCTTCCCTTCTAATTTTGGTTACATTGGTTTTGTTTGTACAAGACCTTTTTAATTTGATGTAATCAAAATTATTTATTTTACATTTTGTGACTCTTTCTATGTCTTGCTTGGTTTTAAAGTCTTTCCCTTCCCAAAGTTCTGACATGTATACTATTCTGTGTTCACCTAATTTACTCATAGTTTCCTTCTTTATGTTCATGTCATACACCCATTCTGAGTTTATCTTGGTGTAGGGTGTAAGGTGTTAATCCAGACCTAATCTCTCCCACACTGTCTTCCAGTTTTCCCAGCAGTTTTTATCAAATAAAGGATTTTTGTTCTGAAAGCTGGGGTCTTTGGGTTTGTCATAGACTGTCTGCTGAGGTCACTTACCCCAAGTCTATTGCACTAATCCTCCTTTCTGTCTCGTAGCCAGTACCAAATTGTTTTAATGACCACTGCTTTATAGTATAGTTTGAGATCTGGGACTGCAAGGCCACCTTCCTTTGTATTTTTTTTCATTATTTCCCTGGATATCCTTGATCCTTTGTCCTTCCAAATGAACTTTGTTATGGTTTTTTCTAATTCAGTAAAATTTTTTTTTGGAAGTTCAATGGGTATGGCACTAAATAGATAGATAAGATTGGGTAGGATGGTCATTTTTATTATATTGGCTCATCCTACCCATGAGCAGTTAATGTTTTTCCAATTGTTCAAGTCTCGTTTTAATTGTGTGGAGAGAGTTTTGTAGTTGTGTTCATATAGTTCCTGTGTTTGTCTCGGGAGATAGATTCCTAAGTATTGTGAACCTTAAAAATTCTCAGACCCTACTTCATAAGGTTAGGATTGTAAACCTTAAAAAAATTCCCTGACCCTACTTCATAAGATTGGGTCAAGACCATTCCCCATTAGGACCATTCCCCATTTGGGCAGTGAAGGTACTTAGATCAGGAATGTGAGAACTCTACTTAGATCAGGAATGTGAAGAACTCTACTTCACCATACTTAAGCATGCCTTAGGGGAAGATAAAGTTTTCTGAACAATGAAAAGTACTTAAACCCATACTTATAGTGGGACAAAAGTTCTTAAGCTATGCCTATTTTAGGACTAATATAAAAGGGTGCTAAGTACCTATAAAGGTCAGGCAACTTGTGAATTTACAAGGAGCAAAGAGGTGAAAACTTACTCAGAGATTCTAGTCTACTCAGGTGTGAATTACTCAAAAGATTAGTCTACTCAGGTGTGAACTAAGAATGGTCTGTCCTTTGAAAAATGTCTACTGTGATTGGTAGATGTGAGAACTCAGGGGAGGAGACATAGGAGAAAATTCCCTTTAAATAGGAGCTCAGATTCATTCAGATTGAGATTCAGGATTGAGCTGGTGGAGTCAGCTGAGATGAAGCTGGCCTGGTGTCACTAGAATCCTTGCTTGAACAGATCTTGTGGTGAGTGATTAAGGACTGACTGATCTTTCTTTTAGGGCTTAGGCCTGGGTTGGCCAGGGCTGCCTTGGGCTGGCCTATCCTTTTCTCATTATTTCCTTTTTCTCTCTTTCTCTCTTTCTTTAATTCCTCATTGTATTATTAATTAAATTCTCTATAAAACCCAGTTGACTTGGGTATATTCATAATTGGGAATATTTCCCTGGCAACCACCTTATATTTGATTTGAAACAAGACACTGTAGTGAAAACATATTTTCTGCGGTCACAATTTACTCATCCACTCTTTTATATGTCATCAATTTATGTCTTCCACTATTTTAACTCTTACAGTATTTTATTTTGTCTAAGGTGATTTTGAATGGGATTTCTCTTTCTAATTCTTGCTGCTGAGATGTATTGGAAATATATAGGAATGCTGATGACTTATGTGGGTTTATTTTGTATCCTGCAACTTTGCTAAAGTTGTTGATTATTTCGATTAGTTTTTTTTGTTGATTCTCTAGGATTCTTTAAGTAGACTATCATATCATCCTCAAAGAGTGATAACTTGGTCTCTTCATTGCCTATTTTAATGCCTCTAATTTCTTTTTCTTCCCTAATTGCTACTGCTAGTGTTTCTAGTACAATGTTAAATAATAGAGGTGATAATGGGTATCCTTGTTTTACTCCTGATCTTATTGGGAATGCATCTAGTTTATCCCCATTGCAGATGATGTTAGCTGATGGTTTTAGATATATACTGTTTATTATTTTTAAGAACGACCCTTCTATTCCTATGCTTTTTAGTGTTTTTAATAGGAATGGGTGTTGTATTTTATCAAAGGCTTTTTCTGCGTCTATTGAGATAATCATGTGGTTTTTGTTGGTTTGCTTGTTTATATGGTCAATTATGTGGATGGTTTTCCTAATATTGAACCAGCCCTGCATTCCTGGTATAAATCCTACTTGATCATGGTGGATGACCCTTCTGATCACTTGCTGAAGTCTTTTTGCTAGCATCCTGTTTAAGATTTTTGCATCTATGTTCATTAGGGAGATTGGTCTATAGTTTTCTTTCTCTATTTTTGATCTACCTGGTTTTGGAATCAGTACCATGTTTGTGTCATAAAAGGAATTTGGTAGAACTTCCTCTTTGCTTATTATGTCAAATAGTTTGTATATTATTGGGGTTAGCTGTTCTTTGAATGTTTGATAGAATTTGCTAGTGAATCCATCAGGCCCTGGGGATTTTTTCTTAGGGAGTTCTTTGATGGCCTGTTGTATTTCTTTTTCTGATATGGGATTATTTAAGAATTCTGTTTCTTCTTCTGTTAGTCTAGGCAATTTGTATTTTTGTAAGTATTCATCCATATCGCCTAGATTGGCATATTTATTGCCATATAATTGGGCAAAGAAGTTTTTAATGATTGCCTTAATTTCCTCTTCATTGGAGGTAAGATCCCCCTTTTCTTCTATGATACTGTTAATTTGATTTTCTTCTCTCCTTTTTTTATTAGATTGACCAGTACTTTGTCTATTTTGTTTGTTTTTTCAAAGTAACAGCTTCTAGTCTTATTTATTAGTTCAATGGTTTTATCACTTTCAATTTTATTAATTTCTCCCTTAATTTTTAGGATTTCTAATTTGGTTTTCTTCAGGGGGGTTTTAATTTGTTCGCTTTCAAGGTTTTTGATTTGCATTTCCAATTCATTGATCTCTGCCCTCCCTAATTGTTAATATATGCCCTCAGGGATATGAATTTTCCTCTGAGTACTGCTTTGGCTGCATTCCATAAGTTTGGAAAGTATGTCTCGCCATTGTCATTTCATTCAATGAAATTATTAATTGTTTCTATGATTTGTTCTCTAACTAACCGATTTTGGAGCATCATATTATTTAATTTCCAATTTATTTTTGATTTTGCTGTCCATGTACCCTTACCAATTGTTATTTTTATTGCCTTATGTTCTGAAAAGGTTGCATTTATTATTTCTGCTTTTCTGCATTTGTATGTCATGTTTTTATGACCTAGTGTATGGTCAATCTTTGTGAATGTGCCATGTGCTGCTGAAAAGAAGGTGTATTCCTTTTTGTCCTTATTTATTTTTCTCAATATATCTACTAACTCTAATTTTTCTAGGATTTCATTAAACTCTTTTACCTCTTTTTATTTATTTTTTGATTTGATTTGTCTACATTTGATAGTGGTTGGTTCAGATCTCCCACTAGTATAGTTTTATTATCTATTTCCTCCTTCAATTCTCCTAGTTTCTCCATTAGAAATTTGGATGCTATACCATTTGGTGCATACATGTTGATTAGTGATATTTCCTCGTTATTTATACTCCCTTTTATCAGGATGTATTTGCCTTCCCTATCTCTTTTAATGAGGTCTATTTTGGCTTTGGCTTTGTCAGATATAATGATTTCTACTCCTGCCTTCTTTCTGTCAGTTGAGGCCCAATATGTCTTACTCCAATCTTTGATTCTGACCTTGTGAATATCTGCCTGCCTCATGTGTGCTTCTTGAAGACAACATATGGTAGGGTTTTGGATTCTGATCCACTCTGCTATTCATCTATGTTTTATGGGTGAGTTCATTCCATTCATGTTCAATGTTATGATTGTCATTTGTGAATTCCCCAGCATTTTGATATACTCCCCTGATTCTGACCTTTCTTCTTTTGCTATAACCTTTTAAACAAGTGGTTTACTTTAAATCAGTCACCCTATTCCCCTCCCTTGTTATACTTCCCTTTCTGACCCCTTCCTTTTTGTTCCCTTCCCCTCTCCCCTCACTTTCTCTCCCTTTTTGTACTCCCTGCTCCCCTATCCCCCCTTAGTTTCCCCTTTCCCTTGCCCTATTGGATAAGATAGAATTCAAGATCCCAGTGGATCTAGATGCTCTTCCCTCTCAGAGTTGATTTCACTGAGAGTAGGGTTTAAGTAATACCAATTAGCACTCTTCTCCTCTCCTTTGAAGATAATTCTTCCCCTCCCCTTACAGTGTGTATCTTTGTGTGACAAAGATTATTTTATTTAATTTATTTCTATTTCTTCACGTATATCTTATTACCATCATAGATCCCCGTTCCCTTTTTCTTTCTTTCTTTTTTCCCCTCCAAATCATGTTAATGCCCCGATCTTTCCCTATGAGTAATTCTTCTGATTACTCTATTAATGCATTCAATTTTCGAAAGTTACAGATAACATTTCCCCCATATGTTTGTATATATGATTTGATCTAATTGTAGCCCTTATAAAGAGAGTTTGAGTAAGAGAAAAAAAACCACTTTTCTACTTTTCCCTTTCTTTCATATTTACCTTTTCATGTTTCTCTTGCTCTTTGTGTTTGGATGTCAAACTTTCCACTGAGTTCTGGTCTTTTCTTTGCAAATACTTAGAAATCTTATATTTTGTTGAATGCCCATATTTTCCCCAGGAAGTATATAGTCAGTTTTGATGGGTAGCTGATTCTTGGTTGAAGACCCAGTTCTCTTGCCTTTCTTAGTATCGTGTTCCAGGCTTTGTGATCTCTTAGCATGTTCGCTGCTAGGTTATGTGTGATCCTTATGGGGGCTCCTCTATATCTGAAGTTCCTCTTCTTAGCTTCTTGTAAGATTTTCTCCTTAGCTTGGAAACTCTTGAATTTGGCAATTACATTCCTGGGGGTTGTCTTTTGGGGATTTAGTATAGAGGGTGTTCTATGAACCCTTTCTATTTCTATTTTTCCCCCTTGCTTGAGAAAATCCAGGCAATTTTCTTCGATGATTTTTTGTAGTATGGTATCGAGATTTTTGTTTATCTCTTGTTTTTTGGGTAGACCAATGATTCTTAAGTTGTCTCTCCTTCCTCTGTTTTCCTGGTCTGTCACCTTGTCAGTGAGATATTTTATCTTTTCTTCTAATTCATTAATTTTTTTACTTTGCTTTATTAATTCGTGCAGTTTTGCAAGATCATTGTCTTCCTGTTGCTTAATTCTGATCTTTAAGGACTGGTTTTGCTTTTCAGTTTGGTCTGCCCTTCTGTTTGAGTCTTCCAGTTCTTTCTCCAATTGGGGGTTCTTGTCTGTCAGGCTGCTGACCTCTTTCTGAATTTTTTCCCATATTTCTTGCCAGAATGTTTCCATCTTTTGGATAAGCTCCATTTTGAGTTCTTCCAGATCTTATGCATAATTTCCATTTTGGGAGGCATGTTTTGATTTTGTTTGAATTTCATCCTCTTTCTCCTCTGTCACCTGGGTTTTCCCTCCATAAAAGTTTTCAATAGTCACTTTTCCCCCTTTCTTCTTGGAGGGTTGATCTTGGGCAGTGTGAGCTATCCCTTTGGTGGTTTTCCCTTTCCTTTTTGGTCAGAGGTCTGGGTGATATGGGCTGGTTTTCTGTGGATTTAGGTTGCCTCAGACTAGTTCTTCCCAGCCTCTGCGGTTTGCTAGCGTGCCCGACCCTGTGCTCTGTGGTCTCTTCTCTCCAGTGCTCAGGAATCTCCTGTAAAACCACCCTGAGGGGTAGTTCCCTCATAACCCCTGTCAGTTTCCAAGGACCCTGGCATTCCCCCCCTCACTACAGCAAGGAGCAGAGCTTTGGCCTCAGGCAGTTTCTACAGTTTCTAGAGACTCCACACTGTTCGCAGTTTGCAAAGGCCCCCGCGGTCTGCGAGTTCTCTAGTGCGCGGGATTCTCTAGTGAAACCGCCCTGAGGGGGTAGTTCCCTAGCAGTCCTCGTTAGATCCCAGGGACCCTGGTGTGCCCCCCCAGACAGAGATGCTCCT
This sequence comes from Monodelphis domestica, assembly GCF_027887165.1. Classification (NCBI taxonomy): domain Eukaryota; kingdom Metazoa; phylum Chordata; class Mammalia; order Didelphimorphia; family Didelphidae; genus Monodelphis; species Monodelphis domestica. The sequence continues at coordinate 404,527,119 of NC_077227.1, read as the reverse complement.
CACTCACTCGCTGTCTCTGGTGAGCACGCTGGCCCCTACTCTGGTTCCGTGGGGGAAGTGGGGGAAGGGCAGCCCAGTTCACGTTTTTGTGCAAGCTTTTCCTCCTCCTTATAGTGTGGAAATGTTCAAACCCCACGTACCTTCATTACTGTGGCATACTGGAGAGTCCCTGAGTTCTTCCAAGGATGATTTTTATGTTCTTTTGAAGTAGTGTATTTCGTTTGGTGCTGGGGGAGATGAACGATTCACATCTAGATTGCAGCCATGTTTACCCGTAAGTCCCTGTGTCTTAACAAATGTTAAACATTGCAACCTTGAGTCTTCACACTAGGTTCAAAACCTTTGTATTGGCTAGACGTGCATCAATTGATCCTGGATTGGTTTATCTTTGGCCCTATGAAATGGCTCTTTTGTGTATATCTTGTCCTGGAATCAGACGGAATCATTAAGCAGAGTCCCATAATTTTTTTAAAACAATTAGTGGCATCATTTTTATAGTCGTAAGCTTTTGGGCATTCATTGACATTATAGCAAATGTATTTTAAACTTATAGTACTGCAAAATCAAAAAAGCTAAAGAAAATCTTAATGCTGGTGACATGTGCTTCAAATATAAAAAGAAGAGAGAAAATACTGAAATAGTATATTGCACATGCAAGAAAAACATAATAAAAGAGTTTTTAAAAAATTCAAAAATATAGCTTATAATCATTGACACACTTCACACAAGTTGCTGTATGACATTTAACGAAAATGGATACTTGTCACAAATTTTTACATTCATAGCAATTCTTTCAAACTTGGTAAACATAATTTTAAACAAAGTAAAACTTATTTCAGGTTTAGAACATCATCAAAAAATCTAGATATTCTGATGGAAGTTTAGTGAGCTGAAGGGTTTAAATGAGAGATGCTTCCCTTTTTTTTCTTTGGGAGGCTTCTAGGGGTACATGCCCTGAGATTAACTGCCCAGCTTCCACTCACATTTTTATAATGTGGGAGGTGGGGGTTATAAATGTATTTCACTTCAGCTATTAAAATGGGCCTTACCTCGTGTTAGGGGCAGGCAAAAATGACCAGAGATTGTTAAGAAAATTTCTAAAAATCATGTCTAAAGAACCCTTAAAATCAGTTTGAGATAATTAGCTCTTTAAATTTTCCAAAGGTTGTTGTAGCACTTTTCTGATGGAGTCCATCTATTCTCTATGTGACAATTTACAAAGTCAAAAATATAAAAGCTGTTTTTATATGGGATTATTCAATAATGTTCGTTCAGTATGGTTATAGGGGAAAAGCAACAGAATATAACAGTAGTTAAAACTCAGTACCTTAAAATGATTCAGTGTAACAGAATAGTACGGAATGCAGTAATATATGAACTTAAAATCACAAAGTTAAACCTTAAACAAAACAATCAGCAAAATGCAATAGAATACAGAGATTTTCATAAAACATGGAGTCTGAAATGCCTTAAAAATATTACCATTCTCTTTAAAGTTAATGGGTAGGCAATGGGGGTTAAGGGACCCATCTAGGGCTACACAGTTGGGAAGTATCTGAGGCCAGATTTCAACTAAGGACCTCCTGTCTCTAGGCCTGGCTCTCAATTCACTGAGCCACCCAGCTGCCTCCCCAAAGTTGGCTAAAGAGTTCCAGGGAGCTGAATTTTTCCCCTGAAGTAACAGAATCAGTGCACTCAAAAGATATCCTCTTAAAGTAGCCATGCTTTTAAGTTCCTGTTTGGAAAAGCCTCTTCCTTCTTTCCCTTTCTCCTCTCCTGTGATCCCCTGCCCCCATGTGGAGGCTAATTGTAGCCTAAGGGAAAATTACTCCTGTTTTTTTTTACCAGCCAGTGGAATTGAGTCTTGGGCCTGGGGTGGTGAACCAGAATTGCTGGGCTGGCCGGTTCATCTGGGTCTGGATTGCAGACAGCAGGTGGGCGGGCCAGGGCTAGGAGATTGCTGGGGCGCAGAAGCAGGTAGGCAGCCGAGTGGGTGGGTGGGTGGGTGGGTGGGAGAGCGGGCACCAGATGAGAATGGAGAACAGAAACAGGCAGGCAGCAGCCGGGCCGGGACCAGGTGAGCGAGAGCACAGGTCCAGATTGCAAGAGTGTAGGCCCAGAGCTGATCTTTTTCTAAAAAAGCATCTTGGAGAAACATGGCTTAAAAAAGCAACAAACTAGGCACTAACTATTAAAGGCTGAACTTAGTTACAGTAGACGAAATATCAGAATATTGAGGGTATTTTGTTTTTATGAAGTGGTTAGTCAAAACTGTAGCAGTTAAAATTAGTTTCTCTGCTAGAAGTATTATATTTTTTAGAGGTTTATTAAAGATTAAGAATGAAAGAAAATACAAAATAAGAAAGCACGTGTCTAGGCCCAGAGAGCCCATTCACAATCACTCACTCTACATCCTACCTGGTAGAGCCACGTGTGCCCAGTCGCAGAAGCCAAGAGAGCTAGCAGAAGGCGGAGTCAGTTTAAAAACAATTTCTGTTCTTGGTGCAGGTGGGAATTTAGGTGAGATTAGAGAGCATCTTGGGAACTAGAGCAAGGACTTCTGGGGATTGAAGTCTAGGGTTCAAATCTCCATTTTTACTGTAGGAACTTTAATAAAGGCTTGTTGAATGTGAGTGTCCTATGATATTCCAGTGGACAGAACTGAGAACAATGGGTAGAGATTAGAGGCATATTTCAACTCAATGTTAAATATAGCACTCACTGGCTCTGAGGATCATCTCTCACAGCCCTCATTCACACTTACAGGTCCCTAGAGCTTGGGGCTATTTTCTCTCCCCTCCAAGCTCTAGAAGACTCTTACAGGGCTAAGGGGATGGTTTTCTAGCTCATGATCTCCCCACCAATATATTTCCTCCTGCTGTTTTCAAATGACATCAATTAGTCAGTCAGAAAATTAGCTTTTTAGAAGAGGATATTTACTTTGTTGTGGTTGCTCTAGTCATCTCTTCATGACCCATTTGGGGTTTTATTGGCAAAGAAACCAGAGCAATTTACCATTCCCCCCCCCCCCCCCCCATCTTGTCATTTCATTTTACGGATGAAGAAATGGAGGCAAAAAGAGTTAAATGACTTGCCCAGGGTAGCTGTAAGATAGCCTAGTAAGTATCCGAAGCTAGATTTGATCTCAAAAAGATGACTTTTACTGACTCCATACCCAGGGTTCTATCCGCTGTGCCACCTAGCTGCTCTGGTGGCAGCAGTAACATATTTACTAAAGTGGTACCATAGGAAGAGTTGATGCAAAATGCCCCTCCCCAAAGTCAGTAACATACTTCCTCACAAGTACATACACTCAGAAGGAAAGTGGACTTGAGCTCAGAACATATGTGGCAAAGAATACTAGCTCAGACCTCACAGGAATACTCAGGGTTTTGTATAAGTTATCTATGGTCAAGTCAATCCTAATTGAATTTGTTATCTTTTCCTCTAATTTCTTCCTTCTTCCTAACTTTCTATCCCTTTCAAGAGTACACATACTTTCTCAGCCTTTCATGGTATTTCCCTCCATTGACTTCATTTTGACCCGACCATGCTCCTTAGGTAAGGGGCAGCTTTCCTCTGGGATCTTTGCAGACTTCTGAAGTTATCTTCCCTTCCAGTTGTTCCTCCTCATCTCTTGACAATGAATGACATTGTCAACATTCACAGCTGTCCTTGCCACTAGTCACTGCTGCCATCATTCACTGCTGCCCTTGCCAACAAGTCCCTGTTGCCCCTGCCACCATTCACTGTGGTTCCAGGAGGTGCTGGCAGGACACTGATGAGCAGTTCCTGATTCTACAACCCTTTGAAGGTCACAAAGTCATTCCCTGGTTAAGGGAGTGGGGGAAAAATACAGAGGTTCTCTCTTCCCACTTCCCCAGGTAATTTCCTCATGGAGACTTGGCCAGGCCTCCTTCCATCACTTGTGAGCCAGACAATGGAATGGGAATACAAAACAGCTTGCTGTTCTATTTAAAACCCATGGATTTGTGATTGTTTCTTATGCATTTTTTTCAGGCTGTCCTAATATTCTTATTACCCCACCTACTTGAAAAATCTTTGGTTGACTGGCTGGTTGATTGATTATTCAGTGGAGAAAACTTGTCCTTGTTTATCCCTGGTTCATGACTCGGTTGCTTAATTCAGTTTAGAAGTCTGCATGACTTCAACCTTCACATAAGGAAGAACTTTTCACAACAGCTGTCCAACATTGAAATAAGCTAGGAAACTGGATACTAATCATTAGATAACTGGTGGTGCAGTGCTTAGACTGCCAAGCTTGGCATTAGGAGAGCCTAAAGTCAAATCCCACCCCACATACTTACTTGTTGTGTGACCTTGATCAAGTCACTTCACTTCAGTTTTCTCAACTGTAAAAGTGGGATTAACAAAAGCACCTACCTTCTGGGATTATTGTGAGGATCTATCAAGATAATATTTATTGTTATTTTTTAAAAAATATTTTCTTTTTTACCAATTACATGTAAATCTTTTTTAAGCATTTGTTTTTTTTGTAATTCTGAGCTCCAAATTCCCTCCTTTCTTTCCTCCCCTCCTTGCTTCATTTTTCCTAAAATGGCAAGCAATTCAATATAGGCTATATATGTGCAGTCATGCAAAACACAGATAATATTTATTTTTTGAAAGGGGGATATCTAAGCACTGAAAGTATCTGGCATATTGTTGTTTAATCATATCCAATTCTTTGTGACCACATTTGGGGTTTTATTGGTAGAAATATCAGAGTGGTTTGCCATTTCTGTCTCTAGATCATTTTATAGAAGAGGAAATTGCGCTAACAGGGATAAGTGACTTGTCCAGGATCACACAGTTAGGAAGTGCATAAGGCTGAATTTGCACCCAGGTCTTCCTGACTCCAGGCCCAGAGTTATTCTCTCCTTCTCCCTCTCTAGTCTATGGGGAATGTTGTAAAAAACAATCTTGCATTGTCTGGAAAGTCTTCAAAATCATTTCCAATTCTGAGTTGTTATTTTTCTGTGACTAACAGCTTAATGCTAATAACCCCCCATGATTTTATGAGGTTTTACAGTTTTGCAAACTTTTTTACAAACATTCTGATTTGTCCTTCACAACAGCTTTCAAGATATATATATATATATATATAAGCAGACTCCATTAGTAGCTTCTGTTTTAGGGAGGCCATGTGGTTCAGTAGAAAGAGCACCTGGTTTTAGAGTTAGAAGATCTGGGTTCAAAATCTGACCCCAATACTTATTATTTGAGTGACCTTAGGCAAATACTTTAACCTCTGGGGCTCAGTTTCCTGATATATATATATATATATATATATATATATATATATATATATATATACATATATATATATATATATATATATATATATATATATATATATTTGGTCTCCTAGGCTTTTGAGGTCCCTTCAGTACTTATAATTCTATGAACTCATCATGTCATGGAAGAAGCCTTGGGCTCTTGAAGCCTATACCAGCAGAACAAAAGCACTGGCAACTTCTAAGCTAAAAAATAGAGATGTTTTGATGGACTGTATGATTGTTGTATGAGAACAGACATAAGTTGAGCGACTTATGAGCTGCATAATGAGGAACTTTCCAGTCATGGCAACTACTGCCACTATGCTATTCAATTGTTTTCAATTGTGTCTGACTCTTTGTGACTCCATTTGAGGTTTTCTTAGCAAAGATACTGGACTGGAGTATCTTTCATTTTCCAGCTCATTTTACAGATGAGGAAACTGAGGCCAACAGACTTACATGACTTGGCCCAGTGGCACACTGTCAATAAATGTCTGAGGCTGGATTTCAACTCAAGTCTCCCAACTCCACATCTGGTGCTCCAACCAAGGTGCCATCTAGCCAGCTCCCAACTCTTGGAAAGAGACCATCCAAGTTGGCAGGGGAAGGAGGGAGATGGCGACTACAGTCCACATCAGTGGAATGGGTACTCACACCCGTGAAACACTGGGGCTTCTTAAGCATTTTTTGTTGTCCTGTATCCCTTTGGCAATCTGAAAATCCCATGAACCCTTTCTCAGAATCATGCTTTCTAGAACGTAAGATTAAAAATACACAGGATTGCAAAAGATACCAATTATATTGAAATCCACAGTCATCAAAATATTTTTTTAAAGTTCACAGACTTTGGGTTATGAATCCCCACTTTAAAGTATTTCTCATTTTACAGATGAGAAGATTAAAAACCAAAGACGTGAAAAGTCTGGCTCAAGGTCACATGGCTCTGAAGAGAGAGCGCCAGGGTTAGATTTTTGTTCTTGTAACTTCACATCCAGTGCTTCTTCTGCTTTATGCCAATGCAATCTATTAGTTACTGACTTTGATTGGTTTCAGCCTCTCAAGATTGTTTTGAAAGTTGATTTTTAAACTATTCTGTTCAACATCTATTAAGTGCTTCTTAATATGAGGCATTGTGCTAGGTTCTGGGGAATACAAATACAAAACCAGTTATTCTTGCTCACAGAGATCTTATCTTCATGTGTGTGTGTGGTAGGTGTGGGGTGTGTATGTGTGTGTATTGGTATGCATAGTGTATTGTGTAGTAGGTGCACTTGTATGTGTGGTATATGCATGCATGTGTGTATAGTATGTGTATATGTGCTGAATGTGTGTAGTGGATGTGGTTTATGTGTGCTGTTTGTGGTTTATATATGTGTTGTGCATGTTTGTATATGTGTCTGTTTATTATGCTTATATATGTGTATATGTATACTATATATATTAGTATTTATTAAAGCAAATTTATCAATAAATAGGACTTTGGTTTCCCTAGCAAAGCAAAGATCTCTAATGAAGGGGACAGTTCTCTTTCATTGTTTTGGGTAGTATAGATGGAAGAAAAGATAATTGGAAGGAAATTGAGAATGAGGGCTAGCAACAGCTCTCTTCTTTCCTCATATAACTAAGAAGTGTTTATTGTTTGAGACCAGGCATATCTGCAAGGGAAAAGATAGCAAACCAGACTTTGGATAACAAATTGGATAACCTTGAAGGATAGCTTGGTGGAATAAAAATACTAGACCACACTCTCTGGTGTCCACTTGCATCCTTTAAAGGTATCAGATTTCCATGACACAAGAATAGCACAATGATTAATAGGAGAACTGGATTTCTAAACTCAACTCATTACAGATTGACTAAATTTCTGAATTAAGTGCAGATACAAAGAATTATGACTTAGTTACAGGACACAATTAATTGTAAGTAGGAACATTTTTTTAAAAGACCCATATTCAATCAGATTATTTCTCTCAAGAAGATCCAGTGCCTCCTTATTGACTTTAGGATAAAATACAAACTCCATTGTCTGGCATATAAAACTATAAAATTGATCATTTGGGATTGGGGGAACCCTCTTGCAACAAAGCCCTTTGAGCTCAAGGCTCATTCCATCTTGGTTCTGCCCTGCAGGAGCCCAACTCCAAAGACAGAATCAAGATTTTTTCATACTCTTTTGCTCATTATATCCAACCCTAGAGCCCTAGAAAATTTTTCTGAAAGGCTTAGGAATGGCTCATGGCTTGAGGATCCTCTAAAGGTATTGACAAGGTTTCATATATAGGTACAAAGTAGATGAGGTATAAGACAAGTACTTCTTTCTTCCACTATAGAAGAAATGCTTAATCCATGAGGGTTCCATAAGTGCATGTTGACAAATAATTAAAGCATGTAACAGTAAGCCATGTCCTATATCATACTCTTATAAGTATGATAACTCCTGACCTATTGAACTCACAAAGTTGTTATCATGACTGGAACCACCCATCTCAGGATTGCTGTTTGGTCACCTGTGCTCAGGGAAAGAAACACAAAGAAGATACAGCCGGAGACTTTAAGTCCAGTCTCAGGTTTATCTAGGGCACCAGGTAGTCAATGTCATGTGTGTAGAGGTTCCATAATTTGGGGGATTGAGGGGCATGAGATTCTCCTTCCAACCCCCCTTGCTGGAAATCTGAGGGTGAGATTGGAGAGTACCAACACATATGACAAATGGGAAGAAAGGGTGCTCAATGAAGTTGTCTCTCCTTTTAAAGGCTATTGAGTGGGCAACTTTTCTTGCTCAGTGGACATTCCTGTTGAGTTTGTCTTCCCTGCCCCCTGGGACCAACCACAAGTTTCTGTTTACACTTGTGTTTCAGCAAAGAGCTAGGACAAATGTGTTTATCAGAAGCAGTCCAGTGATGGGGTCATTGGAAGAGACCAGGGTGAGTGCTCAGTTCCATAGCAGTGGCTTCAGACAAAACAGATAAGGGGTTTTTTTCCACATTACAAAGCCTTCTACAATCTAGTTCCAAGCCACCTCCCCAATTGCCTTCTAGGCTTATTATATATTACTCCTCTTTATACACTTCATTTTAGCCAAACTGTCCTTTGTGCTGTTCCTTCCTTATGAAGGACATTTTGTATCTTGTCTCCATTTCTCCACCCAAACTCACCCTCGCTGCCTTAAATGTATTCCTGCCTCTTAGAATCCCTAGCTTCTTTCAAAACTTAGCTCAGGTTCTGCTTCCTACATAAGACTGGTCCTGATATCCCCATGTTACTGCTTTCTCCTATTCAATATTAGTTTGTATTTGCTTTGTGTATATTTTATATTTTCTTATCTGTGTATACTTCTTATTTTCTCCTACTATAATGTGAGCTCCTTGAGGTCATAGACTTTAATTTTTGTCTTTATATTCACATAACCTAAAACCCATAGTAGGTGCTTTACAAATGCTTCCTGATTAAAGGAATAAATGAGTAACCTGTAATCTAAATCTATTGGATCAGAAGATTAAGGATTACAGATTTTGAGCTAGAAGGAACCTGAAAGGCCATCTAGTCCAATTCCTTTATTTTTATAAATAAGAATTCTGAGGCTTAGAGAAATTAAGTGATTTGTTTCAGGTCACAGAGGTGGCAAGTGGTAGAGTTGGACTGGAAACCCAGGGCCTCCAATTCCACATCCAAATGTCTGTTTTAAGCTGTCTCTAGATCATTAAGTTCCTGTTTCCCTGTGCAATTGGAAGACCAGACAAAGCAATTTGCATTTACTGTGTAAATGCCAGTAATTCTGTAGCAGGGCTGTTACCAACTGCCCTCCGGGTGAGTTGTGAAGGGCACCGGTGGGCATGCCTGCATTTCCTCATTCTTTGTTCTCCAGTGACCAACATGTCTTATAATGCCAGAAGTCTCCAGCGAAACCCCATGGGCTCCAATTTGCACTTCCCTGTTTTGCCAGGTTTTAAAATGACTCCTAAGTGTGTGGGGAGGCGAAATTTTACCTACAACATCAGGAGTCCTTGAAGGGACAAATGACCTTTCAGATAATTGTGCTCAGATGGTTGTGGCCTGTATCACAGAACAACTGCTCTCTCTAAAGGACCAAAAATACGGAATCTTTTCCCCCATTTTAGTTTGCCATTTAGCTCTTTCCTTCTTTCCTCCCTCCTTTCTTTTTCATATGGTGACAGTGTAACTTCGAAATTTCAAAAATTGTTCTTTTTAAAGAAGAAATCAAGCATTTCAGGCTGAAATGAGTTTTGCAGTTGGACAGATGAAGCTTTGGGTAGAAAAAGATGATGATAAACATCGATATAGTGTTTTTTGGTTTATAAATGGATATAGCTTCTATAAAAGATCAGACTTTCCCTAATCTCAGTCCTTCATTTTATCACTAGGACCTGTTTGTAAGAAAAATGGGTCATTACAGGCAGTTTCTGACATCAGTTGGGGAGAGCTAATTTTCCAAGAACAGGGATGATTTTTCTAGGTTAAGCTTCATCATAGGCCAGCAGGATCTCTAATTAAATTGTGTGCAAAACATCCTGACCAAATCTAATTTTATTTTGAAAATTTGTGATTTATTTTGCATAAGAAGCTGAGCTGATGATAGAACATGGATAGTGATTCCGGAGTCCTGGAACTTGATGGGCTCGCTTGGAGACTTGACTTGACTATCGGAAAATAGGCCTTGACCCCTGCCCAAGACTGATGAGAGCTGGAGAGAAAAAGACAAAGCCACAGAGCATGCAATAATTTATCCTTTTCTTTCTATTCCTTTCCTTTCAATTTTTTGTTCTTGTTTTTCCTTACTTACTCTTTTCTTCTCTTCTTTTTTCTCCCCCCCCCCACTTCCTTCCTTCCATACTCCTCTTCATTTTTCTTTGGTTCCTTCCCTTTCTTCCTGCCTTCCTTTTTTCCGTACTCCTCTCATCCCTTTCTTCTTTTATCCTTTTCTTTTCCTTCTAATCCTGGAAGTTCACTCTATCCTTGTAACCTCCTAATCTGGAAATCTCACTATGACCCAGCCTTCTCACCCTGGAAGTACACACTGAACCTGCAACCCCTTTCTCCTTTTAATCACTTACTTACTCCCTGAACCTCTGTTTAAAGGAGAGGACCAAGGTCAACTCTGTCTTTTTTTTCTTCTGGCCTCCTCTCTCACTTGCTAGATTTTTGCTCTTCTATCTCTTCCCCCTACCTTTTTGTTATCTTCCCCCTTTAAAATTATCTTGAGAGTAGAGGCTCTCTAGTTTTTATTGTATTTGTAACTCAATGCTCTGCATAGTGCCTGGCATAGAGAAAGTGCTTAATAAGTGTTTGTTTATTGTTGACTTTCTTTCTCTTCCTCTCTTTCTCTCCCTCCTTGCCTACTTTTTATATTATTCATTTCTTCTTTTCCTTTCCTCTTCTACTTTGCTTCTCTTTCTGTCCTTCCCTTCCTTCCATTCATTTCCTTTTTTCCTTTTCTATTCTTCCTTCCCTTCCTTTCCTACTTCTTTTGGGAAGGAATATGGCCTTAGATAAAAACTCTGTGTGGTACCATCTACTATTTTTCTTTTTAAAACCCTTACATTCCATCTTAGAATTAATACTCTCTATTGGCTCCAAGGCAGAAGAGTGGTAAGGTCTAGGCAGTGGGGGTTAAGTGACTTGCCCAGGGTCACACAGCTGGGAAGTATCTGAGGCCAGATTTGAACCCATGACCTCCCATCTCTAGGCCTGTCTTTCAATTCACTGAGCTACCCAGCTGCCCCCAGTACTATATACTATTAAGGATATTTTAAGAACTCATGATTTAATCAATATATGTCCTCCACTGCTAATGAGAATTGTACTTCCCACTGCATTAATTGTGGGTTTAACAAATTTCTAAAGTTGAGACATTCCTCACCTCAGTTAGTGGTCAACCTTCTGGTGATGAAACTTCTTCTTTTTTCTTTTAATTAATTAATTAATTAATTAATTAACTTAATTAAACCCTTGCCTTAGAATCAATACTGTGTATTGGTTCCAAGACAGAAGAGCAGTAAAGTCTAGGCAATGGGGGTTAAGTGACTTGCTCAGGGTCACACATCTAGGAAGTGTCTGAGGCCATATTTGAACCTAGGACCTCCTGTCTCTAAGCTTAGCTCTCAATCCACTGAGCCACCCAGCTGTCCCCCAATGAGCCTCATTCTTGAAGAGACTTATTCCCAAAAGTTTTTCCAGTTTGGTAGGACCTATAAGAGCTTCACTGACTAGAATGATCTTAAAGAACTTCAGGTCACTTCCATGCCCATGTGAGTCATCAGAGTATGTTAATAGAGGCTCTAGTTTGAAACATTTAATAAAATAGTATCTGTTTCTATTTTTGGTGCCTAGGACCTTCAGATGCTTGGCAATTTTCCTTTGACATAGACCCATTAGGATCGTTTCATAATGCTTTATTTCTTTAAAATGATCAAAGGTTGACAAGTGAAAGATCAAATGAGGAGAACTTGACATATTGAGATTTGGAGAAGAGGCCAGAGATAAATAGATTTAAATAAGAGCAGGAGGATTCCATTTGCCTAAACAAATATCAATGGCAGATGTAGGGAAGGCAATATGATAGAGTGAAAAGAGCACTTGGATTTGGAGTAAGCAGACCTGGGTTCAAATCCTAACTTTACTACTCACTATGTAACTTTGACAAATGCCTTTCCTCTCTGAACCTCAGTTTCTTCAAATATGGAGTGTAGCAGTTGTGCTAGATGATCCCTAAAGTCTCTTCTGATTCTATAGCTTATTATCCTGTGACCTCTAAATTTAGTATATGCTCATAACTCCCTGCTTCCACTCAAAAAGCCAGAGGACAATCTGTGGTACTAGTTTCTGTGTTAGCCCGGGGGTAGTACTTCTTGGATTTGGTTCTACACCATCACTTTTGAAGAGAATATTAGCCTTTTCTGTCATTTTAGAAAAATGAGAGAATGACCATTCTTTTAATTTTACTATCAGATTTGTTTTAAGATTATAGTATCCTTTTAAAAACGTACTTATGAATATATTTAGAATAATGTAGTCATATCCAATAATTCTTCCTTCTCCCCTGGCACTTACTTTACTTATGACAATAGTGAAAAACAGTTAAGCAAAGCAGCATTTTGTCTAGTGGAGCATGAAACATTCTGTACTCATTGTCCACCATTTCTTTATAAAGAAGAAGGAAGTATGTTACATTTTCAGTCATCTGGAACCAATATGGATTTTTGCATTTATTCTGAGCTATTTTCTTTTATGTCTGTCTTATATTATTGTATTATAATTTAGCCTCCTGTTCCTTTCTTTGCATTGCATAAGTTCATACAAGCCTTCCCATGTTTCTTTGAATTCCTCATCATTGGTGCTCCTCAGAACAAAGTAAAATGTTATCATATTCATTTAGAGTGATTTATTTAGCTCATAGCCAATCCATTGAGATCTACTTTTGGTACTATAGAAAAGTATTGTTATGAATATCCTGATACCCATACACACATACAAACACACATAATTTTATTTCTGGCATAGATCTTCTTGAGGTACCTCTTAGTCAAAGGTATATATAACTTAGTAACTGTGCTCACATATATCCAAATTGTATTGGTGTGCCTTTGTTGACAAAGCCTTTCCAACATTCAACCCAAATCATTGAGTATTTTCATCTTTTGTCATCCTTGCCAATTTGATGAAAAACTATTCTGATTTACAATTCTCTTATTAACTATTTGGAACTTTTTTCTTATGTTTGTTGATTATATTTTGTCTTTTGAAAACTCTTCATATTCCTTAACTGTAGGAAAGCTTTTAGCTTTTTATTTATATCAATTTCCTTTATAACTTATAAGTCAGACTTTTATCAAGAACACTTCATAGCGTTTTCCTCAATACATTCTCTTCTTGGTTTAACTGCATTGCTTTTATTTGTGCAAAAGCTTTAAAACTTTATATCATTATAATTGTTTTCTCTTTTATAATCTCATCTCTCCCTTTTCTGGTTATGATTCTCCTCATAACATGAATTTAATATTTAGATCAGTTATACCAAGTACATATAAGCTCCAAATGGAGAAGATGCTGGTCTAAACCCAATTTCTGCCTAACCATTTTCCATTTTTCCCAGAACTTCAATAAGGTCTCCTTCCTCCAGTGGTTTTTGTTCTTGAATCTATCAAACACTAAGCCCTTGTAATTGTTTACTTCTCACACTTGTTTATGGAGTCAGTTGCATTGAATTACTCTTCTTCTTTTGAAATGAATATCAAATCGTTTTCATGATTATGGCTTTATAATATAGTTTGTGAAATAGACTACTTGTTCTATTAACTTGACACTCTTTGGTTCACTTCTATTAATTTTGTCATTATTTTGCCTCATTCCATAAGTCATCTTGGTACTGTAGTTTGCTTGGTGTAACACTAATTGTTCTGTCTTTACCAAATAAAATGTAAATGGGCTTAATCTAGAACTTAAAGAAAGATGGCGCTAAGACACAAAAGAAAACTTGTTGGTCAGCATGAGGATAAAATCCTGGAAGGAGTGACTAAAGATGGTTGTGGTACCTCTGGCCTAGAAGGGAAAGAAAAGGCACTATTTGTTTTCAATTGTTTAGAAATTCATTTGCCTTTAGTCAGGAGCCTTTTAAGGGCCCTTATAACTCTGGTGGCCTATGCTACATTATACTTGGTATAAAGCATAACTTTCATTAATCATGTACTGAACCCATCAGTACATCTTAAAGCAACATTTACTGAGTATTAAATATTTCTGAACTGCTAATTTAGTCTCCTCATTCTACATATGAAGAAACTAAGGCATGTTAATCACTGTGAAAGATGTTCTGGGACACACAGGAAGCCTACTAAACTAAAAGTGGATGGAATTTAGTGCTTAGGTGAAAATATCCAGCAAGAACTGGTATATTTCAAGCAAAGTTTTACTCATGGCAATTGTGCTCTTGTGGCTGCATATATAAGTGTGAATATCTGTCTGAGAATTATAAAATAAAGATTTCAATGGGACTTCAAAGGTCATCATCTAACTTGGCATTGACCCAAATATTCTTGCAAATAGGGAGCTCATTACCATAAACATCTGTCTGTCTGGTAATATCTTTGTGAATATGACTCTATCTGCTATCCCCTTTGCCTCTGGATTTGTGGTAATGTGTTGACTCCAATGCTTTTCATTTGTTGACAGAGGGTGAGGCAGAAGCCCAGTGGCTTCAGGACACAGGCTTAGCTGACCTCATTGGGGCTCCTACACCAGACAGTGATAACAGAGTGCTCCTGTCCACGCTCACAAAGACCCAAGCAGCTGCTGTGCAACGGAGACTAGACACATACACACGCTCAATCCGTAAGAAAAATAAGCCACCGGTGAGGGACGTCAGAGACATCTTTGGCACCTTTGATTCAGGGGTCAGTTAAGTCTTGCCTTTTCTGATATTTTGTCCTTTCTTCATTCCCTTGTCCTGCTTTCCTCATCCCTAGTGATCATACTAATTTATTTTCCGCAAACAAAATTAACCCTTGATGTTCAGCTGACCATTAAACTCATAGACAAAGAAGGTCATATGGTAAGAGATCAGATTTTCAACTGAACAGCTGATGTATTTGCCTGAATAAGAGAAAGACCATCAAATCTCTTTGGCAAATCCAATTACATTCAGCAAATATATATTAAGCAATTACTGTGTGCATCATATTAGGTTCTTGGAATATTTTGTGGTGTCATGGAAAGAGTGGTAACAAATGGAGTTAAGAGGATTTTGGTACAAAACTTGTCTCTAAACTATATAATCTTGGACAAATCATTTAACCTCTGAGCCTCAGTTTCCCCTTCTATAAAATGCAGAGGTGGGACTAGATGACTTTTGTAGCCCCTTTTTGCTCTAAATCACAAAATCCTTGCTCCTTGCCCCCTAGGAATTTACCCAACATCCTAATTTTAGGACCACAAACTTAGAGCTAGAGAGGACTTTAGAACCCATCCTATCCATCCCCCTCTTATCACAGAGAAACATACTGAGGTCCAGAGTTTAAATGACTTGCCTATCCATGGTCACAGAGGTGGTAAGTAACAGAGCTTGGATTCAAACCTATGTTTTATTTGACCAAACCTATAACTCTTTTCGTTGTCATGCTGGTGTTAAATTGCCTGGTCAGTGTAAGGATAGTCTTGAGCTGTGGTCTCAAGTAAGGATCAAAGGCCCTTTGATGGAAATGCTTCTATCTTTTCCCTTGGGATTCTCCATATAGTAATGCTAAATCATATTCTCCTAGGGAAAGGGAAGTAAACTTTAGTCACAATGATCCCCACAAGTGGACAGAAGAGTCTTGATTTTAAATCATGTCCATATGCATATACATATTCTCTGTAATATCCACTTTTATCCTTTTTCATTTACATCATTTTTCAGTCCACAGAGGAAGGATGTTATTTGCAGAAACAAAATTCTAAGAAGCAAACATATTCTTATGCACATTAAAAGAGAGGTCATAGATAACACAAACTAGATCCCCAGGAATGAATCACAATAGTCCTAGTTTAAGGGACTCTGTACATCAGATATCAGATGCCTAAAGCAGAGGTCTGACCCTACCATTCACCTACTCTTTGCTCTCAAAAGTCTCCATTAATTTTCTATTGCTTCTAAGAGCAAATATCAACTATCTCTGTTTGGTATTTATAGCATTTCACAATCTGCCTTCAGTCTACCTCCAGGCTTATTGTACATTACTTCTCTTTATATGTACTATGATCCAACCAAATTGGCCTTCCAGAACTTCTCTTTGTCTCAGTTTCCTTCTCTTCAAAAAGAGGATAATACTACTTTTACTTCATAGAATTATGGTGAGAATCAAAAAAGATGACATGAAAAGCACTTTGTAAACCTTAACTCCTGGCTAAGAAATATCAATCTATCATCCATCCCATTTCCTCGCTATAGACCCTTGTCTCCTCTGCCCTGCCATGTCTGGAATTTACTCCCTCTTTCCCTTCCACTTTTTAAGAATCTCCAGCTTCCTTCAAAGCTCATTCCATTCCTTTCCTGTATGATGCCTACCTTGATTCCAGCTGTTTATTGTCTCTGTCCCTGAAATTACCTTGCATATACTTCGTATTCATTTTGAATATGCTTATATTATACATGTTGTTTTCTTTTATAGAATAAGTTTCTATAGACGGTTTCATTTTTGTCTTTGTGTCCTCAGTACATGGCACAGAGCAGGTACTTCATGAATGCCATCTAATTGATATAATCTACATAATATTCTCATGCAGGAAATGTTAGCAGAGAGAGAAGATGCTGAGGGGAAATTGACACAGCCCAAATCCAGGCCTTCAGAAGCTCCACCAGGTAAGGAGTTCTTTTGTTATTTTTTGGAAATCTAAAAGTATGGCTAAGTTCTTTTTCATGAATATTCTCTATAACTTTTCTAGCTGTTGTCTCTTGAAAAAGTTTATCAGCCATTAAAAGATTTTACTACTAAAATCCTTACTTGTTTTTTTTTTTTTAAATCCATACTTTCTGTAAGACAGAAGAGCAAAGGGTAGGCAAACAGGGTTAAGTGGCTTGCCCAGGACATAGCTAAGAAGTGTCTGAGGCCAGATTTGAACCCAAGACTACGCACTCTATTTACTGAGACCTAGGTTTCCCCTACAGTCTTTCATGTTAAAACTTTAAAACTAACTTTTCCTTTCCTTCCTCCTCCCTCTATCCCTCTCATTCCTTCTTCTTGATTCTTGGCCTCTGCCCACTAAGCTATCAAGAGCTGGTACCTTGGTTTCTTTTGTGAAGCTGTCACTGGGTTTGAAAGCCAGCATGGAATGGCTCATAGACTCCTAGCCCCCTGTGCCAATGTAGAAATGACCTTAAGCAATATCAATGGGGGGTGTGTGTGTGTGTGTGCAAATTTATTAGCAACCTGGACTGGCTGAGCCCTTGGAGTCTGGGGAAGGAGTCCTAATGGTGAGTCTTTCATCTACATAGAGTTGGGTGCCCAAGCCCTGTCATTAACATGACAGTTAAAATGTTTTCTTTTATGTGCATCAGAGAATTTGAGAAATATCAGCAGTAGGAGTTCTGGTGGACTGTAGGACCTTTATCATGGGGGGGGGGGGGAAGGCACATTGTGGTTATAAGACTTCCAGAAGCAGTTCAACAAACATTTACTGGGGCAGCTGGGTGGTTCAGTGGATTGAGAGCCAGGAGGTCCTGAGTTAAAATCTGACATCAGACACTTCCTAGCTGTGTGACCCTGGGCAAGTCACTTAATCCTCATTACCTAAACCTTACTGTTCTTCTGCCTTGGAACCCATATACAGTTTGATTGTAAAATGGAGGTAGGGATTTAAAAAAACAAACATTTATTAAGTGTGTTCTATGAGCAGAGCCCTGGGTTAGGTGCTGGCAAAGAAACAAAACTTTAAAAATTCTTGTTTCCTGCATTCGTGAACTTAATCTAGGTATATGTTAGTAAGGACAACAATTTATAATATACAATATTACATGGTAAGTGCCTTATGAAGGTGAAAGTAAAGTGCTGGAGAAAATCTAAGGGGGAAAAGACTATCGTCCACTGGTTAGTGGCATCCTGGAAGACTCCTTTAAAGAGATGGAATTTGAATTGGGAAGGAATAGGAAAGAATTCAACAGGCAAAGGCCTGAAGGTTGTTAGGGGGATAGAAGGGCATGCAAGGATTTGGGAATTAATTGAGGAAAGGTAGGGAAGAATGAGAGTACAGGGGTTATTTTACCACTTTAGATATACCCAGTTTGGTTGGTTTATAGATTATATGTAAGATAAGGCAGGAAAGATAGAGTGGTTCCAGATTGAGGAAACGTTGAATGTTAATCAAAGAAGTATTAACCTTATTCTGGAAGGCTATAGGGAATCACTGAAAATTCTTTAGCAGATAAATGGCGTCACCATATCTATCTTTAAGGAAGAATGTTCTGGATAGATTGGAAAGATAAGAAAGTAGAAGTGAGAAAAACTTGGGTAGGATTTCTATAATTAGTTATTTCACAGGCAAGATTCCTTCATTATTAAAACTAAGAGTTTGTCCCATGGGTCTGGAATCCAGAGAAGGGGAAGTCTATCTGTAATAAATAAACCCCTGTGCAGACATTCCCTTCAAGAACAGCTGTCACCAACTTCTGCAGGACATCTGTCAGACATCTGCCCTGTGACTTCTGTTAAAGAGCTCTGTTTTTGTCCCTTGGCAGCGGCAGATTATCCTGGATGTATGGAATATCCTTGCCCAGTTCCTAGTTCTGGGAAGGAGGAAATATTCAGCACTGATTCTGCATATTCAGAGCAAGCAGCACTTCTTCAGAAAGGAACACTCCCCCCAGAAGCCAAGTGGATAAAGGGCAAGGGCTCACTGCCGGTAAGAGATTGGGAATCTAACTAACTTCTTTGGGCATTACTTTTCCATGGGTTCTGAAGTGTCGTTGGTGGTATTCTTTTGTATTCAAACTCATATACATTTGCTAGGCACCTATAATGAGTAAAGCTCTGGAGGAGATAAAGATGAATAATGTCCAGTCCCTGCTTTCAAGGAACTTCCATTTTTGTATGTGATATTAGACATGTATACACAGTGTTGTAAAACAAGGTTCATTGAGATTGGGATCATACAAGAAATCCAAAGTATTGAAAAGTGTATAGATGAAAGCATATTTTGCCCTGTATTCTTTTTTTTTCTTTTTTGGGTATGTGGTGGGATATGGCTAAAGTGAGAATTTGTTTTGTTAGAATATACATACTTGTAATTTTTTTTTTTGCCTTCTCAGTGGGTGGGGGAGAGAATTTGGAATGGAAAATAAATTATGTTGAATTTTAAAATTTAGTCAAAAGGATCCCAAAGCAGAAGTGCAATGGATAGAAATTACCAGGAGGCAAATTTAGGTTTGATGTCAGGAAAAAACATATTAGCAATAAATTGGAATTATGATTCTCGCTCCAGTAGCACATATTTTAAAATTGGAATGATACAGAGAAAGATTAACACAACCCCTTTGCAAGGATGACATGCAAATTCCTGAGACATTTCCATTTCCAAATAAATAAATAAATTGAAAGTATACAAAGTTCAATATCTGCCCTGCAAGGCTTCTCCTTCATGAAGGCTTTGAAGTAGAGTCTGAATGACCATTTATGGAACATGTTGTAGTGGGGAGTCCTTTTCTGTATGGGTTGGACTAGATGCTTGCTTAGGTCCCCTCCATCTCCCCAATTCTCTGGTTCTATGAGATCAGCTTCCATTGGGGAGATTTTATGAGACTCAGTGGAAGAAATGGCATTTTCAGCTGGAATTCAGAAAATGGGCAAGATTTCTACATATAGAAATAAGGGCAGGAAGAGGGAAACATGGAAAAGCAACAGTATGAGCCAAAGCAAAAGGGTGGGAAAGGGGATTAGAAATATATATATAAATGGTGTATACTTCAAATTGACTGTAGCACAAAAATGTATGTTAGTCAATAGTAGCAGATGAAGGTGAAAAGATACACTGGACTCCAATTTCTGAGTTCAAATCTGGTTCAAAATGGAGGCTGTTAGAAATTAAGTAACTTGTCCTGGGTCACGTTACTTAATTTCTACCAGCTTCCACTTTTTTATCTGTGAAATATTATTAATAATAGAACCTTTCTTTCAGGATTATTGGGAGGATAAAATGAGACAGAATTTGTGAAATGTTTTGCAAACTTTAAAGCCCTGTGTAGATGATGAAGATGATGATTGATTTTTATTTGGAAAATGACGTTTGTGCTATGGTTTTAGATAGTTTATTTGTTAGTGGTGTGTGGCATTAATTGAGGGACAGAGACTGGAGGGAGGGAGATGGTTGGGTGGCACTTGTAATAATACAGGTGATAAGCAATGAAAGCTCATACTGGGGCAGTGGTGATGAGAGCAAAGAAAGATAACCAAGAGATCAAGAGAGAGAATAAGTTTGGAGAGTGGTGAAGGGAAGACAATGATTCAGTTTTGAATGGCTCAAGTCTGAATTGCTAGCAGAACATGAACTGCTGCATTTGGAACCCAAGGGCCTGGGTTCAAATTCCATCTCTGCCATTTACTACTATCTAGATGACCATGGGCAAATCTCTTTACCACTCTGAGCTTGGATTTTCTTATCTGTAAAATAGGAGGGCAAGGAGGGAAAACTGTAGTATTGTTGCACAGTCACTTCAATAGTGTCCTACTCTTTGTGACCCTATTTGGGATTTTCTTGGCAGAGATAGAGAAGTGGTTTGCCATTTCCTTCTCCAGAGCTCATTTGACAAATGAGGAACTAGGGCAAACAGGGTTAAGTAACCTGCCCAGGATCATATAGCTAGTGTCTCAGACCAGATTTGAACTCAGGAGGTTGAGTCTTTCTGACTCTAGGCCTGGCATTCTATCCATTGCACCTTATTGTAAGTTACCTTATTGTAAGACCCAGATTTCTAAGACTCCTTCTAAAGTCTCAGCCAATTTTGTCATTATACAAATGATAAAACTGAGGCCCACAGAAGGGTGAGTTGTTGGTCCAAGATCACAGAGTGTTAATATCAGACCCAGGACTAGAACCTGAGTATTATGATTCCCAGGCCAGAAATCTTTCCAATGACATTAATGTGTTACCTGAAAATGACTGAATTTCTTGGGATTATCTGTAATTTCAAACACCATAATCTCTATTAAGGATTTTAAACATTGAGAATTTTCTTCTGTTTCTGTAGAAGTTTAGAATTCCCAAGGGAAGACTTGGAGTGACAAGAATAGGAGACTTATCACCACAAGATATGAAGAAGATCCCCACATTGGCCCTGATTGAGCTGACAGCCCTCTGTGACATTTTGGGACTGGACTTGAGAAGGAGCAAGGCAGGAAAATGGAAGGCAACAGGTTAACCATTTTCTAGTCTATTTAAAAGTCTTTAACTGAAACAAGATTTGATTGAAAACAAACTAATATTCTCTTGATTTTTTTTATTTGAGAATAGAAGGCATGGGGGATCTTAACCTCTGCAGATGTTGTGGACAATAATTGGGGACAGGAATACTATGAGAGGTTTGGAAGAGACTTTCTGAGTGTCTTTCTAAGAAAACTGGCCCATAGTTACTAAAAACTAAGAGTCCCAGATTCATGGGTCAATCTATTCATTGAAGAAAGAAGACAAACATATAATTAAGCACCTACTATGTGCCAGGCACTTTATAAATATTACCTCATTTGCTGTTTGCAGTAACTGTAGGAGGTAGATGCTGTTATGATCTGCATTTTACAGATGAGGAAATGGAGGTAGGCAGTGATCAAGTGACTTCCCCCAGATCACACAGCAGCTACTAATTGAGGCCAGATTTGAATTTATGTCTTCCTGGCTCCAGGTCCAGCCAGAGCCAGGCTTCAGGTTCTATCTACTCTGCTATCTAATTGCCTCCAGTGCCTCATGGCCAGTAACAGAGCCCAATTTCTCTCAACTCCATGTCTTTCCCACCTCCATTTGTGAGTTCGCCTCAAACTCAAACAAAAATTTTTTGTTATGCATGTTTACTCACAAGCATATGTGTCAGTGTGTGTTCTATAGAACAATGCATTTTTCTTGCACCCTCAATGCTTCATATCAGTGATTTCTGCCTTCTGCTGATTTGCTTACATGATAGATACAGAAAAGGCTAACCTGCTACTGATACAGATTGCAACCTTTCCATATCTCAGGAGATGGTTTAATAAAGTTGTTTTGGACAAAGAAATCATGGCCCAGTGTCCAGCCTTTGGGAATAAGCATTTCTGAATTTGGCAGATCCAAAGTAGCATGGTATAGAGCACATAGAGCACTGGACTTGGAATAGAGAGGCCTGGGTTTGTATCTTGCTACTTGGGTGACCTTAGGCAAGTCATCCTCTGGCCTCAGTTTCTTCATATGAAAAATGAGAGAATTGGACTCAGTGACCTCTAAAGTCACTTCTATCTCTAAATCTCTATATCTCTTGTATTATGGATATGATAGATGCTTGGTCTGTCCCTGGTTCCTCTCATAAAACCCTTTCAACTCATTAGGTCCGCAAGAAATTCTGTTCCAATTACAGTCACTCTGAGAAGTGAGCTCAATGTCTACATCTTTGGATGGCATTGGAGGAGGCCTTTTGCAGAAATTAACTATTGTCTTTAAATTTTGTCCCTTCAACCCCAAGGAATTATGAGAAAGAACACTATCCACACCCAGAGAAAGAACTGGGAGTAGAAACACAGAAGAAAAACATAGGATTGATCATGTGGTTCGATGAATATAGGATTGGATTTTTTGCTTTAAAAGATCACTCTATTGCAAATATGAATAATATGGAAATAGGTTTTGAACAATGGTACATGTATAGCCCAGGGGAATCACTTGTCAGCTCCGGGAGAGGAGAGGGGAGGGAAGAGGAGTGGGAAGAAATCATGAATCACGTAACCATGGAAAATTATTCTAAATAAATAAATTAATAAAATAAAATAAAATTTGTCCTTTAATTCTGGTGGAATGGATGGTCCAATACAGGTTGCTCCTGTAAAAACTAAGGAAGAAAATTCAATATTACTTTAAAAAAATAAAAGGTTTTTTTGTTTTTTGTTTTTTTTCCTGTTCTTCTACAGAGAACCGGCTTTTTGGAGTCCCACTTAGCACTTTGCTGGAGACTGATCAGAAAGTTGTCCCTAACACACAAGTTCCACTGATTCTACAAGCTGTAAGTTGAGCTCAGATGTTAGGCATGTAGTAAGCCTCTGGCCATCTGAATGCACAACTGAACCTAGACCTCTGAGACTCTTGACTATATGTAGAAATTCTCTAAGTTGGAATCTTCTTAGGTATGTTTCCAAAGCTTCTCTTTCACTCCCTGGCTCTAACTTTCCCCAGCTGCTGTCCTGTTTGGAGAAGAGAGGGTTAGACACCGAAGGGATCCTGAGAGTGTCTGGCTCCCAGACCAGGATTAAGGTAATTGGCTTTTTTGTTTTTATTTTTTAATTGATAATTGGAGTTGGGTCTTCTGGCTTCTATATTCACCTGTGCACATGGTGGTCTCTGTTTCTGACACTTTGCTTAACAATGTGCACATATAGTCAATATAAATACTCTTATTGGCCTGTGTATTTTTTAATTGATGCTATTAATTAGCTATGAATGTTGAATGAATAAAATGAAAGGTCAGTTTACAGATATAGACAATCACTTAGGGTGGTTCTGTTTCATTTCCTTCACTATCCTGTCTTCAACCTTTCTTTTTTTGTACCCATATTTCCTCTTCTTGATTCTCTTCTTGTTTGGCACCATCTTTTTCAATTCTCTTAAATTCTCCCAAAGATTCCCCTGATTTTGCAGCCACCAAGTGTACTGATTCATAGAGTTGAATGAGTGGATGAAAAAAACATTTATTAAATACTTCTAGGGGCAGGTAAGTGGGCCAGTAGATAAAGAGCCAGGCCTGGAGACAGGAGGGCCTGGGTTCAAATTTGACCTCAGATAATTCTTAGCTATGTGATGCTGAGCAAGTTACTTAATCTTAATTGTCTAGCTCTTACAGCTC
Organism: Monodelphis domestica; assembly: GCF_027887165.1. Lineage (NCBI taxonomy): Eukaryota > Metazoa > Chordata > Mammalia > Didelphimorphia > Didelphidae > Monodelphis > Monodelphis domestica. The sequence goes on along the minus strand of NC_077227.1, from coordinate 404,503,266 downwards.
TTATGCCCTTGAACCAACACTTAGTATTAATTCTAAGACAGAAGGTAAGGGTTTTAAAAATAAGAACAAAAATACTTCCATATTCCAAATACTCTGCTAAGCACTGATGACAATAGAAACACAAGATAATCCCATCTCTCTCAAAAAGCTCGCATTCTAATGGGAGGAAGCAACTCAGCCAAGAGAATTCTCTGGGCTCTGGCACTTGGAAAGCCCTAACTATTTATTGGAAGTCCTAACACTGTACAACAGGTCAGAGGACAAGCCCCTGGGATATTCCATTAGGTCAAATTGCAGGGTCCAGAGTTCTGAAGGGCATAGAGACAAGGTACATGAAAAGGCTTAATGGTCTTCTATGTCACCATTAGGGTTATGGTCACACCCAAGCTGTGCAAACAGTTGTGTATTCCTCTGTCCTTTGGAACATGGATGGCCAAGAGGTTGGGAAGAGAAGGGAAGTAAAGAGGGTGGGTACCCTTGGTGGTGAGACTCCTCAGTGGGGTCTAGGTGGCCAAAAGGAAGGAAAAATGAAAAGGCAGGGAGAGTGCACTTCCCAGCACCCAGTTTCCCTGGATGGTTAATAGAGTTATAGGATTTAGAGCAGAAGAGGACCTTAGGGGACATTTAGGCCAAGGGTCTGTAAACTGTGGCCCTCAGCCCATGGCTTGCTCTGCTACCATGATAGAGGCCATCTCCATCATTTTACAAAGGCAAAAACTGAAGCCTGGAGAGAAGGCAAGAGATTTCTGTGATCGCAAAAGGAATAAGTAGAATCTAAACCCAAGGATTCTGACTCTGTCTACTACTCTCCACCGCATTGTGAGGCCTCTTAATCCCTAGCAGAGAAATTGTGATATCAAGAACAAGAATATGTTCCTATGGCACTGGGCTCCTAGAGGTAGAGTCAATTCCCTTCAACTCAACACACTTCTATTAAATACTTTCTATGTGCACTGTGCAAGGCATTGGGGACACAAAGACAGAATTTGTTGTTATTCAATCTTTATTTGGGGTTTTCTTGGCAGACACTGGAGTGATTTACCATTTCCTTCTCCAGATCATTTGACAGATGAGACAACTGAGGCAAACAGGGTTAAGTGACTTTCCCAGGGTCATACAGCTAGTAAGTGTCTGAGGTCAGATTTGAACTCATGAATTCCAGGACTGGCACTCTATCTATTGTGCTACCTGGCTGCTGCAAAGACAAAGCTAAACAGACCCTGTTCTCAAAGAGTCTTTTTCAATCGTTCTGGAATATGGTACCTGCTTTCTAGGAGCTATATAAATGCTTTCATTTATGCTGGAATTCCCTTAGATTTCTGGGTTTTCTGGGTAATTTGGATAATAAATGTATGTCAGTTAACTTGAGTCACCATCCCAGGTCATATAAATTCAGTTACAACACCTCCCTAGCAAGTCAAAATAAAATGTGTATTTTATTTTAAAAAAAACACCTTACTTTCAATCTTAGAATAATACTGTGTATTGGTGCTAAGGCAAAAGAGCAGTAAGGGCTAGGCAATGGGGGTTAAGTGACTTGTCAGTCACATAGCTAGGAAGTGTCTGAGGCCAAATTTGAACTCAGGGCTTCCCATCTCTAGGTCTGGCTCTCAACCTGCTGAGCCACCTAACTCCCCCCGCCCATATATTTCATTATGATGAAAACAATTAGCAAAAGAATAGAGAAAATAATTTTATACACATTTCTGGAGGGTTGTAATCCAGCATACCAAATCACCCCAAAATGAAGGGAAATGGGGAAGGAAGACGGAGAAGAGACCTGGGAAGCCTTATTCTTTGAAAGGCTTATGTGCTGAGGTGAGGGGACTGTTTCTTACATGGTCAGGTCAGATAAAGAAGATGTAATCCTTCTTCATCTCTTCATCTTGGTCTTTGTAGTTGGTTAGAAACCTATAGTAGGGGGGACTTCTTTTACTATGCTCTGCTTCCTGGTCCCATGGAGTTAAGCTACTGGGTTTTCCTTCTCTCTGGTTTCTAGAACTAGAAAGTGGCTAATGTAACTTGTACTGAAGGTATCCCTATTGTGCAGACTAAGTCTCATGACATCTTATTTTTCTAATTTGATTCCCCAACTTCAGTGGCTCAGGAACTGATTCCCAGGGACTCAGAAATATGTTGGGACCCCTGAGCCCCTGACTTGTACCATTGCAGCCTCACTGCAGGTCACCCTATTGTTCCCCTTTAATGTTTTAGTCCTAGGATACACCTCTAAACCACTCGCCCAGGTCATATATATCATAGGATATCAGGGGCAGAGATTCTAAACAGGCTAATTCTTGAGGCTGAGAGCCTCTTGGGAAATGTAATTTCTACAGTCAGACTGGTCCTTGTTACAGAACTTCTATTCAGGGAATAGGAGGAGGTGACTGCTGGTAGAGAGTGTAACATGTGCACAAAAAAAAATAAATGTAAGGTATTTTGAATAGGGAGAAAGTACCTACCTGGGAGGCATCAGGGAAGGCTTCACAGGGGAGATAGTTAAAGAAAGGAAAATAAAGATTCTGAGATACAAAGTTGGGGAGACAATAGATTCCAAGAACTGGGAATGTGCAAATAAATATTGCATTCAGGAAACAGCTTGTAGCCAGTGTAGCTGGAACTTGGAGTATAGGAAGGAGTGTAATATCAAACAAGGCTGTGAAGTGGGTTGGGGTCAGATTTTGAAACTCCTTAAAAACCAACCTCAGGAGTTTGTATTTTATGTAAGAGGTGATAGGGAACCCTGGAAGGTCTTAAAGCATGGCTGTGTCCTTTGCCTTAGATTGTTCCCAGCTTTTTAAAGGGAAAGTCTAAAAGGGTAGAAATCAATTAGGCAGATGTTACATGATCCAGATAAGAGAAGATTGAACGGCAGAGCTGGAGCAGTGATTATATATTTAGAGAGAAGGTGAAGGATATGAGTAATGTTGGTTTTAACTGAATCTATGTTTCTCTTGTTTTCAGAGTTTGGAGCAGAAGCTAGAAAGAGAGTTCTATGCAGGTCTCTTCAACTGGGATGAGGTCCATCAAAATGATGCATCGGGTTTGCTGAAGAGGTTCATCCGAGAACTCCCTACTCCACTTCTCACAGCCGAGTATCTGCCTGCCTTCACTGTAGTGCAAAGTGAGTAGCCTCCTTGAGGTCTAGGGTGCTGAGGGAATATGGAGAGGAGAATGCCAAGAACTTAGGGAATTCTTCTGCTTTGTAAATAAGGTTTTCTCACTACAAAAATGTGGAAGTTCAATTCTCCAAACTGTTTTGAAAAAAGAAAATGTTTTAATCTCTAAAGGAAGGACCTTGAATATACCTCAATGGATCCCTAAATCTCACCAATATGGATATTGAGTCACTAAGCATCCCTGGGCCTTGGTTTTACCACCTGTACAATGAAGAGGTTGGACTGGACTCCTGAGGTCCTTCTGGCTGTAGATTATAAACCATCCACTCTTTCCTATACTTGAGTGACTTGTTCCTGTTCTCCCAAGGAGATACAGTCACGATTCTGGGAGCCTTCCTTGCATTCTCTTGCCATCACAAGGATATCAATGGAACCTACAGACTGCTCATTGGTTGTTCCTGACCTTTGCCCCAGAACCAGCCATTTTTTTTTTTGCTTATATATTTGTTTACTGACATCTTTTACTCTGCTCCATTTCCTAATTTTGTCCATACTGAGTTGCAAACTACTCACATCTCCCATGTGCCTTGGTGATGCTCATTTTCAGTTCTGTAGAGGATTTAAATGCCAGTGTTCCACTTATTAGAACTTAGTGAGTCTTTCTGGGGAAAGAGGCAACAAAAAGCTTGCTCATTATAGGCTTACAGATTCCTTTGTGTTGGAATCTCTCCTAGCTCTCAGGTAGGATGCCTCTTGGCATGTGGGTGTGGGTGTGGATGTTTTCTTTTTACCTAGAAGATACCAGAAAAGATCAGGGAGTTTTTCTTGAGGGCCAGTGTAAGTTTCTTCAGTACTTTCTTCCATTTGCAACTGGAAATTTCCATGACTTCCCTGGGAAGTAACTTCTTGTTAGTCTTGTTGATAAGCAGCATTCATTTATTAATCAGTCAGTAAATATTTTAAAACACTTATTATGTGTTGGCCACTGTGCTAGACATTGGGGATACAAGACAAAAATTAAGTGGTCCCTGCCCTTAAGGAGCTTGCCTCCTAACATACAGGCATATAAATATATAGAAAACATAGAGAGAAATAGGGTCTGAACCTGTGATATCATAACTCTTGGGAACTCCCAGGTGAGGAAACTTCTTATGTTTGTGCCAGTCAGTACCTTCTAGTACTTATAGCCTTATTTCATATATAGAATAGATACTGTGGGGTTGTTTGTTTGGGTTTTTTTTTCTTTGTTTGTTTTTGCCTTCTCAATAGATGGGGTGAGAGGTGGAGGGAGAGAGAATTTGGAACTTAAATTAAAATTTTTTAAAATTTAAAAATTAAAGAAAACTTACTTCTAAGCCTAGGGAGTTGCCTAGAGCCTTAAGAGGTTAAATGATTAGCCCAGGGTCATATAGACAATATGTGTTAGAGGTGAGGCTTGAACCAGGTCTTCCTAGCTTTGGGGATATCTTTCTCATTACTATACCTTTTGGTTTCTTAGTATATGATTCACTACCAACTCTACATATTTGTAATTGGTTTTGTTTTTCTTGCCTTCTCGATGAGAAAGAAGGAATAGGAGGGAAAGATTTGGAATTGAAAATTAAATAAAATAGAATTTAGAATTTAAAATATTAATTATACAAAATTTTCTTTAAAATATATATGTTCATTCTTTTGGAGGGGTAGGAGAGGAAGGCATTATTAACTATGGGCATTAGGAAAGGCCTTATATAGGAGACAGCATTTGAGCTGCACTTTGAAGGAAATGAAGAATTCTAAGAGACAGAGGTGAGGAGGAAGTACATTTCATCACACACACTGGCTCCTCTTGGAGTGCAGATTGTTCCCAATGAGTGTGTTCACAGCACTAGAGGAAAAGATGTCCTGAGATTAACAACAACAGTAATAATAACAAGAATTTATTAAGCACCTACTATGTGCCAGGCAGTGTGCTAAGTGCTTTACAAATGTTATCTCATTATCTCATCACAACAACTCTGGGAGGAAGGTGCTATTATCCTTATTTTACAAATGAGGAAACTGCAGCAGGCAGAGGTTAAGTGATTTGCCCAGGGTCACAAAGCTAGTAAATATCTGAAGCCAGATTGTAGTTCAGGTCTTCCTGACCCAACTGGAGGACTCTACTGTGCCACCTAGCTTCCTCCTAATTAAATAGAAAACAGGATATGAGTCCTCCAGAAGGGTAATGAGTGTCAAGTACTCTCACTGTGGTGCTGAGATTGGCTCTCTGATGCTTTCTATACAAAGTGTGGGGCTGTTTGTTTAATGTATCTTGATTTTATGAGCATTTATTAAATGGCTTTTATGTGTTAAACACTATGTTACCAGCTGAGGGTACAATAACAGAAAGGAAAATGGCCCTTCTTTTCAAGGAGCTTACATAGAACCATAGGTTTAAAGCTGGCAGCTAGGTAGTGCAGTGGGCTTGGAATTGGGAAGATTCAGCTCCATGAGTTCTAATCTGGCCTCAGATACTTACTAGCCATGTGACCCTGGGCAAGTCATTTAATTCTCTTTGCCTCAGTTTCCTCACCTGTACAGTGAACTGGAGAAGGAAATGATAAACCACTCCAGTGTTTTTGCCAAGAAAATCCCAAATGGGGTAATGAAGAATCAGATACAACTGAAATAACTAAATTACCACAAAGTTCAAAACTGGAAAGGACTGAGAGAAGAATGTAATCCCTTCCTTTTACAGCTGAGGAAAATGAGGCATAGATAGTTTAAGTGACTTGTCTGGCCAGTGTCACATAATAGTTGTCTGAGGTGAAATCTGAAACCAAGTCTTTCTAACCCCAAGGCCACTACCCTGTCTCCTATCTTTCATAAAGCACATCCTTGCATGGGCTTGAACCACCAGGCTTCTTCTAGCTAACAGCCGAATGCACTCACCAGTTGTACCATAGAGATCTCTACTGCTTTCCCCCCAAACAGATATCCCAGACCTGAAGCAACGGTTACAGGCTCTGAATCTTCTCATCTTGATTCTTCCTGAAGCTAACAGAAACACTTTAAAGGTAAGGCTGCTAATCTCACTCTCTTCTCCCACTGGGACTTGGCACCTCCTCTACTCCCCTCTGCATGAGTCTTCCCTTTCCTCTGCATCCTTCTAGACAGCCATGGATCTGCCCCTTAACATGACAGCAAATGTGCACTCATTTGGCTTGTCCCAGGCCAGGACTCATAAAAGCATCTTTGGGTAATGGACTTACATCAGGCTTTCACTGCATGGAGATGTTTAAAGGGACACAATTTGATCTTACCCAAACCATGTAATATATGCCATGTTATTATGGGCCAGGTAATTTGGGATTCATAGAGGCCAAGCCAGTGGAACCCAAAGCCCCAGTAAGCCTTGAAAAACTATCAGTTGCTGGATCAGTGAAGGGCCAGCCTTGGTCAGAGAGATGACAAAGTCAGAGAGCTAAGGTCACAGACCATCACTGGTCACTAGATGATGAAGATTTTGGGTCAGAGCAATTCATAAAACTATTTGTGAAGGTTTAATTAAATTTTTTTCTTTATTTTATCCCAGCAACAAATTTACACGTAAGTTTTTCAAGGTTACATGATTCATGCTGTCTCCCTCCTTTTCTTCCTCCCCTCTCCTGGAGTTAAGCAATTCCACTGCGTTATACATGTATTATTCCTCAAAGCCTATTTCCACATTATTCATTTTTATAAATAAATAATCTTATAAATATAATTGGTTTTGAGTAAATAATCTTATAAATTATTTTGTAAGTAAATAATATAATATAATTTTGTAAGTAAATAATCCTATAAATATAAATAATTTTGTAAGTAAATAATCTTATAAAATAATCTCATAAAACCAAAGCCCCAAATCATATATCCAAATAAACAAATGATAAATCAGATGTTTTCTTTTGGATTTCTACTTAAGCAGTTCTTTCTCTAGATGTGGCCAACATTCTTTGTCCTAAGTCCCTCAGAATTGTCCTGGAACATTGTATTGCTATGAGTAGCAAAGTTTATTATATTTGATCATCTCACAATGTTTCAATTATGGTGTATAATGTTCTCCTGGTTCTGCTTCTTTCATTCTGCAAAGGTTTAGAGAGGTTACCTTCTGCACAGGAAACCAATATCATTGCAACAGTAGCACCCTTTGCTCTTTTATTCAGAAGGAAATAAAGTGTTTTTATAGGTATTCTTTTATTCATCTCATTTGTGAGATGGTAGTGTAATGCAGTGGAAATGAACATTAGATTTAAAGTCAGATGACATGGGCAGCCAGGTAGCACAGTGGCTAGAATGCTAGATCTAGAGCCAGGAAGACTTATCTTTATAAATTCAAATCTGGCCTAAGACACCTATTAGGTGTATGACCCTGATTAAGTCACTTAACCCTGTTTGCTTCAGTTTCTTCAACTATAAAATAAGTTAGAGAATGAAAGGGTAAACCACTCCAGTTTCTTTGCCAAGAAAACCTTTCCTGGGGGGATGCCTTTCGATTGGGGAATGGCTGAACAAATTGTGGTATCTGTTGGTGGTGGAATACTATTATTCTAAAAGGAATAACGAACTGGAGGAATTCCATGGGAACTGGAACAACCTCCAGGAAGTGATGCAGAGTGAGAGGAGCAGAACCAGGAGGACATTGTACACAGAGACTGATACACTGTGGTACGATAAAATGTAATGGACTTCTCCATTAGTGTCAATGCAATGTCCCAGGACAATCCAGAGGAACTTATGAGAAAGAACACAATCCACATTCAGAGGAAGAACTGTGGGAACAGAAACACCGAAGAAAAACAACTGCTTGATCATATGCATTGATGGGGATATGATTAGGCATGTAGACTCTAAATGATCACACTAGTGCAAATATCAATAATATGGAAATAGGTCTTGATCAATGACGCATGTAAAACCCAGTGGAATTGAGTGTTGACTATGGAAATAGGGGTAGGAAGAGGGGAGGTTTCCTCTTGAACATGATTCATGTAACTATGGAAAAATATTCAAAATTAATTAATTAAATAAATAAACTTGAAAAAGAAAAAAGAAAACCCCTCATGGAATTATGAAGAGTTGGACATGATTGAAGACATAGGTTCAAATCCTGCCTTGACTAATCTCTGAGGGCTTTAGTTTCTTCATCTGTAGAATGAGGGGATTGAGGAGAAGATTTAATGCTTAGCACAGTACCTGGCACACAAAAGGTATATAATGAATGTTTACTGATTATATATTGATAGGGCATCTGAGGACCTTTCTTGCTCTAATGCTACAGTATTCCTAAAGAGTAGAAAGTGGTGATGAGGGGAAAGAGATTCATTCCATTTTACAGACCCAGAGACATCTAAACAGCTTGTCCAAGATCACACAGAAAGATGGTGATAGAAATGACCCTAGAACCCAGGTCTTCCAATTAGGACTCTTCATTCCCATAAACTGCTAATGGCTTCCTCTCAGGATTGGCTCTGGAATATATTAAATAGGGAGAGGAGGAAAGTTCAGTGCTAGGAGCTAACTTTTTCTAATTGACTTCTCTCTGACATAGGATTTAGGACCTGAAGGGACTTGGAAGGCCCTGTAGTATGATGCCAGATTTGCAGAAGAAAGAGTCCTAGAAAAGACTAGTCTAAGATTACCCAGCTAGTAAGTGGCAGAGCAAGATCTGAACCTGGGATCTTTGACTCCAAATGTGCAGTGCTTCCTATTACCCTATATCATCCCCTCTTTCTAGGCCCTGCTGGAATTTCTCAGAAAGGTAGTTGCCCGAGAGAAGAACAACAAAATGACTTTATGGAATGTTTCCATGGTGATGGCACCAAATCTCTTCATGCATAAAGGGCAACCTCACAGAATCCCGGAGGGAAAGGGGAAGCAGCTGGCCGAGGGTGCCGCTGATGTCATCCGGGCCATGATCCATTACCAGGACCTTCTGTGGACTGTAAGTCAGTGGCCAAAGGTTCTCTTAGATTCTGTAAAGGCCTGAAGATGGGGATGGAGAAGGGGCTGGCCTTTGCTGACCCACATGTTGACAGAGCTCAGAAAGGGGTTTTATGAAATGATATGATATGAAATGATAATAATAATATGAAATGATAGTAGCAAAAATAGTTTGTCACTTTGTTTTCTTTTTTGATACATTGTCAAATGAGAGGATATGCATGTTTTACAATTGAGTGCTATTATTATTGTTATTGTGACTTATCAAGCTGAATTTTTAAAATCAAGTTAATTGAGAATTATCATTACTTGGTTTATGTTAATCAAGGTTTTAAAATGGATATATTCAGGGATCATTATTCCTTTTATGAAATAATCCTTTACTTTTCAAAAGAATTTACCATAAGAACATGGTACTGGGCACATTGGGGCTGTTCCTTGTATACTTATAGATTTGAATTGATTTTTAAAATAAGAGAGCACCCCCTTGAGCATTTCAAATATAATCGTGTTTATACACATTACCCTCTTATGTAAAGTGGGATGTGCCTGCATTAAAAAAAACAAACAAAACTAAACACCTTACTTTCTGTCTTAATAACAACTCTAAGGCAGAAGCATGGTAAGAGCTAGGTAAATGAATTAAGTGACTTGTTCAGGGCCACACAACTAGGAAGTGTCTGAGGCCATATTTGAATCCAGATACTCCTGACTCCTGGCTCTCTATCCATTGTGCCACCTAGCTGGCCTCTGACCTCATTTTTTATTCTATTATTTTACTGTTAAGGACATGAGAGATGCTCCTTGGGAATCAGCTTGATGCATTTTACCAGAAAGCTTCAATGCCATAAGATAGAAGCAGCATATTTGAGTAATAATGATTGAATGTTGGATCTGAAGCCAGAGATCCTGGGTTTAAATCCTGGTCCTGTCCCTTAATAGCTATATGACCTTGGTCAAGCCAGTTAAGCTTTCTAAGCCTTTGTTTTCTCTGATATAAAATGAGAGGAATGGGATAGGGGGATAGGGGCTTTCATATCTCTTCCAGCTTTCAATGTATGGTCTAGTGACACCTATCCCCCTCCCAAAGCAATGATGGGCTCTGGGGAAGTCCTAATTCAGTTACCCAGGTCCCCATGTTCCCTGAGGAATACCAGGATAGCTCTCCTGGAAGAAAAATTGCTCCCCACCCTCCATGTCTCGCCTATTTCCCTCTCTTTAGAAAGAATTCACACTGGCTTGAACTACAGTTACCTTTGTTTGGTGTTAGGTCTCCTCCTTTTTGGTTGCCCAAGTCCGGAAACTGAATGAGAACAGTAGCTGGAGGCATCAGTTCTATGACAGACGGATCAAGAACTTACTTAGGAAGATCCACACAGACAAAGACAAGGAGAGCAAGACCCCCGGAAAGGTGAGTGAGGGAGGGGCTGCCACTCATTTTCCCTTTGGTTCGGTCAAGTGTGTGCTCTACCCAGAAGTTAAGTGCTCACTGCTGTAGGCGATGACAAAATGCATTATATATAAGACACAGTACCTGCCCCTGGGCAATTTATATATAGTCTTATAGCCAGGAACCTTTGACAGATTACTCTACTCACGTTGGAGTTTGGGAATTTAAACACTAGCAGACAAGGAGATATTAATAGCACCTACCTCCCAGAGTTGATTGTGAGGATCAAATGAGATAATATGGTTAAGGATGAAAAAGTCATAGGATTGAAAGCTGAAAGGGATTTGATAGCTATCTAGTCCTACCCCTTAATTTGCAGATGAATAAAATGAGGCCCAGAGAAAAGTGACTCATCTAAGGTCAAACAGTGAAGTCTTAGGAAGGACAAGGTTTAAAACTGAACTTGCTCACTAGGTACAGTTAATCTGAGTTTGAATTCTGGTTCTGCCCCTAACCAACTGAGCAACCTAGATGGATCATCTCTCTTCTCTGGGCTTCTGTTTCTTTATCTCTAAAAAGAAGGAATTGAATTAATGGCTTCTCATCCCTTTCATCTTTGTAAACCTGTGATCTCATCCCCACAGACTGGCCCAGCAATAGCCCTGCACATCATGATCTATGAGTGTAATGTAGAGTATTTTGAGTGGCCATAGACAGTGGGGTCTAATCCTGGAGATATAAACAAATTCCTATCTTTTGTAAGATCCTTTCCATTTCTCTCTCCTGTGATCCTTTTGTTTGCTCTGAGAGTCATATAATCCCAGGCTTGGAAGGGAAAAAGTATTTATATGGCATACGCTATGTGCTAGGCACTGTGCTAACTGATTTTTACAAATATTATCTCATTTGATCCTCACAACAAATCCTGGAGGTAGGTGCTATTGATATCCCCATTTTGCGTCTGAGGAAACTGAGTTATTCAGAGGTTTACTCATTTGCTCAGTGTCATAGCTAGTAATATCTAAGCTGAATTTGAATTCAGGTCTTTCTGACTCTAGATCTAGTGCTCTATCTGCTGAATCACCAGTTGCCTCTAGAGAAGGAACCTTGGGAACTGCTCTAACTCATCCCATTACTAAGCAGAAATCCCCTCTGTGGTATCCTAGATAAGTGATCGTCCAAACCCTTTTTGAAGATCTCTAAAGATGGAAAGCCCACTAGTTCCTTGTAGTCCATTCTTGGAAGTTTTTCCAATTCCTTTACTGACTGATTGACTGACTTTAAGCCTAAATCTTTTGTTAAGTAGATTTTCAGTCATGTCCTACTATTGACCATGATCCCATTTGGAATTTTCTTTCTTTTTTAAAAAATTAATTGATTTATTTAGAATATTTTTCTATCGTTACATGATTCATGATCTTTCCTACCCCTCTTCCCTCCCCCCCCCCATACTGAGATGACAAGCAATTCCCATTTGGGATTTTCTTGGCAAAGTTACTAGTGGTTTTCCATTTCCTTCTCCAGATCATATTACAGATGAGGAAACTGAGGCAAAGAGTGTTAAGTGTCTTGCCCAGGGTCATATAGCTAGTAAGTGTCTGAGGCCAGATATGAACTCAAATAGATTACTCAGCATTCTATTCACTAGTTCAGCATTCTATTCACTAGCTTCTCTAAGCCTAGAATGAGGAGCAATAAATGGTAATCCATAATTCCCATTTATTTCTCCTCACTCTACCTCCAACCAAGAAGAAAAAAAAATCTCTTGGCCTCAGTTTATTCATCTGTAAATTAAGGGGGTTGGACTAGATGATCTCTCAAGCCCCTTCCAGCTTTAAATCCTGTGACCTTTTCATCCTGATCTGTGAGCCTAATCAGCCTCATGGGAAAGGATCATGCTGCTGTGGGCAACCCTGTGCTGAAGGGAAGAGGAGAGAATGAACACCGCAGTTCACTAGAATACTTTTCTGTGTTTAATTAGCACTTTTTTCCAGAGCCTTGGTTAGGGGATGAAGGGGGAGCCCATTGGACTCAACCTCGTTTCCCCAGTCATTTCAGACATGCCTATGCCACCTTTGAACACTTGGGGGCGCTCCAACTTTATTCCCCAGTACCAACTGGGCTGGAGATTCAATTGGGCTGGGAGGTTGCTTTTATGTATTTATGCTGACAGCTCCTCTTAGTACTGGGAAAAGGAGGTGGGTTGGCTGAATGTCAGCCATTGTTTTCAACCTGGCATCCTTGGCACCCAATCCTGGCCCTCCTCTGGGAGTTTTTGACCAGGTGTCCCACCCTCCCCACTGTGCAGATGGCCTTAGATCTGGGTCAAAGACCTCTGCCGCAGGATTCTGAGAGGCAGAGAGAGGGAGGTGTAGCCTCTGCGTAGAAGCGAGTCAGAGCTGCAACAGCCTTTTAGCCACCAAGATGTTGGCCACCTCTCTTCGAGGTGCTCTTTGGAGAGACCACATACCTCCCCGCTGACTCTCACTGTGGATTCTTGAATACACCAGTGAGGCTATTCCTTTCTAAAGCCCCCTCCAGAGAAGTGAGTCGTTCCTCCCTGAGAGTGTCTGTCTGTGTCCATGCATCTCTCTCCTTAGCCTTCTAAAGTCCATTTGGGTGAATGAGTGCCTATTCTTATAGTCTTCTGTCCCCAACTAGATGATGCAGCAGATAGAGTGCTGAGCCTCTAGTCAAGGAGATTCATTTTCCCGAGTTAAAATCTGGTCTCACTTTGTAGCTGTGTGACCCTGGACAAGTCACTTCACCCTGTTTGCCTCAGTTTCCTCATATGCAAAATGAACTAGAGAAGGAAATGGCAAACCAGTCTAGTATCTTTGCCCAGCAAACCCCCAATAGGGTCACAGAATCAAAGATGATTGAGACAACTGAACAACAACCAGTGATCTTAGAGAGCTTCCTGGAACATGGAGGTTAAAATAAATGATTTACCCAAGGCCACAAAGCCACTATGTGTGAGAGGCGGGACTTGAACAACTAAAAAGGCCATTCACCGTGTTCACATGCCCCATTATTTTCACCTTCCTAAGTCCATCCAGGGTGCACGTCCATCTTTGTTGTTGGTTGGTCACCTTTACTGGAGTCGTTTGCCATTTCCTTCTCTGGCTCATTTTATAAATGAAGAAACTGAGGAAAACAGTCCAGTGACTTGCCCAGGGTCACACAGCTAGTAAAGACCCTGGCATTCTATCCACTGTACCACCCCTACACCTAGCTGCCCAAACTTCGTATCTTTACTTTCACTCTATCTTATACCCAGTAAGGTGCTATAAATGTTTAATGATGGCTTTTGGTGGAGGGGAAGGACAGTGCATGTGGCATATTTTACATTTTATTCTGCATTATTAACAGTTTATTCATTACTTTCTTAAGTCTAGACAATAAACAAATTAATCAGTCAAGGTCTGATTTTGTAGCATTTGCCAATTTTTGAGGTGTAAATGCTCACCCTGAAAGCTAGCCCTCTGACTTTGCTCATCTGTGCACATGCTGAATCCCCCCCACCCCAGTGTATTGCAGGTTCTTTGAGGGTAGAAACTATTGTCATTTTTCATTTTTATTTCTTTCCTTCCCCTGCCTCAACTTGCATATACATCACCACTTCAAGAGATCTGTGATCGCATCAGCAGTGTTGCTCCCTTCACAGGTGCATATAGCAACTCACCCATGCCTTTTCGTCCTGTGCACTTCCTACATGTGGCTTTCTGTGAATTCTCCATAAAGGATTCTGATATGTTTACAGGCTTCCCAGAGTCTTTTTACCTGCTGAATTCCTTTGTGGCCTTTAAAATCCAGCTCCAATTCCATCTCCTGCAGGGAGGGAGCCTGGTCTCTTCTTCTCTGTTGTTAACCAAAGGGATTCAGGCTTCATTTGGATTTTGTGGGTGCTAGTGCAGCACTGGTTTAGCCACCAGTTTTCCCAATTAACAGTCCCCATTTTCTTTTCTCATCATAACATATCTTTGATGCTTTTTTTTTAAGCCCTCACCTACCATCTTAAAATCAATTCTATGTACTGGTTCTAAGGCAGAAGAGTGGTAAGGGCTAGGCAATGGGGGTCAAGTGACTTGCCCAGGGTCACACAGCTGGGAAGTGTCTGAGACCAGATTTGAACCTAGGACTCCCATCTCTAGGCCTAGCTTTTAATCCACTGAGCCATCTAGATGCTCCCATTGGTGCTGTCTTTGAGGCCATTTCTCACAAGACATCATTGGTAATGTGTTCACACTGTCTGCAGAATCCCACTGACATTTATGATTCTTCTGAAATTGTATTATTTCGTGATTTACAATAGTAGGGCTTCTCCAGGAGAATATTGATTTTTAAAATAATATTTTTCAATTATATGTAAAAACTATTTTTAATATTAATTTTAAAATTTTCAAGTTCCAAATTCTCTCCTTAACTTCATCCCCTTCCAACTTCTTGAGATGGCAAGCAGTTTGATAGAGGCTGTACATGCGCAATCATGGAAGACATATTCTAATACTAGTAATGTTGTGAAAGAAAACACAGACAAAACCCCCAAAACAGTAAGAAAGAAAAAGTGTACTTCAATTTGCATTCAGACTATCTGTCAAGGTGGATAGCATTTTTCATAAGGAGTCCTTTGGAGTTCTCTTTGATCATTGTATTGCTGAGAATAGAGAAGTCATTCACAAGTGATCATTGTACACTGTTGCTCTTACTGTGTATGATGTTCTCATGGTTCTACTTAGTTCACTTTGCATCAATTCATGTAAGTCTTTCCAGGTTTTTCTGAAATTACCCTGCTCCTCATTTCTTATAGCATAATTGTATTCCATTGGAATCATGTACCACAACTTGCTCAGCCATTCCCCAGTTGGTGGGCATCCCCCAAAAGGATATTAAAAGAAATAAATAAGAATAAAAAGCTGAGCTTTATGGCAGTGACCAGCTGGAGATTTTTCAAAGTATATAATAGGTACCTGTTGAATTAGGCACATCTTCTCTGTCTGTATCATTCATTCATTTATTCATTCATTCAACAAGCATTTATTAAACAGCTGCTCTGTACTAGGCATTATTCTAGTTGTTGAAGCTACAAAGACAAAAACAAAGCAGTCCTTGCCCTCAATGACCTTACATTCTCTAAGGGGAAACTAGTTGTACACAGATAAGTAAATAAAAAAGTAGATATTAAAAATATAAAGTAGGAGCAGCTAGGTGGTTCAGTGGATAGAGTTAGGCCTAGAAATAGGGTTCCAATCTGGCCTTGGTCTCTTCTAAATGTGTGACCCTGAGCAAGTCACTTAACCCAACTTGCAACCTGACTATGCAATCAATTCTTAGTATCCATTCTAAGACCAGAGATAAGGATTAAAACAACAACAACAAACAAACAAACCCAAAGTAACTGCAGAGGAGAGGACTAAGTAATAAGAGAAGATGGATTGGTCTTATGTAGGAGATGGTACTTGATTGGAGCCTTGAAAGAAGTCTAAGAGTCAGAGATAAGGGAGAACTGCATTCTAGGCTTGTGCAAAGGTGTGGAGAGAGGAGATGTTATGTTGAGCAGCACAACGGCCAGTTTGCCTGGAGTGTGTGCACATGTCAAGTCCATGAGCATTTAAGTGCTGACTGCTATGTGCCAAGTACCGTGCTAAGCACTGGGAATATAAATCCAAACAGAAAGAAAATGTTCCTTCACACAAGCTTACATTCTAATGGGAGAAGAAAGCATAAAGGGAAACTGAAGGGGCAACTGGGTGACTCAGTGAATTGAGAGCAAAACCAAGAGATGGAAGGTCCTAGGTTCAAATTCAGTCTTAGACACTTCCTAGCTATATGACCTTGGGCAAATCACTTAATCCCCATTGCCTGCCCTTTAATGCTCTTCTGCCTTGGAACCAATATAGATGTTTATTCTAAGACAGAAGGTAAGAGTTATTGAAGGATGATGAAGTACCTGATAAGTTGGGCATTGTAAAGCAAATCCTATAGAGTCTAGAAGAGGAATGAAGTCATGGCTGGCCTGGGCATCTCCCTTAGAGTGGAAGATCTGGGAAGAATCAGCCATTCAGAGGGAGAAATCACAGGGGCAGAGGATATTTCCAGTGTGAGAAACCTGGAGGTGGAAGGATGTTGCAGGATGATGTTTCTGGGGCATTGTAGAGAGAGTTCAGGAGAGTCAGGGGTGCAAGTTAGAGAAGAATGAGGGGACCACTGCTCGCCTTAACAAGTCTCTTGATGTTTGTGTATGTGTGTCTGTACTCTTCTTTCCTCAGCCATCCAAAGTGGTGAAAATCCAGGCTGCTCTACTCCTGAAAGACTGTTTAGAAGTGCATCTCCACAATGGCACCAAAGCCGCTGATGTGCTCAAACAGTTCCAGAAGCACTTCTGCTCCAACAGCTGGAATGTCATGAATGCTGTCAGCCTAATCCAATGGTAATCCTGTCAGGAAACTCAGGGGGCCTAAACTGAGCAGTCTGTCAACGATGGAAAAATTGTGGAGCTCAGAAATCAGTGGACCCTCATTTGAATAGCAGTTCTGCCTTTCAGCTGACCCCTACAAGAATCAAATCCATAATCTTGGCCCTCTTAAGCACTTTGTTCTAACCATAACAACCTTGTGACCTTGGGCAAGTGGCTTCTCTTCTCTGGCCCTCAGTTTCCCCATTTGTACAATGAAAAGGTTACATTAAATGGTCTCTAAGGTCCCTTCCTGTTCTGAGTATTGTAGTAAGCAGAAAGAGCACTAGAGTTGGAGCCAGAGGACTGTAAGGGTCAGAATGTAAGGGGCAAAATTATAAATGGATGGACTAAATTTATCAGAGTGTGGTCACCAGGAATTTAATTAATTCCAAATGATTTTTTAGCAATTTATTTATAAAATATAGAAAGAGCAAAAGTAAGAAAATCAGAGAGAGGATAGGGTAAGATATCTAACCTAACACACTAAGTATTTCCCTCTGGCCCCTGGCTTAATCCAGGCAGGGCTAATTAGTCCTCAGCCTGAGGGGCCTCAGCCTTGAGCAGAGATGAATAAAGCAAGGGCTTCAGTCAGGAAGCCTCTCTCAAGAGGGGAGCCCTCTCCTAAGGCTAGTCCCTTCAGAAAAGCCAGGAAAGGAGTCAGTCTTTTTTCACTCACCCACAGGGTAGTTCTAAGGGAAAAATCCAAGGGCAGTCCGAGGTCCCAAGCTGAAGCTCCTTCAAGATCAAGTTCAAGGTGAAAGACCACTTCACAGGAAGTTCTTGGCATTTTTAAAGACCATTCCTTTTCATCACTTCCTGTGACTTCCTTCCATTTTACGTGTACCAATCACAGTTAAGGCTTTGTTGGCAGTCAGATTCTGATTCGTCACCCACTATTGCACACATAGGTCACAGACCTCCCCCACTCAAGTAGATATAAGTGGGGTACATACACTTCTGGTGATTAAATCTAAAAATGGGCAGGAGAGAGTTAATCCCATCTTCACAGGACCTAACTTCAGATGTCTACATTTAAATCCCAAGTTCTCTATCTATGTAACCTTATACAAGTCACTTCCCCTCTATGGGCCTCAATTTCCTCCTCTGTAAAATGTTAGTGTTGGACTAGCTGACCTCTAAGGTTCCTTTCAACTTTTGACCTTCTGATCCCAAGGCATCTCATTCTATGTTTCTAATTTGTCATTGTTCAGTCATTTTTCATTTGTGCCTCACTCTTTGTAACCTTATTTGGTGCTTTCTTGGCAAAGAAACTGGAGTAATTTGCCATTTTCTTGTCCATTTCATTTTACAGATGAGGAAACTGAGGCAACAGTTAAGTGACTTGTCACACAGCCATTAAGTTTCTGAGGCCAGATTCCACTCCAGGTCCAGTGTTCAATTCACTGGGTTACCTAGGTGCTCCAGTTAGCTACATACCCAAAGGCAAGTCACTTAATGACTCTGAACCTCAACTGACTCATTCATAAAATGAAGAGTTTGGACTAAATGGTCTCTGAGGTCCCTTTTGGGTCTATCCGTTCTTATGATGCTTTCTTTGATCTTCTGTGAAATGGAGGCAGTAACTGCTTCCCCTCTTTTCTCATAGGGTTTTTTTTTTTAATAAAGTGCTATGGAAACCTGAAAGCACCACTGATGTGAGAGATGTATTATGAACAATACCTCAACTGCCTTTGAGCTGTCCCCACTGACATATGTATCTTTTTTCTGTGTCCTGCAGTAATGGGCCTATTGAATCATCAAACCTACTCCTCTATGAAGTTGGAGGGAACATAAGTAAGTCTATCCTTGGGCCTTTCAGTGATCCATATCTACCAGTCTTTCTTTGAGTAGGATGTGTCCATGAAGACAATCAGGGCAGAAGACTTCTTCATTGCGGGAATTCATTCATTCATTTGCTCATTCATTCACCAGCTCAGTCTTCATATACCCACTGTCTAAGCCTTGTGCTTATGATTATGGAGAAAACCAAATATGGCACAGTGAGAAAGAATTCTGGAGTTGAAATTAGACCTATATTCTGTTGATGAAAAAATAATATTAGCGCTATTGCAATGCTTTGTATTTTAGGCTCAACTGTCAGAAACAATTTTATTGAATATTTTTCAATTCGCTAAACATTTATTAAGAGCCTACTATGTGCCAGACCCTGTGCTAAGAACTGGGAATACAATTAAGAAAGATAGTCCCTGCTCTCAAGGAATTTACAATCTAATGGGAGAAGACAACACACAAAAGGAGTCGAGAAAATGGGAATGGGGAGAGGCAGGAACACCAGAGGGCACCTGACAAGGGAACATCTTATTCCATGGGACTGAAACCATGCAGAGCAGTAGATGCAGAGTGTAGTGAACTGAGAGTCCAATTTTTGCCTTCTATAAAGGAACTTTTCTTCTCTCCCTTCTCTTTCTCCTTCTTTTCTTTTTCATTTTCCTCCTCCTTTCTCTTCTTCTTCCTGCTCTTCCCAATTCTGATACTTATTAGCTGTGTAACTTTGCCTTCTGAGATAACTCTGCCCTAAGATAATTATAGGAAGAATTATAGGAATCTCAAGGAAGCAAATCATAATATGTGACAATATATACAGTTTGGATTACCATTCTAGAATAGCTGAATAACAGTTCTCTCCTAGACCACTCCTCTTACTCCAGGAGTAAATACAGATGCAATTCATAGCATGGGCTGCCTTAGTTCTGTGTTCTAATTGCTGCAGGCCAAATATTTTTCTCCAAAATGGTAGAAAGATTTTAGAGCATAAAAATTATTTTAGAGCATAACCTTGGATGTTTCACAGTCTGTTTATCCACAAGGCATTTCAACAGTGTCTGAAAAAACTCATGGAATGTTCCCAACCCAAATGAGTTCAGCAAATTAACTTTGTCAGAAACATTTGTTATGAGAGAGTATGGGTTGGTGAAAACAATATTGGAGAAAGATGACCTAGATTTGGATCTCAACTCCCATTCTTAGTAGCTGGATGACCTTGGAAAAGTAATTCTACTTCTCTAGCCCTCAGTTTCTTCACCAAGCAATGAAGAATTAGATTCCATGGGGGAAAAAATCTTTGGAAACTTAAAAACCCTATAAAACTATGGTGCCCTTTCCATTCTTTCTCTTCCTGTTGTTGTCTTTCTATCTATCCTTTCTTCTCTCCCTCTCCCTCCCCCTCCTCTTTTTTTTCATTTTCTTCTTTCTCTTTCTATTTCTTCTTCCCCCTTTCCCTCTTGTTCTTCCCAATTCTCTGTAACCTTGAACAAGCCATTCCCTTATCTGGAGATAGGTCTTTGGAAATGTAAAACCCTGTGTAAATACCTTTCTCTGTCTTTCCCTTCTATTAATGTTTTTCTTCCTCATCATCCACTTTCTTTTTTTCTTCTATGTCTTCATTTTCCTCCTTTTCTTTTTCCTCCTCTTCTTCCTTTTTGCTCTTTTTAGATCTGATACATATAATTGTATGACCTTAAATTTGTCATTTCATCTAAGCTGGCCCACAGCTTCTTCGCCTTATATAATAATGAGTTGCATTGTCTTTTTAAAAAAATTTTATTCTCATTAATTAATTTAGAATATTTTTCCATGGTTACATGATTCATGTTCTTTCCCTCTCTTACTATCTCCTCTCTCCCATAGCCAATGAGCAATTCCACTGGGTTTTACAAGTATCATTGATCAAGACCCATTTCCATATTATTAATATTTGCAATAGAGTGACCATTTAGCATTAACATCCCCAATCATATCCCCATTGAACCATGTGATTGAGCAGTTGTTTTTCTTCTGTGTTTCTGCTCCCATGATCTTTCTCTGTGTGTGGATAGTGTTTCTTTCTCATAAGTCCCTCAGATTTGTCCTGGATCATTGCATCGCTGCTAGTAGAGAAGTCCATTACATTCGATCATACCACAATATATCAGTCTCTGTGTACGACATTTTCCTGGTTCTGCTCCTTTCACTCTGCATCAGTTCCTGTAGGTCGTTCCAGTTCACATGGAATTTCTCCAGTTCATTATTCCTTTGAGCACAATAGTATTACATCACAAACAGATACCACAATTTGTTCAGCTATTCCCCCAATCAAAGGGCATCCCCTCATTCTCCAATTTTTTGCCACCACAAAGAGTGTGGTTATAAATATTTTTGTGCACATTTTTTCCTTATATCTCTTTGGAGTACAAACCCATGTAAGAGAGAAAAATAGATCCAGCATGAAAAAAGAACAACTCAATCGGGGGAAGGGCAAGGAGGACAGAGGATTCCAAAAAAGGAACAGAGAAGGACTGAGGAAAAAATGCCAGATCAATTCACTTCTCTTTGGGGACTCCCCTAGAGTGGTTGGTCTAAGAGAAACCTCTGAGACAGACCTTATGAGCAGTGACCATCTCTCAGTGAACCCAAATCCCTTGAATCCAGCTGAAGATAAAAGGAATAAATAGGACTTTATTATAAAGCCATCCATCCAAAGAAGACCTCTCTTTCTGTCCCCTAAAGTTGTCCTGTGAACTTCATGCTACCATTAGAGTAGATAGAAATCAGGACAGAAATCACAACTGACCAAGGAGGGTCAAGCAGACCAGCTTGAACCCTCAGGAGTTGGGGAGGGGGTCAGTTGTTAGGTCTTAGGGATCTCTCGCTTCCCATTTTCCTTACTCAACAACCCTATTCTTCCTGTCTTGTGTGTCCCTTTAGAATAAAAGAATTATTACTTTTAGATTAAGTTGCCTGCTTCATAACATCCAGGAAGAGATCTGAAGTCAACTTCAGTCATTGACTTTATATTTAAATTAGTTGATTTAAATATAAAGTCAATGACTGAAGTTGACTCTCCCTCCTTGAGGGAAAGGTATAGCTTTCTTTTCCTAAGCTTCAGTTTTCTTCCATTTCCACCAACAATGATAGATATTTTTCAATTATCCTTTTGCCCTTCAGGTGAGCATTGCCTGGATCCAGATACCTACCTCTTAGACCTGTACCATACCAACCCCCATGGAGAGTGGGTCATTAAACAGAGTCCCACTTTACCCCGGACACTTTAGGAGAGTTACAAAGGTAGGTGATATCCTTTGCACCTTTGTCCTGGGGAAAGATAAAAAGCCACATGTAAGGTGGCAGAGGGTCCTTATTTTCTGCAGAGAACCTCCTTTGCTCCCTTCTTCCCTGATGGGGAGCTACCAAACAGTCTTCTATGACCTTAGGTAGCTTTTAAAATGATATTGTAAAGGTTGGATGAGATCCAGTCTGTCCAGTTCAGATTGTCAAGGTTGGATGAGATCAGTCCCTTCCAACTTGCAATGCTGTTGAATCTGTGAATTCTCCAAGGACACAATTCACACTGAAAAATATAAGAGTTAGGGGCTAGAGCTATATTGGCAAATCTATGGCATGCATGCCAGAGGGGGCTGCTCCTTCCCCCTCTCTACCTATGCTTGAGGACATTTCTAACATGATGCACCCCTCTGCCTAGCAGCCCAATGGGAGTGCTTCCTCCCTCCCCTGTCTGGGGGTAAAGTGGGGGGCTCACGTGTGTTGTGAGAGTTGCAGTTTGGGCACTCGGTCTCTAAGGTCTCTAAATGGTTTGCCATCACTGGACTAGAGCATTACTGTCTTTAAGCATCTCAAGATCTGTCACAAAAAGAGATTAGACTTGTTCCATCTAGTTCCAGGGTAGGACTAGAGCCACAGTCATCTAGCTGCAAGAGGCCTCATATATGACATTCTAATTCAAGTCTAATTTGTAACAGCAAGAATTTTCTTTATAGCAGTGGTGTCAAAATATTTTTAGAAAACCACAAATTAACATTGCCTATGTTGTATTATATTTTAATTTATTTTGCTAAATATTTTCCCAGTTACATTTTAATTTGGTTTCCTTGGAAGTTTTATAGTCTATGAGTTTAACACCTTTGCTCTCCAGCATCCTTGAAAAGGGCTATATAACCTTTTATTTAATGGCTTCCAGTGATATGAAACACTACTTACTGGGGTCCTTTTTTACACTCTGGGCTAACTTAAATTGTCAGGATGTTGTCCCTTGTAACAAACAGTACTCCACCTCTTGGAAACATCTCCCCATGGCTCCAAATTCTGTCCTCAGGAACCATTTAAAATAAGTCTAATCCTTCTTTCCCATGATAGTTTTTCAAATACTTGAAGATAATGATTCCTGCTAAGGGTGTTCTCTTAAGTTAGACATAGCTAGTTCTTCATCTGATGCTAGTATGCTCTAGCATTCAGTCCCTTCAACCATCTTTGTGCCCATCCCTTGATATGCTCAAAATTTTTATCAATGCCAATGCCCTTCTTAAAATGTGGTTCCTGGAATGGAATATAGTATCCTAGCTGTGGCCAGAGGGTCTGCCATGGGGGAAGCAGCAGAAAAGGGCTCAAAATTTAGGTTCAGTAAGAAAAACTTACTAACAGTCAAATGTGTTCAAAAGTGGAATACTCTCTCGTGAGAGGAGAGGCATGTTTCCCTGATACTTTAAGTCTTTAAACATATCCTGGCTGGACATTTGTCAGAGTTATGGTGGAAGAGATTCTTGCTTAGATTCCAGATGGGCCAGCTGACTTCTAGGGTCCCTTCCAACTCTGAGATTCTGAGGTTTGCTTTGTGTTTTATTTAATATCCCAGGGTCAGAAAGAAAGAAGAGCAGCAGGAAGAACATTTTTTTTCCTTTTGAGCACCTCTGTGCCTGCCCAGTTTCCTCCATCCAGTGCCTTTAGCTGGAAGATGTGCAGAATTCAACTTGAAGGTGGACAGAGACACGGAAGCCACAGATCACTTCATGTTCCAAAGAACCTTGCTGACTAGCCGCACAGTGCCTGCCACCAGTGACACATGAGACCCATCTAGGTGGGCAGACATTCTTCTGTACAGCATTTCAGCTAATGGTTGCCCAGAAACTAACCTGGCAGTGAAATCCTTGCCCATTCTTGGGCAGTGACTCAGCGTGGAGAGAGAGAAAACAGGATCCTGTGAAATCTGCAATTCTGAAAAAGGCATTCCCATTTTGGAAAGCTTTGTGGTTACTGGTGATGGGAAGAGCTCCTTCATGTTTCCTGCTAGCTACATGAGCTCATATTTCTTCTCTTGGCAAAAAAGAAATACTGCTTCTCAAGGTGCAGTAGAATCTTTCCTAGGCAAGAGAGCCCAATCAGTCAATTCTGCCCTCAAGGAGCTTACATTCTGCTGGAAGACTATCTCCAAGATGAAGGATATGGGCTGTTACTGTAGTAACTCTACTTCTTTTCCTCATCTATCTGCTCTGACTTCCCCAAATGATTTTGTCTTTCTTATTAATGAGACTATGCAGTCACCACCCTCAGATTCACCACTGGTCATTGTCCAGAAATCAAGCTGAGTATTAGGGGTCTTTGAAGATATATTTTGACCATTTATTGCCAGTTCAATGACCCAGTATTACTTCTTGCTTAAGAAGCATCCAGTATCTTAACTTTTAATGTGTGCTATGAAGTCTGATTCCTCTGTTGGAAATCCCTGCTTCGCATCTGAGATTTGCTGATATGAGTGCCTAAGGAACCTTTTCTACCCTGACCCCACTGCACACACTCAGATGTGTCTAGTGCCCTCAGCCAGGGTCTTATCATTGTCTTTAGAGACATGGCCTTTGTCTCAGAACTGTGTACCTATTGGTAACTAAATGCATCTTGCCAAAAGAAGGGAATGAAACCAAGCCTGGTGGTTGTATTCCCAGAAGGATATGATCCTCACACCATTCTAATGAGACTGGAAAAAGTCAAAGTGGTCACATTACAATCCTAACTCTACCGCCTAGACAGAGGTGAAGACTTTGCCCTTGCCAGGGACAACAGAAAAAGTCCTTTTTGGGCTGGAGGTGGGGACCCTACTGTTTCCCTCAGATATGGCTGGGGCTGTATTTGTGCCCAACTAGCCTGGCCTCTAGCTCAGGGAGACCCAGAGAAGACAATGTTCCCTGACCTCACTTGCAACATCCCACACTGTTGTGAGAGGCAGGAAGTGCCTGATTGGCCTGAGGCAAAGCAAGAAGCCTGGGTAGGATGCAATACTGTGACCCAGGGTTTCTTCCTGAATGACCCTGTTTACCTTACTAGAATGGGTTTGAGTTTTCCTCTTGGCCCCTTGAACATCTCTGATGCCTTCTAACTCCCCTGCCTCCTCCCCTATGTGGGCCAATGCTGCTTGTTCCAGACATTTGAGAGTCCACGTGCTGTGATCTTGCCATGCTGAAAATCTGTTTGGTACTTCTAGACCTCCATGAGTATTCTCACCATACTTTGGGTTTAACTCTAGACTGTGGCCAAGAGAGATGGCAGCATACAACTTCAGAGTCTCAGTAAAGAGGTCAAGTTTTTTTGGGGGGAAATTGCTGTGAATTTGATATGTGAGAATGGTGCAGTAGCTGGTCTAAGATATGAGACCCATGCCATCTTTGTGTGTCAGTTCTGTCTTTGTAAATGGGGTTGGGATGGGATGGGGGTGGTGCTAGATGATCTCTGAAGTCCAACACAGACAGTAGTTATAGGTTTGAAGATTTCGGAGCTGGAAGGGGCCTTAGAGATCATCCAGTCCAAAGTATTCATTTTTATAGATGAAGAAACAGAACCCAGGAAAGTGAGTTGACTTGCATAGTCTTGAAGAGTCTAGATTCACCCCCAGGTCTTGTGATTCCAAACCCTAGGGACTCTTTGCAGGATCTCACCCAGATCTTCTTGCCATCTTTTATTTCCTTACTTGGCAGAAGAGAAAGAAAGTGGAAAAGTTAAAACACTACAAATTCTTGGTTTTAAGTATTGATTTTATTATCTTTTCATTTTTTAAAAGTTATATTTAAAATTCTTTCAATAATAAAGATACAAAAAGTTTTAAGTCTTTTCAATTGTGTATCTTTCAGAGGTTTTCCTTTCCCCATCCCCACTCCATCTGTCAGTGAGTGATACATGTCCCAGGAGGTAACACAGTATGAATGAATGAATGATGCTTTTTGATGCTAGTCACCTAATTTATGCTAAAGTATTTAAGTAACGTATTTCACCAAAGATGACTGAATTACAACATAATGAACTTGGAAAAAAGGTGCCATAGACTTATCCATTCCATGCTGCTTAAGATTTATAAGGCCTTGTATGTGTAGCAGCAAGAACACCAAACTAGACCTCAGAAGATCTGAGTTCAAGGCTCTATTCTGTCTCTTCCTTGCTATGTGAACCTAGACAGATCATTTAGTTTCAACTGAGATAATATTTGTAAAGAGCTTAGCGTAGTGCCTGGCATATAGTAGTCATTAAATAAATGCTTATTCTCTTTCCTCTCTGGCTTTGTTTCTTGGAATTGGGTCAGATTCAGTTCAATTCAGCAAATGCTTATTTAGCATTGACCAGGTACAAGACATGCTTAGGCAACCGATAAAAGGCAGAAATATAAGAATCACCACATTAAGGAATTTGTTTACATGATACTAAGGTCTGGGAGTGGGGGCAGTGTGCAACGTGTACAGAGATCTAGTTAACAGAGATGCTCTAATATCTCTCTCAGGGAAGCCTGGCATATTTTACCCTCTCCATGGTTCTGAGGGGCCCTGAAGGGGTTGAGGAGTTTTTCTTCTCTGCCATCTGCATCAGCCCTACTGGATGTGTTCTCATTTTTAAGAGTCCAGTGACTTAACACTTAAGTTCCATTTCATCACTTAAATTTGTATTAGCTTTTACAAAGGAATATTTACTCTCAAAATACACCAAACAGGGGCAGCTAGGTAGCTCAGTGGATTAAGATCCAGGCCCAGAGATGGGAGGTCTTGGGTTTAAATCCGACCTCTAACACTTCCTAGCTGTGTGATCCTGGGAAAGTCACTTAACCCCCATTACCTAGCCCTTACCACTCTTGGGCCTTGGAACCAATACACAATATTGATTTTAAGGCAGACGTAAGGGTTTAAAACATTTGCTCCAATATTTCAGGTTATAATACATACACACACACACACACACACACACACACACACACACACACACTTCAGTATAGGATGGGGGGGGGGCAAGATTAGGCTCAGCATGAGCTCAGTTCCTATATACCAATTAATCCTACCAATTATATCTCCTCCAGCCTTTGCCCCAGCACTCCATACACAAGATGCTTAATAAACATATGTTAAATAAATTAGATTAGCGCCTGTGCCCCAGATGCCCCAATATGGCTATAGTTTTGTAAGACTCTTTCACACAGTCACAATAACTTCCTTATCTCTAGTGATTTAGGGGTTCACCAAGCATTTTCCTCACAACAAACCTGTGAGGTAAGTGCTGTGAATATTGTCCCCATTTTACAGAAAACAGGCTCAGATTAAGTGATCTCCCCATAGATTAGTATAAGAATCAGATTTTGACCATAGATCTCTTGACTCTTTAGGCCAACACTTTCAGCCCTGCCACAATTTCATATGAAGATATCAGTCCTGTTCATCTCAGCCTCAGGGCTAGAGAACATTCTAGGCTGCTAGGATTTCTAGGGGTGCTGTCCAGTGCATCCTTGTGCACATTTCCCTGGAGTTGCCAGATACTAATAATGCTTTATTGGCTGAAGGTTTTATAGTTTCAAGGTTGTTGGTCTCTGTGATGAGTTGAGAGGAATCGAGCATGTTGATAATAAGTAAGATAAGAGTTGGATTGGGTGGGTTATTAGGTAGCCAGATGGAGGCAAGGAAGGGGGTGAGATACTGTCCTCAGTCTCAAGGTAGCATCCTGCTCTCTGTAGTTTCGCATTAGAGATCAAGTCCTAAGGGTTAATTCTGTGGAACTATTAGATGACTGTGATTGTAGCAGTTAGGAAAACTCCCTGGTAATAAGTCTAAACTAGATCCTTAATTGAATAGAAAGGGAACTGAGCTAGTTCCAGAATTGAGTCACAAGATGGAGTTAGTGTGGTACACTCAATTCCCACTACACTTATTTTAATTCCCTCAATAGTTGATATTTATACAACCCTGGGAAGTAGATACTGCAGGAATAATTATATCCATTACACAAATGTGAAAACTGAGTCTCAAAGCATTTTAGTGACTTGCCGTCACTAAATAGCCAGTAAGTATTATAGTACCTCTGGGTGAGATTTGAACCCACGTCTTTCAGACTCCACGTCCTAAACACTATTATTGCCATGTAGATAATTCTGAAGTTAATCATCCTGGTTGTGGGTTATGCAAGCCTAGAGGGGCTGTCTACCTTTGGAGCATATCACTGTTCATCAGAACCATTGCTACGTAGAAGAAAAGAAATGTAAGGAGAAGAATTTGTATTTATTTAATTTTCTTCTAAATGCCTATGAGGCAATCAAGAAAAACCAAGTAATTAAAAGAAAACAATCATCCAGGATACAAAATTAGGTAATCTGATTTCCATTTTGGAGAAAGATTAGGGGCTTTCTAAGTTAGGAAGGGGAGAGTGAACAGGTAAGAAATTCCCAGAAATAAGAAAAAAGATGTTCCACTCCCTGCAAGTGTCTATATTCAGTCAGAAGAACAAGGAAAGGGTAACTCATTGATTAGTTACTGATTGATCGGTGTAATGAGGAAGGGAACTGTAAAGGATAATTTTAGCATTGTGACCTAAACTATATTATTTGCTCACCATGGATATCCCAAATATATAAAAAAATACCCAAGTCAGCTGGAAATTTATGGTGATTTAATTAATATAGTGGAAAGAAATTAAGAATTTGGCTATAACATTCCTGGGTGTTGTCAGTTGGGGATTAAGTATAGGAGGTGATCTGTAGATTCTTTCAATCTCCACTTTTCCCTCTTGTTCTAGGCTATCTGGACAGTTTTCTTTAATAATTTCCTGTAGCATGATGTCCAGGATTTTTCTTTTGTCATGGTCTTCTGGTAGACCAATGATTCTTAAATTGTCTCTCCTTGAACGATTTTCTAAATCCTCTGTTTTGTGAATGAGATGCTTCATATTTTCCTCAATTTTTTCATTCTTTTGGTTTTGTTTTATGGTGTCCTGCTGCCTTGTGAGGTCACTTAATTCTAGTTGTTGTATTCTGGTTCTTAAAGACTGGATTTCATCCCTGGCTTTTTGGTCATCCTTTTCCTTTTGGTTGGATTTTCTTTGGAGGTCATCTTTCATCCTCTTTACCTTGTCTTTCATCTCCTTTTTCTCATCTTTCATCTTCTTCACCTCATCTTTCATCTCCTTTGCCTCATTTTATAGCTGGTTGATTTTGGCTTTCAAGACACTATTTTCTGTTTCTAGATGATTTATCTTAGTTTTTAAGTTTTTTTTCCCAATTGTCTTCAGTCTCTATTAATTGTGTTTTGAATTGCATTTTGAGTTCTTCCAAAGCCTGTATCCTTATTTGTCTATGCTCTTGCTCCTCTCATTTGGGGGGGGGGGGGGTTGGTGCTGACAGTCTCCCCTCTTGGAGCTTTGTCAGATCTCTTCGTACAGTCTCTAGGTGAGGAATGTTGGCTTCACTGTCCTCTGGAGGCTTTTGATTGGATTAAGTTCAACCGGGTTGGGATGTATGTGCTCTGAGGTGAAAGACTCCTGGAAGACTGGAGCCGCTCAGGCTCTCTCCAGTTCCTTCCAGCTGCTTCTCCACTTTATGCAAGGTACCCCAGTGCCTTTGCCTGCCTGGATGTTCCTGTCCTTGTGGAAGGCCCTGCACTCTAGGGGGTGAGGGGTCCTGGCCTCCCTGAGCTCTGAGGAGTCCTGATGGGATTAGGTTCAACTGACTTGGTCTGGATGTTCCCCGAGGCAAAAAACTCTGGTGAGACTGGAGCCAGATGGACTTGACCCAGCCACAGGGCTGCAGGCTCCCCAGTCTCTCCCTGGATGCCTCCCCGCCACCCATGCTGGATGCTCCGAGCCTGGCATCCCGCTGCTCACAAGGTAGACCCTCCAAACTGGCACCTTTGCCTGCCCAGAGGTTCCTGCTGCTGCTGGGGGCTCAGAGCTCTGGGTTGGGGGGGGAGGGGTCCTGGGACCTTCCTTCTGCATTCCCCTTAGACCCGAGTGTTCTCGGATTCTGGCTTTTGGGGGGGCATACCTTTTGATTTGAGTCTAGAAGGAAGGTTCCCTGCCTCTGTCCTGTTAAGTTTGAATTTCCGTCCCCTAGGAACATTCAGTTTGTGATCGGTAAGGAAGGGTTTTCAGAGGTCTGAACTTTTGTTGCTTCTAAGCCACCATCTTGACTCCACCCCCCCTTGAAATTAAGAAGGAAGAAGGAAAGGGTGTAAGATTTCTCCGACCTGGCTTGTGCCAGGAGGAAGACCAGAGGCTCTAGGAAGGTAAGGTTTTGGAGAGTAAAGAAGGAAGGAATCAGCCTGAACTCGAAGAGGGCTCAGCCAAGATGCCTGAACCTGAATCAGCTCAAGGGCAAACTCACCGCCAAAACCCAGACAAATAGTTGCCACCATGCCAAAATGCCAGAACATTTAGCATGCTGCCAGCCAGAGCCACCTCTCCGGGGAAAGAGGGCAAAGAGAGGAAGTGATGTGCCTTATAGAGATGGTTTTACATCACTTTCCTGCATCTCATCTGTGCCAATGATAGCTTAGCTTGACTTAGGACAGCCCAGGGGTCTGTCAGCTGTTTCTACACATGTCTGTTGGAGGCCATCTTCTTAGATACTTAATCCTTGAGAATGGGTGCAGACATTCCTGACCTTGTTAAACTAAGTAGGATGGGGCAATGTAGAGTTCCCAAGACCTGATTCTGTTAGACCAAGTATCTTCATTGTTACAAATCAGGAAATAGCTAATTCAAATTTTCTAAAGTACAGTCTGAGTAGGGTGAAGTAGTTTTAAAATTCACAGAACTAACGGCTGAAATGCCCCACTTTGAGTGGTTTCTTTGAATGGTTCTGACCCATTACTCCTTCCCTGTATAGAAATTCCTACTGGAGGAGGACTTCCGGGTAAGCATGGCAGCCAGCTAAATGTGGCTTATTCACTCTCCCCATCACACACCGACATACACTGATAAGGATCACCCCAAAAGGCCTTAAGAATCTATATCAGAGGAGTGGAGGAGCTATAGAGTGCGAACCAGCAGTGAAGGTGCATGGAATCGAGGCTTTACCAGCCTATAAAAGGGGGAAAAGCCTTCCACCCAAATGCAAACGTGAGCGGATCCAGCCCGCCCCACCCCCACCTATAGGGCCAGAGCCGGGGCCAGCGCACACCAAGACGAAGGAGCAAGGGGCTCCTCTGAAGCGAGGAGAGGGCACTTCTGCACCCTTATGATCTGACTAGGATAGCAGGGGGACCCCCCAGAAGGAAGCTAGGCAGAAAAACTCAAGATGTGAGAGAGAGCAGACTTCAGGTGCCCAGAGCCAGCGCGCCCGCCAGAGCCAGGGAGTGAGACAGGAGTCCCTCTGGAACAAACGGGGAATGTTTTTTGGGTCCTTGGGAATTAACAAGGTCTGCTAAAAGTAACAAAACCAGAAAACCAGGAGGGCAAGAGAGTGCAGACACTGAGCACCCCCTGGAGGAAGGTACTAAGAAAAGCCGTAAAGGACTGAGGAAAATCTAGAGCCTGCTCATTAACTCCATACAAAGAAATAAAACAACCCTGCTCAGCAGACTCTGATTTCTGACTAAAGAGGGAACTGAAAACATCCAGAAAAAATGGCTAATTATGCACAGGAACCTCAAAATCCCAGCAAGAAATCAAAAAAGAAAGCTGTCACCCTCAAAACTTTTTATGGAGGAAAAACCCAGGCTACAGAGGAAATACTGGATGAAAGTCAAACAAAGGCAAGAAAGAAAGAAAGAAAGAAAGAAAGAAAGAAAGAAAGAAAGAAAGAAAGAAAGAAAGAAAGAAAGAAAGAAAGAAAGAAAGAAAGAAAGAAAGAAAGAAAGAAAGAAAGAAAGAAAGAAAGAAAGAAAGAAAGAAAGAAAGAAAGAAAGAAAGAAAGAAAGAAAGAAAGAAAGAAAGAAAGAAAGAAAGAAAGAAAGAAAGAAAGAAAGAAAGAAAGAAAGAAAGAAAGAAAATTGTCCACAAGCCCTGGAAGAGTCTCAAATGGAGCTTATCATCAGAAAGACGGAAGCTCTCTGGAAAGAGAAGTGGGAAATGGTTCAAAAAGAAATCCAACAAATTATATTAGAGAACCAAAAAATTACAGCTGAATGCCAAAATATTAAAGCAGAAAACCAGGCCTTAAGGGCCAGAATTGAGCAACTGGAAACCAGTGATCTTGCAAAACAGCAAGAATTAATAAAGCAAAGTAAAAAAATTAATGAATGAGAAGAAAACATAAAATATCTCACTGACAAGGTGACAGAGGAAGGAGAGATAATGTGAGAATCATTGGTCTACCTGAAAAAACAGAGATTAACAAAAATCTTGATGCCATACTACAAGAAATCATTGAAGAGAATTGCTCTGATATTCTCAAACAAGGGGGCAAAATAGAAATAGAAAGGATTCATAGAACACCCTCTATACTAAATCCCCAAAAGACAACCCCCAGGAATGTAATTGCCAAATTCAAGAGCTTCCAAACTAAGGAGAAAATGTTACAAGAAGCTAAAAAGAGGAACTTCAGATACAGAGGAGCACCAATAAGAATTACACAAGACCTTGCAAAGAACACGCTAAGAGACTGAAGCATGGAACATGATATTCAGAAAGGCAAGAGAACTGGGTTTTCAACCAAGAATTAGCTGCCCATCAAAACTGACTATATACTTCCTGGGGAAAATATGGGCATTCAACAAAATATAAGATTTCTAAGTATTTGCAAAGAAAAGACCAGAACTCAGTGGAAAGTTTGACATCCAAACACAAAGAGAAAGAGAAAATTGAAAGAAAGGGAAAAGGAGAAAAGTGTTTTTTTTCCTTTTATTCAAACTCTCTTCTATAAGGGCTACAATTAGATCAAATTATATATATTAACATATGGGGGAAATGTTATGTGTAACGTTCAAAAATTGTATGCAATAATAGAGTAACCTGAAGAATCATTCATAGGGAAAGATCCGGGCATTAACATGATTTGGAGGTGGGGGAACAAAAAGAAAGATAAAGGGGGGAATCAATGAGGGTACTAAGATATACTTGAAGAAATAGAAATAAATTAAATAGAATAATCTTTGTCACATAAAGATACACACCAGAAGGGGAGAGCAAGAATTCTCTTATAAGAAGGAGAGGAAAAGAGTGCTAAGTATTACTTAAACCTTACTCTCAGTGAAATCAACTCTGAGAGGGAAGAGCATCTAGATCCATTGAGATCTTGAATTCTATCTTATCCAACAGGGCAAGGGAGGGGGGAAACAAAGGGGGGCCGGGGAGGAGGGAGTACAAAAAGGGAGGGAAGGAGAGGGGGGAGGGCAAGTGAACAAAAAGGGAGGGGCCAAAAAAGGAAGCATAACAAGGGAGGGGACCAGGGGGACTGATTTAAAGTAAATTACTGGTTTAAAAAGTTATAGTAAAAGAAGAAAGGTCAGAATTAGGGGAGGATATCAAAATGCTGGGGAATTCACAAATGACAATCATAACATTAAACATGAATGGAATGAACTCACCCATAAAACGTAGATGAATAGCAGAGTGGATCAGAATCCAAAACCCTACCATATGTTGTCTTCAAGAAACACACATGAGGCGGGCCGATATTCACAAAGTCAGAATCAAAGGTTGGAGTAAGACCTATTGGGCCTCAACTGACAGAAAGAAGGCAGGAGTAGCAATCATGGTATCTGACAAAGCCAAAGCCAAAATAGACCTCATTAAAAGAGATAGGGAAGGCAAATACATCCTGATAAAAGGGAGTATAAACAACGAGGAAATATCACTAATCAACATGAATGCACCAAATGGTATAGCATCCAAATTTCTAATGGAGAAACTAGGAGAATTGAAGGAGGAAATAGATAATAAAACTATACTAGTGGGAGATCTGAACCAATCATTATCAAATTTAGATAAATCAAATAAAAAAATAAATAAAACAGAGGTAAATGAGGTGAATGAAATCTTAGAAAAATTAGAGTTAATAGATATATGGAGAAAAATAAATAGGGGAAAAAAGGAATACACCTTCTTTTCAGCAGCACATGGCACATTCACAAAGATTGACCATACACTAGGTCATAAAAACATGACATACAAATGCAGAAAAGCAGAATTAATTAATGCAACTTTTTCAGATCATAAGGCAATAAAAATAACAATCAGTAAGGGTACATGGAGAGCAAAATAAAAAATCAATTGGACATTAAATAATATGATGCCCCCAAATCAGTTAGTTAGAGAATAAATCATAGAAACAATTAATAATTTCATTGAAGAAAATGACAATGGTGAGACATCCTTTCAAACCTTATGGGATGCAGACAAAACAGTACTCAGAGGAAAATTCATATCCCTGAGTGCATGTATTAACAAATTAGGGAGGGCAGAGATCAATGAATTGGAAATGCAAATCAAAAAACTTGAAAGCGAACAAATTAAAACCCCCCAGAAGAAAACCAAATTAGAAATCCTAAAAATTAAGGGAGAAATTAATAAAATTGAAAGTGATAGAACTATTGAACTAATAAATAATACAAGAAGCTGGTACTTTGAAAAAACAAACAAAATAGACAAAGTACTGGTCAATCTAATTTAAAAAAGGAGAGAAGATGGTGGCCAAAAACTGGAAAACTAGGGGATGCCCATCAATTGGGGAATGGCTGAACAAACTGTGGTATATGTTGGTGATGGAATACTATTGTGCTAAAAGGAATAATAAAGTGGAGGAGTTCCATGGAGACTGGAACAACCTCCAGGAAGTGATGCAGAGCGAGAGGAGCAGAACCAGGAGAACATTGTACACAGAGACTAATACACTGTGGTATAGTCGAACGTAATGGACTTCTCCATAAATGGCGGTGTAATGTCCCTGAACAATTTGCAGGGATCCAGGAGAAAAAAACACCATTCATAAGCAAAGGATAAACTATGGGAGTGGAAACACCAAGGAAAAGCAACTGCCTGAATACAGAGGTTGAGGGGACATGACAGAGGAGAGACTCTAAATGAACACTCTAATGCAAATACTATCAACAAAGCAATGGGTTCAAATCAAGAAAACATCTAATGCCCAGTGGACTTGCGCGTCGGCTATGGGGGGTGGGGGGTGGGGGGGAGGAAAAGAAAATGATCTATGTCTTTAACGAATAATGCTTGGAAATGATCAAATAAAATATATTTTTAAAAAAAAGGAGAGAAGAAAAGCAAATTAGCAGTATCTCAGATGAAAAGGGGGATCTTACTTCCAATGAAGAGGAAATTAAGGCAATCATTAAAAACTTCTTTGCCCAATTATATGGCAATAAATATGCCAATCTAGGAGATATGGATGAATACTTCAAAAATACAAATTGTCTAGACTAACAGAAGAAGAAATAGAATTCTTAAATAATCCCATATCAGAAAAAGAAATCCTACAGGCCATCAAAGAACTGCTTAAGAAAAAATCCCCAGGGCCAGATGGATTCACAAGTGAATTCTATCAAACATTCAAAGAACAGTTAATCCCAATACTATACAAACTATTTGACATAATAAGCAAAGAGGGAGTTCTACCAAATTCTTTTTATAACACAAACATGGTGCTGATTCCACAGCCAGGCAGGTCAAAAATGGAGAAAGAAAACTATAGACCAATCTCCCTAATGAACATAGATACAAAAATCTTAAACAGCATACTAGCAAAAAGACTTCAGCAAGTGATCAGGAGGGTCATTCACTATGATCAAATAGTATTTATACCAGGAATTCAGGGATGGTTCAATATTAGGAAAACCATCCACATAATTGACCATATCAACAAGCAAACCAACAAAAACCATATGATTATCTCAATAGACGCAGAAAAAGGCTTTGATAAAATACAACACCCATTCCTATTAAAAACACTAGAAAGCACAGGAATAGAAGGGTCTTTACTAAAAATAATAAATAGAATCTATCTAAAATCATCATCCAACATCATCTGCAATGGGGATAACTAGATGTGTTCCCAATAAGATCAGGAGTGAAACAAGGATGCCCATTATCACCTCTATTATTTAACATTGTAATAGAAACACTAGCAGTAGCAATTAGAGAAGAAAAAGAAATTGAAGGCATTAAAATAGGCAATGAGGAGACCAAGCTATCACTCTTTGTGGATGATATGATGGTCTACTTAAAGAATCCTAGATAATCAATCAAAAAGCTAGTCAAAATAATCAACAACTTTAGCAAAGTTGCAGGATACAAAATAAACCCACATAAGTAATCAGCATTTCTATATATTTCCAACAGAGCTCAGCAGCAAGAATTAGAGAATTCCCATTCAAAATCACCTTAGACAAAATAAAATACTTGGGAATCTATCTCCCGAGACAAACACAGGAACTATATGAACACAACTACAAAACACTCTTCACACAACTAAAACTAGGCTTGAGCAATTGGAAAAACATTAACTGCTCATGGGTAGGATGAGCCAATATAATAAAAATGACCATCCTACCCAATCTTATCTATCTATTTAGTGCCATACCCATTGAACCTCCAAAAAAAATTTTACTGAATTAGAAAAAAACATAACAAAGTTCATTTGGAATAACAAAGGATCAAGGATATCCAGGGAAATAATGAAAAAAAAAATACAAAGGAAGGTGGCCTTGCAGTCCCAGATCTAAAACTATACTATAAAGCACTGATCATGAAAACAGTTTGGTACTGGCTAAAAGACAGAAAGGAGGACCAGTGGAATAAACTTGAGGTAAGTGACCTCAGCAAGACAGTCTATGACAAACCCAAAGATCCCAGCTTTTGAGACAAAAATCCACTATGTGACAAAAACTGCTGGGAAAACTGGAAGACACAGAATAGTATACATGTCAGATCTGTGGGAAGGGAAAGACTTTAAAACCAAACAAGCCATAGAAAGAGTCACAAAATGTAAAATAAACAACTTTGATTACATCAAATTAAAAAGGTCTTGTACAAACAAAACCAATGTAACCAAAGTTAGAAGGGAAGCAACAAATTGGGAAATAATCTTCATAACAAAAACCTCTGAGAAAGGTCTAATTACTCATATCTCTAAAGAGCTAAATCAATTGTACAAAAAATCAAGCCATTCTCCAATTGATAAATGAGCAAGGGACATGAATAGGCAGTTTTCAGCCAAAGAAATCAAAACTATTAATAAGCACATGAAAAAGTGTTCTAAGTCTCTGATAATCAAAGAGATGCAAATAAAAACAACTCTGAGGTATCACCTCACACCTAGCAGATTGGCTAACATGACAGCAAAGGAAAGTAATGAATGTTGGAGGGGATGTGGCAAAGTGGGGACATTAATTCATTGCTGGTGGAGTTGTGAATTGATCCAACCATTCTGGAGGGCAATTTGGAACTATGCCCAAAGGGCACTAAAAGACTGTCTACCCTTTGATCCAGCCATAGCACTGCTGGGTTTGTACCCCAAAGAGACAATAAGTAAAAAGACTTGTACAAGAATATTCATAGCTGCACTTTTTGTGGTGGCCAAAAACTGGAAAATGAGGGGATGCCCTTCAATAGGGGAATGGCTGAACAAATTGTGGTATATATTGGTGATGGAATACTATTGTGCTAAAAGGAATAATAAAGTAGAGGAATTCCATGGAGACTGGAACAACCTCCAGGAAGTGATGCAGAACGAAAGGAGCAGAACCAGGAAAACATGGTACACAGAGACTGATACACTGTGGTTCAATCAAACATAATGGACTTCTCCATTAGTCTCAATGCAATGTCCCTGAACAATCTGCAGGGATCTTGGAGAAAAAACACTATCCACAAACAGAGGACAAACTGTGGGAGAAAAAACACTGAGGAAAAGCAATTGCTTGACTACAGGGGTTGAGGGGATAAGACTGAGGAGAGACTCTAAATGAACACCCTAATGCAAATACCAACAACATGGAAATGGGTTCGAATCAAGGACACATGTGAAACCCAGTGGAAACACAGTTTGGATATGGGATGGATGGGGGTGGGGGGGAGGAAAAGCAAATGATCTTTTTATTCCCAATGAATAATGTTTGAAAATGACCAAATAAAATAATGTTTAAAAGGGAAAAAAAAGAAATTCCTACTGGAATTAGCCAGCTCTTCTTTGTGGCAAAAAACCAAGCTCTCTGGGAGATATTAGAATAGGATAACATCTGACAAATATCATCACTACTTTGGAGAGGGAAACTGAGGTACAAAGACATTTCCCCACTCCACAACCCAATGTCTCTTCCTCACACATTGTGGGTGGGATGGGGAAGAGAATAAGAATTTATTAAGCACCCACTATATGCAGGCACTATGCAAAGTGCTTTACAAATATTACCTCACATGACACCACATCTTTGTGCCTTCACATCGTCTGTCCCCATGGCTAGAATGTCATCCATCCTTACTTCTACCATATAGAATCTCTCTCTTCCTTCAAGCCAGGGGTGTGCTGGGGCTGGTTTGTGCTGTCCCACCTCACCGCAGGAGAACTGATTGTGATATTTCTGCTATGTGCATATACATCTTAGAAATCAGCAAATCCTATAAAAGCAGGGCTTGATTTATAGTTTGGTATTTAAAAAGTGTTGGAGGAAATGTTAATAATGCAGGCTAAACTTTAAAATGTATTGAGTACTTTTTGTGGAGAGTTAGTTACCAGCTCACCCTGTTTAAGATGCAACTTAGATACCAGTTTCTACACAATCTTTCCTTATTATCCTAATTTCTCCTTCCTCAACTACTGATATTTAACTACTTTGTATTTATTTATACATAGTCGCTCTCTTTTTAAACCCTTACCTTCTGTTTTAGTAACAACTCTAAGGCAGGGTTAAGTGACTTTCCCAGGATCACACAGCTAGGAAATGTCTGACACTAGGTTTGAACCCAGGTCCTCCCAACTCCATGCCTGGTGCTCCATATATTTATTCTGTATATATTTTTAGACATCCTTGTCTGCTCTCTTATAATGTAAGCTTTTCATGAGTAAGAATTGTTCCATTCTTTGTATTTATTTCTATCTTCATCACTGGAGTTTATTGAATTGGGAGTGAAAGGAGTTAACATGGTCGGACCTGTGATTTAGGAAGATCACTATGATGGTTGAGTGGAGAATGGACTGGACTTGGGAGAGATTTGAGTCAGGGGAGACCAACCAGCAGCTCTTGCAGTAGTCTAGGAGTGAAGTGACGAGAGAAGGGAGGGTGTCTGGCACATAGTAAGCTATTAATAAATGCTTATTGATTGATTGGTTGGCTGAGAAAAGATAAGTAACTTGGCTGAGGTCACAGTCATTGGCAGAGCTAGGATTCTGGGCTGGATCCTGATTTAGCCCAGGTGAAGTCACTTCAAGATATCAGAAAATCACTTTAACATAGAGATGGTGTCTCTGCCTCTGAGGACCCTTTGGGGAGAAAAACCTTTACAGGGCCTTGGCTCAATGACTCTGCAATACACGAGGAGACTCCTGGCAGTTTTGTCCTTCTAGCTTTTCTCAGAGATTATCTGAGGGAAGATACCAGTTTAATCACATTTCAGTCCCTCCATTTATCTTGTGCCTTATCTGAGCACTCATCTCTTTTGGTCCCTTTGAGTTGCTTAGTGATTGATCATCACCCCATCAGCTTGTCTGCAGTAACTGGTGGAGTTCCCGGTTAGTAGTTAGAAAGGATAGGCTTTGGGTCTTTCCACAGAATTCTTGGTCCTGAAAGACTTATGATGGCATTCACTTCTAGAAAAAGAATTGTTGGAGTCATCTTTCACACATCAGTGTATTTACAGTTTTATTTTGGGGTTTCAGTTATGTATGAGCGCACTCTTACAGGATGACTGATATGGAAGTGGTTTTGCATGACAATAAAAATGAATGAATAAACAAAAGGAGGGTCCTTGGAGCAGAGACCTCTCTGGGAAACACCTTTTCTAGCACCCTGGAGATCTGAAACCTCCATCCTGACAGGGGCTGTGGCCTGAGGAAGAGAAGTGTCCCAGGGATTCAGCAGTGGAATGGGGGCTGCCTCAGGAGGTACTGAGTTCCCCATTATCAGAGAGAGTCAAACAGAGGCTGGCTGACCATTTGCTCAGAGATGCTCTAGAGGGAATTCCTGTTTAGGGATAGACTGGAAGAACTATTGGAACTGGGAGATCCCTTCTGACTCAGGGATTCTGTAATTGTGTGAGAGGGGAAGAATGGGGTGCTCATACCTAGAAGCTCTATTATCTCTGCACTTGTGGGATTCCCACCCAACTCCTGAGGGACAGAAGACCCCTGAAAAGGGTGTCACTAGACTTTGTAACAAACCTGGGAAGCCGGTTGACAAACAGCTTTGCAACTTGGGGAGGGACAGTGACAGAGCAGGCATGGCCAGGGGGGTTCCCTAATTATCCTCCTGCCTCTGTAGCATACCCTCAGTAGCTGTGGTGGCTGGAGGATATTATGAGCCACTTGTTATTAGCCCTGTCATTTAGCTGGCAAGAGGCCAAAAGCAAGAAGCACTTACCCCATGGTGTATTTGCAGCCTGATGAGCACCCAGCTGCCTGTTTTTAAGGTAAAATTACCGTAATTAACAAATCAGTCACACTCTGTGATGCTCTGGTTGCCTCTGAGGATGAATGGACAACATGAGAAGCACCGAGGAGTGTGTCTGGGGTCGGGTAAGACCGCACCTGGTGTGAGAGTGCCTTCATTTAATAGATCAGTATTCCTCTTTGTTCACTGCCCCAACTGGGTCACCCCTCTTCTCAAAGACCTTCTGTGGTTCCCTATTGCTGACAAGATTAAATCTAAACAACTGCTCCTCACATTTTAGGCTTCCTACAACTTGGAACTGTAATGATAATAATAAGAGCTCTTGTAGCACTTTGAGGTTTATAAAACAACTCTGTTGAAGAAGGTACAATTGTTACCTGCCTTTACAGATGAGAAAAACGAGGATGAGAGAGTTTAAGTGATTTCGCTCTGGTCACTCAGCTAGAAATTTGGTCAAATTTGAATTCAGATCTTCCTGGATCAAAGCCTCATTCTCTATTCACTATTGTTATTCA
The DNA here is from genome assembly GCF_027887165.1 of Monodelphis domestica. Lineage (NCBI taxonomy): Eukaryota > Metazoa > Chordata > Mammalia > Didelphimorphia > Didelphidae > Monodelphis > Monodelphis domestica. The sequence continues at coordinate 404,462,260 of NC_077227.1, read as the reverse complement.
GTCATTTCAGTCATATCTGACTCTTTGCGACCCCATTTGGGGTTTTCTTGGCAAAGATACTGGAGTGGTTTGCCATTGCCTTCTCCAGCTCATCTTACAGATTAGGAAACCCGGACAAACGGGTAAATTAAATGACTTGCCCAGGGACACACAGCTAGGAAGTATCTAAGGCCAAATTTGAGTCCAGCTCTTCCTGACTCCAAGCCCAGCGCTCTATCTACTTTACCACCTAGCTGCTCCCATTGACTGTACTACACACAATAAAACATGAGTAACTAGCTACTGTCTACTACCTTATCTTTCCAACCTTCTCTCACATTGCCCCCCCTTCTTTACACCATAAGACCAAGATTTTTCCCTTTCTTGTCTTTCTCATTCTCCTTTTTCCCATCTCCAAGTCTTTATTCGTTCCATCCCCTCCAGCTGGAAGAGCAAAGGTCTGGAGCTAGACAGGGAAAGCAGGCTAATAGCTCCCTTTGTGGCCTTGCACAGGTAAGTTCTCCTGCCTTTCTGGGGCTCATTTTCCTCCCCTTTTAGAGTGATGGAGGGCCTGGATCACAGGATTATATATTAAGAGCTGGAAGAGGACTTAGTAGTCTAACCTCTTGATTTTTTAAACTCTTAATTTCTGTCTCAATAACTACCCTAAGATTGAAAAGCAAGAGCAGAATAAACAGGGTTAAATGACCAGCCCAAGGTCACACAAGTAGGAAGTGTTTGAGGGCAGATTTAAGCCCAGGTCCTTCCAACTCTAAGCCTGGCTTTCTACCCACTTGGCCACCTAGCTTCCCCAGACCCCATTGATTTTACAGTTAAGGAAACTGAAGCTGAGAAAGGTTCACACAGAGAGCAAGGGCAGAAGCAGGATTCCCAACCCAGTCCCTGGACGTCAAATCTGGCAGCCTTTCCCCGGTCCCCCATTGCCTAATGGGCCAGTCCAGCTGGTGTATAGAGTGGGTGTAGAGAGAGAGCTAGTATGGGGTCAGTGGAGGAAAGTCGGTGATAGCCAGCTTCCTCCCATTTCTATGGTCATTTGTGCTCCTTAGTGGAGTCACCCTTTATCATCTGATCTCTGTTTTAATTTGATGACTCCTTTAATTGTGAATGTAGGAGGGGGCAGCTAAGTAGCTCAGTGGATAGAAAGCCAGGTCAAAAGATTGGAAATCCTGGGTTCAAATGTGACCTCAGTCACTTCCTAGCTGTACGACCCTGGGCAAGTCACTTAACCCCAATTGCCTAGCCTTCAGTGCTCTTCTGCCTTGGAACCAATACTTAGAATTGATTCTAGAAAAGAATGGAAAGGTTTTTTATGGCTTTTTTTAAATTTTTTATTGTCATACGAAACCCACTTCCATATTGGCCATTGATGTAAGAGTAAACTCATACATAACCAAAACCCCAAAATAAAACCAGAGACACTGATGTGAAGGATGACTCCAATTTCTTTCTTCGGAGGTAGATATCAACCCTAAATTTACCCTTAACACCATCCTAAGTCCTTCAGGATTATCTCAGATCATGGGAAAGGTTTTTAAAAATGTGAATGTAGGCAACAAAACAGAAAGCTGAGAAGGGGTTCCTAGGCTTCACCAGACTGCCAAAGGGGTGGATGGCACAAAGCAGGTGAAGAATCCTTATATTTGTTTGAAGTCAATGCTTAGTAGCTTGTGATCAAAGAATCTTAAATTGGAAGAATCTTTCAAGGTCATATTGTCTATCTACCTGATACAGGAAGTGACTGGACCAAGGCCACATGGCTTTTTAGTGTTACACAGTTTGTAGAGTTACAACTGGGACCTAGCCCTTCAGATTTCAAGTCAGTGCTCTTTCCACCATGGGACTCTTCCACCCTATCTTTGCCTTTCTCTAGATCTCACATCCATCCTGCCCACTTCACAGACTAGATTCAGCAGCTTCCCCAGAGCTGGGATGAGGCATCCTTTTCCTCTCCCTGCCAGACTCTGGGGGCCAAATCTGAGTTTGATAAGCTGACAACATGGTCAGACATGCAGGAGGCACTCCGATGATTCTTCTTGTCTGTCACTTTCTATTGGATTTCCTGGTCCAATGTGGCATAGAATCCTTGGCCAGAATGGGGTAGAGTGTGGGGAGGGAGTGTCACATCCTCATCCATCGCCGCCAGGCAGGGGTGACCCGGAGGAGCAGTCGGAGGCCAAGCCTCAATGGCTGAAAGCTTCATTAGCCCTGTTTCAGCCTGAGCCTGTGCAGTGATGTGGACAAATAATGCCTCCAGTGTTATCAGCTGGGCACAGGCGCTGGTTGCATAGCAACCCAGATTGGTCTCTAGCTCCAGCTTCCAAAAAAAAAAAATCATCATTTTCTTCAATTTAGCGCCAATGAGATGGAAAGGGACCCTTGGCAGTCCAACATCTCCAGGCTCCTGTCCTGATTGTGAGGGGTGGGGGCCATCCAGGCAAACCCAGCCTGTTATTTCTAGCCTGTCCCAGTCTCTGTCTCTCTTTCAGAATCACAGAAAAGCAAGAAATGAAGGGACTTCAGAAGGTCATCTGGTCTAAGTCACATCTGAAAAGGAATCCCCTCTACAAAATCCCCACAAATAATATTCCAGGTTCTATTCTAAAACCTTCAATATGGGGAACTCACTACCTACCACTTTCAGACAGCTCTCATTGTTATGAAATTTTTCCTTAAGTCAGCCTCTTTCCAGTCTTCTCCCCATTATTCCCAATCTGTCCTCTGGGGCCAAACAGGAGAAGTCTAATCCTTCTCTTGACAAGGCATAGATGATAATAATAATAGCTGACATTTATATAGTACTTTAAGGTTTACAGAGTTCTTTACATATATTATCAATTTTGATCCACAGAGAAGGAAGAAAGAAAAAGAAAATCCATATTAAACTACTCTCTTGAAGCTCTAATTGATTCAGCCTGGACCAAGGATGGAGCACAATCTCTGTTCTCTAAAGACCTGGGAAAGGACAAGGAACTGAGAGGACATCTTTTTTTCTCTCTCTCTCGGAGCCAATCATTTAACAATTATTTATTTATTGTCATTTAATTTATTTTATCCAAGGAACAAAAATGTATTTTCTCTTCCCTCTGCCACTGGGGGGGAAAAAAAAAGCAAAACCATTGTAATAAATATGCAAAGTCAAGCAAAATAAATCCCCACACTGGCTATATCCAAAAATGTATTTTGTATCTTGGCTCCATCCCTTCTCTGGCAGGAGGGTAGCATACTTTAGCAGTCCTCTGGAATCTTGGTTGTTTGTTGTTCCCCAAGTATTTATTAATGTTTACTATGTGCCAAGAACTTTGTTGGATTCTGGGGACATAAGTACAAAACAAGGAAACATTTCCATCCAAAGGAACTTATATTCTAATGTGGGAGACAAATCAGTATAAGGAGCTTCCCCTTCCCAAAAGGGAAGACATTCTCTGGACTAGGAACATTTATCAAAACAGAGCAAACAGAAATCAAAGAAAGCATACATATAAGACTATATATATATATATATATATATATACATATATATATATATATATATATATATGTATATATATATATATATATATATATATATATATATATGACAGTCCTCTGAGTGAATGAACTCTCCCTTTGGGAGTGTGGCAGCTCAGCTCAACCAAGAGAGAGAGTCCTGGATCTCACCCAAGGGGGAAATTTCATGAGGTCTCTAGTGTAGCAAGCTATTAATAGGGACATGATAGAGATTGTCAGATCCTCTATACGTCAGCTTCTTCCCAGAGATTTTCCCCCATCAGTGACCTGAAGAGAGGTTTGAAAAGCAGGCATGTCTTCCCTTTTGAAGCAGGAAGCCAGAAGACCAGATTTCCCTTCTCTTCAGTTCTTATCCATTATGTCTCCATTTGAACATTGATCTCTATCAATGAGAAGATAGTGTGGTCAGTGGGCTTGGAGACTTAGGTTATACATAGAAGGGAACAGAAAGAAGTTTGGGAAATAACAAAGAGAAACAGGATAGCTTTGAAAGTGCTCAATTGAGAGGGGATGGGAAAAAAACTCAGTGGACTGATGAAAGCCTGGCCTAGAGTCTGGAGGCCCTAGGTTCAAATCTGGCCTCAGATGCTTCCTTGCCTAGCCCTCACTGTTCTTCTGCCTTGAAACCAATACATAGTATTAAGTCTAAGATGGAGGATAAAGGTTTAAAAAAAAGATAAGGACTCAATTGAATTTATTATATACTTTCAAAAATTATAGCAATTTGTTTCTAGAAAGTAACATTTGTATTCTAATAGCATTTAAAAAATAATTAATTAATTTAGAATATTTTTCCATGGTTACATGATTCATGTTTTTTCCCTCCCCTCTCCCTGAGCTGACAAGCAATTCCACTGGATTATACATGCAATATTGTTCAAAACCTATTTCCATATTATTAATATTTGCAAAAGAGTGACCATTTAAAGTCAAAATCATCAATCATATACCCATCCAACCATATGATCAATCATAGATCAATCATGTTTTTCTCCTACATTTCTACTCCCACAGTTCTTTCTCTGGATGTGGAGAGCATTCTTTCTCATAAGTTCCTCTGGATTGGCCTGGATCATTATATTGCTACCAGTAGAAAAGTCTGTTACATTTGATTGTACCACAATGTATCAATTTTGTGTATAGTTCTCCTGGTTCTGCTCCTTTCACTCTGCATCAGTTCCTGGAGGTTGTTCCAGTTCACATGGAATTCCTCCAGTTCATCATTCCTTTCAGCAAAATAATATTCCATCATTAAAGAGGGAAATTATAAGCAAACTACTATCTTCTACCAAATGAACTTTGTTGTAATTTTTTCTAATTCGATAAAAATGATTATGCACTTTTTAAAAAGCAAGCTGTATATAATAAAGATTAGCTGTTTCCCAAATAATATTTTTTCTGTTATACTTTGCATACAGAAAATGTTCCTTTTTTAGTATTCATTAAATTTGGGATAAAAAATAACATTTGAAAAATAGAGTCTATGGTCTAAGAAGGACAGAGAAATCAAGTGGAATTTATGTTTCTGAATGGTTCTAAGCTGGGATTCACTGTTCCCAAATACCAGCCCAGTAGCTAAATCTAGGGCTTTCTATCTTTTGCCTAATCAGCTGAAAAACCAAGGGAGTGAGGAGATTCAAAAATCCACTCATCAAGGGGATGGAAAGTCACCAAAGGTGGAAGGGCTTTCATTAATTTAACAAGTATTGACATTGGACCTGCTCTGTGCCAGACCCTATACTATTTAGAGGGGACAGAAGTAATCTTTTGCACTAGATCTAATATAAATACTGGATTTTACATATACACACAACCTGTGGGACTTAAAAAGAGTTCAAATAAATAAATTCAAGTAGTCATCTTATAGATTCAGTTACACTTTTTTCCACTAGTCGAAGCTCTACAAAATGAGGAGGTGGATGACTAAATGGCATAGCGGATAGAGCACCAGGCCTAGAGACAAGAAGACTCATTTTCCTGAGTTCAGATTTGGCCTCAGACACTTACTAACTGTGATCTTGGGCAAGTCACTTAACTCTTTTTGCTTCAGTTTCCTCATCTGAAAAATGAGTTGGAGAAGGAAATGACAAACCACTCTAGTATCTTTGCCAAGAAACCCCCAAATGAAAAAGATTTGTATAAAAATATTTATAGCTGCACTCTTTGTGGTGGCAAAAAATTGGAAAATGAAGGGATGCCCTCCAATTGGGGAATGGCTGAACAAATTGTGGTATATGCTAGTGATGGAATATTATTGTGCTGAAAGGAATAATGAACTGGAGGAATTCCATGGAGACTGGAACAACCTCCAGGAAGTGATGCAGAGGGAAAGGAGCAGAACCAGGAGAACATTGTACACAGAGACTGATACACTGTGGCACAGTTAAACATAATGGACTTCTCTACTAGCAGTAATGCAATGACCCAGGACAATTCTGAGGGACTTAGGAGAAAGAACATTATCCACATCCAGAGGAAGAACTGTGGGAGCAGAAACACAGAAGAAAAACACATGATTGATCAGGTAGTGCGATAGAGATGTGATTAGGGTTTTGATGTTGAAGGATCACTGTACTGCAAATATGAATGACTTGGAAATAGGTTTTGAACAATGATACATGTATAACCCAGTAGAACAGCTTGTGGGCTTTGGGAGGGGGGAGAAGATAGGGGGTAGGGGGATCATGAATCATGTAGCCATGGGAAAATATTCTAAATAAAAAAAAAAAAGAAAACCCCAAATCGGGTCATGAAGAGTTGGACAGAATTGAAGTGACTAAACAACAACAAAAAATGAAGAGGTTAGTCTAGATGCCCTTTTATCTCCAGATAGTTAGAATGGAGCTGCAGAAAGGAGAGAACTCAAAGAAAACCTTCAAGCTTGCAAGAAGGCTTGTAACCAACTCCACAGGCATGAAACTCCTTTATAGCCAGCACCATCCCTATTCCAACAAAGTGTTTGAGACTGCCTCTCCCTCTTTAACCATGCATGAAAGTCGACTAAAAGAGAAAACATTTTGTAGAGTCCGATAAGCGGGTCTACAAGGAGGGGGTTGTCCTTTGTGATGGAGACCCGAGGAGAAGTAGGAAATCGAGGAACCAGGGTGAAGAATGACAGACACGGACAAGTCAGTGTTTGAATAGGGCAGGCAACCCCTATGATTTTCCCCTTGGGAGGAAAATATGAGGATCAGTGGAATACGAGGTAGAGGAGAAGATTAAGGTATAAAATGTAGGCCGACAGGGGCTGGAGCCTCGGGGAGGAAGAGATTCAGAAAGGGAGAGAGACAGAGATTGCTAGAGCAGATTGAAGATCCAAGAGGAAGATTCATAGTAACCGCCTCTATATTTATTGCCTTAGTCTGTTTAGGGAAGTATTCTCAAGCACGTAGTAACCACGGTACAAAGCATGGACAATACGGATTGGATGGTGAGGTAAGAGTAACACCTTTTTGGGCGTGTAGATTACCAACCGCGCTTTCCCGGGCAACTGTGGCTCCGATCATGTTAATGAGTGTGTCCTAGGCAAGGGCCGCATGGCCATTTCAAGGTTACATTCACAAGCCTCATTGGTATAACCTTGTGCTTGGAGACACAGTCGCCATACAGTCATTTCTATTTCATAGATGTGAATATGCTTGGGATGCTACACATTTGGGGGCCCAAGGTACTTTCTAACATTGGTGAGGTCTCTTCCAGGCCTCTGAGGCTTCAGACAGCAAGTGGCTCCTTTTCCTTTTTGCCCCCTTCCCCCTTTCCCTCCATCTCTTTTTCAAAGACTGAGGACCCTCCTGGGATGGGGAACTTTCATTTCATCACCCAGGCTTCTGACAGCAGCCCACTGGCTCCTCAGTACACATTAACACAGCAAATTAGCATTGTAATTGCCTTTTAACTATTCATCAGTATGAAAAAGACCAGCCCCCACCCTAACTCTGGCAGGGATCCCAGCCTGCTTCCAGCCTCCTAGGAGAACTGACAGCTAATCAGACCCACATTCACCTCAAGGGCTCTTCTCTAGCCTATTCCACTCCCATGTCAGTGGCACGTAAAGACTGGAAGATATTAGACAAATCCACCAAGGTAAGCCAAACCCAAACCCTAGGTCTGGCTCCGATGGGAAGGTGTGAGAGATTGGTACCAGGGCCAGAGGGGCAGAAAATGTTTTAAGAAGGTACTTTGAACTCAACACACCATATATACCCTGACCAGTCTTTTTTTTTTTTAAATAAACTCTTATCTTCTGTCCTAGAATCAATTCTGTGTATTGGTTCTAAGGCAGAAAAGCTGTAAAGACTAGGCAAAGGAGGATAAGGAATTTGCCCAGTCACACAGCTAGGAAGTGTCTGAAACCAGATTTGAACCCAGAACCTCCCATTTCTGGACCTGGCTCTCAATCCACTGAGCCACTTAGCTGCCCCTTCCCAATCAGTCTTAAATAAGAGCTGGAAAGACTTCAAAATCTTATGGGAGAGATTCATAGCCTCAGCCTCAGAAGAGTGTAACTTACTAGAACAGACTCAAGACTTTTGATTCTCAGGAGAGTATCCCACATCTTTTCCATCTTCACAGGAGTATGTTTTTCTCTTTTCCAGACTCACAGGAGAAATTTATATCCTTCCAAAATTGTCAGGAGAGTCTCATACCCTTTCCATACTCACAAGAGAAACATAGTATTCTAGTTGTCACAAGAGGGACTCAGATGCTTTCTAAACTCACAGGAGAGACTCACACCCATCCCCTCTTCACAGAGGAGGCTCTCGTGCTTCTCAACCCCATAGTGGAGCCAGAGGCTATGTATGGCAAAGAGGTGGGCCCAATAATCATCCCTCACGACAGAAAGTGAGATTCTGGGTTACTCAGTCTGTGACTCACATTCGCTCTTCTCTTCCTTACTTTCCTCAAGTAGGCCCTGCCTCCACAGGATGAAGAGGGAGTATTTTATAGGCATTTCACTTTATTTTTAAATTGGACACTGTCATTTCTACAGCTTCTGAGGGAATCTGGGGATAAGAGATGATAAAGGCTTACCAGAGGCCTGGAAAGAGAAAGAAGCTAAAGGTAGCAGCCAGGGCTGGGGCTGGCTCTGGGCCCAACATGTTTCCAAGTGAATGACCCAGATTTCAGCCTCCCCCTCCAGCCAGTGACTTCAGATGACCAGTGCTGGGACAGAGGGAGAGCACAGGGAATTTTATACCCTCCTACGGGCACAGGCAGGAATGAAGTATTGATAGAGGAGAGAGGGAATGGAAACACTCATTCCCAAAACACACTGTTGGTTTTGGCGACTGATGCTGGTGTTTGGGGTACCCCATGGCTTCTGTTTATCACCTGAGGGGCTTGCCTTTCATCCCAAAGCCATACACATGGAACCCTCCAGATTCTTCCTTCTCACTGGGATCTTTCTAGGATAACCCCACTGTGAATCTCATTAGAGCCAGGAAAGGAGCCAGAGAAAGGCAGACAGTGGCTGGTCACCGCCATGGGCCTTGCCCTGGTTTCTCTGCCCTCCACTCTGGTTGTGCGCACAGGCTAGAAGCAGAAGGCCCCAGTCCTTAGTGTCTGTGTAGGTGAATGAAAGGATACTTCCCTCCTGTCCTAAATGCCCCAGGTGAAGGCTCAATGGAGCAGACCATTTCTGGGATCTTTATGGACTATACTATTCCTCTCCACACACACATTGTCAACAAGCCAAACTGATAGAGGGCCGCCATACTTGCTGGGAGATGGAGCCCTTCATCTCCTCTCCTGTGTCTTTACATCAGTTGTCTCTCATTCCTGGAATGCATCTCCCCCCCTCAGAATTCCTGGATTCCTTTAAAGCTCAGCTCAAGTACCTCCCTCATACATGAGGCCTTTCCTGATCCTCCAGCTGGTAATACCCTACCCCATACTCCCAGTCACCTCATTTCTATATAGAGAGAGGGGGCAGGACATAGTAGAAAGGGAGCTGGCCCTTGGAAGTAAGAAGGGATTCAAGCCACGCCACCAATTCATACAGGCCCTTATCCTATTAGCACACATAAAAATGCTTTGCAGATAGTTAAAGTGTTATATGAAATAAATGTACAAATTTTGTAAAATCTAAAAACTCTCCCGTTGTTGTTGTAGTTGACAAATGCTCTTAAAGCTCTAGGCAATCCTCTAAGAATAGAAGAGTGGCAGAGAAGGTGCTGACCTATATTAGTAAAGAGAGTTTCCTCCCCAGGGATTTTTCCTGTTTTCCCTGTTCCAGTCCTTATCTCTATGCTTATTCCTATGTAGAAACCTATATGGGGGGGTAGCTAGATAGCATAGTAGATAGTGAGCCAGAACTGGAGTTGGGTTCAAATCTGGCCTGGGAAAAGTAACTGGATGACTTGGGTAAGTCACTTAACCATCATTGATACTCAGTTTCTTTATTCATAAAATGGACAGCTAGGTAACTCATTGGATAGAGCAGTGGGCCTGAAATCAGGAAGACCTGAGTTTAAAATCAGCCTCAGACATTTACTAGCTATGTATCCCTGGGCAAGTCACTTAACCCTGTTTACCTCCATTTCCTCATCTGTAAAATGAGCTAGAGAAAGAAATGACAAATTAGTCAAGTATCTTTGTTAAGAAAATCCAAAGTGAGGTTATGAAGAGTCTAAAAAGGCTGAACAACAACAAAATGGGAATAATAATAATAAAAAAGATGTCTGTGATGATCAAACAAAGTAGCATATATGAAATAATTTATGAAGCTTCAAGTGCTATATATATATACATTTTATAAACTATAAAAGCTATGATGATAACAATGATAACTATGATGATAACATCTCCCCTGCTAGACTGGATTCTCCTTGAGGAGAGGAATTATTTTAACTTTTGTCTTTTTATTCCCAGAACCTAGAAAAATGAATTTTACATAGTAGACACTTGCTTGTTGATTGATATAAAAAGCAAAATATTCCAAAATATTGCATTGTGATGAAGCAGAAGGAAAACTGCATTTGGTATTGGAAGGCTTGGGTTCAAATTCTGACTCTGGGACTCAATAGTTATGTGGCATTGGGCAAATCCCTTCACCCCCTGGAACTTTTGTTTCCTCATCTGTCAATTAAAATGGTTTCTTCCATCTCTAAATCTTAGGATTCCATGAATGCTGACTTCAGCCAATAAGCAAGGCCCAGCTCTAGCACCAGGGGAGAAGGTCCTGCCTGTCTGGTGAAATCTGAGTGAATAGGAAGCTAAATCTGCCAAGCTATATACAACAAGATCCTTGGGAAAGCTTACAGTTACTGTGCTAGGGCAAGGCATAGTCTCAGTTGGGCCAACTACTAAAATGCAAACACTTCTGAAAGGACAAATACATTAACTACTCCATTTCATGCACTAATCCCCTCTGTGGACTGTGCCACTTTGTGAGGCTTTGGGGAGGGGAGGAGGAGCAGAAGGTTCTTAAGATGTGCTTTTTTGAGGGGTGAGGGCAAGGTTTATAAGATGGAGAGAGTTATCCTGAAGTGTCATAGGTCCTTCTCCCTACTCTATTGCTTTTTGTTGCCAGCAGCAACAGGACTTCCCTCTCCTCTCTGCCTAGACAGAGACCAACTCTGGAAGGAAAGAAAAGAGAAAGAGAGAGACAGACAGACAGACAGACAGACAGACAGACAGACAGACAGAGACAGACAAACAGACAGACAGACAGAGAGACAGACAGATGGAGAGGGAGAGGGAGAGGGAGGAAGGAAGGGAGAGGGAGAGGGAGAGAGAGAGAAAGAGAGAGGGAGAGGAAGGAAGGAAGGAAGGAAGGAAGGAAGGAAGGAAGGAAGGAAGGAAGGAAGGAAGGAAGGAAGGAAGGAAGGAAGGAAGGAAGGAAGGAAGGAAGGAAGGAAGGAAGGAAGGAAGGAAGGAAGGAAGGAAGGAAGGAAGGAAGGAAGAAAAAACAGTGAGGCAGAGCTCCTTGGGGGAGAAGCAACCCTTAGAATTAGGGTCTTTCCCCCTTGCTAGGGTTTCCAACTAATGTAATACAGCAAGTGAGTCCATCCTTGGGCAAGAGTTGTCCCACTTCCTTCTGCTCCTCCTTCCAATTATTTTACTTCTTTCTGAAAAATGGTGCTCATTCTTGAACAGCTGAATCATGGAAGAATTATGTCTACGTCCCAATTTTTTCATGTCCAGGAGCATAATGCCAGGCAATCTAGATCTTCTGATATTTTTTTGCCCAGGTTCCATGGTCCCATTTGTCATATAGAGTATCTCCTTAGGTAGATGTGGGAACCACACTTTCTTGGATTGTTCCAATTTGCTCCGGATCAGTTTCTTGTAGGACCATCCTGTTAACCTCGCCACTTTCCCTACACCAGCCATTTGTACCTCTTGCTCTTTTGGCATCTCCCACCAAATCTTTCAAGGGATTCTAAAGGTGATCTGGCTTCTTTTCTGCTTCCCCTTATCCTCTAGGTCAGCTAGACCAGGATACCCAAATGATGCTTTACTGTTCTCCCTCCCACTCAGACTTCTCTTTATAGTCCCAAAACGGAGGATGGAAGAATAGAGTTTAGTAATCTTAGTGGCTTCTTCTAACAGGTACATCTGTGACTTAAAGGAGAGAGGGGCCACCAATAAATAAATTGATATTTATTTTGTTTAGTTATTCAATCTTATCTGACTCTTCATGATCCCATGGACCACAGCACACAAATACTGCCCGTATAGTTTTCCTGGCAAAAATACCATAGTGGTTTGCCTTTCCTTCTCCAGGACAATAAGGCAAACAGAGGTTAAGTGACTTGCCCAGGATAACACAAGCAGTAAGTATCTGAGGCCTGATTTGAACTCATTTTCTGTTCTGATCTCTGCTCCTCAGTTTTCTCAGTTGTAAAATGGGGGAATTGAACTAGATGATCTCTGAAGTCTTTTTTTTTTTTGTGGGGGGGGGCAGTGTTTCCAAATCTTAAGCTTTTCTGGGCCTTGGTTTTCTAATCTATAAAATGAGGAATGGTATGTAGGCTAGGTGATATCTAAATTTCTAGCTCTAAATTTATGATCTTATGAAACTGATGCTCAAAGAAGGGAAATGACTTTTCCAGGGACACATGGCTCATAAGTAACAGCGTATAGATAGATTAGAATCCAAGTTCTCTGATGCCAAATCCGATGTTCTTTCAATTGAGCTGTGACTGCTTTCCCAAGCAAGGGGTCACTATTGAGGGTATGGAAGGACATTACACCAGCAGTTAGTGCCAAAACTAAACAGGCTTCAGTTCAGTCTTCTGTAGGAACATTTATTATGCAGCTACAATGTGCAAGTCATTCCACATGCCCAGAGTCCTTGAGTAATGGACCTTCTCCTTTGTGGCCACTGTATTAAGTGGGAATATTTGAACAAGTCTTAGCATCAAGTGGAGGACACACATCACAGAGCTGGAGATAGCCAATGAACAAAATTTGGAGATCCTAGGGCAGTGATGGTAAACCTTTTAGAGACTGAGTGCCATACCCCCTAGAGACAGTACCTTGCCATGCCATGCCCTCCCTTACCCCAAATAGGAGGAGGAGGAAGTGCTCCCATTGGAATGCTGGGCAGAGGGGCAGTTCATGTGAGAAATGTCCTCAGGTGTGTGCATGGAGAGGGGAAAGGGAATAGCCTTTCCAAAGTCCCTCTGGCTTTCTAGTAATGAACTCTGGTGGGTGATGGCACACAGGCAATGTGCCATAGGTTCACCAAGGGAATAAGATTTAGAGTTGGAAGTGATCTTGCAGGTTGAGGAGCTAGCCTTTTCATTTTTTAGAGGAGAATGAATCCCAGAGTAGCAAAGTTGTAAAGCAGTAAGCAGCAAACCTGGGATTTGAACCCAGGTCCTCTGATTTCAAATCCAGGAATCTTTTCATTGCATCATTAGAAAAAAATAAAGATGCATTTACTTAAGAAACACCATAGAGAGTCTGGAATGCTACTCCCAAAGACATTGTCATCAGGGAGGGAACAGGATCAGTATTAGATAGTAAGTTCCTTGAGAGCAGGGGCTTTCTTTTGCCTCTTTCTATATCCTCAGTTCTCAGCACAATGCCTGGCACATAGTAGGCATTTAATAAATATTTATTGAATTAATTCAATGAATGAATCCTACCGCAGTTGGCTTCTAACCCTTAATCTTAATTCCATCAAGAATGCTATCCACAAGAGTCATTGCTCCAGATATGTATTATTCTCTTTTGTCTGAGATTCAAGATGGATCATTAGAGTAACAATCTGCAGTTTTGCCCAAGGAAGAGTACTGTGGCCTGTCCCCAAAGGGTGACTCAGTGGAGGTCAGTGGCTTCTGACCTCTGAATGCCCCCTTAAACTCTTGAGAAAAGGCAGTGGTGTTAGCACTTATGGAGCAACAGGCAGGGGTCGTGGGCTTGTTTTCATTGGAACCCGACATTTTCCATGAAAGTTTTCTTTAGACCCTAGGAAATAATAAGAGCATTTCAACAGTAGGCTGTGGAAGCCTGGGCCTGGTGAGGGAAAGTGATTGAGATGTAAATGTAGGAACCAAGGTATAGCTGGTAAGGGGCCATGTGGAAAGGGAGGCATGTGCCCAGTGAATATTAGTTATCGACCTAAACTGTCAGCTATATCCATCTGCCAAAGGAGCATGAGCATTTGTACCATCTAAATTTGGGTTCCTTTTGCACCAATCCTAGTTATAGCTCTGGATGCTTAGATCCCAAAACACCAGAATGATCTGGTCTTTCTTAATTAAAAACAAAAACAATAAAAACAGGGACAACTAGATGGCTCAGTGGATAGAGAACCAGGTCTGGAGATGGGAGATCCTGAATTCAAATCTGACCTCAGACATTTTCCTAGCTGGGTGACCCTGAGCAAGTCACTTTGACCCCCTTTGTCTAGCCCTTACTGCTCTTCCCCCTTAGACCCAATACACAGAATTGATTCTAAAACAGAAGGTAAGGGTTTAAAAATAACAATAAAACCCAGTATGGTTCTCAATTACCTTTTGAATTAAATACATATCTTTTTTTTTCTATAACTTGTTTCCAAACTATCTATTCAGTTTTACACCACACTATTCCCCTATGGCAGCTAGGTGGTACAGTGCATAGAGTACAGGGTCTGGAGGTAGGAAGACTCATCTTTCTGAATTCAAATCTGGCCTCAGATGCTGACTAGCTGTGTGACCCTGGGAAAGTCACTTAACCCTGTTTGCCTCAGTTTCCTCATCTGTAAAATAATATGGAGAAGGAAATGGTAACAAACTCTTGTATATTTGCGAAGAAAACCCAAATGAGATCTCGAAGAGTTGGACATGACTGAAAACAACTCAACAACAACAAAAATTTCCCTTTACATATTCTATGCTTCAGCCAAACTAGATTACTCTCCATCCCCATATCCATTCTGTTAACTCTAGTCTGGCATTCGTGCTCTCCATATCTATAATGGACTCTTCCCCTCCCTACCTTCCATCTATTGAAATCCCTTCTTTCCTTTAAGGTCCAACATAAATATCCCCTTAGCCTTCCCTCATCAACCCTTCCTCATAAATATATCCATAACCCCTTTCCTCAGATTTCTCAGAGCACTTGCTAGAAATCTCTTCTTTGCACATGCTTCATTCTCCCTCATACTACTAGTATTTGTATATTTGTCCTACCCAATCTCCCATTAGATTAGACACTCTTTGAGAGTATCTCCTCTATCTTTGCATCTCTAATGCTAAATTCTGGACCTTGAACAGAAAGAAGTCGTTAATAAATCTTTGTTGAATTCATCAGATCAATCTGAGCTAAGGGTGGACCAAGGGCCAGGAGCTGGGGGCTTCAGCCTTTTACAGTGGGAATCTCAGGCCTCAATCAACAGACTCACAGCTCAGCTTCTTCCAGCCTCAGGCTCCAGCCCTTTGTCCAATTTCACACCTGACTGAGTGAGCATAGAAACAATCATTGCCTGATGGTGAGCCCAGGCTGGGAGGTCACGGTATCAGCTGTTTGTTTATAGTCTGAGCAGAAACACCTCCTCCAGGTGTCAACAGGGGTTGCAAACAGGAGCCAAATCCAGCATCCACACACCCCAGTCCTTTCTAGTGAAAAGAATTCTCAGATCCGGAACTTATGGGAAGGGAGCCACAAACTGTTCCTCCCTCTATCTCAAACCAGGGTTCTCCTGGGGGACAGAAGCACTAGCCTCTTAGGGGATGGTAATAGGAACAAGCTAGTCTCAATACAGCTTGTTAAGTTATTTTGACGTCATAAACGTGCAATGATGGGATAGGGAGAGGGTGCAGAAGAGATGATACTCTTCCTCAAGAGGAAACTGGAGTCAACCTCACTGAGAGCTTGGGGAAAGCAGGGGGAGCTTTGTAACTGGAGCTCACTTACTGAACTCAAGGCTGTCAGTCATCTCTGTACCACACATGGGCTAGAGAAACAAAGGCTTCTCAGAGGCCAGAAATAGCAGTTGAGTGGGATGTCTAAGGTAGGTGGAGGAGTAGGTACCAGGCTTTAGGAATAAGAAAAAATGATTGTCTGAGTCAGAGGATTTGGGTTCAAATCCCTGCTACTTATTATGTGTGTAACTTTTAACCTCTCAGGATTGATTCAGGTTTCCCCTTTATAAAATGAAACGTTTTTGGACTATATTATCTCTAAAGTCTTTTCCATTTCTAAATCCCATGCCAGTATAAAATATGAGTCATTATAATAAAATGTGAGTTATTTCTTTGGTGCTTATAATGGTCTTCAAAGCAGCTCTGTGAAGTGAGAACTATAGACATTATCCTCATTTTTCAGAAACTGACAGATGAACGGATTTGCCCAATGTCATACAGAGAAGAAATTTGAATCCTAGTCTTACTCAGAATCAGAAGATTTGAGATTTAGCTGTGACCTCAGTGGCCAGCCTACACACAAAAGGAAGCTTTCTAACTTCAAACCTAGTGTGTTTTTTCTTACACTGGAGACTACAGAGATAATTTTATTACCATTGAAGTTTCATGGCTATAAGTGAAAGTAGGACCAAGGTCTCATGGTTACTAGTAAGAATAGACCCAGATATAATATTAGAAAGAAAATTGGGAAGGGGTGCAGCTAGGTGGCTCAGTAAATCCAGACAGAGAGAGAGCCAGGTCTAGAGACAAGAGGTCCAGTGTTCAAATATGACCTTAGACATGCCTAGTGGTATGACTCTGGGCAAGTTACTTAATCTCCATTGCCTAGCCATTACCATTCTTCAGCCTTGGAACTAATACACAATGTTAATTTTAAGACAGAAGGGAAAGAAAGAAAGAAAGAAAGAAAGAAAGAAAGAAAGAAAGAAAGAAAGAAAGAAAGAAAGAAAGAAAGAAAGAAAGAAAGAAAGAAAGAAAGAAAGAAAGAAAGAAAGAAAGAAAGAAAGAAAGAAAGAAAGAAAGAAAGAAAGAAAGAAAGAAAGAAAGAAAGAAAGAAAGAAAGAAAGAAAGAAGGAAAGAAAGAAAGAAAGAAAGAAAGAAAGAAGGAAGGAAGGAAAGAAAGAAGGAAGGAAGGAAGGAAAGAAAGAAGGAAGGAAGGAAAGAAGGAAAGAAAAAAGAAAGAAGGAAAGATGGAAAGAAGGAAAGAAGGAAAGAAGGAAAGAAGGAAAGAAGGAAAGAAGGAAAGAAGGAAAGAAAGAAAGAAAGAAAGAAAGAAAGAAAGAAAGAAAGAAAGAAAGAAAGAAAGAAAGAAAGAAAGAAAGAAAGAAAGAAAGAAAGAAAGAAAGAAAGAAAGAAAGAAAGAAAGAAAGAAAGAAAGAAAGAAAGAAAGAAAGAAAGAAAGAAAGAAAATACCTGGCCTCAAGTACTTACAACTGTGTGATCCTGGGCAAATCATTTGACCCTGTTTGCCTCAGTTTCCTCATCTATCAAGTGAGCTTGAGAAGGAATTGGCAAACCACTTAAGTATCTTTTCCAAGAAAACCACAAATGGGGTCATGAAGAGTCAAATGTGACTGAAATAACCAAATAACCACAAGCTTCCTTTCCTTGGTTATATAGTCAGAGCAGGCTTCATCTTTAAATCTGGCCCGACTGAGACAGTTGTTCTTTTTCCTACTACTTCCAGAGGATGAAGATCATAATTCACCTATGAGTGGGAGCCACAAACTGAGCTGGAATGGGAGAGATATCTTCTCCAATTCTCTTTTGCCCCATCTCTTAGAAAATGGCCTACCGGAACCAGGAAAACACTGTACACGGTAACAGCAATATTATGAAATGATTTGGCTGTGATAGTCTTTGCTACTTTCAGCAATACAAAGATCCAGGACAATTCTGAAGGACTTATGACAAAGAGTAGTTCTAGTCTCAAGTCTCTCCAAAGGATTATGTTTACAAAAGGGAATAGGAAGGATTTAGCCAAATATATTTCCAGAGTGAGTTTGGAGCTATAGTGAAAGTCAATGCCACCATCTCTATTTAGATCTCTAACTAGTCCCTGCAGCTCAAAATCCATGCCTCTACCCCTTAGTTTAAGGACATTTCTATTATTCCCATATCACCCCACCCACCAAATTGACTTTCACCTTCCCAGCAGGTGGCTTCTTTCTACTACCAGCATCAGTCTCTGGATTGTAATGCATTCTGGGAAGATAAGTCCTTACTCCCAATCAGTTCTGTGCTTTGGACCACAGCCTCATGGAAAATGTAGTCTTCTTGTTTCATTCCAATGTGCTTTATCCTCTCTCTCTAAGGTAGAAACCCAATAAGGTTTCTTTGCTCCCCTTTTTAAAAATGGAAATATTAAGAAATAATATTTTAATAAGAAATCAACATCCTCTTTTAAAATTATTGTATATAAATGAATGAAGTATCTAATCAGGTTAGAAGACATAATTGCCTGAAGATATGATGTCTTTGGTCCAAAGACTTTTTTTTCCCTTTTCTTATTATAGGCTTAACCAGTTTCTAAAGGGAGAAGCTTAATCCCAATAAAGGTAGTGAATCTTTTTTAGATTGGGGAGAGTCTTCCATGACCAGAGATGAAGAATTAAAGAATCTTCTTATGAACAAGAATCTCAAAATCCAATACATACCAAACTAAGCGAAGACTATTCCAAGTCTTCTACCCATTTTATTTGTCCCATTCTAAATATATCTATGACTTCATTTTGTCAAAATCCCAAGGAAAAAGGAAATAGTAGACTTTGGGTTGGGCTGGTGGGAGAAGGGCATGAGAAATTTAATTTTTTTCTTGCTCAAAAATGCTGCATTGAGCCTTAGGGAGAGCATAGAGGTCAATAGTCTTTGGGAATATTTTCCAATTTTTCTCTTTACAAAAAATAATGAGAGTACAGTGTGCTTCATCCTCTGTTAGGAAGTGAGATTATTTAGATATAATTAATCCCTGGATTTCATAGACTATCTATCAAATGGGTCTCAGTGGCAGAAGGAACAGCCTGATATCTCTGCTGCCTGAAGTTATATAAAGTGCTTTCTCTTTTATTATTTCATTTTGTCTACCCAGGTTTTTTATTTTAATTACAAAAAGGAATTAAAATGGAGGTTCTTTATAACTCTTCCCTAACCTGTCACCAAACAAACTCGAAATATTACCCCAAAGCACTTGAACATTTCCCAGGCTTCCAACAAACTCAAAATGTCTTCCTTTGTTCTTTTTTTCTTCTATAGTCTTCTCTCAGAGAGAAACTGTGTCTATCATGACATTTTCCTACTTCAAGACACATTTTCTCCATACTTTCATATTTCCATGTTTTCTTCATGTTTAAAAGTGTCTGCTTCATCCCACAACTAAGTATGAATTCCAATGAAGTCAAGGCAGAAAGAAAAGTCCCATGCATATCAAAATATTCACTTTTTGTTATAGCAAAGAACTAGAAACAAAATTGGTGCCTAGCTATGGTTAAACAAACTGTGGTATCTGAATGTAATGGAACATCATTGCATAATAAGAAAGGAAGGATATAAAAGATTCAGAGAAGAATGAACAGAATTATAAGAACTGATGTCAAGTAAAATAAACAAGATCAGAAAAACTATATACACAATGACTACAGCAATGCAGATGGAAAGAACAAAAATTTTAAATCGAATACTGTATAATAAGAGCTGACAAGGTTGACTCTGGCAAGGAGCTGAGGAAATGTACCTGCTTTCCATTAGCGCATTGGTGGGAGATGATGGATGTGCAATAGTATGATATAATGACAAACACATGATTGGTTGGTTTCATTAAAATGTTTTTCCCTCTTTCTTTTAAAATCTTTGTTATACAAGATGACTTGCTAAGTAGGAAATTGGGGACATACTAAGAAATGAAGATGATGTAATAACCAAAAGGTATCAATAAAAATGGATAGCTAGGTGGGACAGTAGATAGAATGCCAGGCCTGGAATCTGGAAGACTCGTCTTCCTGAGTTCAAATCTGGCCTCAGATACTTACTAGCTGTGTAACCCTGAACCAGTCACTTAACCCTATTGGCCTCAGTTTCCGTATCTGTAAAATGAGCTGGAGAAGGAAATGGCAAACCACTCCAATATCTCTGCCAAGAAAGCATCAAATAGGGTCACAAAGCCTGAGATACAACTGAAATGATTGAACAACAATAGTAGACCAATAAAAATGAGATAAAAGAAGCAGTGGTTTCTTCCAACTTCCTCTCTGACATTTTCTGACTTTTTGCTCATCTCAGGTTCTCTCTTTCCTTATGGTTCTACTTGTGAGATCAGAGGACTTAAAGCTGAAAGGGACTTTGGAGATCTCCTCCAGGACTTCTTAACTTAAGGTCTGTGAAATTGCTTTATTTTAATTTTACATTATGATAAATATATTTAAATATAATTGGCTTACTTTTAATCTTCTATATTATTTTATGCATTTAAAAATATGACTGAGATGAGATTCATAATCTTTACCAGATTACCAAGGATATCTTTGGCCTTCTATCCTTGACTCCAGTTCTTGACTACCCTGGAATACCCAGATAGTTTATCTTCCTCCATACTAAATTATAACCCTTCTTTAACCTTAATTAAAATTAAAAATACCTAGAAGGTGGTTACTATGTTCAAATTATTCTGTAATTTTTACTTGAAAATCTCAATCTATCAAAAAATCTCTTTAGCAGGGTCACAATAACTCATAGATCTAGAACTAAATAGATTTTCCATTCAACAATAGAGAGGAGAGAAGAAGTGGGACTTTCCCAAAACTTGTAGCAGGCAAGTGGCAAAGTATACAATTGTATGGCTTTTTCCCCCATAGAAGTTTCTTGCTCCTTTAGATTTCATCTCTCTAGACTACCTAAGGGCATGGATTGAAGAGGGCAACTACTGGCATTGCTACTACCCTTGCTTCTCATAGTCCAGTTATTGCTTTATGATTCAAAAGAAGTCTTAGTACCTTCCTTATGTCTGTGTTCTCTTTCTCTTTAGTGGGTTCTCCTTTTAGTTCTCCAGTCCCAATCTAATAAACATTTATTACACATCAACTATATACCTGGAACTATACTAAGTGCTTAGGATACAAATAATAAAAAAGAAATACAGTCCCAGCCCTCAAGAAGCCTACAGTCTAAAGAGAGAAACAACACATAAACTGAAGAAGGAAATGTGAGGAGACACCAAGAGATAACTGACAAGGAGTGATCATCTTGTTTCATTGTAAAGGAAGGCATTAGGAGGAGTTTAACACCCCACCTTCCAGGCCCTATTCAGAAGAGAGAGGAAGCTAAAGGAGGTGGTGTCAATCATGGTTTGATAATGTTTGGTGGGGGGATTTCTTTCTATGGAGGTGAAACTAGGAAGAGCAGTAGATGCAAAGTGAAAACTATGAGATATTTCCCAAACTATGAGATAATTCTTTGCCTCAAGGGATGAAAAAAACTTCATATCCTTAAGTCAATGTGGGTTTAAGATATTCTTCCTCCCTCTAGAGGAAGTATTATACACAGATGAGAGAAGTGAGCCACAGGAAGGTTAAGTGATTTTTTCCCCAAGGTCACATACTAATTCAGCCTCGAAGAGAACAATCAAAACTTTTTAGTCTTGGGCTTTTCAGTGGCATCACCTCAAAGTGTGTTTATCTTCATTTTATAGATGTAAGAAATGGGTCCAGAAAAGTTAAGAGACTTGGCATAATTAACCAACATAGAGGCAGAGCCAAGAGTAGAATCTAGATTTCCTGACTCCAGATCAAGGACTCATTCGTGTTCTACCTGTTTACATGTAAATCTTCAGTTTCTTGGGTCCACATGGCCTATGTGAAAATGTAATAGAAACATGGGAGTCTTGAGGATGCCAAAGTTAGAAGATGAAGGAAAGGTAAGGATTTGCAGGCAAGATCTACCAGAATGGGGCAGCTAAATAGCATACAGTGGATAGAGTTCCAAGCCTAGAAACAGAAGGCTCTGGTTCATATCTGGCTTCAGACATTTCCTTGCTGTGTAACCCCAATTGCCTAGCCCTTACTATTCTTATGCCTTAGAACTGAGACAGAAGGGAAGGGTTAAAAAAAAAAAAACAAGTCTACCAGAATCAGTTCTGGCTTAAGGATAAGCAATAAGATATCAATAAAATGAAGAAATAAACAGGAAAGAAGTTGGAAGAGGCTATATGACCCTCAGAGCTTGGCAAAAGATATAAAATCCTTAGAATTGGGAGAATGAGACTATGAGACCCTCAGAGCTAGGAAAGGGAGACCCTTAAAGAACTCAAGGAGGGAGAAAATCAAGTGTTGTCTATATTGGGAAGGAGATATAGGATCCTCAGAGCTTAAGAGATGAGGGGAATGTGAGGGACCTTTGAGAAAGTTACTGTGAAACCCTAAGAAATAAGTTCAAAGTGGTATAGGTAGGTAAGGATGCTTAATTCAATTCAGCAACTATATATTGAGCTCCTATGGGCAGTAAGGTGGCACAGTAGGTAGAGCCTTTGGCCTGAAGTCAGGGGGATAAATCTTCCTGAGTTCAAATCCAGCCTCGGACACTTATTTTTTATGTGACCTTGGGAAAGTCACTTAACCCTGCTTGCCTCAGTTTCATCATCTGTCAAATAAGCTGGAGAAGGAAGGAGCAAATCACTCCAATATTCTTGACAAGAAAACCCCAAACAGAATCACAAAGAGAGGGACAATACTGAAACAAGTGAACAAAAACAAAATGTTAAGTGGCAAGAATACAAAGATTAAAAAGGAAAAAAGAAATCATATTTGGGGAAAGCCTGTGGGATTCTCAGAACTGGTAGACAGGAGATTGGGGTACTCTCAGAATTGAGGAGGGGGAGCTATGCAACCTTCAGAGGCAGGTGGGTGAGGATGTGGCATCATCAGAACCAAGCAGCTGACACAAACCTCACTGTATTGGGAAGATAAGCCTGGAAACACAGTCTGTAGGCAGCTGATAATCTTAAATCCCATAGCAGGAGATTCCCACTGTCTCTGAGCCAAGAAAAGGGAGGGGAAGGCAGGGAGGGGAGAGAGGAATCTCAGTGTTCATCCCAGAATAGAATTTTCTTTGTTAAGCTCATCCTTGCCCAGCCAGGGATACCCCTTTCTAACATAGAGA
Organism: Monodelphis domestica; assembly: GCF_027887165.1. Taxonomy (NCBI): domain Eukaryota; kingdom Metazoa; phylum Chordata; class Mammalia; order Didelphimorphia; family Didelphidae; genus Monodelphis; species Monodelphis domestica. The sequence continues at coordinate 404,439,248 of NC_077227.1, read as the reverse complement.
AAAACTAAGGTGAGATGGATAATGTCATTATCCTGTAGCAGGAACCATTTTTTTTCCTGAAATTAGGATAATATTTGGCACCAAAGCCACAGGTAGTCATAGAATGTATTTATTTAGTGTTTGTGAGTTGTCATAGTAAGTTTTTTTAGATTCTTACTTGATAACCATCAACAACAAAATCCTTCAAATAAACAAAAATGTTATTGAGCACAAACATAAAACTATAAACTATAAATTATTTGAAACTTTTTAAAGTTTGTTTCTTTTTAAGAGGAAGCAAACATGAACAAAATAATCAGAAAATTATTTGTTTGCTTTCCTATCTCTTTGCCTTATACGTGTGTATCTCTCCAGACTTTGCTATCAACACATTTGCCTACTTTCTCATTTCTACAAGATTTTTATAAGAATAATTTACACATCTATTGAGAGGATCCTTGACTAAAATATAGGAAGGGGATGGGCAGGTAACAAGAGATCACAACTTTGGATCTACACAGTTGGTTAAAAGATATAGGGATTATAAAGTCTTGATGTACTATCTGTTGTTGCCCAAAAAAAATGTGTTTTATGGAGCACAATACTATACTTAACAGATCTTCTCTAGTCAGGTATCTTTCACACATATGTTAAAATATCATAAAAGATCCTTCAGTAGACTTAATAAGAGATTATTTTGTTCCATGAGTGCTAAAATGAGTACCTCATAAGGGATAAAATAGAGAGACTCCAGATCCCCAAAGGTGTTTCCCACCATTATTCAGTCCAGGACATAATTGAGATCAAAGAGGAATGCCTTATAGATGGCATGACCCATAAGATACTTCTGGTTGTAGATCACATTGAATGATTGCATTTAGCTCCTTAAACATTGTAGAACCTCCTACATGAGATTTGTAGCCATCCAAAAGAATATTCACCCAAGAAGATGAATAATGCCCATTATCCAGACTATGATAAATAGCTGGCTAGACAGCTCATAATACTATTCTATCAGGGCAGATATCTTAGACAGGCACTGAATGTAGACAATCAATTGGGTCTAGAATTGAGTAAGATGAGTGTAGGCTGGATTGTATTTGATAAACTGCATAGTCCAAGGTCCTTCTTGAAACAAAAACTTAATCTGTTTAATAATGACTCTATCCACTGTGCCACCAAGTTGCTTTTTCTAATGATAGGGCAGCAAATCATTGAATAAGACATTCTCCAAAGAATCAGAATTGTAAGGGATCTAAAGAGAAATACAGAGATCCTAGGAAAGGAAGTAGTTTGGTCATGTAGGAGGAACCTCTAGATGATTCAGTGGAGAGAATGTTAGGCATTGAGTCAGGAAGACCTGAATTTAAATCCAGCCTGAAACTCTTATTAGCTGTATGATTCTGGGCAAGTCACTAAACCTCTGTTTGCCTTAATTCCTTATCAAGAAAATGGGGGAAATAATAGCACCTCCCTCCCAGGATTGTTGTGAAGATCAAATGAGATAATAATTATAAAGTGCTTAGCACAGTCCCTGGTACATAATAAGTATATATATTTTTTTGTTTAGTCATTTTTTAATCATGTCCAACTCTTCCTGACCCCATTTGCCATTTTCTTGGCAAAGTTACCAAAGTGGTTTGCCATGTTTCCTTCTCCAGCTTATTTTACAGATGAGGAAAATGAAGGAAACAGAGTTAAGTGACTTGCCCAGGATCACAATGCTAGGAAGTGTCTTAGAGCTGGTTTGAACCCAGAACTTCATGACTCCAGGCCGAGGGCTCTATCCATTGTGCCACCTCATTGCGCCAGTGAGCACTATAAACACTAGTTATAATTATTAAGAGCAATGGACAGACAACCCACATGTTACACTCAGCATTTTGGGTGGATGTTCTATGATGAACTGAAAAAGTATGAGAAAATATAAGAAAAATATTGATTGGTCATAATCTGGGGAGAGGGTGCTCTTCCCCTGCATGTCTAAACACTCTCATTTTTTTCATGAGAAAACTAAGACCTAGAGAAGTTTAGTGACTTCTCTAAGGTCACACAGATAGGAAGTAGCAAAGCTGTTTCAAACAAAGGACTTCAGATTTTAAATCTAGGGTTGTTTTTACTATTATGCTTGACTTAATTTTTAATTTAATTTATTGATATCTTTTGTTTTATATCACCCCATTTCTGAATATTTCTATGCCAGTCCCCTTACCCAACAAATCATCACTAAAATTTTATATTTCAGTTACAAAGTATTTATTTTTTTCTCTCCCCATGCTATGTAAAAGAAAAAAAAATCTTTTAAACAAATATCTGTAGACAAACAAAACAAATCCCCATTCAACAAACTAACCCACAAATTGACTGTGCCCTGACAATAAATGCAGTATGTCATGTCTATAGTACCTCACTTCTGTCTATAGTACCTCACTTCTACAAAGAAGGGTGGAAGTATATTTCCTCAACTTTTTTCTGAGAACAAGTTTGGTGCTCAGCATTGGATTCTTGTTATTTTTTCCTTTTACATGGCTATAGTCATCATATATAGTTTTCCTGATTTTACTTACTTCATTCTGCATCAGTTCATATAAGTATTCTATGCATCACATTCATTTTTTCTTAAAGAGTGGTAATATATTACTTTCACATACCACTTTTTGTTTATTCTTTTTTTTTCCTTCAATGGTTGCCTCCTTTGTTTCCAATTCTTTGCTACCACAAAAAGACCACAATTGAATTTTTACTCTCTAATAATCTTGTGTGGTCTTGGATCTCCCTCCTAGTCACCCCAAGGGTAACACTATTTTCTGACTCTTTATACTTCCCTCTATCCTAGATCAAAGAAGCATCATCAGAATTGTTAGGGAAATGTTCATCTTTCTCAACCTATTGCCTTAAAAAAAGATTAGTCTTCATAGGCTGCTGTTCCATTGTTATCCACTAATACTTAACATTTTTTAAAAGAAATCTTTGTTCAGATAATAATAGCTAATTTTCCTTATTTTTAAATATATTTTCATTGATTTCATTAAATATTTCCCAATTGCATATGCACATTTTAAATATTAATTTAAAAATTTTTTGAATTCCTATGCTCAAAGGGCTCTAAAACTGTTCATACCCTTTGAATACTGCTACTAGGTCTGTATCCCAAAAAGTTTTTTAAGGGAAAAGGACATATTTGTACAAAAATATTTATTGCAACTTTTTGTGGTAGCAAAGAATTTTTAATTTAGAGGTTGCCTATCAATTGGAGAATGGCTAAACAAGTCAAGGCATATTTTTATGTTATAAGAAATGACAAGCAGGATGATTTTGCAAAAAACGTGAAAAGACTTGCATGAACTGATGCAAAGTGAAGTGAGTAGAACCAGAACATTGTAACAGCAATACTTATTAATGGAAAAACTGAATGACTTAGTTATCTCAGCAATATAGTGATCTAAGACAATTTAGACTCATGATGAAAAATGCCATCAGAGAAAGAACTGATGGAGCGTGAATGCAGACTAAAACATACTATATTTCATTTTCTTTCATCTTCTTTTCTCCTTTTTTTTGTTTGAGATCTCTTCTACAATATGTCTAATTTGGAAAAATATTTTACATGATTGCACATATGGAATCTATATCACAGCAGGCAGCTAGATGGCTCAGTAGATTTAGAGTTAGGCCCAGAGACAGGAGAATCTGGATTCAAATCTAGCCTCAGACACTTCCTAACTGTTTTAATCCTGAGCAAGTCACAACCCCCAATGTCTAGTCCTGGCCACTCTTCTGCCTCAGAACTATACTTAGTGTTGATTCTAAGGCAGAAAGTAAGGGTTAAAAAAACAAACACAAAACAATCCTAAATGTGAGCCTAATTTAAATTCCCTCTCTACTCCCTCAGCTGATTTTTAAAAATTTATTAATATACCTGTGAAATAGGACATGGATTTCAGAGCTTAAAGATCATTTAATCATCAATTTAGCAACAAACCTTTTCCTTGTGGGCTTGTGGAGTCCAGGGTGATGTATGGAGAATAATGATGAGACCCAGACTGGGCTCACAAGATATCCCAGTATGCCCCAGTCCATGCTGCTAGGGAAAGAGGTGTCTCCTGCAGGACTTGGGGCATGGTGACATTCTCTGTGCTAATCTACAACCCAGAAAAAAACTCCCCCCAGTAGCCCAGAGTCTGTGAGCAGGTGCCCTCCTCATCTTAGCTACACACCTCCCCCTCTGCAATTCACTGGCTCACATTATCTGTAATCATAGCCATAATGGAGGTTCAATTTGAGTCCTCAGCCCCAATTTCTTCCCCATTATCCACAGCGCTGTAATTTTCTCTGAAATAAACAATTTTCCTGCCCTTCCCTGCATTGATCAAACCAGGAAAACCAAAGAGAAGCTTTTACTTGGAGCTTGTGTGATTATGCCTGGTAATGAAGAGGAAACCTTGGGCTTTTAACCAGAGCATTAGATGGCACTCCTTCTTTGTTCCCCCTCAGTCACAGTGGGGAGAATGATTACTGTCATTTGAGGGTGGGCCCCTCTTCCCCCAGCAGCATCCCTGTTGGCAGGCTCCAGTTCCCTCTCCACAGAGGGGGCCTTCACCCCACACATGCAAAATCAGGTGCTTCTCCTTCCCCAGGAGCTACTGGCTGGCTTGGGGTGGGGGGACGAGAGGAGGAAGGGGGTGGGGAGCTGTCATTATCCTGCAGCTGCTTTTGATTACTCCTAGCCGCTCTTTTGTTCTTTCTGCTATCTTCTGGAGGAGCCACTTTCCTCCCCGTTACAGCCAGAGCAGCAGTTGATGTAAATCATTCCTGATTAGGCAGTTTCCTCTGCCTCCCTTCTAATCTTCACCAAGGTGATAGCTTGGGGGGCTTCTGATGGGAACAGGAGCCCTGCAGAGCTGGACACAACATCTGTTTTTAGAGACTGTCCAGCTCAGTCGTCTAAGAGAAACTGAGGGCCATTGAGGGGGCAGTCATAGCATCCCATAGTGTGAGAACTAGAAGTGGTTTCCCCCTTTCCCCCATTTCTGGAATGCAATCCCTCTGCACCTGTGACAGGTAGAATCTTGAACTTCCTTCAAAGTGTGGCTCAGATGCCATCTCCTGTATGATCTTTCTGGATCCCTCTCTAGATATAAGCATTCTCTTTCTCTCATGCTCTCTTTTCTCCCCTCCACTCTCTCCCTATATCTTCCTTCCCCCCTTCTCTCTTTCTCTCTCCCTCCCCCTTCTCTTGCTCTCTCCTACCAGTCTCTTCCCCTTTTCTCTGTCCCTCCCTTCCTCCCTCTCTTTCTCACTGACTTTTGTATTAATTTATATATACTTGGAAAAACATTTAAATGTATATAAACTTTGTATTTACTGATTGTGTTCATGTTACATCCTAGTAATAGAATGTATCTTGATGACATTCTTTGAATGGAGGTTCTTAATGTGGGAGCCATAGGTTTGGGTTAAGAAGTTCTGCTTTAGATTGGCTAACATGACAGTTATGGAAAGTAATGAATGCTGGAGGGGATGTGGCAAAGTCGGGACATTAATTCATTGCTGGTGGAGTTGTGAACTGATCCAACCATTCTGGAGGGCAATTTGGAACTATGCCCAAAGGGTGCTAAAAGACTGTCTGCCCTTTGATCCAGCCATAGCACTGCTGGGTTTGTACCCCAAAGAGATAATAAGGAAAAACACTGTACAAGAATATTCATAGCTGCGCTCTTTGTGGTGGCCAAAAATTGGAAAACGAGGGGATGCCCTTCAATTGGGGAATGGCTGAACAAATTGTGGTATATGTTGGTGATGGAATACTATTGTGCTAAAAGGAATAATGAACTGGAGGAATTCCACGGAGACTGGAACAACCTCCAGGAAGTGATGCAGAGTGAGAGGAGTAGAACCAGGAGAACATTGTACACAGAAACTGATACATTGTGGCACAATCGAAGGGAATGGTCTACTACCATTGTACAAAAAGGATGGTTCCTGCACAGGTGTTGGTCTTTTTTGGAAATGGATATCTGATACAATGGGGGGAACATCTTATTCATTTAGCTTTAAATATTTTGCCATGTTTACATGATTCATTTTCTTTCCCTCCCCAGTCCCAGAGCCAACAAACAATTCCACTAGGTTATACAAATGTTGTCAATTGATACCTATTTCCATATTATTCATTTTTGTGATAGAGTGATTTTTTAAAGCCTAAACCCCAAATCACATACCCATATATACATGTGATAAGTGATGTCATATGTTTTGATTTTGCATTTCTACTTCCATAGTTCTTTCTCTCAACATGGATAGCATTCTTTCCCTTAAGTCCTTCAGGACCATCCTGACTTATTACATTGCTACTAGTAGCAAAGTCCATTACATTGGATTACTTTCCTTTACTGTCATATTGGCCAATCTGCTAGGTGTGAGGTGGAACCTCAGAGTTGTTTTGATTTGCATTTCTCTAAACACTTTTTCATGTTCTTATTGATAGTTTTGATTTTTTATCTGAAAACTGCCTAATAATGTCCCTTGACCATTTGTCAACTGGGGAATGGCTTGATTTTTTTTTGTACAATTGACTTAGCTCCTTATAAATTTGAGAAATGAGACCTTTGTCAGAGGTTTTTGTTATAAAAAAAATTTCCCAATTTGTTATTTCCCTTCTAATTTTGGTTTTGTTTGTACAGAAACTTTTTCATTTAATATAATCAAAATTATTCATTTTATATTTTGTAGCAATCTCTATCTCCTGCTTGGTCTTAAATTGAAACTTCTAAGACTAAAAGGGTGATTGAACATTGGAACATTTCTATTACTCCTATTCAGGACACTTAATGGGTGCTGAGAGATCCTATATTTAATCTAAGACCAAGTCACTTTGGGACTTCCATTAAGGTAAGTTCCCAAGGAAAAGGGGCAAACTTGGGGTCTCCAGATTTCAAGTTGACATATTCTAAGATAGAAAGTAAGGATTTAAAAAAATTAAAGACCTTATATATACCAAAATATTTATAGCAGAATTTTTTTTGAGGTAGCAAAGAACTACAAACAAAATAGGTGCTCATCAATTGGGGAATAGCTAAATAAATATGGTCCATTGCTGGGAGCCATCAAACCATGATGTCTTGACATGGTCACATGTGGAGGCCAGGAGGTCACAAAGTGGCTCCTTGGCTGGATGAGACATCCTTTCAGCTCCCCCTCTGTGTGACTTCTCTCACTAACATCCCTTATTACTAGAATCACTATGATTATTGTTCTCTCCCCAGCTTCAGGAAAGATAATATAAGAGCAAATACTTGCACATTATTCCCCTAGAATACCACCAAAAGATCATACTCACAAAACCAAACCTAAAAGACTATCATGGGTTAACTTTTGCTTAGGCATATAACTCCTAACAAAAGCTGTGCTCAGAAACCCCCTACTCCCCCCTACAGAAACAAATTCTCCTAAGCCGGTACATAAATCATCGTAGGGAGAGGCTTGTACACTATGCCTTAGTACAACCAAAATCCATCTTGGAAACTCACTCCCCAGTGAAATTCTGAAAAATGATTATTAGTTAATATTAAAACTGAATTGTGTTTCTATTACCCCTTTGATCCATCAACTTAGCTACAATGTTTGTCGATTGTCTTCACAGAATGTTAATCAGATGATTTGTTGGGAATTAATGTATCACTTATCCAATTATTTGCATTTGAGCATTTATGTTGAATATTTATCCATTGAGGTATAAAAATAAACCAACCCCGGGTCTAGTGGAAGCAGTTCCATGCAAAGCTTTGCCCCAGGCTGACACCGGTATCTGTCTTCCATCACTCATTTATGCCTTTGCCACCACATCTGACTGGGAACCCCAGAAGCTGTGAGCAAAGCAGGCCCTAAACTCAAGGCAGTCCATGAATGAAATTGAATAATGCATGAATTTAATGTAAATTTATATCCTTTTTCCTTTTAAAAAGGAAAGTTTTGAAAATCCATTTCAGTCTCAGCCCCATCCTTTAATTGAGTGCAAGAGAACTATGAAAAGATGCCCCAGACCTTTCAGCTCCCAGACATTCAGGTCCAGGAAGACAATTGCCTCTTGTCCCATGTGATTCTTGGCTTCCAATCCCAACTGAGGTCTGTCCAACCAGGAGGACCCAGAAATTGTGATATCACTGAGGTTCTAAATTGGGGATTAAAGAAAGCAGCAACTCTCTTTGCTAGCAGAGACACAGGATGAGCAACAAACCTGGGTTAATTAGGCTGATATGACTATGTGCCTTCACTCTGTTCAACCCGCTTTCACTATCTAATATTATAATTAATTTGCAGTTTGAAAAGAATTTTAATCCCAATAATATTATCCAGCACTTAGCACAGTCCTGGCACATTGTAGGCACTTAATAAATGTTTATTGATCGACATTACCACCTGTAAGAAATAATAAATATAACAAAATTTAAAAATCATGAGAATACATGAACTGATGCAAAGAGAAATAAGCTGAACTAAGAAAAGAATATTCATGACTACGACCCAGTAAACAACAGCAAAACGATTAAAATGGAATGTATTATTATACCTGAACTTGACCTCAAAGAAAAGATATGAGAAGGCATCTTTCTCTTCTTTGCACAGATGAAAGACTATGGGTACAGAATGCTGAATAGAATGGCATATTTTTCAATATGTTTGTTAGTTTTGCTGAACTTATTTTTTCTTTATTATCAAGAAAGTTATATGGGAAGGGTATAGGAAAGACATGTGTAGGTTATGTAAAAGCAAAGGAGATTAATTTCTTTTTAAAAACTAGAAGTCCCCCAACTATGCTTGTGTAAATTACAAATTCCTGTTAGTCTACTTCAACTGGGCCCTCACTGCAGCAAGGAAGTCCTTTTATTTCTCTCTAATGGATTCCCTCACCTCCCCACAGAAGCTCTTCCAATTTTTTACTTTTCCCTTCCACTCAGCTGAGGATCCTTGCCTCTTAACTGAAAAAACTAACAACTTTTGATGTGAGCTCCCTCTCCTCTGGTTTTCTTCTATTCAATACCCTTTGACATAATCTCCCACTCTCTCTTTTTCTCCAATCTCTGACAAAGAGATAAGCCTTCTGAAATAAATAGAGGGGGGCTTGGGGGATGGGATGTGATGGTCTTTAGGCCAGTATCAGTATTGGTTCTGGGAAGGTCACCCAAGAATAGAGCCGGCAGAGCCAGACCCTGAGAAGACACCCACCCACTAAGATGATATATAAAAGTTGTTTAATTTTAACTAGGGGAAGGTAAGAAGGTAATTGGAAACCTTAAGCTAAAAGTGTATAGACACTAAACTCCATCAGATCTAAAAGTCCTGTCACTAGGAATTTTCTTGGAATCAGCTATACTAAGCTCACCTATCTATCGAGGGACCCAGATCAAATATAAATATCCTAAATTAACCCAAAACACCCCCCCCCTTTAGGTGTTAATGGAGGTAGTTAAGCATATAGGCAGGCAGGGCCCAAGGAGATGGTTTGGACCCAACAGGATCTCAACCAGAATCTCACAGACCAATGACTCAGTTGAACAGGATCACTCAAGAAGCTCAACAGATGGTTCAGTCAGGTACAGGGAAGCAGGTAGAATGGAGAAGTCTAGATATATCACAGCCAGCAAAGGAAGATATCCAGTCCTTCTCCAGGTAAAGAGAGAATGAATTCTAGTATAAGCTAACTGACTCTTCCCCAATAGAATGCTAGAATTTCTCACTCTGCTGTCAGTCTGCCTCTGCTCTCTGCACTCACTTACCTTTTCCAGTAACAGTTTCTTTACCTAGGCCAAATCCTCCAAATGTGTACTTGTTTTCATTATCTCCCATATTTTTCAGCAGTTTGCATTTTCAATCATCCCCCTCCTCTCCTGGATCTTCAACCTCCCCCCCTAACAACTGGTTTGTTCCCTAGTGCCTTCAAATGTGCCTAACTTTCCCCTAGCCTTAAAAGCCTTTCCATCTTCTCAAGCTTACATCTTACCTTACATCTATCCTCTCAGTCAAATTTCTCTTTTTTTTAAAACCTTTACTTTCTGCCCTGATAACAACTCTAAGACTTCAGAAGGGCAAGGGCTAGGCAAACAGAGTTGAGTGACTTGCCCAGAGTCATACAACTAGGAAGTGCCTGACAACAGATTTGAAGATTCTCTGGACTCCAGGCCTGAATAGAGATCCACTGAGCCACCTAGTAGCTCCTCTAAGTCAAATTTCTTGAAAAAGTTGTCTATGTTTGATTCATCCAATTTTCTCCTCTCTCTCACTCATAACTTTGCAATCTAGTTCATTACTCAACTGAAACTGCTATGTCTGGTTACCCAAAATCTCTTATTTGATAAATATAATGATCTCTTCCCAGTTCTAATCCTTCATTTGAAACTCAGATTCACCCTTTCTTCCTGGATACTCTCTCCTTTCTGGATTTTTCTAATACTACTTTTACCTGGTTTGCCTCCTACCTGTCTGATTGCTGTTTCCCAGGGTCTTTTGCTGGCTTATCATCCATACTATGTTCCCTAATTATGGATGTTCCCCAAGGTTCTTCCCTGGGACTTCTCTTCTCCCTCTATAGTCTTTCTTGGTAACCTCATTAGCTTCCATGCATTTAGTGATTACCTCTATGCAGATGACTCCCAGATTCCCCATCTCCAGCCCCCGTCTTTTTTTACCTATTGAACATTTCAAATTGGGTGTCCTGGAGACTCCATAAATTTGGCATCTCTGAAAGTGAACTCATTCTTTTTCCTCCTGAACTTTTCCCTCTTTCAAACTTCCCTACTTCCTGTCAAAGGCACCACTATCCTTCTAGTATATTAGATCTATAATCTTGACATAATCCTCAACTTCTCATTCTCCCTCATCCTTCCTATCCAGTTGTCAAAACTTGTTTCTTCCTTCTCATTATCTCTTTCATTTGATTCCTTATCTCTACTGACACAGCTACCACTTTGATTCAAGACCTCATCACCTGCTTAATTACTGCAATAGTCTTCTAATTATTTTCTGCTCCAAACCTCTTACCAGTTCAATTCATCCTATATACTCCTGCCCAAGTAAATATTCCTTAAGTGCAGATCTGACCACATGACTCCCTTTTTCAGACTATTCCAATGGTTTCCAATTGTCTCTGGAATAACATATAAACTGCTCTGATTATTATTATTTTTAAATCCTTATGTAAACCTTAAAATTTCTTAGACTTATAAATGTTGGAAATTTCACCATTGGGAAATTTCATACTTGAAGAATTTCCTACTGATAGTGGGAACCCTATTGGAATGTGAACCCCATTGGCATGGGAGGTTCCTTCTCCTCCCTACTTAAGATTACTTTAGGACAGAAACCTTTTGCTGAACAATGGAAAGGGTTTTGACCTATGCTTAAGCATAGAACAGGAAGTTCTTTGAGTCATGATTGATTTTAGAATTAATACAATAGAGATACTTGGAATGACAGAACCAGGTCTTGGAACTTCCAATCTCCACCCTGCTCAGGGTAACAGGATTTAGGAGGGGCTACAGCAAAGGATCAAGATTTAATTATTTGAGAATATGACCTTCAACAGACATGTGCATAGCCACAGACCTCTGGGTTAACCATTGGCACAGGGAAGACATGGACAGTGATTGGTAGATGTGAGAACTAAGGGGAGGGAACTTAGATGGTTTCCTTAAAGATAGCGGGGTCTGAGGAGAGAGAGGAGGAGGTTTTGCTCTGAGTGAGGTGGCTCTGAAGGAGGTTGGAGAGGTTTTGCTCTGAGAGGTTGTGCTCTGAGAAGCTTGCTCTGAAGGAAGCTGGAGGTGGAGGCCCCTGAGACTGTTTCTCCATTTTGGTCACGTGAGTGATAGGGACTGATCTCTTTTCTTTGCCTCAGCTATCTAAGGGCTTGGGCCTTTTGGCCCAGCCTAAACAGAGGGGGTAGTTAAGCCCTATTCCCTTCTCTCTCTCTCTCTCTCTCTCTCTCTCTCTCTCTCTCTCTCTCTCTCTAATACCTTTCTTCCTCCTGTTTGTAATTAAACTCCATAAAAGGTTGACTGCTGACTTGAGTTTTCATTAAGGAATTACATAGCTGAATTCCTTGGCGACCTTAAATTAATATATATCAGTCTTTTAAAGTGATTTCCTTGTCACACTTACCTTCAATCTTAGGATCAATTCTGTGCATTGGTTCCATGGCAGAAAAGCAGAAAGGACGAGGCAATCGGGATTAAGTGACTTGCCCAGGGTCACACAGCTGGGAAATGTCTGAGGCCAGATTTAAACCCAGAACCTCCCATCTCCAGACCTGGCTCTCAATCCACTGAGCCACCTAGCTGCTTCCCTAATTATCTTTTAAAGCCCTACACAACCTGGTCCCAGGCTATATTTATATCCCTTCTTACATTCTGTTATCCAGCCAAAAAGGCCTTCTCACTATTCCTCATAGCTCCATCTTTGATCTCCAGCATCCCCCATGCCTGGAATTCATACCTCCTTACTGACATTTCATACAGTCTCTCCCTTTCTTTAATGCAATTCAAGCATTATCTTCTGCATGATTTTTCCTGATCACTTCAACTGTAAGTATCCTTTCTCCCAAACTACCTTGTAATTAACTAGTTTGCTTAAATATATATGTATATGTGAAAAATATACATAAATGCTATATATCTTTCTACATACTTACTGTTTCCCCATTACTCTTTATCAGTAGAGATTGTTACATTCTTTGAATTTGGACATCTAACATCTTATATAGTATCTGGTACATAGTAGGTATTTAATAAATCTTTATTGATTGCTTGATATCTAAATGTAAATATAAAGTTAATAATCATTATACCTAGAATACTTTCTTTCCAGATTATGAAGATCAAATGAGATCAAGCAGAGAAAATGCTTTCTCAGCCTAAATGCACAAATTTATCAGTTGATATTGGCCATCCATTGGCATTGAGGTAATGGTGGAAGACACCTGAGCATGATAGTCACATGATGGGAGAGAATGCAGGCTTTCATCAGGAGCAGAACATAACATCACTATTTGTTCCTAGCAGCTCTCTGTTCTAGAGCCAATGATGATTTTTTTTCCCTCTTCCCCCTCCTCCTTCCCCTCCCATCATAAACATAACCCATCATCTCAGGAATGATAGTGATCACTGGTTGATATCCTCCAATCAGTGTATATCCTGCATTCAATCATCCATATATTCATTTCTTTTGATCAGACTATTCTTAGCTAGGATAATGTTGTTTTTATAGCCTAGAGGACGTGCATTTCATTTGAATTAAGCATGTTTGAATCAATCATCTCAGGCTCAGAAAATAAGGCAGTTAAAGGAGCAATTTTCATCTTTCTCCCTTTAACCAATCCCCACCCCCCCTTAATCCAGAGTAAAATGATGTGGCTTCATTCATCATCACTTCACATTTATATGATAAATTAAGTATATAAAACAAAAGCACTGTAAGGTGGGTAGTGCTTTTTTTCCCTTTTGGAGGGGTGGGGGGCATGGTGAAACCGGATCTCCTGATTTAGCTAACGCTAAAAATGCTTTGTGTATTTACTCATGAGCCTGTTCCTAATATTGACAGGCACAGGATCTTTAACCTGTTTTGTTTTTTCAAACCTAGGATACTTACTCCCTTCATAGACTGCTTAGTGACCCTCTTGAGGGCTCTCCATAATCTTGCTGGACTAAGTGTGACCCCTAGGACAGGTAGATGGGGCAGTGGATAGAATCCTGGTTCTGAAGTCAGGAAGACCTAAGTTCAAATCTAGACTGAGATAGATACTGGCCGTGTGACCCTAGGTAAATTACTTAACTTGATTTGCCTCAGTTTCCTCATCTGTATAATGAGAAGGAGAAATAGCAAACCACTTCAATATTTCTGCCAAGAAAACTGCAAATGGGGTCATGGAGAGTAAGTAAAGCAACTGAACAATAACAACAAAAGGGTGGCCTCTGATTGATTTAGTTTTACTTTAGCTCAGAAGCCCCAAACTCATGTGATCTACCAGCCTCAGCTTCCCTCAGGGGCAAGAGAGAAATTCTTTTTTTAAATATATTTCATTATTTTATTTATACTTTTTCATATTGTACAATTTTTATTTTTTCATATTATTCATTTTTGTAAGCAAATAATCTTATAGAACCCAAATCCCAAAACACATGCCCAAATAAACAAGTGATAAATCATATCTGTATTTCTACTCCAACAGTTCTTTCTCTGGAGGTAGATAGCATTCTTTTTCATAAGTCCTCAGAATTCTCTTGGATCATTGTATTGCTGTTAGTAGCAAAGTCTATCACATTTGATCATTCCACAATATTGCTGTTACTGTGTATAATGATCTCCTGGTTCTGTTTATTTCACTCTGCATCAGTCCATGAAAGTCTTTCCAGCTCTTTCTTAAATCATTCTGTTCATCATTCCTTTCACCACAATAGTATTCCATCACTATCATATACCACAATTTGTTCAGCCATTCCCCCATTGAGGGACATCCCTTTAGCTACCAATTCTTTGTCACCACACAAAAAAAAAGCAGCTAAAATATTTTTGTACAAACAGGTCTCTTCCCATTTTTAAAATTTCTTTACAATACAGACCCAGTAGTGGTATGACTGGATCAAAAGGAATGCATTCTTTTACAGCCCTTTGAGCATAATTCCAAATTGCCCTCCAGAATGGTTAGATCAGTTCACAACTCCACCATGTATTAATTAGTGTCCCAATTTGCCACATCCTCTCCAGCATTTATCATTTTCCTTTACTGACATATTGACCAATCTGATAGGTATGAGGTGGTACTTCAGAGTTGTTTTAATTTGCATTTCTCCAATCAAATTAGAACATTTTTTCATATGTTGATGTTCATTGATAGCTTTGATTTCTTCATCTAGAAATTGCTTGTTCATATCCTTTGACTATTTATCGATTGAGGAATGATATGGATTCTTTATAAATTTGACTTGGTTCTTCATATATTTGAGAAATGAGACCTTTATCAGAGAAATTTGTTATAACATTTTTTTCCAGTTTGTTGTTTCCCTTCTAATCTTGGTTGCATTGGTTTTGTTTATTCAAAACCTTTTTAATTTAATATAATCAAAATTATTCATTTTACATCTTGTAATGTTTTCTATCTCTTATTTCATCATTTCTTCCCTTCTCCATAGATCTAACAGATAAACTATTCTATGTTCCCCTAAAATTTACTTTTAATATAAATCTTTATATTTAAATAATATTCTCATTTGACCTTATCTTGGTATTGAATGTAAGATGTTGATCTAAAACCAATTTTTGGCATATTGTTTTCCAATTCTCTGAGCAGTTTTTGTCAAATAGTGAATTTTTGTCAAATAGTGAGATATTTGGGTTTATCAAACACTAGATTGCTGAGGTCATTTACCCCTAGTCTATTCCATTGATCCACCCTTCTGTTTCTTAGCCAGTAAAGATTGTTTTGATGATCACTGCTTTATAGCACAGTTTAAGATCTGGTACTGCTAGACCACCATCCATCACATTTTTTTTTCATTAGTTCCTTTGATATTATTGACTTTTTGTCCTTCCAGATGAATTTTGCTATAATTTTTTCTAGTTCTATAAAATATTTTTGGTAGTTTGGCACTGAGTAAGTAAATTAATTTAGGTAGCATTGTCATTTGTATATATTAGTTCAGCCTACCCATGAGCAATTAATGTTTTTTCTAATTGTTTAGATCCAATTGTTTTCTAATTGTTTAGATCTAATTTTATTTGTGTGAAAAGTGTTTTATAATTGTGTTCATATAATTCTTGCATTTGTCTTGGGAAATAGATACTGAAATATTTTATATTGTCTAGAGTGATTTTAAATGGAGTTTCTTTTTCTAACTCTTGCTGCTGGGCTTTGTTGAAAATATATAGAAATGCTGATGATTTAAATGGGTTTATTTTGTATCCTGCAATTTTTCTGAAGTTATTAATTATTTCAACTTATTTTTAGTTGTTTTTTTTCTAGGATTCTCTAAGTATACCAGCATATCATCCACAATGAGATATTCTTTAATTTCCTTATTGCCTACTTCAATTTCTTTTTCTTTTCTAATGGCTTCTGTTAGTATTTCTAGTACAATGTTAAATAATAGAGGTGATAATGGGCATCCTTGTTTCACCTTTGGTCTTATTGGGAAGGATTCTAATTTATCCCCTTTGCAGATAATATCTGCTGATGGTTTTTTAATAAATGCTACTTAATATTTTAAGGAAAGGCCCTTTTATTCCTATGCTTTCTATCATTTGCAATAGGAATGTGTATTGTATTTCATTAAAGGCTTTTTCTGCATCTATTGAGATAAATATGTGATTTTTGTTAGTTTGATTATTGATATGGTCAATTATGCTGATAGTTTTCCTAATATTAAAACAGCCTTGCATCTCTAGTATAAATCCCTCCTGGTCATAGTGAATAATCCTTGTAATAACTTGCTGTAGTCTCTTTGCTAGCATTTTATTTAAGATTTCCACATCTATGTTCATTAAGGAAATTGGTCTGTAATTTTCTTTCTCTGTTTTTGGTCTTCCTGGCTTAGGTATCAGCACCATATTTGTGTCATAAAAAGAATTTGGTAGGATTCCTTTGCTTATTCTGCTGAATAGTATAAAGGGATTAATTGTTTTTTAAATGGGATTAATTGTTCTTTAAATGTAAAGTAATGGGATTAATTGTTCTTTAAATGTTTGATAGAATTCAGTTGTGAATCCATCTGGCCTGGGGTTTTTTTTTCTTGAGTTCATTGATGACTTGTTCAATATCTTTTTCTGAGATGGGATTATTTGAGTATTCATCCATTTCACCTAGATTAAGGAGAGAAATTCTTGTATAAACAAGAGACAGAAGTAATTACAAAAGATAAAATGGATATTTATTGGCCCTCAGAACTCCTTTTTCAATATCTGGCTAATAATCTCCCTTATTACCTCAAAACCTCCAGACCTTAACATTTACTCTGATGTTCCTTGAAATATACTCTTCTTCCAGTTTCTTATTCTGTCATGACCCCTGAGACAACTCCATTTCAGATATACACAGAGAAAATGTACCTCTTTTATTCTGCTATCATTCACCTAATGTTCCCCTTCCATTACCAAGACTACTGAAATTCCTTCATCCATAACCTATCATTCCATTTAACCCAATGCCTTACTTCTTCTAAATCCATTGTTTGTCCTTTCTGTGATCTCCAATCCATGCAACCCTCAATTTTCTCCTGGGCTTTCCCCTCTGCTCTGATTACATTTTTCATTCTCCACAACATTGACCCTTTTGTTAAGCAGTTCAACTCTACCTTATGCTATACTCTTAGAGTCCCTTGCTCCCTTGTTCTATTATTACTCACTCTTTTTGCCAACCCCCATTTTTAAATTAATCCCACTATATACCTCCTCTGTCCCTACCTATATGTTATGGAATGAAGCTGGAAGAAATGAACAACTCTGACAACTATATTAATCACAAATTTATATTGTCTTATCTCTACTGGAAATACATGGAAGCTAAGCAATCTTTATACTCTTTTCTAATTGATTCTTTATTCCACTCGCCACAAAGGTTTTGTCTTCTCTTCTTTTTTTCATGGCCTTTACAGCAATTGCTCCTCACATGCTCTCAGCTGAGGACTTTGCTTTATACCTTAAGAGAAAGAAAATAAAGGACCATTCACCATGAACACTTTCTCTTTTCTCCTCCTCATCTCACAATCTTGTGATATCATCCTTCACTGTCTCCTCCTTTATCCCATCTCTGATGAAGAGACAGTCCTTCTACTTATCAGGGCCAAACACTCTAAGTGCATCCTTAATCTCATTTCCTCATGTCTTTTCCAGCATATTACCCCTTCTATCATCCTCTGTGCCCCCAATTTATGATTACTCCATTTCTAATTGTTTTCTGGTTGCCTATAAATATATCCAAGCCCATCCTCCCCATACCTGAAAACTTACTAGTTCCTACCATCCCTCCTAACAATAGACTTATTGCTTCTCCCATTCTCAGCCAAACTTGTTGTAAAAGCTTCCTATATTACTATATTCCCTTTCTCTCCTCCCACTTTTTTTCTAAATTTGTAGCAATTTGGCTTCTGATCTTATCATTCAACTGAAACTGCTCTCTCCAAAGGTATCAATGATGTCTTTGCCAAATCCACCTCTCTTTTCTCAATCTATCCTTCTTAATCAGTCTTCAGTAAGTGACACTATTGATCATCTTCTACAAATTGCTTCCTTTCAGGGTTTTCATGACACTGCTCTCTTCTGATTCTCGTCTTACCTGTATAAGTATTTTTTTTCCTCTCAGGTTTTTTTTTTCTGGATCTTCATATTTATTATATGCCCCCTAAGTGTGAGCATACCTCAAGGATTTGTCTAGAGATAAAATAAGAATCTTTTCTTTCAACATTCTATCACTTGATATCCTTAGTCAGCTCCCATTGATTCAGTAATCATCTCTATGCAGACGACTTCCAGATCTATATATCCTGCCCTACTTTTTCTCCTATAACACCATTAACCTATTGAATGTTACAAATTGTATGTGCCATAGACATCTCAAACTGTATTTATGCAAGCAAAAGCCATTATCTTTCACAGAAAAATCTACATTTCTGCTTAAGGCACCATAATTCTTCAAATCTTCTAGGTTCACAACTTCAGTGTTATTACCAACTTCTTATCCTCTTTAACCTCACATTTCAAATTAGTTGCCAAATCTTGTCATGTTTATCTCTATAGTATCTCGTGCATCTATTCCCCTCTCTCCTCATATTGCCATCCCCAAATTCAGGCCTTTATCACCTCTCACCTAAACTATTTCCATGGTCTTCTTATTAGTGTCCCTGTCTTAATTCCTTTCCCAATCCATGTCTTCTTCCACACAGCTCCCAAAGTGATTTTCCTAAAGTGAAGATCTGACCCTATTGATGTGGTTAAGGTTAATTGGGTCTCATCCAAGGAATTGATTGGTAGCTCAAACTGTCTCTATTTCAAGGAAACAAGCTTTATTATAAAAAATATAGTAACAAAATAGCTAATATAGTAAGTAAGTAATTAAGGTAAGATAGGAAGGTAAGGAGGTATGGTAAGTAAAGATAGAGGCTGAAAGAATAAAAGGTGAATGAGGGTTTTCAGGAATGCTTGGTCATTTGTTTGGGCAGTTGCTGCCCTTAGTCTCCAAGGAACTAACGCCACTTTACCCATGATCTACTTTTGTCTGCATGGATTTGATTTACCTATGGTTCACTCTGCCCACCATGGAAGGGGGTGGGGACGCACACCATAATGCAAATGGATACTAATAATACATTAAATAATCTGGGACAACTAAAATCTCTTTTGCATGATTCTGCACAGACTCTAAAGGAGAAAAGTGAGTGTAGAAATTTAACATTATTTGAACCTAGTCCTGTGTGATTAGAAAATTGAACCAAGTGTTTGCAGTTCAGTGACTCTAACCAATGACCTGGGTTATGTCTAAAGACTGATGGGAGGAGTTTTCTCATAATTGTGAATCTAGGCAACTCATCTGTCTTATATGAAAGGTGGCTCCATTCTAATCAACTAGTTATGTTTCTATGTTCTTTTAATTATATAACTACTTGGCGGGACTTGTGAGACATTTTAGCCCATATCACTAATATTGCTCATTCACTTAATCACTTTTTAAGCTTCCTCTATGTACCAACACTGCACTGAAGATACAAAGAAAAAAACAAAACAGTCCCTGCTCTCTAGGAAGTTAGATTTTATTGGGGAAGACCACATGCATATAAATAGGAATATACAAATTGCATACAGTGGAGATGGGAAGAAACCTTAGAAGGGAAAGCATTATAGGCAGGGGGACTGTGAAAGGCCTCTTGCAAAAGCTAACATCTAGACTGAGTCTTGAAGAAAGCCAGGAATTTGAGGTGGTATAAATTAGGAAGGAGAGCTCTCTAAGCTTAGGAGATGGATGGTGTGTTAAGAATAGCAAGTAGACCAGTGTGGTGAGACATAAATTGTATAGAAGGGAATCATAATAATAGGAAGGAGCCAGGTTGTAAAGAGTTTGAAATGCCAATAGAAGAGAGGCAATGGGAAGCTAATGGAATCAATTGAGTAGGGGTGGGGAATATATGGTAACATGGTCAAACCTGTGTTCCAGTATTTCCCTATTACATTTAGGATCAAATATAAAATCTGAATGGCATTTAGAGTTCTTAACAACTCAGACCCATCCTATGTTTCCAAACAATGCTACAAATTTCTTCCCTCTACATTCTCTATGACTTTCTTGTCATTTTTCGCAATACTTTATGTCCTACCTACTGCAGGAGGCCTTTCCTGGACTCTACAATGGTTAATGCTTTCCCCAAAGCTTACCTTGTATCTACTTTGTGTTTTGACTATCCTTTAACAGGTATCCCTTCCACATCACAACTTTCCTCATTGAGGTTTCAATATATCACAGGTTGGCATAGAAAATTAAATGGGAATTGTTAGGGAGTTTTGTAGATGCCGCAGACCATACAAAAAAGAAATTTAGAAACTCCAAAGTACATAAAATGAATGTAGAGTGGTATATAACATCAATATTTTAATCTTATAATGCCATAAATATACATAATTTCTTTTACTATAACACTTCATAAAAGATAAAGAAGTAAAATAAATAATTTTGATCACATTAAATTAAGATTTTGTACAAACAAAACCAATGCAACCAAAATAAGAAGGGAAACAACAAATTGGGAAAAAATCTTCATAACAAAAACTTCTGTCAATGGTCTAATTATTCAAATTTATAAAGAGCTAAATCAATTGTACAAAAAATCAAGCCATTCTCCAATTGATAAATGGGCAAGGGACATGAATAGGTGATTTTCAGTTAAAGAAATCAAAACTATTAATAAGCACATGAAAAGTGTTATAAATCTCTTATAATCAGAGAGATGCAAATCAAAACAACTCTGAGGTATCACCTTACACCTAGCAGATTGGCTAACATGACTACAAAGGAAAGTAATGAATGCTGGAGGAGATGTGGCAAAGTAGGGACATTAATTCATTTCTGGTGAGTTGTGAATTGATCCAACCATTCTGGAGGGCAATTTGGAACTATGCCCAAAGGGTGATAAAAGACTGTCTGCCCTTTGATCCAGCCATAGCACTGCTGGGTTTATACCCCAAAGAGATAATAAAGAAAAAGATTTCTACAAGAATTTTCATAGCTGCACTCTTTGTGGTGGCAAAAAAAAAATGGAAAATGAGGGGATGCCCTTTGATTGGGGAATGGCTGAACAAATTGTGGTATATGTTGGTGATGGAATACTATTGTGCTCAAAGGAATAATAAAGTGGAGGAATTCCATGTGAACTGGAATGACCTCCAGGAATTGTTGCATAGCGAGAGGAGCAGAACCAGGAGAACATTGTACACAGAGACTGATACTATGTGGTACAATCGAATGTAATGGACTTCTCCATTAGTGGCAATGCAGTGATCCTGAACAACTCAGGGATTTATGAGAAAGAACATTATCCACATTCAGAGGAAAAACTGTGGGAGTAGAAACAGAGAAGAAAAACAACTACTTGATTACAAGGGTATCGGGTATGATTGGGGATGTAAACTCTAAATGATCATCCTAGTGCAAACATCAACAACATGGAAATAGGTTCTGATCAAGGACACATGTAAAACCCAGTGGAATTGCGCTATGATTCTTGTAACCAAGGAATAATTTTCTAAATTGACCAATTAAATAAAATTTTCAAAAAAAATAAAGAAAAGATAAAGAAAAAATTCAAACTTCTTCGGTATAAAGGGAGGACCAAAAATTTTTATGTAGATTTACAAGATCATGGGGGCCCCTAACCTCCATGATATGAAAGGGATACCTTTTATATGAGTATGTTTTTTCTCCCATTAGGATGCAAGTTGCAGGTTACATTATAAACAAATTGGAGAGGCAAGGGAAAAGTCACCATTTAGATCTATGGATAGGGAAGGATTTCATAGGCTAGAAAGGATTACAAAAGACAAAATGGATAATTTTGATTATATAAAATGTAAAAGTTTTTGCACAAGGAAAACCATTCTAGTCAAAATTAATAGGGAAACATCTGCAGCAAGTTTCTCTGATAAAGGTCTCATTTCCAGCTATATAAGGAGCTAGAATCATAATCAAGAATAACCTATTCAGAAAAACTAAGTATAATAATTGAGGGGAGAAATGAATATTTGATGAAATAAGCATTGCTGATGAAAAGTCCAGAACGGAATAGAAAATTCAACATTTAAACACAAGACTCAAGAGAAGCATAAAAAGGTAAACATGAAAGAGAGATCATAAAGAACTCAATGAGGTTAAACTATTTACATTCCTATATGGGAAGTTAATAGATGTAACTCCTAAGAACTTTATAATTATTAGGGCAGTTAGAAAGAGTGTATGTAGACAGAAGCTACTGGTGTGAATTGATTATGTTGGGATTATCTAAAAAACATGTAGGATGATAAAGAGGGATGTACTAGGATAAGGGGGAAGGAAGAAGATGAATGGAGAAAATTATCTCATATAAAAATCACACCTAAGGAAAAGTTTTTGCAGTGGAGGGGGAAATTGATAGTGTTTGTGGGCAATGCTTGAACCTCACTTTCATTGGAATTGGTTCAAAGAAGGAATAATATATGTATGTGTGTGTGTGTGTGTGTGTGTGTGTGTGTGTGTGTTTGTATGTATGTATACACTTTCAATTGGGGATAGAAATCTAACTTACCTAACAGGGAAGTAGGAGGGGAAGAAAATAAGAGAAAATGAAGGGGGTATTTGTATTAACAATACAAAGGGTAGATTAAGGGAGGCAATGGTCAAAGCATATTTTTGAGAAGGGATAGGATAAAAAGAGAGAAAGAATGAAGGACAGAGAAAAATACACAGTAATCATAAGTGTGGATGTGAATGGGATGAATTCACCCATAAAACAAATGAATAAGCAGAATGGATTAGGTCTAACTGTGTGACCATGAACAAGTTAGGTCAACAAATATTTGTAAATGCCTACTCTCTGTGAGACACTGTGCTAAATGTTAGCAATACAAAGAAAATGGGTGGGGGACAGTTTGTTCTCAGTGAGCCCATAGTTTAATGAGGAAGACAAATGCAAGTAGTTATATACAGTAAGATTCATACAAGAAAAATGGGGGATAATCAAAAGAATGAAGGACCATGAAGAGGGATCAACACCCACTTGGAGACAAAAGCCAAGAATGACAATTCTGAGCATATTCCAAAGAGGTAGATGATGTGATGGTGTGCTCTCCCTGCTTCCCCCCCCCCCACTCCTAAATAACAAACTTTAAGATATTGATGTTAACAAGCTTGTTAAACTATACAGATTTATCTAAGCCACTTCAGAATTATATGAAGAAAGCAACTAAAATTTCATTATTCTTTGACCTAGAGAATCTACTGCAAGACAGATATTCTAAGAAAGTCAATGATAGGCAATGCAATGTCCCTGAACAATCTGCAGGGATCTAGGAGAAAAAACACTACCCACAAGCAGAGGACAAATTGTGGGAGTTAAAAACACTGAGGAAAAGCAACTGCTTGACTACAGGGGTGGAGGGGATATGACTGAGGAGAGACTCTAAATGAACACTCTAATGCAAATACCAACAACATGGAAATGGGTTCGAATCAAGAACACTTGTGATACCCAGTGGAATCGCAAGTCAGCTATGGGATGGGGGGAGGGGGAGGAAATGATCTTTGTCTCCAATGAATAATGCTTGGAAATGACCAAATAAAATAATGTTTAAAAAAAATAACCTAAGTATCAGTTCTAAGGTAGAAGGTAGGTGAGGGATAGGGGTTGAGGGATTTGGTTCATGTAAGTCTTTTCAGGTTTTTCTGACATCCTACTGCTTGTCATTTCTTATACTAAAATAATATGAAACCATTTATGTGTTTAACTATACAATCTGTGTTGTCATAATAAACTTGTTTTATATATAAAAAAAGAAAGTCAATGACAGAAAGAAAAGCACCAATATACAACAAAGGATTTATAGCAGATTGTTTTATACTAGCAAAGAACTGGAAACAAAGTAAATATTCATTGATTAAGGAATAGCTAAGCAAGTTTTGGCACATGAATATAATGAAATATTGCTGTGCAATAAGATACAATGAATATGAAACATTGTGAGAAGCATCAAAAGACAGGATAACTGACAGAACCAGTAAAACAATTATCAACAATAAATATAACAACATTAATGGAAAGACCTCACACCTTGTTGGCCCCGCTTCTTTACAAAGGTAGAGGACTATGTGTTTAGAACATAGTATATATTTTCAGACTTTTTCAGCTATGTGAATTAGTTTTGCCAAAATATTCTTCACTCTTTTTTTATTCTTTGTTAGAAGGGGATACTGCCTGGGAGGGGAACAATGAGAAATTTAGATGAAACAAGAGATAGATTTGCATCAAGGATGCTCTCAATACATTTATAGATCATTCTCATGTTTTACAAAGATGAGAAATTCAGCATATGTGCTAGTATTTATTGATATCCTCTTGACCACCTCTTTTTGGATAATAAAATTATCTGTGATTTACCCTCCCCCTTCTTTTGCTTTGCTTCCTCCCTGAAATGTCTTTTTAAATGATCCCTTGATACTTCCAAGTTTTTATTGACTCCTTCATAGATTTCCTCAATGAATACCTGCCTTGTTCATCTACTAATTGTGACTCAATCTGTTTAAAACTTATTTTTAATTTTTCATGTAGCAGACTGAGGATAGAAGTGTTTGGGTCCAAACAGAACCAAAGTGGTTCTTGCCTATTTCATCTTACAGCTTGCCTGGAATCATGTGAATCAATTGACAAATTTTTGGTAGACTTGTTTTTGCTTCCACTGAGTTTCACCATTTTACAAAGTGATACTGCTTATAATCTTCCACCATTGTGTTTTTCAAATGGTTTGTATTCTAAAATAATGTTGTTCTTGCTCGCTTGATTTTTACCTCTTGCCATTTTAGACAGAGAGCAAATATTTGTTGGCTATGTGAGTGTTTAGGCTCTTCTGACACCCTCATTTTAGTGATTGCTTTACATCATTTAAACTAGTGATGGAAATGATGAAAATCAAGATCAATATCTTTGCCCTTTTCCATTTCCTGTTTTTTTTTGCATCAATTCATTTGTATAAATTAAACAGGTTGTAATTGAATGTGGTGTCTTTCACCTAGTCTTTTTTTTCTAATTTAATATGTTTTTCTGTTTTAGTCTGTGATTTCATCATCACTGAATTCTTCGTAGAGAAAATAATCTCCCCTAATGAAGATTGAATATCAGCAACTATTCTGGGACATGATAGAGAGATGTCTGGGTAAACTAAGAGGTAAAATAACTTGTCAGCAGAGTCATTTCTAATTTGATGCTTGTTTGGACCTTTACTTTAACTAAATCATGATGTGACCCACAGAAAGAATTAACTGTATAATCATTACTAATTCAGGAACCCATCATTTTCTGTCTAATTTATACTTATCATATCAGAGATTTAAAACCAGAAAGCAGTTTCCCTTTTTTGGGGTGTCTATGTAGGTAGGTAACAAGCATTTATTAAGTACTTTTGATGTGCTGAGATACTGTGCTGTGCTGGAGATACAAATACAAATAAAAATATCTCTGCCTTCAAGGAGCTTATATTCTAAGGAAGGAATGCAATACATAAAAGTGAACTAAATAGGGGAGGGAGAGAGAGAAGGCAGCATTTAAATGGGGATATGATGAGGAGTTCCAAAGACTCAGAAACCCAAATGGGAGAGAAATGAAAGATAGACAACCTAGGCCTATCCCCAAAATGGAGGCCCTGGAAGGAACTCTCCAATAGAAGGAAACTGAAGTGGACAGGTATTCTTTGAGTGTTTTATGATATATGGTCTTTACCATATATTTCTTTTAAAATACTTCATAATTCTGAATTTTTACAAATTCATACTGAACTCCAAATAGTCTTAATAACAAAGGGTTGTCATATAGTTTTTCTACATTTAAAAGATCTGGAAATTTACCTTTTCAAAAATTACTACTAGTCTGAGGCTTATGGTTAAATGTATGGTTTTATTCTTTGTTTATTTGACTATTTTGCTGATATTTATTCATTTATAAAAATATAATTTTTAACAATAAAGTCAGTATAGAATTCTCTCTCTCCTCCACCCCTAGACTAGGCTAACAAAATGGATAATGTACAGTCATCACCTGGCATTTCATGAGAATTAAATAGATAGCAACTGAGGAAACAATTATGTATATGAATAGAATGTCTCTTTAAAAGGCCAAGTTCAAAATGGCTTGGCAGATTTGTTGTAGTAGCTATGAAGCTATGACATGGATGGACATCGATTGCTATTTTTTAATCTTGTTTCCAGTCTAAGAGT
The DNA here is from genome assembly GCF_027887165.1 of Monodelphis domestica. Lineage (NCBI taxonomy): Eukaryota > Metazoa > Chordata > Mammalia > Didelphimorphia > Didelphidae > Monodelphis > Monodelphis domestica. The sequence goes on along the minus strand of NC_077227.1, from coordinate 404,412,787 downwards.
TTTCTGCTGGTGTAGATCTGGGCACATGTAGACTAATTTTCATTTGGGAAATGTGTAAAGGGCCAGCCTGGGGCTAATCATTTTACACTGCTTCTGACTATATGCCTGTAGTATAGGCAGGCTACAGTCTTCTGGGTTCCTTGACAAATGACTGTTTGCACATAATAGCTAAGTAATAGTTGGGGATACTAAAACAACCTTCAGGGGGAATAGAGCAACTCACTGACTGAGTCCCACTGGGCATAGATTAAACCTGAAGAGAACTCGGGTTTCTGAGCTGGCTAAATAAAAGTTAAGCACAAGCAAAAAATCAGCAGCTCTAAGGGGGGAAGGAGGCGATGAGTGAGAGGGAAAGAAATCTTGTCAAAATCAAAGAGCCAGGGAAGTTGATTTATAGCACAGAAAGATAGCAGCTGTGAGGCTGCTTATCAGTAGAAATAACAATTCACATTTATTTAGTGCTCTGGCATTTTCAAAATGCTTTCTCATAAACAACTCTGATGTATGAAGGGAAATATTTTTATTTCTACTTTATATATGAGAAATTTGAGTCTAAGAATGGTTAAGGGACTTGCCCAGGGATATACAGCAAGATTTAAACCCAGGTCTACTTAGTCTATACTGTATGCTATACCTGGGTCACTTGGCTGATGTTTAAACCAGCCCATTAATACTACATTAGTTGAGTCAATTGAACATTTTGGAAGGAGAGCAAGAAAGAGGGCTAGGTTAGACCTACAGAGCAGTGAGCCCTAAGATGATTTGTTACCTTGCTGATTTTCCAGAGGTTATATTCCTGTATGCTGGTATGTGTCCCTATGTGAACTTTATGAAGTCAATTATGTAGCTGGGGACTTGGGCACAAAAAATATCCAAGGGCCAGGAGGACATAGCTCTGCACCAGAAAATCATTAAAATCCATGTCCTTCACTAATACACTGCTGGTGGAGTTTTGAATTGGTACAACTATTCTGGGGGGTAATTTGGAACTACACCCAAAGGGCAATAAAAGACTGTCTTTGATCCAGCCATAGCACTGCTGGGTTTGTATCCCAAAGAGATAATAAGGAAAAAGACTTGTACAAAAATATTCATAGCTGTGCTCTTTGTGGTGGCAAAAAATTGGAAAATGAGGGGATGCCCTTCAATTGGGGAATGGCTGAACAAATTGTGGTATATGTTGGTGATGGAATACTATTGTGCTCAAAGGAATAATAAAGCGGAGGAATTCCATGGAGACTGGAACAACCTCCAGGAAGTGATGCAGAATGAAAGGAGCAGAACCAGGAGAACATTGTACACAGAGACTGATACACTAAGGTACGAACGAATGTAATGGACTTCTCCTTTAGTGGCAATGCAATGATCCAGGACAATCCAGAGGAACTCATGAGAAAGAACACTATCCACATCCAGAGAAAGAACTGTGGGAGTAGAAATGGAGAAGAAAAACACGATCGATGATAGGGATATGATTAGGGTTTTAATGTTAAAAGATCACTCTATTTGCAAATATGAATAACATTGAATAAGTTTTGAACAATGATACATGTAAAGCCCAGTGGAACTGCTTGTCAGCTCCAGGAAGGGGGAATGAAGAGGGGGAGAAATCATGAATCGTGTAACCATGGAAAAATATTCTAAATAAAAATAATAATAAAAACATTATTCTCAAAAAAAACCCATGTCCTTGGCTATATCTCTTGGAGAGAGAGGGGCTGGATTTCAGTAACCATGAAACCTGGTTAAGGCAAGGGCATTCCTGCTCTTCTTAAGGACAATTCAACCTGATACTTCCTACAAAAAGAGTCCAGGCTTCTGGGAGAATTGCAGAAAGAAAGGAAAGAATGTGGCCTCAAATATTTCCTAGATGTGTGACCCTGGGCAAATCACTTAACCCCCATAACCCCTTATATACTTACTGCTTTTCTGGTTTGAAACCAATATGTAGTTTTGATTCTAAGACAGAAGGTAAGGGTTTAAAAAAAGAAAGAATGACATGGGGGTGAGTGGAAAAGGAGGGGTTGGACAAAGGAATACAAACCAAAGATGTTTCTGAGAACAAGGCAACTCCCATGCTTGGATGAGGCTTTTCTTTGTGAATATGAATGATAGGCACATGGGGTGTCCTCACCCCACTTACCATCTACTTAAGAGAACCATAAATAAGCCTAGAGCTAGAAGGGGCCTCAAAAGCCATCTAATTCAACTTCCTATTTCACAGTTAAGGAAGCTGAAACCTAAAGTTGCTAAGGAATTTGACTGATGTCATACAAATATAAGCATCAAAGACAGGATTTGAACCCAGGGCCTCTGGCACCTCTTTTCATTGTACCATGCTCCTAAAATTCCTTCACATTTGAAATTTTTAGGAGCTTCCAAGGTGAACAGGAAGAAGTTCCCAGATTTGGGGCAGGTGGGTGGGAAGTGTGCAAGGAGACACAAGTTATCATTCAGGATGCAATGCCTGATGTTGGGGGCCTCCACACTCCTTGCTTTTTTTGAGGACAGCTTGACCTGAGCTGCTCACTTTTGGACACTGAAAATCTCATCTGCAAAGAGAATGCAGGTTTCAGTGAGAGATGTTAAAAGCTCATTTAAATGAAATGTTTGCACCTTTAGAATCAATCCCCTCACAAAACCACCTGACCATTATAATAAAAATCCCACTTTATGTAAATAGTCTGTCCTCCAAGTAATAAACTTCATTAGCTCAGACTGTTTGAGAAAATAGGAAGCTTTTAAGCATCCATTTGGAAGACCTGTGAAAGCTCTCTTGAGGCTTCTGCTCATTACTCAATAAGTTGGAGTGAGTAATAACTGTGTTAAATGGCTGGCCCATGCAGGGCACAGTGTAGGGAGGGCCACAGAGAAAAGAAGGCTTTGATACTGCTGCTTGTTTCTTATTTTAAAATGTCTCCCTGGTGCTCAAAACACTAATTAAGGAGCTGAAGCTGACAATTAATTTCTCCCTCAATTATTATTTATTATTTTGGCAACATTGCCGTGAGAAGCCCAAACTGTCATCCTGGTTTGTTCAGCTGGTGCTCAAGCCATCTCTAAAGAATATGAAAGAGGTAGGGGAATGGTAGAAAAAGCATTAGATTTGACCATAGTATTATATAATCAGATATAGAGAGAACTTGGGCAACCAGGTGGTACAATGGATAGCATGCTGGACCTGGAGTCAGGAAGACTCAACTTTTTTAGTTCAAATCTGGCCTTTCATATACTAACTGTGTGATCCTGGACAAGTCACTCAACTTTGCCTCAGTTTTCTTATCTGTCAATTGAGTTGGAGAAGGAGATAGCAAGCCGCTCCAGTATCTTTGCCAAGAAAATCCCAAAAGGGGTCACAAGGAGTTAAATGTGGCTGAACAACAAGAGTGTACTTTGAGGTCATCTAGTACAAACTATTCATTTTTATAAATGAGGAAATTGAGATTCAGAGGTTAAATAATTTGCCCAAGATTCCAAAGTCACACAGGTAGTAAAGGGTAGAAATGGACAGAGAAAATATGAAAGGGCCAGGAAGAAATAACTCTGTATCCTTTAACTCTAAATGCAACATTTCATTGCATCAAGAGGCAAAGTCTTGAACCTAGAGGAGCTCTATTTGAATCCTTGTCCTGTTATTTATTTTCTATGTGGACCTGGACAAGTCACTTTCCCTTTCTGGCCCTCAGTTTCCTGATATGAAAATTTCAAGGACTAGATTAAAGTCTCTTCCAGATCTAAATCCTACAATCCTAATCAGAGCCACCCAACTATGGAATGAACTACTCTGGGAGGAAATGGGTTTCCCACCACTGAAGATCCACAAGGAGAGGCTGGATTTTATTAAAGAAATTCCAGCATAGATAGGAGTTGAACTAGATGACTTCAGAGGTTCCTATCAACTTTGAGATTCTTTAATTTACTTACACAAAGCCAGTGTTTTCCCACAAACTAAGGGAGCTGAGCTGTCTGTAGTGCTGAATGTCTTGGAGTCCTTTCAAGATTCCAGTACTAGTTTTCTTTCAGCTCAGGACAACATATTCCCTGAGTTTTATTTTTTTTCTCAAACAATTCAAGGAGAGTATTATCAACAGCAACAAAGACAACCATTTGGCTATCATCCTCAAGTCAATCACAGAAGCTAGAAATTGGAAACAAATGATCTTCTAGTCCAATCAATTTGCAAAAGGAATCTCCATTATCCACACTTGATTAGTGGTTAAAGGCCTCCAAGAAAGGAAAATGCATTACCTCTCTAGGCAGTCAATTTACCTTTTTAGACAATTCAGATTATTATAGAATTATTTTCTTCACATCAAGCCTAAATTTGCCTCTTGATAAATGTACTTTTATTCTTGGTTCTGTGCTCTGGGGCCAAATAGGATAAGTCTAATTGATGCTCCACACAATAGTTCTTCAAATACTTAAAGGCAGTTATCATGTTCCCCTTCTCCCAGAGTCTTCTGTTCTATAAGTTAAATATATCTAGTTCCTTGTATTATGCTCCTCAATTCTCCTCACCATCTTGGTTCCTTTTCCTGGAGCCTATCTAGCTTTTCAAAGTCCAACTTAAAATATAGTGTCCATAACTGAATGTAATGCCCCAGGTGAGGACTGAGGAGAACAATCCTTATGATTATATGAAACTTACCTTTTCCCAGGTTTAAAATCCAGTATCATAAAGTAGCTAAAATGTCCAAATACTTTGATGCAGAGATTCATATATAGGCATGTGCCCCAAGAAAGTCACCAATTAAAAGGCCCTCAATTCATCAGAGTATTTTAGCAACACTTTTTATCAAAAAGATATCAAAAAAATAAGCAATTTAGATGCCCAGAGATTAAGAAATGATTACATGAAGGTACACATTCACATGCAAGCATACAGAAATGGAATGGAATATTATTGTACTATAAGAAATGGTAGATATGAAGAATATAGAAAATCACTGAAAAATTTATATGACCTGATGCTTAGGGAAATAATTAAGAAGAGCTGAGAAAAAAAATATGTGATGAAAACAACATAAATGAAAGGAATAACAAACCAAAATGAATAAAAATGAATGTTACAAAATTACAATGAATAAGCTTATCTTCAAAGAAAAATTAATGTGAAGACACCTTCCCTAGTCCTTTGTAGAGGTGGGAGAAGAGGGTGGTTCATGTGTGGGTAACATTGATGTACTGTTAAATCTTTTTCCATGTATTCAGTTTTGTCAGTTTTTTTTTAATCTTCCTCTTCTTTTTGCCTTTAAAAACTTCTTTGTTATAAGGGATGACTCTCTGGAAGGAAAAAGGAATAGGATACAAGAGGGATATAGACTATGTAAAACAAAATGTGTCCATAAAATTTTTAACCCTTGCCTTCCACCTTTGAATAAATGCTGTGTATTGGTTCCAAGGCAGAAGAGTAGTAAGAGGTAGGCAGTGGGGGTTAAGTGACTTGCCCAGGGTCACACAGCTAGGAAGTATCTGAGGCCAGATTTGAACCTAGGACCTTCCATATCAAGGTTTGACTCTCAATCCATTGAGCTACCCAGATGCTCCCTTATAAAATTTCTTTTAAAAATAAAATGCAGAGAGGTGGAGTCAAGATGGCAGCATAGAGACAGCAAATGTTCAGATCTCTGAAAACCTTTCCTTACTGATTACAAACTAAATGCTCCTAGGGGACTAAAAATCAAACCTAACAACAAGACAGAACAAAGGAACCCTCCTGCTGGACTCAACTTAAAAGGTATGCCCCCCACCCCAAGCCAGAATTCAAGAACACTCTGGTTTAAGGGGAAGAAAGAAGGAAGGACCCAGGACCTCTCCCCTACCTAGAGTGCTAAGCCTCCAGCAGAAGATGGAACTGCTGGGCAGGCAAAGGCGCTGGTCTGGAGGGAGTACTTTGAGGGCAAAGCTGTGCCAGGCTCAGAGTGTCCAACACAGGCAGTGGGAAAGCAGATAGAGAAGAAAAACAGAGTGCACAGAGGGCAGCAGTTGCAGCAGTGGAGACACTCCATATTGCGTCCCCCCTTCCCGAGGTATTGGCCTCAGGGAGCATCCAGCAACTCAGCTGGACTTAATCCCATCAAAGCCACCAGAGGGCTGGGAAGCTCAAGCTCCAACACCCCTCCCCCACAGACTGCACTGAGAGATTTACTGACAAAACTCCAAGGGTGAAGACAGAAAGAAAAGCCCAAAACCACAAAAAATGAGAGGAGCAAGAGCAACTGCAGGGAGTAAAGAAGGGATGCATATGAGCAAACAACAGAAAAAGAAAAAAGAAATTACAAACTACAGCTTCTATACAGGCAATGAACAAAGATCAAACAGAACAAAGAAGGATGAGGGAACACCAAGCAAAAAACAAAAACAAAAACAAAAAACAGAAAACCCAGCGAATTGAATATAGGCTCTGGAAGAACTTAAAATACAGTTCAAAACACAATTAAGAGTTGCTGAAGACAACTGAGAAAAGAACTTAAAAACTAAGATAAGTCATCTGGAAACAGAGACACTTGAACTAAAACAAGAAAATAGTGTCTTGAAAGCCAAAATTAATCAGCTTGAAAGTGAGGCAAAGGAGATGAAAGATGAAGCAAAGGAGATGAAAGATGAGGCAAAGGAGATGAAAGATGAAGCAAAGAGGATGAAAGATGACCTCCAAAGAAAATCAGACCAGAAGGAGAAGGATGACCAAAAAGCCAGAAATGAAATCCACTCTTTAAGAACCAGAATACAACAACTAGAATCAAGTGACTTTCACAAGGCAGCAGGACACTATAAAACAAAATCCAAAGAATGAAAAAATTAAGGAAAATAGAAAGCATCTCATTCACAAAACAGAAGATTTAGAAAATCATTCCAGGAGAGACAACTTAAAAATCATTGGTCTACCATAAGACCATGACAAAAGAAAAAGCCTGGACATCATACTACAGGAAATTATCCAAGAAAACTGCCCTGATATTCTGGAACAAGAGGGAAAAGTAGAGATTTAAAGAATCCACAGATCACCTCCGGTACTTAATCCCTAACTGACAACACCCTGGAATATTATAGCCAAATTCAAGAACTATCAAACCAAGGAAAAAATATTACAAGCTGCTAAGAAGAAGTCATTCAGATTCCATGGAACCACAGTGAGGATAACATAGCATCTGGCTGCATCTACACTGAAGGACCGAAAGGCATGGAATATGATATTCCAGAAAGCAAGGGAAGTAGGTCTACAACAAAGAATCAACTACCCAGCAAAACTGACTACATTCATATAGGGGAAAATATGGTCATTTAACAAAATAGAATTCCAAGCATTTATAAAGAAAAGACAAAACCTGAACAGAAAATTTGATGCCCAATCACAGAACTCAAGAGAATCATCAAAAGGTAATTTAAAAAGAGGTAAAAAAGAAAAACAAAACAAAACAAAAACAAAAAACAAAACTTTTTTTAAAGTGATCCAATAAGTTAAAATGATATGTATCCCTATAAGAAAAGAGGTCATTGGTAACTCTTAAAAATTGTAATTATCACCTGGGCAGCTAGAAGAATTATACTTAGAGGAAACGGTGACAAACTGTAAAGGATGAAATGCCAAGACATAAATATGTATATAGATATATGTATGCATAAATACATATATGTGTATGTGTATAATTACAACTAGAGCTAAAAAGAGGTTAATACTAAAAGAAATGGGTAAAGAAACAAAAGGGGGTAAATTTAATTGTCACAAAGAAGCTCATAAAGGGAGGGGGGAGAACATCAATACACTGGAAGGGTAAAGAGTTTGGAAATAGGAAATATTCAACTCTTACATGCATTGAAATTGACTCAAAGAGGGAAGAACAATTCAATCCATTGGGGCAGAGAATTGATTTGCACCCTATAGGGAAGTAGAAGGGTAACAAACAGACTGGTGGGGAGGGAAGCAGTACAAGGGAAGGAGAGAGTGGGGGGTATTTTAAAAAGAGGAAATTAAGGCAATCATTAAAAACTATTTTGCCCAATTACATAGCAATAAATATGCCAATCTAGGTGATATGGATGAATATTTACAAAAATATAAATTGCCTAGTTTATCAGAAGAAGAAATAGAATTCTTAAATAATCCCATATTAGAAAAAGAAATTGAACAAGACATCAAAGAACTCCCTAAGAAAAAATCCACAGGTCCAGATGGATTCACAAATGAATTCTATCAAACATTCAAAAAACAACTAATCCCAATAGTATACAAACTATTTGACAGAATAAGCAAAGAAGGAGTTCTACCAAATTCCTTTTACAACACAAATATGGTACTGATTCCAAAGCCAGGCAGGTCAAAAAGAGAGAAAGAAAACTATAGGTCAATCTCCTTAATGAATATAGATGCAAAAATCTTAAATAGGATACTAGCAAAAAGACTCCAGAAAGTGATCATTTCAGTTATTTACCTTGACCAGGTAGATTTCATACCAGGAATGCAAGGATGGTTCAATATTAGGAAAACCATCCACATAATTGAGCATATTAACAAGCAAACTGACAAAAATCACATGATTATCTCAATAGATGCAGAAAAAGTCTTTGACAAAATACAACACTCATTCCTATTGAAAACACTAGAAAGCATAGGAATAGAAGGGCCTTTCCTAAATATAATAAACAGAATCTATCTAAAACCATCAGCAAACATCATCTGCACTGGGGATAAACTAGGAGCCTTCCCAATAAGATCAGGAGTGAAACAAGGATGCCCATTATCACCTCTATTATTTAACACTGTACTAGAAACACTAGCTGTAGCAATTAAAGAAGAAAAAGAAATTGAAGATATTAAAATAGGCAATGAGGAGACCAAGCTATCACTCTTTGCAGATGATATGATGGTCTACTTAAAGAACCCCAGAGAATCAACCAAAAAGCTAGTGGAAATAATCAACAACTTTAGCAAAGTTGCAGGATACAAAATAAGCCCACATAAGTCATCAGCATTTCTATATATCTCCAACACATCTCAGCAGCAAGAATTAGAAAGAGAAATTCCATTTAAAATCACCCTAGACAATATAAAATACTTAGGAATCTATCTGCCAAGACAAACACAGGAAGTATATGAACACAACTACAAAACACTCTCCACACAATTAAAACTAGATCCTAACAATTGGAAAAACATTGACTACTCATTGCTAGGATGAGCTAACATAATAAAAATAACAATCCTACCCAAATTAATTTATGTATTTAGTTCCATACCCATTGAACTACCAAAAAACTTTTTACTGAATTAGAAAAAAAATAACAAAGTTCATTTGGAAGAACAAAAGATCAAGGATATCCAGGTAAATCATGAAAAAAAAAAATGCAAAGGCCTTGCAGTCCTGGATCTCAAACTATACTATAAAGCAGTGGTCATCAGAACAATTTGGTACTGGCTAAGAGACAAAAAGGAGGATCAGTGGAATAGACTTGGGTTAAGTGACCTCAGCAAGACAGTCTATGACAAATCCAAAGATCCCAGCTTTTGAGACCAAAACCCACTATTTGATAAAAACTGCTGGGAAAATTGGAAGACAGTATGGGAGAGATTAAGTTTTGATCAATATCTCACACCCTACATAAAGATAAACTCAGAATGGGTGAAAGACTTAAACATAAAGAAGGAAACTATAAGCAAATTAGGTGAACACAGAATAGAATACATGTCAGATCTTTGGGAAAGGAAAGATTTTAAAACCAAGCAAGAACTAGAAAAAAATCACAAAATTTAAAATCAATAATTTTGATTATATCAAATTAAAATGTTTTGTACAAACAAAGCCAATGAAACCAAAATTAGAAGGGAAACAAGACATTGGGAAACAATCTTCATAACAAAAACTTCTGACAAAGGTCTAATTACTCAAATTTATAAAGAGCTAAACCAATTGTACAAAAAAATCAAGCCATTCTCCAATTGATAAATGGGCAAGGGACATGAATAGACAATTTTCAGTTAAAGAAATCAAAATTATTAATAAGCATATGAAAAATTGTTTTAAATCTCTTATAATCAGACAGATACAAATCAAAACAACTCTGAGGTAGCACCTCACACCTAGCAGATTGGCTAACATGACAGCAAAGGAAAGTAATAAATGCTGGAGGGGGTGTGGCAAAGTTGGGACATTAATGCATTGCTGGTAGAGTTGTGAATTGATCTAATCATTCTGGAGGGCAATTTGGAACTATGCCCAAAGAGCGCTAAAAGACTGTCTGCCCTTTGATCTACTAATAGCATTGCTGGGTTTGTACCCCAAAGAGATAATAAGGAAAAAGACATGTATAACTGTGCTCTTTGTGGTGGCCAAAAATTGGAAAATGAGGGGATGCCCTTCAATAGGGGAATGGCTGAACAAATTGTGGTATATGTTGGTGATGTAATACTATTGTGCTCAAAGGAGTAATAAACTGGAGGAATTCCATGGGAACTGGAACAATCTCCAGGAAGTGATGCAGAGTGAGAGGAGCAGAACCAGGAAAACATTGAACACAGACTGATACACTGTGGTACAATCGAATGTAATGGACTTCTCCATTAGTGGCAATGCAGTGATCCTGAACCACTTGGAGGAATCCAGGAGAAAAAAAAACATCCACATTCAAAGGAAAAACTGTAGGAGTAGAAACACAGAAGAAAAACAATTGCTTGATTACATGGTTCAATGGGGATATGGTTGGGGATGTAGACTCTAAATGAACATTCTAGTGCAAACACCAACAACATGGAAATAGATTCTTATCAAGGACAAATGTAATACCCAATGAAATTGTGCATCAGCTGTGGGAACGGTGGGGGAAGGGGAGCTAGGAAAATAATATAATTCTTGTAACCAAGGAATAATGTTCTAAATTGACTAAATAAATAAATTTTAAAAAATAAAAATAAAATGCAATTTCATCCACATAGTTGACTCATATGGATTGAGGACCTACCTTATATTCAAGCCTATCTGCTAAGTTCTGTGGCTAGAGTAAGGGAGGGATACATAGAAAACATAGAACCCTAGACTCAGAAGGTACTTCAGACCTTGTCCCTTCTCCTACACAGTGCAGGAATGTCTTCTGTACTATCCTGAACAAGTAGGTTTCCAGGTTCTACCTGAACACTTATAGTGCTCATTCTCTAACTCAATCCACTGGCCACTTCCAGTTGTTAGGAAATTCTTTCTTTCATTGAAATGAAATCTACTACCCTATGACTTTCACCTTTATCTTTATCCTTAAATACTACACACACAATAACACTAATTCCACTTCTGTATGACAGTGTTCCAAACATTTAAAGCAGCTATCACATCCCCCTCCCAATTCTTCTCTTCTATAGTTCCCCATAATTTCCTTAACTGATTTTTCTATGACATAGTTTTCTTTTTCTCACTGTTCTGTTTACCTTCCTCAAGGAAAACTTGCTTGTCAATGTCCCTTAAAAGTATGTTACCTAGAAATAGACACATTAACAAAATATGGTCAAGCTAGAGAAAATTATGAAAAGGCAATCAGTTCCCTTATTCTACTATTAATGCAGCCAAAGATTGCATTAGGTATTTGGAATTCTGCTGTTATCTCATAATGAACTTGGGTTAAACTGAAATTCCCAAATCTTGTTCCCAAGAATTGCTCCTGTATCTGTTGGAGTCTGAGTAAAGATCAAAACATGCCATCTACCACTACATTTCCTTCGTGATATTTCTATTGTATGTATGATATGTGTCTTCTATCATGACATGAGCCATATGAAAATACGTATCATGTGAAAGTATGGGTAAAATCTATATCAAACTATCCACTGCCCCAGGGTTGGGGGGAGGAAGGGAGGAAGGGAGAAAATTTCAAATGTCAAAAAAAGTTGTCAAAAATTATTTCTACATATAAGTGAAAAAAAGTGGGGGGAAAATTGCATTCAAGCCAGCACTATTTAGACAGTATCATATAGAACTGTGTCTGCACAGAAGAGTGCTGACCACATTTTAACAACTTTCACCCAACCATTTGGCCATATGGAGAAACAATTATTGTTTCTCAAGACATCCTAATATGGAGATGGATTAATTCTGCTACCCTCTGTGATAGGAAATCGAATTCTTTTTTCTGGACTGTCCTGTTTTCATGTGAAAATAGAAATCTGAATATTAGGACACTAGTCTTTAACCTAATTGTCCTATAAAATCCTTTTCATCTATGGATAATTGTAGTCTTTTTTGCCAATTTGGTTTGCCAATTTGGTCCAAGATCCAATTTGATCGATTTTTTTTTTAAACCCTTACCTTCCGTCTTGGAGTCAATACTGTGTATTGGCTCCAAGGCAGAAGAATGGTAAGGCCTAGGCAATGGGGGTCAAGTGACTTGCCAGGGTCACACAGCTAAGAAGTGTCTGAGGTCAGATTTGAACCTAGGACCTCCCGTCTCTAGGCCTAGCTCTCAACACACTGAGCTACCCAGCTGCTCCCTGATCGATTTTTTAAAAGAAATTTTTGGATTATTTGACTGAATTAATGCAATCAAGTAGGGCACTTTGTAACATAAGTATATCTGTTTATCTGGTTCAGTGATTTCTACAATACCTCTGTAGATTCATTTCCCAATGAATCTCCTTTTGGGAGTCATGAAAATGATGAAATTCTTTGCCAAGAGAGACAGATTGCCTTGTATTCTCCAAATCTCTTTCTTCCCTTCAAACCTGGGAATATCACAGCTGGTGTACATTCTGATGTCACTGGGTGAGCCACTGGGAATGCACATATAAGAGAGCCAGCAGAGCTGTAGCAGAAAGGAAGCAAACAGGCCTGTGTTGGTTATTTAAAACTGGATAGAGGAGTGAAAACAAAATAATAAATAAACCCACATTGAAAGGCATCCAATAGACTGAAGGCCTATTACTAATGCTTTCCTATCATCTCTATTTTCCACATCACTAGCTCATCAATAGAAACAAATGGAGTCAGCGTTAGGTCACAGAACACAAAAAGCCAGTGCCTGATGTTTCTCGCTCCTGTGAGGAGATGGAATTGAAGTTCAAATCACTGAAAACATTTGATGCCTGGACATCAGCCCAATACAAAAGACCAAAGACCTGGAAGTACCAGATATGGTATTTTCCCAGGGAATCAGTCAAAGTCCAGCTCTTGGCCAAATCAGGCTCCTTCCCAAAATCCACTCCCCATCCTCCTGGAAAATCCTAGCCTCCCAGACCCCTTTCTATGCTCAGGATGACATAGTTGTCTCAGGTTATTTCAATGTATTCCAATGTAGTCAGGTCTAAGTCGCAGAGGTACTGCATTTTTCACTTCATCATGTTTGTGAAACTTTTTTTCTCCAATAAAGACTAGAAGTTTCTTAGGAGGTGATTCTATACCTCTTTAGACATTCTGCTTGATCTAGTTCAGAGGTTGGAGAGCAGTAGGTGCCCTGTCTTATGCTTCTCCATATGCCCTGCAGTGCCCAACACTACTTTGAACACAGAGGTGCTCAGTAAATATTTGTGGACTGATTGATAAAGTCTCTCCTTTGCTCCCATATCTTGAATTTCAATCAATGATTTGAATTGTGACTGAATGAATACAAATTGTGTTCATCAGGCTGATTTCAATTGTTTTGTTATCTATGATGCTAATACATACATAAAATCCTGGTTCACTCTAGTGGAATGAACCAGTGGACTGGGTCCAAGAATATGGAACTTAATAGGGATAAATGCAAAGTCCTACAGAGAACTAATAATTTTGGTACCTGGAGCAATTCATTTGGGAAAGAGGATATCCTGGATATTGCCCCAGTGAGGTTGGGGAGAGATGTGGGTTCATTTCTGATATTTTTTACTGAGTAACCTTGTATAAATAATTTAAGCCCTCTCTGGGCCTCAGTTTCCTTCTTGTAAAAAAAAAGAGGTTTGGAATAGATAACTTCTTTGTTATCTATCATATAGTGTTATGATCAAATTCAGTGCTCTTGGGCCAGCACAAGGCTGCTTTTGGTCAGGAGGAGAGCAAAGTGAAAGGACCAACAAGGAATGTAGCAGGCTTAAAACTATGGAGAAAGGAAAATACGCTGCTACAAGGTAGCCTCCTATTTTAAAATTTTTATTAACTAGGTGTTTGACTCAGACTTTTTATGCTATAGAAGGAGTGTAAGTACAGTCAATATCTTCTAAATTTCAGAGAACACTGTACACAGAGACTGACACACTGTGGTACAATGGAATGGAATGGACTTCTCCATTAGTGGCAATGCAGTGATCCTAAACAACTCAGAGGGACTTATGAGAAAGAACACTATCCACATTCAGAGGAAAAACTGTGGGAGTAAAAACACAGAAGAAAAACAACTGCTTGATTACATGGGTCAAGGGGATATGGTTGGGGATGTAGACTCTAAATGAACATCCTAATGCAAACACCAACAACATGGAAATAGGTTCTGATCAAGGTCACATGTAATACCCAGTGGAATTGCGCTTCGACTATGGGAGGGGTTGGGGAGGGGAAGGAGGAATAGAAAATGATTTTTGTAACCAAGGAATAATATTTGAAATTGACAAATATCTTCTAAATTTCAGCACCCTGGATTAATGTCCTGTTTACCTTGTGTTTTAACCAAATAATAGCTGTTATTGTTAAGCTGTTATTGTTAATAATATTTATAGGCAGTTGATAAATTTTCCTTCAGCAGTTACAGTAAACTAAAACCGTCAGGGTTAAACTAATTTGTAGATGGTGGATGGAAGGCTGGAAGTAGTTGGATACAACACTTATTTATTTGTTCTCTGGAATAGAGACTAAACCTCCCCCCCAAATTAAGAGCTTTCTTTACAGCTTCTTCTTCCCTGTAAGACCGGCCTCCTTAAACTATTCTCACTAAACTAAAATTAAATTCTATCTTACTAACCTATGATAAACGATGAACCTTAAATTTATAATGAACTCCTTAAAGTAATCTATGAAAAACCAAAAGCTTCTCAGAGCCAACTTTCAGATATAACTTAGAATCTCTCTTGGCAGAGAGACTCAGACACAGGCCCTGCTTCCAAGTCAGAGAGAGTGGACAGAGTCCCCTCTGGCTGCTTCTTCCTTCAGGAGAAAAGCTCTCAGAATCAGACTTTAACTCTACTTCATAGGTGTATCCCAAACTCTGAAAGTAGGTGTCTCAAAATAAATAACTAACAGATCTTCATTGTCTGTGAGAATGATCCAGCAACCTGCTCCCATGGAAGTCAGAAAGACTGGAACCCAGAACTCACTGAATTCTCTCTTTTATGATAAGCATCTTAAAGTGATGGAGGCCGAGAGCTATCTCTTCTGTCTCTTAAAGCAAATAGTGTGAGATTACTTAACTTCCTCTAACCTAGAAATTCTGCTCTTAAGGAGACAAAGGGAACATTAAATTAATTCCCTATATAACACTTGCTTCATTATGCTTCTGCTTACATTTGAATTTTTTAAAAGATCAACTATCAAATTCTAGGATGGAGAAGATATGACTAGATAGTAGTTTATATTAAAAGATTTTCTTTAAAATAAAAATTCCATGTGAATCAGTGCTATGATATGGCAGGCCTTATTAAAAAAAACCCCTCTGAAATATAGTCTAAGACTACATTAGGCCTAGAGACTAGAACAAGCGATGTGATCATACTGCTGTTCTCTGCATTAGTCAGTCTATATCTGGAGTATCATGTCTAATTTTGGGTGTACATTTTAAAAAGGAGATGAATAAACTGCAATAGTCCACAGAAGGGTGACCAGGACAGGAAGGAGCCTAGAAAACATAGGCTACATAGGAATATCTGGTTGAAAAGTCAAAGATGTTTAGCCTGAAGAAGAAAAAGCATGGGGGTAAGGGATATAATCATTACATTAAAGTATTAGAAAAAATGACAGGAAAGAGGGATTAGACTTCTTTTGCTTTTCTTTAGAGAAAGAACTAGAAGTAATGGTTGGAAGCAACTAAGAGATGGATTTTTTAAACTTATTATAATAAGGAGACACTTCCTAATAATTTGGATAAGGATAGGGAGTGGACCTGTGATTTCATTGATAGAAGAAATCCCTGTATGAAAAAACTCTTTTTACTAGAGCAGTGCCTTTTTTTCCCTTTTTTTATTTAGAATATTTTCCATGGTTACATGATGCCTGATTCAACCCCCCTCCACTCATTTCTCCCCCCTCCCAGAGCTCACAAGCAGTTCCATTGGGTTATACATATATCATTGTTCAATACCTATTTCCATGTTATTCATGTTTGCAGTAGAGTGAACTTTTTATTTATTATTCATTTTTAATTGAAAATTTTTATTTAATTAATTAATTTAGAATTTTCCCATGGTTACATGATTCATGTTCTTTCCCTCCCCTTCTCCCCCCCAATAGCTGATGTGCAATTCCACTGGGTTTTACATGTATCATTGATCAAGATCTATTTCCCTATTATTGATAATTGCACCAGGGTGATCATTTAGAGTCTATATCCCCAATCATACCCCATACCCTTGTAATCAAGCAGTTGTTTTTCTTCTGTGTTTCTACTCCCAAGGTTCTTTCTCTGGATGTGGATAGCGTTCTTTCTCCTAAGTTCCTCAGAATTGTTCTGGATCATTGCATTGCTGCTAGTGGAGAAATCTATTACATTCAACTGTAGTGGCATGATCTTTTAAAATCAAAACCCTAATCATATCCATTTTGAACCACGTGTTTGATCATGTTTTTCTTCTGCATTTTGTGCATAATTCCAAATTGCCCTCCAGAATGGTTGGTTTAATTCACAACTCCACCAACTGTGTATTAGCACCCCAATTTTGCCCCATCCCCTCCAACATTTATCACTTTCCTTTGCTGCCATATTGGCCAGTCAAGCAGTACCTTTTTCTGAAACTTATAATAACTTAATTATTTGTTGTTGTTGAATGTTTAAATTGTGTCTGACTTTTTGTGACCCCATTTGGGGTTTTCTTGGCAGAGATACTAGACTGGCTTGCCATTTCCTTTTACAGCTCACTTTGCAAAGAGGAAACTGAGGCAAAGAGGGTTAAGTGACTTGTTCAAAGTCACACAAGTAGGAAGTGTCTGAGGCCAGATTTGAATTCAGAAAGATAAGCCTTCTTGACTGAAGCCCTAACACTAACCATTGCATCACCTCGTTGCCCTCAACCTAATTATTAGAGCTATCAAAATTTATTTTTTTTGCTTTTAAAAATCTGTTTATTTAGAATATTTTCCCATGGTTACATGATTCATGATTTCCCCCCTCCTGGAGAGCTACCCAAATTTAAAACAGAGCACTTACATTTTCTGTGACTATGGGGTCAGTTCAGACAAAACTTTTGTCAGGAATATTAAGAGGTATCTCAAGTACACATTAAACCAGTTGGCCTCTAAGAGTCTTTTCAGCTCAGATGGGGAGAGATCATAGAACTGTGGGAGTAGGTGAGAGATTACAGAGCTTGAAGCTGTGCACCCAGAGTCGCTGTCCAGGGTCCTTGATAAAATGGAATGAACTGAGAGTATTTGTGCTCTGCCGTCACCAACCAAGGCTACCAGCTGTCCTTGTTTCCCCCTCCTTGTTCCTGTGCATGTCTACTATGGCTTCTCCTAACAGAAACAGAGGAAACAACATATCTGCCCCCAATCGAACCTCTTATCTAGAAGAGTGCCCCTGGGACAAAAGGAGCAAGGAGCAAATCCAAGGTGGTAGTGATAAGAAGTGGGAATAACAGTCCCTTTTGCTTTCAGATTCTGTTCCCATGAAATCTCACTCCCTCAGCCTCTGGACTACATTGCACAACCCATCACATGATCAAAACAATGCTCTGTGTCATGTCAGTGGCAGTGAGAGGTTCTCTGAGGACAGCAGACATGTCACTGGCTCCCAGCGATAAAGGAACAAAGAATTTCACCCCTGGAGCCTTGGGTGTTGGGGGAGGGAAACATATATAGAAGTGCCTAGCCTGGATGAGTAAAGCTTATATGGGAACTCCATAGCCCTTGCTATGTGGCTTCCTCTCTTGGGGTTGCCTCAGCCTTCTGCTACTGCCTAGTGACCCCATTTTGCTCCCAGAATTTGGCTCCCCTAGAAACCATTGTTTCCCAAGTCTCTCCTTGCTGACTTTTCATCACTTGTAAAAGCCCCTATTTTTTTAAACCTTTCCCAACCAAAATACTTCACTCACCAGGACTTCTCCATTGCCAACTAGAACCTTACCTTCTATTGTCCTAATATGGTAAATAAGTATGAGGTCTTTTTAAATCCAAAAGGGAATTGGGATCAGCATGGAGGTTTGAGCTAAACTCATTTAAAAGATGTCCAAAGATCCTGGAGTCTTGTAGAGATATAATCTAAGCTCAGGAATTTTTTATGTTTGGTAGGACCTCAAGTTCCGTACCTCTCCCCTGGCCACTAGCCCAGCTCTGGAGCTACT
Organism: Monodelphis domestica; assembly: GCF_027887165.1. NCBI lineage: Eukaryota > Metazoa > Chordata > Mammalia > Didelphimorphia > Didelphidae > Monodelphis > Monodelphis domestica. Next base: position 404,394,360 of record NC_077227.1, on the reverse strand, counting down.
CAGTACACACTCTCACTACCACGATTACCACTCAGTTCTTCATCTTGCTTCATATGCTCCCTGGTTTTTCAGTGTCTGATCAGTTCAGCATGACAGTACAGGGTGAAGTTAACAAAAGCAGAATAAATATACCCAATAATCACAATAATGCACACATGAACAACACTAAAAGAGCCAGACTCCAATTTGCTACAATGTCTGACTTTGGTTCCTGGAAACATGTTCCTACTTAGTATCAAAGTAGAATGTTATGGAAATGGGGTATCACATTGACTATTTTATCAGATGAGGATGATTTATTGGTTGGTTTTGTTTATATATCTTTGTTGAAAGGATTCAGCCAAGAATAGGTATATGAAAAATGACTGTTATGTAAGAAAAATAAAAGGCACCAATAATTTTTAAACGAGTTGGCAGATAAACTGTGTTCATAATAACTATAGCAATGTAAATGAAAAGAAAAAAACATAATTACAATAATCAGTTGACTAGTGAAGGCTTGAGAAAATGTCCCTTCTCCTACCTCCCATGTCATTGCAAAAGTGGGAGGGCCTACAAATGTAGAATATAGCATATGCTGTCAGACACAGTTGACATCTTCTATTTTTCTTTTTTTTTAAATCGTTCAAAAAAGTGTCATGTGATGGTGATAGAATACTATTGTGCTATAAGGAATGATGAATCAATGGGTTTGTATAAGAACTGGAAAGACCTCCATGAACTGATGCAGAGTGAAATGAGCAGAACCAGGAGGATGTTGTACACAGAAACTGAAACATCGTGGGACAATCAAATGTAATAGACTTTGCTACTAAAAGCAATGCAATGATCCAGGACAATTCTGAGGGACTTATGAGAAAGAATGCTATTCAGCTCAGGAGAAAGAACTATGGGAGTAGAAATTCATGGGAAAACATATGATTTATCACTTGTTTATATGGGTGTATGGTTTGGGGTTTTGGTTTTAAAAGATTATTACAAAAATGAATGATAAGGAAATAGGTGGGTTTTGAGTGATAATATATGTATAACCCAGTAGAATTACTTGTCAACTCTGGGAGTGGGGAGACAAGAGGGGAAGGAGACAACTTGAATCATGTAACCATGGGGAAAATTTTTAAATTAAAATCATTGTTTAATCAGTCAATTTAAAATTGAAAATTTTAAATTAAAATTAATTTAATTTAAAAAATTAAATTTAAATTAAAAAATTAAAAAGCATTTATTGGGCTGTGAGCTGCTGGAACAGCACCTCCCTGGGAAGGGAAGGGGAGGTGGGGAAAAATGTCTGCTTGGTTGGTGAGAGCTGCAGTCTGGGCGGTGAGCAAGAGGAAGCTGCAGCCCACCTGGGCAGCCCTGACCCTGAGACCCTCAGCTGTTAATTAAATAAAGCAACTTCTTAAAGATAAACCTGAAAATGTAGGTCTGAGAGTGGCAGAGGTTGTAATGGACTTTCTTACACTTCAGAATATACCAAGACAAAAGGAGATTCTGATGAAGAAGTTGTTCAGGATGGAATTAGAGTGTTCATCGAAAAGAAAGCATAGCTAACACTTTTAGGAACAGAAATGGACTATGTAGGAGACAAATTGTTCAGTGAATTTGTTTTCAATAACCCAAACATCAGAGGAACATGTGGCTGTGGAGAAAGCTTTAACATTTGAAAACTCAGGACTCCTTTGGCATTAAGTACCAAGAATGCTCACAGTCAACCATGTGGCTTTCTAAAGAAATCATGTTTCTTTCAGGTTCTGGGCCTTGCAATGTATGCAAGGAAAATAAATGAGGAAAATAAAGTTAATGCATTTTGAAAATAAAACTGTTGTGTTAAATTCTGGGAAAAAAATGGTCTTTGCACCATCTCTTATGTGACAGATTGTGTCCTAGAAAATTTCTGAAGAGCACCACTGTTGCTATTCGATAAAGGGAAAAAACAAACCAACCCTTATTCTGAGTTTGTATCTCCATTTGTTATTTCTCTTAGAAGAAATTTTCCTTGTCCTTGTCTTATTGATTAGATTTCAGTCTTGCATTTCACATAGTTGTACGTGCAGTGGATAATTGTGGAGTATTTTCATAATTTTTACTTTTTTCCTTGATTTGGGGCTTTCAAAATTCAGAAGCAGAAAATCTGACTTCTGGTGGCAAAAAACTTTAGAGATCTCTCACCTCACCAAATTTGTCAGTCTTTAAAAATGTTTATCAAAGCTTTCTTTATCAAGAGACTTTTAACTTGTAACTACCTTGGTCAGTGTATTGGAGGTAGATAAAGAGTTTTTAGGAACACTGCAAAGAATTCTGAGGTGACCATGCTTTCTGAGAATAGATATCCCAGTTCTCCCAAATTTTTATTTCTCCCTAAAGCATGAGGCCTAAAGCTGATTTAGAATTTTAATTTAAAGAATTTTAAATGGTTGGGATCTTCTAAATAATCTAGTCCAACCCCCCCCCCACACACACACACACACATTTAACCAAGAATCTGATACGGTGGGGTGACCTCTCTGGGGTCACATCCTTGAAGTCACTTAACTAGTTAAAGGTAAACCCAAACTGCTGGGCTTTCCAATGTGTCACAGTAGCCTCTTTAAAGATCTGGGTCTCTTATTTCATTGTAAGCTGTGCAAAATGCCTTTGGGCTTAGGTAGTAGGAAGTTAAGGATCTGTATTTGTCTTGACCTGAAAAGAATACAGTGGCCTTTTATCTAGTCTACTTGTTCATTAAATTCCTTAATCTTTCAGTAGGGTACAGTGTTTTCCTTAAATGATAATTTGGAGAGAAAGTTGTTTTAATTGCATTCTTTCTTTATAATTGTGTAACCACAATTCAAAAAATCAAGAATGATGGGTAATGGAGCATCCTGAAAATTCCTTTTTTTAAAAATTCATTTCACTACTGTAGCTAGTATGCTCTCCTTCTGTAGACTACTTTTCTAAAGTTTCAGATTGCATATTTTTTGAATCCTAACTTCTGTTGCTGGAAGATTAATTCCTTTTTTAAATGAGTGAAACTCTTCCCCTCAATTTTCTCTTGACAGTGTTCATTGCATATCCTAGTTTTTTATTTTGCAGGGTTTGACACGTGGAATGCATTGATTTCGTGTTTAAAATTTCAGTTCCTTTAAATATGATTGTCCTGTTCATATCCTGCTCATTTGCAGCCTGCCCATAGGAACCTGATGCACAACATGCACAAAACCTACAAAAGTAAATATATATATAAAGTGCTAGCAACAATTTGTATAGTTAATATTATTTTGTTGATCCATTTATAATTTGTGCACTACTGTATGTAGAAGTCTTTGTTGCCAATAAAAATGTGCCCTCTGTAAAAGAAAAAGCATTTATTAACTTCCTTCTATGTGCTGAGCATTGTTTTAGGTACTAGGGACAACATAACAAAAATGTAACAGTCTCTGTCTTCACAGAACTTACATTCTGTTGCTGGAGGTTGACCCATATACATCTATAGGTTTATATACACATATATGTATAATAAACACAAGGCAACAAATATGCATATATAATAAACAGAAAGCAATATAGAATAAACACAAGGTTGTTTATATATAAACACAAAGGGAGGAAGAAAAGATGTAACTATTATTGTTTAGTCTTTCTCAGTTGTATCCAACTTTTTATGACCCCCTTCTTGAGATTCTCTTAAATATAATGGTGGGTTTGCCATTTCTTCATCCGCTAGCAACTGTGGGGATCAGAAACACTTCAGATAAACGTGGGGGGCATTTGAGCTAGATCGTAAAAGAAACTGGGGACAAGACCATTTAGGTAACTATTTGGATAGAGAGCTAGGCCTGGAGATGGGAGGTCCTGGATTCAAATGTGATCTCAGCCACTTCTTAGCTATGTGGTAGACCCTAGGCAAGTCACTTAACTCCAATTGCCTAGTCCTTACTGCTCTTCTGCCTTGGAATTTAGTATCAATCCTAAGATGGAAGGTAAGAGTTTTTTTTAAAAAGAAAGAAAGTAGGGTTTCTAAAAAGCAGTGAGGATGAAGAGTGTTGCAAATATAGGGGATAATTAATGCAAAGACAATGAAGGGAGATAGAGTGCTGTGTGTGAAGAACTGTAAAAAGGTCAATCTGATTGGACTTTAGAGTGTGCAAAGAGAAATGATGTGTAGGTTAGGAAGGTCAGTTGGGGTCAGGTTGTGAAGGACTTTAAATGCTGGACAGTTTTTATTTTATTCTAGAGGTGATAGGGAGCCGCTAGAGTTGGAGTAGGAGAGGACCTTGTCATACTTCATGCTTTAGGAAAATCACCTTGGCAGCTGTGTGGAAGATGAATTGGTGTGCAGAGAGAATTGAGGCAGGGGAACCAATTAAAATGACATTTTCAGTTTCAGTTTCAACCTTGCTGGTCCCTTCCCTCTGAAATTACCTTTCATTAATTCTGTATATATTTTAGATGCACATAACTATTTTCATGTTGTCTCCTTCATTAGAATGTGAGTCCCCTTAAAGACAAGAATTGGGTTTTTGCCTTTCTTAGAATCCTTAGTCCTTAGTGCAGTATGTGGCACTATGGGTTTAACTCATGCTTACTGACTGACCAATTGATAATATATGAGAAGAGAGACAAGAGACCAGGATCAAACATTTTTTTCAGAACTAAGAGTAACATCCTTTCTTGGATCAGCCCCGAACCTGGCACACACCCTGTTACCTAGGCTCAATATGATAGCCTGGACCTTCCACTAAAGATGTATATGAGAAAGGCTACTTCCAAAGAACTGCAAGGCAAATGCATGTCCATCTCTAAGGGAATGACAGGATGAATTATGGTATATAAATGTAATGGAATATTATTGTTTATTAACAAACTAATTTTTTCAACTCTGAGGTATCACCTCACACCTAGCAGATTGGCTAACATAACAGCAAAGGAAAGTAATGAATGCTGGAGGGGATGTGGCAAAGCAGGGACATTAATTCATTGCTGGTGGAGTTGTGAACTGATCCAACCATTCTGGAGGGCAATTTGGAACTATGCCCAAAGGGCGACAAAAGAATATCTACCCTTTGACCCAGCCATAGCACTGCTGGGTCTGTATCCCAAAGAGATAATGGACACAAAGACTTGTACAAAAATATTCATAGCTGCGCTCTTTGTGGTGGCCCAAAACTGGAAAACGAGGGGATGCCCATCAATTGGGGAATGGCTGAACAAACTGTGGTATATGTTGGTGATGGAGTACTATTGTGCTAAAAGGAATAATAAAGTGGAGAAGTTCCATGGAGACTGGAACAACCTCTAGGAAGTGATGCAGAGCGAGAGGAGCAGAACCAGGAGAACATTGTACACAGAGACTAATACACTGTGGTATAATCGAACGTAATGGACTTCTCCATTAGTAGTGGTGTAATGTCCCTGAACAACTTGCAGGGATCCAGGAGAAAAAAACACCATTCATAAGCAAAGGATAAACTATGGGAGTGGAAACACCGAGAAAAAGCAACTGCCTGAATACAGAGGTTGAGGGGACATGACAGAGGATAGACTCTAAATGAACACTCTAATGCAAATACTATCAACAAAGCAATGGGTTCAAATCAAGAAAACATCTAATTCCCAGTGGACTTACGTGTCGGCTATGGGGGGTGGGGGGGAGGAAAAGAAAATGATCTATGTCTTTAACGAATAATACTTGGAAATGATCAAATAAAATATATTTAAAAAAAAAAAACTGGAACTTCCGGGTAATCATGGCTGCAATCTAGACGCGGCACGTTCCCTCTCCCCAGCACCGAACGAAATAGACTACATCAAAGGAGCATAAAATCACCTTTGGAGGAACAGAAGGACTCCCCAGTACCCCACAGAGGCAAAGGTACGTGGGGCTTGAACATTTCCACACTAAAATAAGAAGGAAAAGCTTGCACAGAAAAGTGAACTGAGCCGCCCTTCCCCCACCCCACCTCCCCCACTAAACCAGAGTGAGCTACCTGAGCGCTCACCGGGACAGCGAGTGAGTGGGGAGCGTCTCTGTCTGGGGGGGCACTCCAGAGTCCTTGGGATCTGGGGACTGCCAGGAAAAAACGTCTCAGGGCGCTTTCACTGGAGAAGCCAGCGGACCTGGACTTGGGGCGGGCTGCGCTGAACAACGCGCGCTGATTATCTGGGCGGAGCTGAATACCTGGGCTCGGAGGCTGGGAAGAACTAGTCTGAAGCAACCTAAATTCACAGAAAAACCACTCTTATAACCCAGACCCCAGACCAAAAAGGAAAGGGAAATAAAACCACCAAAGGGATGGCTCACATGGCCCAAAATCAAGCCTCCAGGAAGAAAGGGAAAAAAGTGACTATTGAAAACTTTTATGGTGGAAGTACCCAAGGGAAAGAGGAGAATGAAGAGGAAATCCAAAAAAATTCAGAACACGCCTCCCAAAATGGAAACTATCAACAAGCTCTGGAAGATCTCAAACTGGAACTTATCCAAAAGATGGAAACCTTCTGGAAAGAAAAATGGGAGAAAGAGATCAGCTGTCTGACAGATAAGACTGCTCAATTGGAAAAAGAACTCGAAGCAGCCAATACAAGGGCAGACAAGGCTGAAAAGCAAATCCAGTCCCTAATGACCAGAATTAAGGACCTCGAAGAAAGTGAGATGATAAAACAGCAAGAATCAATAAAGCAAACCCAAACAATTAATGAATTGGAAGAAAACAGAAAATATCTCACTGAGAAGGTCACGGACCTGGAGAACAGAGGAAGACGAGAAAATCTCCGTATCATCGGTCTCCCAGAAAAACCAGAGGTAAACAACAAATTGGATTTTATTCTAGAGGAGATTATAAAAGAAAATTGCCCCCACGTTCTGGAGCAAGGGGGCAAAATAGAAATAGAAAGGATTCATAGAACACCTTCTATACTAAATCCCCAAAAGACAACGCCTAGGAATGTAATTGCCAAATTCAAGAGCTTCCAAGTAAAGGAGAAAATCCTACAAGAAGCCAAGAAGAAGAGCTTCAGATACAAGGGGGCTCCCATAAGGATCACACATGACTTAGCGGCTAACACACTAAGAGACCGCAAAGCATGGAACACGATATTTAGAAAGGCAAGAGAGCTGGGTCTCCAACCAAGAATCAACTACCCAGCAAAACTGACTATATACTTCCAGGGGAAAGTATGGGCATTCAACAAAATAGAAGATTTCCAAGCATTTGCTAAGAAAAGACCAGAGCTCTGTGGAAAGTTCGATATCCAAGCACAGAAAGCAAGAGAAACATGAAAAGGTAAATATGAAAGAAAGGGAAAAGGAGATAAATCTTATCTTTCTCTTTAAGTCAAACTCTCTTCTATAAGGACTACATTTACATCTAATTATATATATTAATATGTGGGGAAAATGTTATGTGTAACTCTCATAAATTGTATCATCATAAGAGTAGTTAGAAGAAACATGCATAGGGAAAGATTGGGGAATCAAGAAGATTTGGGGAAAGTTGGGGCAAAAAAAGGAAAAGGGAGGGGGGAACCGTGATAATACTAAGATTAACTTCAAGAAATAGGGGGGGAATCAATAGAATAAACTTTCCCATATAAAGATACACATGGGAAGGGGAGGGGAAGAACTCTCATATGAGAAGGAGAGGAAGAGAGCGTGAAGTGGAAGTACTTAAACCTTACTCTCAGTGAAATCAAATCTGAGAGGGAAGAACATCTAGATCCAGTGGGATCCTGAATTCTATCTTATCCATTAGGGCAAGAAAGAAAGGAAAATTAAGGAGGGGGAGGGGGGAGGGAGCACAAAAAGGGAGGGAAGGAGAGGGGGGAGGGGAAGGGAGCATCAAAAGGGAGGGGCTAGAAAGGGAAGCATCTCAAGGGAGGGGACTAGGGGGACTGACCTAAAGTAAATCACTGGTTCAAAAGGAGAAAGCTAAAGAAGAAAGGTCAGAACTAGGGGAAGACATCAAAATGCCAGCGAATCCACAAATAACAATCATAACTTTGAACGTGAATGGGATGAACTCACCCATAAAACGCAGACAAATAGCAGATTGGATTAGAACACAAAACCCTACCATATGTTGTCTTCAAGAAACACATATGAGACGGGTTGACACTCACAAGGTTAGAATTAAAGGTTGGAGTAAGACCTTTTGGGCCTCAACCGATAGAAAGAAGGCAGGAGTTGCAATCATGATATCTGACAAAGCCAAAGTACAAATAGACCTGATCAAAAGGGACAGGGAAGGTAAATATATTCTGCTAAAAGGAAGTATAGACAATGAGGAAATATCACTAATCAACATGTATGCACCAAATGGTATAGCATCCAAATTTTTAATAGAGAAACTAGGAGAATTGAAGGAGGAATTAGACAGTAAAACCATATTAGTGGGAGACTTGAACCAACCACTATCAAATTTAGATAAATCAAATCAAAAAATAAATAAGAAAGAGGTAAAAGAGGTGAATGAAATCTTAGAAAAATTAGAATTAATAGACATATGGAGAAAAATAAATAGGGACAAAAAAGAATACACCTTCTTTTCAGCACCACATGGCACATTCACAAAAATAGATCATACACTAGGTCATAGAAACATGGCACTTAAATGCAGAAAAGCAGAAATATTAACTGCAGCCTTTTCAGATCACAAGGCAATTAAAATATTGATCGGCAAGGGTACATGGAGACCCAAATCAAAAATTAATTGGAAATTAAATAACATGATACTCCAAAACCATTTAGTTAGAGAAGAAATCATAGAAACAATTAACAATTTCGTTGAAGAAAATGACAACGGCGAAACATCCTTTCAAACCTTATGGGATGCAGCCAAGGCAGTACTTAGAGGAAAATTCATATCCCTGAGTGCATATATTAACAAATTAGGGAGGACAGAGACCAAGGAATTGGAAATGCAAATCAAAAAACTTGAGAATGAACAAATTAAAAACCCCCAGAAGAAAACCATACTAGAGATCCTAAAAATTAAGGGAGAAATTAATAAAATAGAAAGTGACAGAACTATTGAGCTAATAAACAAGACTAGAAGCTGGTACTTTGAAAAAACAGACAAAATAGACAAAGTACTGGTTAATTTAATTAAAAAAAGGAAAGAAGAAAGGCAAATTAATAGCATCAAGGATGAAAAGGGGGATCTCACCTCAAATGAAGAGGAAATTAAGGCAATCATTAAAAACTACTTTGCCCAACTATATGGCAATAAATTTACCAATCTAGGTGATATGGATGAATATTTACAAAAATATAAATTGCCTAGACTAACAGAAGAAGAAATAGTTTTCTTAAATAATCCCATATCAGAAATTGAAATCCATCAAGCCATCAAAGAACTGCCTAAGAAAAAATCCCCAGGGCCTGATGGATTCACCAGTGAATTCTATCAAACATTCAGAGAACAGTTAACCCCAATATTACACAAACTATTCGACATAATAAGCAAAGAGGGAGTCCTACCAAACTCCTTTTATGACACAAGCATGGTACTAATTCCAAAGCCAGGCAGGCCAAAAACAGAGAAAGAAAACTATAGGCCAATCTCCCTAATGAATATAGATGCAAAAATCTTAAATAGGATACTAGCAAAAAGACTCCAGCAAGTGATTAGAAGGGTCATCCACCATGATCAAGTAGGATTCATACCAGGGATGCAGGGCTGGTTCAACATTAGGAAAACTATCCACATAATTGACCACATCAACAAGCAAACCAACAAGAATCACATGATTATCTCAATAGATGCAGAAAAAGCCTTTGATAAAATACAACACCCATTCCTACTAAAAACACTAGAAAGCATAGGAATAGAAGGGTCATTCCTAAAAATAATAAACAGTATATATCTAAAACCATCAGCTAATATCATCTGCAATGGGGATAAACTAAATCCATTCCCATTAAGATCAGGAGTGAAACAAGGATGCCCATTATCACCTCTATTATTTGACATTGTATTAGAAACACTAGCAGTAGCAATTAGAGAAGAAAAAGAAATTGAAGGCATCAAAATAGGCAAGGAGGAGACCAAATTATCACTCTTTGCAGATGACATGATGGTCTACTTAAAGAATCCTAGAGATTCAACCAAAAAGCTAATTGAAATAATCAACAACTTTAGCAAAGTTGCAGGATACAAAATAAACCCACATAAGTCATCAGCATTTCTATATAATTCCAACACAGCTCAGCAGCAAGAACTAGAAAGAGAAATCCCATTCAAAATTACCCAAGACAAAATAAAATACTTAGGAATCTATCTCCCGAGACAAACACAGGATCTATATGAACACAACTACAAAACACTTTCCACACAACTAAAACTAGACTTGAACAATTGGAAGAACATTAACTGCTCATGGGTAGGACGAGCCAATATAATAAAAATGACCATCCTACCCAAACTCATCTATCTATTTAGTGCCATACCCATGGAACTCCCAAAAATTTTTTTTACTGATTTAGAAAAAAACATAACAAAGTTCATTTGGAAAAACAAAAGATCAAGGATACCCAGGGAATTAATGAAAAAAAATACAAAGGAAGGGGGTCTTGCAGTCCCAGATCTCAGACTATATTATAAAGCAGCGGTCATCAAAACAATTTGGTACTGGCTAAGAGACAGAAAGGAGGATCAGTGGAATAGACTGGGGGCAAGCAACCTCAGCAAGACAGTATATGACAAACCCAAAGATCCCAGCTTTTGGGACAAAAATCCACTATTTCATAAAAACTGTTGGGAAAATTGGAGGACAGTGTGGGAAAGATTAGGCTTAGATCAACACCTCACACCCTACACCAAGATAAATTCAAAATGGATGAATGACTTGAACATAAAGAAAGAAACTATAAGAAAATTAGGCGAACACAGAATAGTATACATGTCAGACCTTTGGGAAGGGAAATACTTCAAAACCAAGCAAGAATTAGAAAGAATTACAAAATGCAAAATAAATAATCTGGATTACATCAAATTAAAAAGTTTTTGTACAAACAAAACCAATGTAACCAAAATCAGAAGGGTAGCAACAAATTGGGAAACAATCTTCATAAAAACCTCTGACAAGGGTTTAATTACTAAAATTTATAAAGAACTAAATCAATTGTACAAAAAATCAAGCCATTCTCCAATTGACAAATGGGCAAGGGACATGAACAGGCAATTCTCAGCCAAAGAAATCAAAACTATTAATAAGCACATGAAAAAGTGCTCTACATCTCTTATAATCAGAGAGATGCAAATCAAAACAACTCTGAGGTATCATCTCACACCTAGCAGATTGGCTAACATGACAGCTATGCAAAGTAATGAATGCTGGAGGGGATGTGGCAAAGTGGGGACATTAATTCATTGCTGGTGGAGTTGTGAATTGATCCAACCATTCTGGAGGGCAATTTGGAACTATGCCCAAAGGGCGATAAAAGACTGTCTGCCCTTTGATCCAGCCATAGCACTGCTGGGCTTGTACCCCAAAGAGATAATGGACAAAAAGACTTGTACAAAAATATTCATAGCTGCGCTCTTTGTGGTGGCCAAAAATTGGAAAATGAGGGGATGCCCCTCAATTGGGGAATGGCTAAACAAATTGTGGTATATGTTGGTGATGGAATATTATTGTGCTAAAAGGAATAATAAAGTGGAGGAATTCCATGTGAACTGGAACAACCTCCAGGAAGTGATGCAGAGCGAAAGGAGCAGAACCAGGAAAACATTATACACAGAGACTGATACATTGTGGTACAATCGAAGGTGATGGACTTCTCCATAAGTATCAATGCAATTTTCCTGAACAATCTGCAGGGATCTAAAAAAAAAAAATACTACCCACAAGCAGAGGATAAACTGTGGGAGTAAAAACACCGCTGAAAAGCAACTGCTCGACCACAGGGTTGGAGGAGATAAGACTGAGGAGAGACTCTAAATGAACACTATAATGCAAACTCCAACAACAGGGAAATGGGTTCGAGTCAAGAACACATGTGATAACCAGTGGAATCATGCGTCGGCTATGGGAGAGGGAAAGGCGGGGGGGGGGGGGGGGGGGGGGGGGAGGGGAGGAAAAGAAAACGATCTGTGTTTCCAGTGAATAATGTATGAAAACGACCAAATAAAATAATATTAAAATTTAAAAAAAAAAAAAAAAAAACTAATTTTTTTTTAAAAGAAGGAAGAGAATGTTTATGATTATGGGGACCAGGAAAGACTTCATGTAAGAAGTAACATTTGGGTTGATCCTTGAAAGACCATAAAGATTCTGACAAGCATAAATGAGGAGAGTGGGTATTCTAGGCACAGAAGATTACTTTTGCAAATGCATTGAAGTAGAAGATGGAATGCTGAGTTTGCAGAATGTTAAGTTGGCTAGAATATAGGGTGTGCAAATAAAAATAATGTGATGTACATCTAGAAATGGAAGGTGGAGCCAGACTGTGGAGTGCCTCAAATGTTTAGGCTGAAGAGTTTATGTTTCATAGTAGGGGTAATAAGGAGCCACTGAAAATTTTTTAGAAGACTTGGTTAGAACTTAGTATAAATTCAAGTAAATATATAATCTGTGGCTGGGATGACACCCACACATAGATGCTCCTTTATATGCCAGATGTAAATTATCTCTCTTTAGGATGATCTTCTGGTACTTTGTACGAGTAAACTCCTATGCGAAAAAAAGCAACAACAAATATGAAGAATTCAAAGAAATGAAAAAACGTGCATGAACTGATGCAGAGCAACATAAACTAAACCCAGAAAACGGTTTATATGATGACCATAATAATGTGAAGGAAAACAACACTGAAAGATTTTAGAACTATGATGGATCAGTACTTCTGCTTCTTTGCAAAGAAATAGTAGATAAGTCTGATATGTTGATTTATTTTACTTATCTCTATTTTCTTATAAAAGAGGGTGCTGAGGGCAGCTGGGTAGGTCAGTGAATTGAGAGCCAGGCCTAGAGGTGGGAGGTCCTGAGTTCAAATGTGGCCTAAGACACTTCCTAGCTGTGTGACCCTTTGCAAGTCCTTGCCACTCTTCTGCCTTGGAACCAATACACAGTATTGATCCTAAGATGGAAGGTAGGGGTTAAAAAAATTAAAATAAAATAGGGTCCTAATTGGGAGGGTGAGGTTTGGGGAAAATGATAATGATAATTTCTTAAAGCATCAATAAAATGTTGTTCTTTAAAGGACTTTTGTGCCTATTCTTCTAGGAGAGTTAAAATACCCATATGTGAATATGGAGAAAAAAATCCCTGTATTTGTATGTATTTATACATACCATGTACTACCCATATATGCATCTGGAGAAAAATAACAAAAAGCAGGCGCGAAATGGGGTTGAAGCCCAGTGGGCTGGTCTAGACCAGTATCTAATTTGCTCAGAACATCACAGAAGTATGTCCCATCCTCAGCAGGTGTCATGCCCCCATCTGCCTCTTGGGCCAGGGAGCAGAGGAGCCAAACAGAAGGTCAAAAACCTAGAAGGAAAACTTCCATTCCTATGAAGCTCTGAATGAGACACAGAAGACACAAATATTTGTTCTGCTTCTGCCCTTCTTTGTACAAATACTACTGTAGGCTCTGGGGGCTCAAAGCCGGCACTAGAGGGGAGTAAGAAATCATTACGGGTGGATGAACTTTGGAGGAGGAGCTTCTTGCTCAAGGGAAGACTAATGAATCCCCCAAACTTCAGAGCCAAGAAAATCCATTATCTTGATGAAATTAGCTAAATAACATCCTGGCTTTTTAGAGTAACATCTGTCCAAACAAAGCCAACCTTTGGTGCTCGGAGTGTTTATTTCCCCTAATGTCTTTTGTGCATGTTCAAGTTTGAAGCGATCTCACTGACTGCACATTTTTGGGTCTGTAGATCTGAGTGTGTCTGTGACTTTGTGCATGTGAGTGCTTCTAGATGAATGTGAGAGCCTGTGTACATAAGTATCCCTAGGTATGATAAGTGTGGCACTACCGTGTGTCTGTGTAGTTCTCTGCATTATGCAAATTATGATTTCATAAATATAGGCAGGAACCACATGTGTCTTTGTGAGTGTGTGTCATTTACTAGGTATGGTATAGTGGAGAATACTGAACTTGGAGTCAGATAGCCTCTGCATTCAAGTCCCAGAGAACCAAGACAGGTAAAAGAATGAATAGGAGCAGAGTGAGAATGTACAGTTGTTGGCCAAAGTTCAGAGTACAAACTGGACATAAGGAAAGTGAAAGGATGGAGTTGGATTTGATGGTTCTATGACATTCAGATGAAGCTAGCATTTTGGGAAACCATTCTGGAAGTCAAAGTCAAGCCCTGGCATGAGCAAATATTAACTCTGTGACCTTGGAAAAGTCAGTTTCCCTGGCTGAGCCTCATTTTCCTCTTCTGTAAAATAAAATGTTGGGTCCCCTGAACAATCGTTCAGTTGTGTCCAGTTCTTTGTGATCATGTGGACCATACTATCTACGGGGCTTTCTTTGCAAAGATACTGGAATGATTTTTCATTTCCTTTTCCAGTAGATTAAGGCAAACAGGTTAAATGACTTGTCCAGGGTCACACAGCTATTAAGTGTCTAAATCTGGATTTAAACTTCAGTCTTCCTGACTTCAGACCAAGAAGTGGTCTGTTAGGTTCCTCCAAACCCTTACATTGATTGTTCTTTGTTCTAAGGTTCCTCCCAGCTCTGGTGGTCGATGATTATAATTCTGGGAACTGAGATCTGATTATTCCTGGTAGAGAGCTGATTCCCTTTGCCTTGACTGACCCAACACCCTGATGTGGGCAGGTAAGGGCTGGCAGGTACATCACTTACAGAATGAGGGAGAGTGTCTCTTGGGTTTACAGAGAAGAGCTCTGTGCCCTAGTAACTCTCACAGTTCTAACTACATGAAATCAGCGGACAGCTCTAACGCAGAAGGAAATTGTTCTGCACTTCCCCCAAGCCCCAGCATGGACCAAGGGATCTGTAAGGCATCTGTAGGATGACTGGATGCAGGTCAGAGACAGAAACTAAAGGTGTGAAATTGTGAAGCTTTCTTCTAACCCAGTCTGAAGAAAATCCAGTCACTCCAGACTGTGTGCACAAGAACAGTAGTAAATACCATCAGATGTTGCTACTCTTTGTCAGAAAGTAACCAAATGTAAGGCTTAAACCCAGTCTGCCTTTTCTCTGGGGTGGTTCCACCATCTGTTTCGGCATTGGCAAGAACACTGCTGTCTAGTTGGCAGTTCTGAATCTTTTTTATACACCAGCCTTCAGCCCCTTCTTGCTTAACAGATAGAACTTCCTACTTCACTGAGATGAACTCTCTTTCCTCTCTCCTTTGGGTCCTGAAACTTCTCTGTTCTACTCTGTTGACCAGTTCTACTTCTATGTTCCCCTTTTACCTATGCTGTCTTCTTGCCTCCCAGCCTCAGAGGAAGAGACAGTACTTTTCCTTACCAAGGCTAACTTTGACACTTTTGCCTTCAATAATTATCTCCTTTCCTCTCCTCTGGGATTCTGCTCCATCAAATCAGTTGCTGCACTCCCCGCCGCCACCCCCCCCCCAATATTCTTATCTTCAGCCCCTCCCCTTTACTGCCTTCTTCCCCTTAGCCTATAGATTTTCTTCTCCATTCTGAAAACAAATACATATGTCCTTTAGCTTCGTTAATTTCTCAAGCTATATGTGCAGAGTCTTTATCTGTAAATTGAAGGAGTTGAACTATATAATCTTTAAAGTCCCTCTCAAGTCTGACATTCTATGTTTTATGTTCTATAAGGTTTCTTCTTGCTCTGATAGTCTGTTCAGTGGTTCCTTCCAATGTTGACAGTCTATATTTTATGTTCAAATATGGCTTCAGACATTTACTAGCAGTGTGACTGGGGGCAAGTCACTTAACACTGTTTGCCTCAGTTTCCTCATCTGTCAAATTAACTGAAAAGAAATGGTGAACCATTCTATTATTTTTGCCAAGAAGGTTTCAAATTGGGTCAGAAAGAATTGGATACCATTAAAACAACTTAACAACAAAAACACTTCAGCCTATCACCTTTCACATAATATTTGCTTAATAAATAAGAATTGATTAATCGATTGATTTTGTCCCAAACATTCTACTCAAATTGTTCTCTTCAAGTTATTAATTATCTTCTAATTATCTTCTTAGTCTTCATTTTCCTCAACCTTTCTACATTTGACTCGATGTAGTTGACCAGTCCTTCCTTCTAGATGCTTTCTTCTCTCTATAATATTACATTCTCTGGGTTCTCCTTCTACCTCTCTCATCACTCCTTTCTAGTCTCTTTCAAGGGTTCTTTTTCCTCCCAGTTCATAATTGCTAGTGTTTACCCAGTCTCTGTCTTTGACCCTCTTCTCTTCTCTTTATGTTTTCTCCCTTGGAGAGGCCACGTGGTAGGGTGATTAGTTCATTGTTAATGTACTGGCATCCTGACTCTGACACTTATTAGCACTGTAAAACATGAGCTATTTTCTTAATCACCTGAAGACTGTTTCCTCATATGTCAAGTAGGAAAATAATATTCAGTTAATTTCCTAATAAAATGGTTAAGAATACAATGCTTTATTATTTTTACATTTTTATTATCATACAAAACACATTTCCATATTGATCACTGCTGTAAGAGCAAACCCATACAAAACCAAAACCCTAAAATAAAGTCATAAATACCCTGATGTGAAAAAGAGTATACTTTGATCCATATCCATCTGACTCCAAAAAGTTGTTTCTCTGAAGGTCTTTCTCATAAGTCTTTTTAAGGATCATCCCAGATCATTGCATTGCTGAGAGTAGCCAAGTTTTTACAGTTGACCATCATACTTCTTGCTGTTACTGTGAACAATGTTCTCCTTGGATCTGCTTATTTCACTCTATCAGTTCATTCAGATCTTTCCAGCTCTTTCTGAAATCATCTTTTTTTATCATTTCTTATAGCAAAATAGTATTCCATCACCAACATGTACCACAATTTGTTCAGCCATTCCCCAATTGATGGACATCCCCTTAATTTCCAATTCTTTGCCACCACAAAAAAAAAGAGCTGCTATAAATATTTTTGTACAAATAGGTCCTTTCCCCATTTTTTATCCCTTTGGGATACCAAGCCAGTATAGGATCAAAGGGTATGTAGAGTTTTATAGCCCTATGGGCAAAGTTCCAATTGCCTTCTAGAATGGTTGGATCAATTTACAACTCCACCAACAATGCATTAGCATCCCAATTTTTAATGGAATGCTTTATAACTTGTAAAATGTTAAGTGTGAGTTATTGTTTTTGTCTTTATTTTCTTATAAGTGACCTCAACCACTCCTATGGATTTACTAATCACTTCTATGCAGATAATTCTCAAATATACTTTTCCAACCTACTTCTCCTCTGTGCTCCAATTCCATGCTTTTAGTCGCCTACTGGCCATCTCAACTTACAAGTCAACATATCTAAAACTGAGCTCATTATCTAATCTCTGAAAACCTTCCAACCTTCAAGATCTACATGAATTGATGCAGAGCACTGTAGGGAAATAGTTATTAAAGTACAATACTGGGGAAACTATGAATTGGTCCAGCCATTCTGGAAAGCAGTTTAGAACTATGTCCTCCAAATCATCAAATTATGCATTCATTTTCACTCAGCAACAGCACTACTAGGCCTACACTTCAAAGAGATCAAAGAAAGACTTAAAGGACCTATATATACCAAAAAAAATTATAGCAACTCTTTTTTTGTAGTGGTAAAGAACTAGAAACTAAGAAAGTATCCATCAGCTAGAGAGTACTTGAATGTGATGGTATACTAATATAATGGAATACAATTGTACCATAAGAAATGAGTAAAGGAATATATTCAGAGAAACTTGGGAAGACTTATATGAAATGAGACAGAATGAAGTAAGCAGAACTAGGAAAAAATTTATACAATAACAGCAACACTGTAATAACAACTTTGAAAGGCTTAAGAACTCTTATCAACATAATGACCAACCATGATTCTAGAGGACTAATTATGAAGGCTACTATCTACTTCCCAACAGAGAGATGACAGACGTGAGATGCAGAATAAGACATATATTTTCAGTAAAGGCCAAAATGGGAATTTGTTTTATTTGACTTTGTTTCAAAGGTTTTGTTTTTCAGTTTCGGAAATGGTAAGAAGAGGAAGAAAGAAGAAAAGAGAATCAGTTAAACCTTTTAAAAAATGTTAACGAGTAGGAAGACCTAAAAGAATTACAGAAAAGATATAAAATTCACATGTCAAGTTTATTATATATTTTATGTTATTTTAAAAACTCTACCTTCCATCTTAGAACCAATACTGTGGATTGGTTCCAAGGCAAAAGAGGGGTAAAGGCTAGGCAGTGGGGGCTTAGTTGCTCAGGGTCATACAGCTAGGAAGTGTCTGAGGCCAGATTTGAATTCAGAAACTCCCTTCTCTAGGCCTGCCTCTCAATCCACTGAGCCTCTTAACTGCTCCCTATTGTATATTTTAAAAGAAAAGTGAGGTATGCATAATTGAGATTTGCAGTTTCATGTATAATCCTCTTTTTCAGTTTTATGTTTATGAAACTGTCACTTTATTTGTTGTTTGTTATGTTCAGAATACAATTTTAAGGAAATAAAGCAGAAGGAAAAAAGTGTAATATGTATAAAATGTATATTGCATATTTTGTATATTATGTATTTGAATGAATTGTCTATTATGGAATTTCATATTTTTCCCAATTTATTTTTTATTCAATCCTCTTCTTCTGTTCTTTTTCTGTATATTGGAAGGTACATGTTTGTTAAGTTTATAATTTTAAGTGAAAAAAAAAGATATTCTTCACAACAAATAATGAAACATTCCTCCCTCTTTTTATCAGAGGCAGAAAACCGCTAGTGAAGAATGCCTTATATATTTTATTGTTAGATTTGGCCAATACAATACGGATCTTTATTTTATTATTTCTTTCTTTTAAAACATTATTTTATTATTATGAGTTAAACAAACATCAACAAATATAAACATTTCCCTTTACAGAAAAGAATACAAAAGAAAATTACATATGAAACTCTGAATCTCCATTACATACAATAATAGCTAGGTAATTTTTGTACATTTCAAATTTAACACAGCATTTCCAACATTACCATTGTCCTGATTATTTATGTCACCATTTAATTTAAATGATCCATTTATGCTCTTTTTCTTCTTTTCCTCTTCTTTTTTTTAAATAATATTTTATTTGATCATTTCCAAGCATTATTCGTTAAAGACAGAGATCATTTTCTTTTCCTCCCCCCTCCACCCCCCCATAGCTGATGCCTGATTCCACTGGGTATCACATGTGTTCTTGATTCGAACCCATTGTCATGTTGTTAGTATTTGCATTAGAGTGTTTGTTTAGAGTCTCTCCTCTATCATGTCCCCTCAACCACTGTAGTTGGGTAGATGCTTTTCCTCGGTGTTTCTACTCCCACAGTTTGTCCTCTGCTTATGAATAGTGTTTTTCTCCTAGATCCCTGCAGATTGTTCAGGGACATTACACCGCTACTAATGGAGAAGTCCATTACGTTCTATTATACCACAGTGTATTAGTCTCTGTGTACAATGTTCTCCTGGTTCTGCTCCTCTCGCTCTGCATCACTTCCTGGAGGTCTTTCCAGTCTCCGTGAAATTCCTCCACTTTATTACTCCTTTTTGCACAATAGTATTCCATCACCAACATATACCACAAATTGTTCAGCCATTCCCCAATTGAAGGGCATCCCCTCGTTTTCCAATTTTTGGCCACCACACAGAGCGCAGCTATGAATATTTTTGTACAAGTCTTTTTGTCCATTATCTCTTTGGGGTACAAACCCAGCAGTGCTATGGCTGGATCAAAGGGTAGACATTCTTTTATCGTCCTTTGGGCATAGTTCCAAATTGCCCTCCAGAATGGTTGGATCAGTTCACAACTCCACCAGCAATGAATTAATGTCCCTACTTTGCCACATCCCCTCCAGCATTCATTACTTTCCTTTGCTATCATGTTAGCCAATCTGCTAGGTGTGAGGTGATACCTCAGAGTTGTTTTGATTTGCATCTCTCTGATTATAAGAGATTAAGAACACTTCTTAATGTGCTTATTAATAGTTTTGATTTCTTTATCTGAAAACTGCCTATCCATGTCCCTTGCCCATTTATCAATTGGAGAATGGCTTGGATTTTTGTACAATAGATTTAGCTCTTTATAAAATTGAGTAATTAAACCTTTGTCAGAGGTTTTTATGAAGATTTTTTCCCAATTTTTTGTTTCTCTTCTGATTTTAGTTACATTGGTTTTGTTTGTACAAAAGCTTTTTAATTTGATGTAGTCAAAATTATTTATTTTACATTTTGTGACTCTTTCTATGTCTTGCTTGGTTTTAAAGTCTTTCCCCTCCCAAAGGTCTGACATGTATACTATTCTGTGTTTACCCAATTTACTTATGGTTTCCTTCTTTATGTTCATGTGAGTCACCCATTTTGAATTTATCTTGGTGTAGGGTGTGAGGTGTTGATCAATTCCTAATCTCTCCCACACTGTCTTCCAATTTTCCCAGCAGTTTTTATCGAATAGTGGATTTTTGTCCCAAAAATCTTTGGGATTATCTTTGGGTTTATCGTATACTGTCTTGCTGAGGTCTCTAGCCCCCAGTCTATTCCATTGATCCTCCTTTCTATCTCTTATCCAGTACCAAATTGTTTTGATGACTGCTGCTTTGTAATATAGTTTAAGGTCTGGGACTGCAAGGCCCCCATTATTAGTGTTTTTTTTTTCATTATTTCCCTGGATATCCTTGATCATTTGTTATTCCAAATGAACTTTGTTATGGTTTTTTCTAAATCAGTAAAGAAATATTTTGGGAATTCCATGGGTATGGAAATAAATAGATAAATAAGTTTGGGTAGGATGGTCATTTTTATTATATTGGCTCATCCTATCCATGAGTAGTTAATGTTTTTCCAATTGCTCAAGTCTAGTTTTAGTTGTGTGGAGAGTGTTTTGTAGTTGTGTTCATATAGTTCCTGTGTTTGTCTCGGGAGATAGATTCCTAGGTATTTTATTTTATCTAAGGTGATTTTGAATGGGATTTCTCTTTCTAGTTTTTGCTGCTGAGCTGTGTTGGAGATATATAGAAATGCTGATGACTTATGTGGGTTTATTTTGTATCCTGCAACTTTGCTAAAGTTGTTGATTATTTCAATTAGCTTTTTGGTTGAATCTCTAGGATTCTTTAAGTAGACCATCATGTCATCTGCAAAGAGTGAGAGCTTGGTCTCCTCCTTGCCTATTTTGATGCCTTCAATTTCATTTTCTTCTCTAATTGCTACTACTAGTGTTTCTAGTACAATGTCAAATACTAGAGGTGATAATGGGCATCCTTGTTTCACTCCTGATCTTATTGGGAATGCATCTAGTTTATCCCCATTGCAAATGATATTAGCTGATGGTTTTAGATATATACTGTTTATTATTTTTAGGAATGACCCTTCTATTCCTATGCTTTCTAGTGTTTTTAATAGGAATGGGTGTTGTAGTTTATCAAAGGCTTTTTCTGCATCTATTGAGATAATCATGTGGTTCTTGCTGGTTTGCTTGTTGATGTGGTCAATTATGTGGATAGTTTTCCTAATATTGAACCAGCCCTGCATCCCTGGTATAAATCCTACTTAATCATGGTGAATGATCCCTCTGATCACTTGCTGGAGTCTTTTTGCTAGTATCCTATTTAAGATTTTTGCATCTATATTCATTAGGGAGATTGGTCTATAGTTTTCTTTCTCTGTTTTTGACTTGCCTGGTTTTGGAATCAGTACCATGTTTGTGTCATAAAAGGAGTTTGGTAGAACTCCCTCTTTGCTTATTATGTCAAATAGTTTGTATAGTATTGGGATTAACTGTTCTCTGAATGTTTGATAGAATTCACTGGTGAATCCATCTGGCCCTGGGGATTTTTTCTTAAGGAGTTCTTTGATGGCCTGTTGGATTTCATTTTCTGATATGGGATTATTTAAGAATTCTATTTCTTCTTCTGTTAGTCTAGGCAGTTTGTATTTTTGTATATATTCAACCATACCACCTAAATTGGTGTATTTATTGCCATATAATTGGGCAAAGTAATTTTTAATGATTGCCTTAATTTCCTCTTCATTGGAGGTGATGTCCCCCTTTTCGTCTTTGATGCTGTTAATTTGCTTTTCTTCTTTCCTTTTTTTAATTAGATTGACCAGTACTTTGTCTATTTTGTTTGTTTTTTCAAAGTACCAGCTTCTTGTCTTATTTATTAAATCAATAGTTCTATCACTTTCTATTTTATTAATTTCTCCCTTAATTTTTAGGATTTCTAGTTTGGTTTTCTGCTGGGGGGTTTTAATTTGATCGCTTTTGAGTTTTTTTATTTGCATTTCCAATTGATTGATCTCTGCTCTCCCTAGTTTGTTAATATAAGCATTCAGGGATATGAATTTACCTCTGATTACCGCTTTGGCTGCATCCCAAAAGGTTTAAAAGGATGTCTCGCCATTGTCATTTTCTTCGGTGAAATTATTAATTGTTTCTATGATTTCTTCTCTAACTAAACGATTTTGGAGTATCATGTTGTTTAATTTCCAATTAGTTTTTGATTTGGTTTTCCATGTACCATTACTGATCATTATTTTTATTGCCTTGAGATCTGAAAAGGCTGCATTTATTATTTCTGCTTTTCTGCATTTGTGTGCTATGTTTCTGTGACCTAATGTATGGTCAATCTTTGTGAATGTTCCATGTGGTGTTGAGAAGAAGGTGTATTCCTTTTTATCCCTATTTATTTTTCTCCATATGTCTATTAATTCTAATTTTTCTAAGATTTCATTCACTTCTTTTACCTCTTTCTTATTTATTTTTTTATTTGATTTATCTAAATTTGATAATGGTTCGTTTAAGTCTCCCACTAATATGGTTTTACTGTCTATTTCTTCCTTCAATTCTCCTAGTTTCTCCATTAAAAACTTGGGTGCTATATTATTTGGTGCATACATGTTGATTAGTGATATCTCCTCATTAACTAAAGTCCCTTTTAACAAAATATAATTACCTTCCCTATCCCTTTTGATCAGGTCTATTTTTGCTTTGGATTTATCATATATCATGATTGCCACTCCTGCCTTCTTTCTGTCAGTTGAGGCCCAGAAGGTCTTACTCCATCCTTTAATTCTGACCTTATGGGTGTCTACCCGCCTCATGTGTGTTTCTTGAAGACAACATATGGTAGGGTTTTGGATTCTAATCCATTCTGCTATTCATCTACATTTTATGGGTGAGTTCATCCCATTCATGTTCAAAGTTATGACGGTCACTGGTGGACTCCCTGGCATTTTGATATCCTTCCCTAATTCTAACCTTTCTTCTTCAGCTCTACCTTTTAGTCCAGTGATTTACTTTAAATCAGTCCCCCTTGTCCCCTCCTTTGATATGTTTCCCTTTCTAGCCCCTCCCTTTTTGTTCCCTCCCCCTCCCCCCTCTTCTTCCCTCCCTTTTTGTTTTCCCTCTCCCCCTCCCCCCTTGGTTTTCCCTTCTCCCTTCCCTTGTTGGGTAAGATAGAATTCATGATCCCAATGGATCTGGATGTTCTTCCCTCTCAGAGTTGATTTCCCTGAGAGTAAGGTTTAAGTAAAAACTCTCTTCCTCTCCTTCTTATAGGAGTTTTCTTCCCCTCCCCTTCCTGTGTGAATCTTTGTGTGAGAAAGATTTTTCTATTTGGTCTTTCTTTACCCCCTATTTACACATTACATTTTCCCCACATGTTAGTATACATAGATTGATATAAATGTAGTCCTTATAGAAGAGAGTTTGGGTAAAAGAAAAATAACATTTTTCTCCTTTTCCCTTTCCTTCATATTTACCTTTTCAGGTATTCCATGCTCTTTGTTTTTCGATATCGAACTTTCCACAGAGCTCTGGTCTTTTCTTTGCAAAAAGTTGGAAATCTTCTATTTTGTTGAATGCCCATACTTTCCCTTGGAAGTATATAGTCAGTTTTGCTGGATAGCTGATTCTTGGTTGAAGACCAAGCTCTCTTGCCTTTCTGAAAATCATGTTCCATGCCTTACGATCATTCAGAGTAGAACTTGCAAGGTCTTGTGTGACCCTGATTGGCATTCCTTTATATCTAAATTGTCTTTTTCTGGCTTCTTGTAGGATTTTTTCTTTTGTTTGAAAGCTTTGGAATTTGGCAATTACATTCCTGGGAGTTGTCTTTTGGGGATTTAGTGTAGAGGGTGTTCTGTGAGCTCTGTCAGTGGCTGTATTGCCCCCTTGTTCTAGAATCTCTGGGCAATTTTCTTTGATTATATCTTGTATCACGATGTTGAAATTGGTGTTTATTTCTGGCTTTTCTGGAAGTCCAATTATTCTTAAATTATCTCTTCTTCCTCTATTTTCCAAGTCTGTCACCTTGTCAGTGAGATATTTTATGTTCTCTTCTAA
Source organism: Monodelphis domestica (assembly GCF_027887165.1). NCBI lineage: Eukaryota > Metazoa > Chordata > Mammalia > Didelphimorphia > Didelphidae > Monodelphis > Monodelphis domestica. Next base: position 404,369,903 of record NC_077227.1, on the reverse strand, counting down.
TTTCTTGATCTTTTGGCTTTGCTTTATTGATTCTTGCTCTTTCACCTGCTCATTGTCTTCGAGTTGCCTAATTCTGACCTTTAAAGCCTGTTTTTCCTTTTCAGTTTGGTCACACCGGTTTTGTAGATGTGTGAATTTCTTTTGCATTATTTCCCACTTTTCCTCCCAGAAAGCTTCCATCTTTTTGATCCTTTCTGATTAAAATTCTTCATGGGTTTGTGGAGAGTTTCCATTTCCTTTGGAAGGTTTCAGAGCATTTGCTTGTGTTTCCTCTTCTATCTCCTCTGTATTTTGTATTTTTCCTCCATAAAATGTGTCCAAAGCCACCCCCTTCTTGTTTTTCTTGGAATTTTGGGGCTTTTGTGCTTCTGTGGAGTTTGCCATCTCTATCTGAGTGGGGAGGACTAGCTTTTCTTATCTCTGTCTGGTGTTCAGAGGTTTTAGCCCTAGGCAGATTGTCTGTTCTCTGCAGTTGTTGTTCTGTCTTCCCAGGGAAGTCAGGAATTGTTGGTGTTTCCCTGTTACTGCTCTCCTCAATTCCCTCCCGATGCTTCTCTGTTGCCTTACTTCCACACTCTGAGCCTGGCTCAGCCCTTTCCTCGAGATGTTTGTTTCTGTGCCTTAGCTGGCCAGGAGAGCCAGCACTCTGATGGGGGAGGGGCCGCAGCTTCCTGGAGCTCCAAGGGCTCCTGATAAGATTAATTTTCTCTGGGTTGAACTGAGTATGCTTTGAGGCAGGGACCTTGAGACTTGGATGGAAGGATCCAGCCAGGGGGCTGCAGGCTCCCCCGTCTCTTTCTGTTTCCTTGCTGTCTGGGTGCCCCGGCGACTGGGTCAGGTTGTTTTTAGGATGTGGCCTTCAGAATAGCCGGCCCTGAGGCTCTGAGGTTCCCTCTGCTGCCTCGGACTCAGAGCTCTGGGTTGGGGGGATGGGTCCTGGGATCTTCCTTCTGCCTACACCTTAGGTCCAAGTGATCTCCTGTTCTGGCTTTTGGGGGGGCTGTACCTTTTGATTCAGGTCCAGGTCCAGGAGGAGGATTCCCGGGGTCTATGCTGTTGTTTGTTTTGAATTTTGGTGCCTTAGGAGCATATAGTTTGAGTTCAGTAGGGAAGGGTTTCTGGAGATCTGAACTTTAGCTTTCTCTAAGCCGCCATCTTGACCGGAAGTCTCCTCTTCTTTTTAAATATCACTTTCATTACCCTCCCAATCCCCTTCTAATTTCTTCTCTCTCTTGTAACAAACAAAGTATGGTCGATCCAAATAAATTCACCTACTGACCACATCTAAAAATGTATCACATTCTGTACCTCTAATATATCAACTATGTCAAATAGTAGGAAGCAAGGTTCATCATAAGTCTTATGGAGATGTGATTGGTCCCTGTGTTGAACATAATTCTTAAGACTTTCACATTTTTCCTAGCTGTGTGACTCTGGGCAAGTCACTTAACTCCAATTGCCTAGCCTTACTCTTCTTCTGCCTTTGAATCTATTCTAAGACAGAAGGCAAGAGTTAAAAAAAAAAAGACTTCCACAGTTGGTGAATGACTTATCTATTCTCAGCAATACAGTGACTCAAGACAATCCCAAAGGACTCTTGATAAAAAAAAATACCTTATGCCTCCAGAGAAAGAATTGATGGAGTCTGAATGCAGATTGAAACATACCATTTTTCACTATTTTATTTATAGATTTTTTTATGTCTTCTTCAAAAACATGAATTTGGAAATGTGTTTTGTAGGATCACACATGTAAAAGCAATATCAAGTTGCTTATCATGTCAGGGAAGGGGAGGGGAGAGGTGAGTGGGAGGGAGAGAATTTGGAACTCAAAATGTTAGAAAATGAATGCCCAAGATTGTTTTTACATGTAATTGGGAAAAATAAAACATCGCTGAAAGGGGGAAAAAAGTACTTTCACAGTTTTACTTTATGATATTGTAGTCAGTATATATATTATTCTCCTGTTTCTGTTCTTTTCACTATGCATTAGTTTCCAAAAGTCTTCTCAGGTTTCTCTGAATCTCTCCCTTTAGACATTTCTTATGGGAAGATAACACTCCATTACATCAATAGCCATAATTTGTTCAGTCATTGCCTAATAGATGAAAGCGTATTTTGTTCCCCCTCCCCTTTTATTTTTTGTTGCTATAAAAGATGCTGCTCTATAGATTATGGTGGCTTTTCCTTTTTCCTTTGATCTCTTTAGTAGTGACATATTTGGTCAAATAATATACGTAATTTGATGAACTTTTGAGTTTCATTGAAAATTACTTTCTACCAAGTGTGTTAATGTTCATGTGCCTGTTCTTCCATAGCTTCTCCAACAATTGTCATTTTGTTTTTTTTATATCTTTGCTAATCTAATATGTGAGAGAGAACCTCAGAATATTTTAAATTTGCATTTCTCTAACTTAGTAATTTGGAACATTTTTTCATATGATTGTTTCATATGATTGTTGCTAAATTTCTTTCTTTGAAGATTGTCTTTCATATCTTTTGGACATTTATTTAGTAGAGAATGGCTTTCGTTCTTTTATATTTGAATCATTTCCTTATATACTTTGAATATGAGATCTTAATCAGAGAAATTTTCTGCAGGATTTTCCTCCTAGTTACCTATTTCCCTTCAAATTCTAACTATTAATTTTATTAGTAGAAAACTTTTTCCATTTTAATCAAAATTGTCCACTTTATTTCCTGTGATCCTCTCTGTCCCATGTTATATCAAGAACTCTTCCCCTATCCATAATTATAAAAGTAATTCCCTTTCCTACTTCTCTAATTTATTTATGATATAATATTTTATATTTACATCATATGTCCATTTAAAGCTTATTTGTTGTATATATGGTATAAAATGTTGGTCTAAATTTAATTTGCACCAGATTTCTTTTCATTTCCTAGCAACTACTACTGAAGAGTGAATCCTTACTCTAGTAGTTATAGAACTTTGAACTCTTGAACACTATCCTGCTATTTTATATTATTTCTGGATAACTAATGTGTTTAACCCAGCACCAAATAGTTTTTATGCTCACTGCTTTGTCATATAGTATAATATTTGGTATTGCTAGGACTCCCTTAACAATTTTTTCATTGAGATTCATAACTTTTTGCTCTATCTTGTAAAAATTAAAATTAATGTATAATAATTAAAATATTATGTTTAAAAGAGATTTATTAATTATCATTAGAAATAAAGGAATAAAAAAGGTAACAAAACCATGTGCCCATGGCTAATCAACCTGTTAAAAATCCCCACTTACAACCACCATGGTCGCTGACAGGAAGCAAAAAGCCCAGACCAGGAACACCCACTGAATTTATCCCTCTGTCTACAGGAACTGTGTCGGGTTGAATGTGTTTGTTTTGTATGTATACTCTTGCCAAAAGGGACTTCCCCCTAACTGGCCTTTTGTCAATGCACCTAGAAATCATTGATTTTGTACTTTTCCCTTTTATACCCAAATTATTATAGTTTAAAAGTTGGTTATGTTTACAAGATCCATTGGAGAGACCACTCTTCCACCGGATCTCAGGAGTGAATGTATAATTGGAAATCTGTTACCCTAAAAACTTCATTTCCTGGGAGTCCACTGACTTCCTGTTGTTATGTACTTCCTGTAGACAGGGGATATTAGTCAGTGGCATTGCTGGTCCTGGGGCTCTTTGCTTCCTATTGGTGACTGTGATAGTAAGCAAGGATTTTGAACAGGCTGATTCACCATGGGCATGTGTTTTTTTTTATTTTGTTACCTTTTTATTCCTTTATTTCTAATGATCATTAATAAATTTCTGAAAATATAATATTTTTAATTATTTGACATTATTAAATTTAATTTTTATAATCTGAATTTTGTTATTATTGTGTCTTATTCTACAAATTAACCATTTATTTGGTATCTTGTTATGGTACTAAATTTGTAATTTGACTCAGGTAGTATTGTCATTTTATTATATTGCCATAGCCTCACCATTAGGAATTAATATCTGTACAATTGTCAAGGTTAATCTTTATTTCTGTAATGAGAATTTTGTAATCATATTCACATAACCAAGACTGCATGGTTTGGTAGCTATACTTGAAATATATTTTATACATTCTGTAGTTATTTTGAATGGATTGCTTTCTCTACTTTCATGATGGAATTTGTTGATAATTTTCAGAAAGGCTGATGAATTTTGTGGATGCTCTGAGCTGAGTTTGACTCAAGTCAATTCCTTGATAGTTTATGTTCAATATTTGAATGAAACGGGACACTGGTAGGTCATTCAAAAGTTAACAAAAGGAGATTTACTGAGTCATAGCAAGAAATTTATATTCAACAAGGTTATGCATTAAAGATAACCCAAATTAATTTAACTGAGCAAAGCTATCCTGCCTCAGACTTGCCCATCATGTTCTGCCAGTTAAGCATCAAACATCCCCTAGAGATCTTGATATCTGTTTTTTTTTTTTTAATTTTTTACTCAGGCAACCACGAAATGATGTCAATTGCCTAAACCATTAGTCTCTTCAGGCCATCAAATCCTGAGGATGTTTTCAATACCTTTTAAGGAATATCTCACCACCTAACTTATATAAAAGGTACAGTTATTATATTGTCCCACTATGATGGGTTTATTTTATATTGAGATATTTGTTTAATGTTATTGTTTGGTTGTATTTTGATGTCATTATAGTAATAGGACTCATATGGAGTCACTTAGGCTAAGTGGTCCTAATCATAAACATGGAGAAGCAAAACAGTTTGTCCTTATCTGCTGTTAATTCTGTAGCAAGCAGATAAGGCTTAACATTTTGTTTTTTGCTTTCTTTTTTTATTATTTTTTCAATTAAGGCTTGACTTTTTTGATAGGATAAACTCTTGATTTGCTCCAAGAACCTTGAGTCATTCTCTTTCTGCTGCCTTAGTTAATATTAGATCTTTCCATCAGTTTGTGGTCCTGAGATAGAAACTCTTCTTGAGCTTCTTCCAAGCTTGATATGGATGAAAAACTCCTTAATTTTTCCATCAACAGAAACTCTTCTTGAGCTTTGTCCAAGCTTAATATGGATAGGGAACTCCTTTAATTTTTCCATCGCATCAGAGTCTAATTAGGAATGTCCTTTCCTTCATCTGGCACCAATTGCCTATTCTCAAGCAAATCCATTCTGAGAGTATATAATCTTGCCACCTGAACTCCCAGTTGGGAATGTGTTCTATCCCTAACCAGTCTCTCTCACCCTTGGGCTGGATTGAGTTTCTTACATGGGGGGACAAAACTCTTTCTTTATATTGTCATATTCTGTGTTCATGTGCCTTATTTGTCTGCTTGTTATATTGCATAACAATAAATTTATCTAGGATACAGAGCCTTTCTCTGAGGAAAGACTGCTTGAGGCCAGGCTGAGGTCTTCTGTCTGCAGAGGGAATCTACCACTTCCTGCTGCCTTCTCATATTTTCCCCAGATGAGAAGACCTCAAATGATGGGTTCATTAATGCCCAGAGTCTTCCATCTCCTGCTGGATGTCTGCTTGGGGCCAGGCTACACATCTTCTTTCTGGCCCAAAGCAACTAGCCAACACAAAACATCTTCCACTCCCTGCTGCCAGTCCACTCTCCCAACTGGGATGCAGAGATCCTCTGGTGAATAGAAGAATAACCTTCCATTCAATGACAGGCCTCCTATTTCCTGGTGTACCTGTCTATTGTAGGTAAAGGAGTGGTGCCCCTCCACCAAGTGATGAACCTTCATATCCCAGTGACTCTGAATTCCTACAGATTGTCATCTAAACCCCACTCAACCACCCCATACTATCTGATTTCTCATTCTTATCCCCTTCAACTCTCTATCCCAAAGTTTTATCCTAATTCCACCCCAGCCCACTGGTATTCCAGTTCCATAGGCAACAAACTTCCCTTCATCTTAAATTTATTCTTCTCAAGGAAAGAAGACAGACAGACAGACAGACAGACAGAAGGGAAGAAAGGAAGGAAGGAAGGAAGGAAGGAAGGAAGGAAGGAAGGAAGGAAGGAAGGAAGGAAGGAAGGAAGGAAGAAAGAAAGAAAGAAAGAAAGAAAGAAAGAAAGAAAGAAAGAAAGAAAGAAAGAAAGAAAGAAAGAAAGAAAGAAAGAAAGAAAGAAAGAAAGAAAGAAAGAAAGAAAGAAAGAAAGGAAGGAAGGAAGGAAGGAAGGAAGGAAGGAAGTTCCTCCATGAGAATATAAGCTCTTAGAGAGTAGGAATTGTTTCATTCTTTAGCTTTGTATCACAAGTGCCTTGTATAATTCCTGGCACATAGTAGGTGCTTAAACTCTTGTTGATTAATAAAATTTAATAACATATTAAAGTAATTTGCTTTATGTATAGCAACTTAAATTGCTATATATATAAATATATAGCAATATATATATTATATATATTGCTATATATTTATATAAATTTTGCTATATATTTATATAAATTTATATAAATTTGCTATATATAAAATATATAGCAAAAATATATATAAATATATATATAAATATATAAATATATTAAAATATAAATATAAAATTTTTAAATAATCATCTCAGCTTCTCTGAGTTGAAATCCAGTGGCCCGTTCTTCTAAATCACACATCAGATGTATAGTCATTCGCATGTCTTATACTAAAGTGTTTTCAGCTAAGGAGGCCTTTCCATGCTTTTTGCGCTGTAGCATATCTCTGCTTACCGTGTTATGTCCAAGGAAATGGAAAGTGGTGAGACTGTCCTTGTAAGCCCTGCAATCAGACTACAGTAGAGCTGCTGGTTTCTCAATGGATAGAGTTGTGGGCTTGGCATCAGGAAGCCCCAAGTTCAGATTCAGCCTTAGAGACACTAGTTGTGTGACCTTGGGCATGTCAACCTCTCAGCTTCAGTTTCCTTATCTCTAAAATGGGAAGAATAACGCACCTACTTCATGGAGCAGTTGCAAAGAATGTGAGCTAATATTTGTTAATCAATTTCCAAGCCTTTAATGGCTGTATACGTGCTAATTATTGGAGACAATACCTTTCTCCTGACCTCACAGACCAACAGCACTATAGCCCAGGGGCTACCTCACTAGAACAGGCGAGTTCCAGCCAACACCCCCCACCCGCTGCCTGCCTGGAAGAAGAGACGTCAGCAGGGGACCCCCTCCCTAAATGTGTCATTCACGGCTAATCAACTGGAGCTGGAGAGGGCCCTTTCCTGCATGGCAACGAGAGTAGAAAGTCTATTAATTACCATCTTCCTGGAAGCCTGGCTCCTGTCCCCCTCAGATCAGCCGAGTGTGTAATGAAAAAGAGGAATGAAACAGACTTCGCCTGGCCCAGGGGGAATCACACAACTAAGTGAAAGATGAGCTCTGGGAAAACAGGCTGAGGGGAGGGTCAGGCGAGGAGAGAGCGAGCCAATGAGTTCATTTAAAAAGAATAAGACACTACTGATGGCAAAATGATCTCTCCCCTTTCTTCTTCCTCAGGCGGGAGGGTGATTCCCTGCCTGCCTCCCTCCCTCCCTCCCTCCTTCGTCTTCTCTGGCCTCCCAGTCTCCTCCATCCTAATTCAAATAGGTTCTATAAGGTCATTGCCACCTGTCTGGCAGCCTTTTCCCAGCTGTAGCCACTGTAGACTGGTAATAAGGCATCTTCCAGACAGCAAGGAGGGAAAGGGCCCTCTTTTTGCTCAGGGTACCCCAGTAGGGTTCCTTATCTCTGGATGTTTTTACATCATTTGTCTTCCTAGCCATCAGGCTTTCCTGCCTCTTGGGGACTGATCAGTGAAGCAATGGCAAGGATAATTTAGAGCAGGAGACTTGGGTCCAAGTTTTGGAATAGGACAATAGGAATTCGATTGAGAAGGGATCCTTGATATCATCTAGTCTCATCTCTTATTTTGAAGTTGAAGAAACTGAGGCTCCAGGGAGGTAAGTTAAGTGACTTGGTCAAGGTCACACAAATAATAAGAGGCAAAGACAGATCTCTCTATAAATTCAATGATCTTTTTCTATCACATCATGCAATTATTTCACTCTTCTGAGTCTCATTCTGGATTCCTTATAATAATACTTCATTTTTATATACATGTATATTTTTATTTCTATATATATGTGTGTGTATATATCCTAACTTACATTGTGCTTTTAGATCTACAAAGTGTTATAAAAATATCTCATTTATCCATATGCCAACCCTGGGAGGCAAGTGCTACTATTATCTCTCCCATTTTACACATGGGGAGACTGAGGTTAAGTGACTTGCCCAGGGTCACACAGCTAGTAAGTGTTTAAAGCTGCATTTGAATTCAGATTTCTCTTACCTCCAGATTTAATACCTTATTCACTGTGATCCTAGCTGCTTCTGTAAAACAGGTATAATAGTACCTGTGTAAAGTACCTCACAAGGTTATTATGAGAAAAGTATATTGTAAACTCTCAAGTGCTATGTATATTTAATTATTAAGAGTAATGGGGGAAAACACAACTGGAAAGCACAGTGAATGATAGACCCAGAGTCAGGAAAACCTGGGTTCATATCTTCCCTCAGACAATTCCTAGCTGTATGACCCTTGGCAAGTCATTTAACTCATTCTGCTTAACCCTTGCCTTTCTGTCTTAGAGTTGTTACTAAGACAGAAAGTATGTTTTTTTAAAATAAGTAATGAGAAGACAGTAGAGAGTACATGACGACTGTGTGCCAGATGGCAGTTTGTAGTCAAAAGAAAGTTTACCTCTAAACCAAGAAGTCCTGAATTCAAGTTCTGCTTCCAACATCCTGAGTATGACCCTGGGTTCTTCTAGACCTAGAGCAGTGATGGCAAACCTTTTAGAGACCAAGTGCCCAAACTACAACCCTCACACTCCATGTGAGCTCCCCCACCATACCCCAGACAGGGGAGGGAGGAAGCACTCCCATTGGGCTGCTGAGCAGAGGGGCGGGTCCTTGGGCACATGGAGAGGGGGAAGGGAGCAGCCTCATCCAGCAGGCCCCAGCATAGGTGCCATAGGTTTGCCAACACGGACCTATAGTATAAGTGACTTGCTCAGGACCATCTAACCATTGTATGCCAAAGGTAACACTTGAACCTAGTTGTTCTTGGCTAGCTCTCTATCTACTCTATGATGTAGAAATATAAAAATAAAAAAGGAGAACTCAGTAATAGGAATTGTGTAAGTATCTATGTTCAGTTAAGCCAAAGTCCATAGGGGAGACAAGAACTAGAAAAGTGTAATGCCAGGGCCTTCAAAGCTTGTCTGTCGGGGGCAGCTGGGTAGCTCAGTGGATTGTGAGCCAGGCCTAGAGATGGGAGGTCCTGGGTTCAAATCTGGCCTCAGACACTCCCCAGCTGTGTGGCCCTGGGCAAGTCACTTAACCCCAACTGCCTAGCCCTTACCCCTCTTCTGCCTTGGAGCCAATATACAGTATTGACTCCAAGACAGAAGGTGAGGGTTAAAAAAAAAAAGCCTGTCTGTCTATGACCTTTGTGAGAAAGAGATTCCATCTGAGTCCTGCTACCAAATGTGGTCTGAAGGCAAGGTGGCATAGGACACAGGGATCTTGTTATTATCTGTCCCTTAGTTGGTATAGAAGCAGCCTTTACTGAACTTATTTGCTTGACTATTGTGTTGATTTAGAATCTTGAACCCTAGAGACTACATAATAATTGGAGTACTGGATATTAATTTTCATCTTTACACTATGCATGTTTGTAACAACACTAGGCTTTCTTGCTTTCTCAAGGAGTGGAGGGTGGAAGGAAGGTGGGAGGGAGAGAAAGTGGTTTTTATCTGAAAATCACATTTAATTTATTTTTTTTAAATTAGGATTCCAAGGGGTAGGTGAAGAGGGAGTACATTCCAGGCATAGGGAACAGCCTGGGCAAAAGCACAGAGACGGTCAGTCAGTCACTTTTGGCAAGTACTGATTAATGTGCTAGGTTCTGTACTTATTACTGAGAATACAAAGAAAGCCAAGAGACTGAAACAGTTTGACTGGAACACAGAGTACCTGAGGAGGAGTGACATATAATAAGCTCAGAAAGAATAGAACTAGAAGCTCAGAAAGTTAGGGCGAAGTTGATTGCTAACAGGCTTTATATGAAAGGTGTCAAACAAGCACTCTGGACATTCCCAATTGCAACCTGAACAAGATTAAAATGTAATTGGGAAATAAATAAATAAAAATACAATAGAACCTAGGTAATATTAATATGTAGTTTTCTAAGTCAGTAGGGAAATTTGTATAAGGTTTAGCCACCCCCCTAGTTTTTTTTTTCATTTGACACCACTGCTTTAAAAAGAATACTAGAGTAATTTATATTTATTCAGAGTTTATAGGGAGCCACTGGACTTGATTTGAGTAGGGGAGTGTCATGATCAGATGTGAACTGTATTGTATTTTATTTTTTTGAAAACTATTACTTTCTCGGGCAGCTGGATGGCTCAATGGATAGAGAACCAGTCCTAGAGACAGGAGATCCTGGGTTCAAATTTGACCTCAGATACTTCCTAGCAGTGTGACTTAACAAGTCACTTAACCCCAATTCCCTAGCCCTTACTACTCTTCTGCCTCAGAACGAATTCTAGGACAGAAGGTAAGGGTGTAAAGAGACAAAAAACCCTTACATTCTCTGTTAGTAACAACTCTAAAATAGAAGGGAAAAGCTAGGCAAACAGGGTTAAATGATTTTCCCAGGGTCACTCAACTAGCAAGTGTCTGGGTCCAGGTGGGAATCCAGATTCTCCAGACTCCCACCTCTATCCACTGTACTACCTGGGAGCCCCAAACCTAAACTTTGCAGAGACCAATTAGGGGGCTATTGAAGAAGTACAGGCAAGAGGTAATGAAGGTCTAAACTATCCAGCTGCCTGTGTGAATGGAAAGAAAGAAGTGGTGGAATTTGGGGTTTTTTTCTTATCTCAGAAGAAAAGAGTCAACATAAAAATAGTGGGCTCATTTTTACTACTTTCATATTATCTAGAAACCTCTGGTTTTCTAGAATTTCTATTATAAACTCTAAATCTTCCAGCAATGATCTTTCCACAGGCAGGAGTGGCTAGGTCCAAAGGAGAGCCTACTGAGCTGTCAGTGCCACAGAGGGCTTCCTTTTGCCTACTCAAATCAAAAAACCATAACTGCCAAACAGACCATCTTCGCTCTCTCTACACCAAAGGAGAGTAGCCATGGATTCGTAGGTTTTTAGATTTTCCCAAGTAGGAGACTTCACAACCTTTTGATTATCTTCACTCTGATAAATAAAACTGCAAAGGCTATGACTCCCAATTGGTGTAAAAGTATTGAAATTCAGCCTTGATCTGTAATAGGAGAGTCCAAAAGCAAAGTGAATCCTAGGTCCAGGGAGGGAACTGTCAGCTCCCAAGTGACATTCCCCATTTTTCTCCCTTTATTAAACATTTGAGAAGGATGTTAAAAAACTAAAGTGTAGAGGGCAGCTAAGTGGCTTAGTGGATAGAGAGCCAGGCCTGGAGACAGGTAGCCCTGAGTTCAAATCTAGCCTCAGATACTTCCTGGCTGTGTGACCCCGGGCAAGTCACTTATCCCCCATTGCCTAGCCCTTACTATTCTTCTGCCTTGGAACCAATGGGATTTTTTAAAAGATGGAAGTGAAGTTGTTTGTTTAAACAAAAAACAAAAACTAGGGCATAGTCAGAGGAGGATAAATAGTTTAGTTTAGTTTAGTAGTAGTCTCTCGGTAACCGAGGATGACGATTGTCTTTGTTGCATTTTCATGTATGGTGTATAGATGAGTGTGCACAAAGGCACTTGTGCATGAAAGAGATTTAAGTAGAAAAGTCGATGCACAGAGACAGTCCCACTCTCTCGGCGTTGGAAGCCTGGGTCCAGTGGCACGAAAAGTCGTTACACCTGGAGACTTCCTCAGCTGCATTGGATGGCCGTGTTGTCTTTTGTGCTCCAACACGCCCTAAGCACTCCACAGTGCTTTGCTGCATCGCCATCTCAGATGTTGAACCTTCTTATTGGTTTCTTCCGCCTGTTCTGCCGAAGCAGTCTTCACATGCTGGGTGAGCAAAGCCCTGGTTCACCAGGGGTCGACGACCTGATGGCTACCCTCACAAGGTTTAGCCGGCCTGTCAAAGCCATTGCTTCTGGAGATTCTACCAGAGGGGGCACTTTGAATGCTTAGCCAAAAGAAGAGAAGACTTGGGGCATTGGAGAGAGGAATATAATTATTCTCAGGAATACCTGAAGGGTTGTTATGTGGAAGAGGTATTAGGTTGCCCCATAGGGAAGAACTAGGAGTAAAGAGTATAAATTGTGGGATGGTAGATTGAAGCTCCGTGTAGCAATGGCCATCTCATGGCACACATATGGAGGTAAACTTGGTTACATGAGGAATACTTTTCTGACCCTCAGAGCTATCCAAAAGCAGAATGTGTTGTTCAGGAAGGAGGTACACTCCCCATGACTTGTAGTCTTCAAGTGCTAAGAGTGTTATAAACAGGTAACACTCCTGTATCACTCTCATTTCTTTTCCAATTTTTCTTCTACCTCTCTTATTTGATTTCCTCCTCCATTAATTATTTTTGGATTTGAGAGAAATTCATATTCTTCTTGGAGATTTTGGATTCAGCAGTACTGACTTTTTTGTGTTCTTCTAAGTTTGAGTCTACTCTGTAACCAAAATAATTTTCTATGTTGAGTTTCTTTTTTTGTTGTTTGCTCATTTTCCTGCCTTTCCTTCCAGATCATATGTTCTTCCCACAAAGGAGAGTAATCATGAATTCTCATGTCTCCCTTGAGCTCATTTATTTCCTTTTTAGAGTTTCCCAATTAGGATACTTGACAGCCCTTTGCAAGGAATTCCAGAAAAGAACAGGAGTATTAAGATTCAACAGGCACAGGGTGGAGCCAAGATGGTGGAAAAGGTACAGAGACCCATCTGATTTCTACCAAATTACCCTCCAAAAAGGAATGATATAATGCCTAAAAAATGAATTCTAGAGTAGCATAATCCACAAAAAAGAATAAAAGGTGAGATAATTTTTCAGCCCAAAATAACAGAAGGCCAGCATGAGGAATCTAATGCACTGGGGTGGAAGTGAAGCCCTGCAGGCCAGGGGAGGTCCCCACCAAGGCAACAGGCCTTGTATCAACTGAAGTAGCAGCCAAGGTTTCCAGAGCTCTCAACCACATACAGTAAGGAGGTTCAAAAGGAGATTTCAGGGGTTCCTTTGTTGGCTCTCGGTGTAAGACCCTTGTCATATTGCCCTGTCCATAAGCAGAACCAGGTCACAGTTGCAGGGGGAGGAAGAGTACCAACATACACCAGAACTTGAAGCTACAGGGGAGCAAAGGACCCTGGTCACAGTTCCAAGGGGTAAAAGAGTGCTTGGGGCTTCTCACTGACCAGGACACATGTCAAGAGAATATTAAACACACCTTGGAAGAACTGAAAATAGATAGATCCCCAATGCCAGCTCTGAAGGCAGCTGCACAAAGAACCTGAAGCTTAGAATGATGTTTCTTTCACCACAGTTATAGAGCCTAACTTTAACATTTTTTTCTTAACGAAAGGAAAAGAAAAAAAATCGGGAAAATGAGAAAATAACAAAAAAAGAAACTCAACATAGAAAGTTATTGTGGTGAAAGGATAGATTCAAATTCAGAAGACAACAAAGTCAACATAGCTACATCTGAAATTTCAATGAGAAAAATGAATTGCTCTCAAGCCCCCCCCCAAAAAATTAATGGAGGAGCTCAAAAAGGATTTTAAAAATCAAATAATATAGATAGAAGAAAAATTGAGAAAAGAAATGAGAGTGATACATTAAAATCATGGGAAAAGGGTCAACAACTTGGTAAAGGAGGCACAAAAAATACTGAAGAAATTAATATCTTAAAAAATAAAATTGGCTAATTGGCAAAAGATTCACAAAATTCCAAAGAAGATAAGACCTTCTTAAAAAGCAGAATTGACCAAATAGAAAAAGATATATAAAAATGCACTGAAGAGAAAAACTTCTTGAAAGACAGAATTGACTCTTTGGGAAAAAAAGGTACAAAAATTCACTAATGAAAAGACTCTTTACAAAATAGAATTGGCCAAATGGAAAAGAAGGTTCAAAAGCTCACTAATAAAGTCATGCTTTAAAAACTTAGCATTGGGCAAATGGAAGCTAATGATTCCATGAGACATCAAGAAACAAAGTCAAAAGAACTGATTCAACCATTCTAAAGGGCAATTTGAAACTATGCCCAAAGAGCTATAAAAAATGCATATCTTTTGATCAAATAATACCACTACTACGTCTATATCCCAAAGAGATCAAAGAAAAGGTGAAAAGACCTGCTTGTATGAAAATATTTATAGCTGCTCTTTTTGTGGTGGCAAAGAATTGGAAATTGAAGAGATATCTGTCAATTATGGAATGGATGAACAAATTGTGGTATATGGTGGTAATGGAATACTATTTTACTCTAAGAAATTATGAACAGGATGATTTCAGAAAGAACTGGAAAGACCTAAATGAGCTGATAGAGAGTGAACTAAAAGCAGAACCAGGAGAATACTGCATATAGTAACAACAATATTGTGGAATGATCAACTGTGATAGACTTAGCTCTTCTCAGCAATACAATGATCCAAGGAAATTTTGGGGAAGTTTTGACAAAGAATGCTATCCATGTCCAGAGAAAGAACTGTTGGAGTAAGAAGTCAAATGAAAGAATACAATTTTTCATTTGTTCTATTCAGGTTTTTGTGTGGGGTTTGGGGTTTTATGATTATTCACTTATAAAAATGAATAATATAGAATTGTGTTTTGCATGATAAAACATGTATAGCCCAGATCAAATTGTTTGTTAGCTCTGAGAATGGGGAGGGAAAGGAGGAAGGGAGATAATTTGGGTCATATAACTTTGGGAAACATGTGGAAATTTGTTATTACATGTAATTGGTTAAATAGATAAATAACAAAGTCAAAAGAATGAAAAAAGAAGAAAATGTGAAATATCTCATGGGAAAAACAATTGACCTGGAAAATAAATTCAGGAGAGATAATTTAAGAATTAATGGACAACCTAGAAGCCATGAGCTAAAAAAAAGAGCTTAAAGGTCATTTTTCACGGAATCATCAAGGAAAACTACACTGATATTCTAGAACCAGAGGGCAAAATAGAAATCAAAAGAATCCACCAATCACCTCCTGAAAGAGATCCCAAAAAGATAACTTACAGTAATAGTATAGCTAATTTCAAAGCTCCAAGTCAAGGGGAAAATAATTCAAGCAACCAAAGGAAGCAATTCACATATCATGGAGCCACAGTCAGGATAACATAAGACTTATCAGCTTCTATATTAAAGGATCAGAAGGCCTAGAATATGATACTACATAGAGCAAAGGAGCTAGAACTTCAACCAAGAATAATTTGCCCCACAAATTTGAGCATAATCCTTCAGGGGGAAAGTGGATATTCAATGTAATAAAGAACTTTCAAACATTCTTGATGAAAAGAACAGAAATGAATGGAAAATTTGACTCTCAACTACAAGACTCAAGAGAATAATAAAAAGGTAAACTGGAAAAAGATGTCAAAGGACATTCAATAAGGTTAAATTGATAACATCCCTACATGGGGAAATGATTCTTGTATCACCAAGAACTTTTTAATTATTAGAGCAGTTAGAAGGGATATACATAGAGAAAGGGTGAGGGTATGAGTTGAATATGAGATGCTATAAAAATAAAATAAAATTAAGGCTTGAGAAAAAATAATGTATTGGGAGGAGAGGGAAGGGGAAAATAGAATGGGGTAAATTATTGCACATAAATGAGGCATAAAAGAGCAGTCACAGTGGAGGGGAAGATGGGGGAAGTGGGGAAGAGAACATGTGAGTCTTGCTCATCAGAACTGGCTCAATGAAGAAAGACCAAACACAATTAATCGAGTATAGAAAGCTGTCTTATCCTACAAGAAAATAGAAGGGGAAGGGGATAAAAAAAGGAGGGGTTGATAGAAAAGAGGGCAAATTAGGAGAGAAGGAAGTCAGAAACTAAAGAGGGGTTAAATAGGTGGAAAGTAATACACAGTAACCATAATAGTGCAAAAAATATGTACAAGTCTCTAAGAAAGGCCTCATTTCTCAAATATAGAGAAATGAGTCGGTTATATAAAAATACAAGTCATTCCCCAATTGATTAATGGACAGTTCTCAAAGAAAGTAAAGTCACCCAAAAAAAATGCTCTAAATCACTGTTAATTAGAGAAATGCAAATTAAAGCAACTCTGAGGTACCAGCCCACACCTATCAGATTGACTATTGAGACAAAAAAGGAAAATGACAAAACTTGGAGAGGTTATGGAAAAGCTGGGATATGGATTGTGTGATTTGTGAACTGATTCAATCATTCAGGAGAGCAATTTGTACCTATACCCAAAAGGCTATAAAATAGTATATACTCTTTGACAGAGCAATACCATTACTAGATTTTTATCCTAAACAGATAAAAAAAATTAAAAGGGGAAAGACCTGTATGTACAAAAATATTTAAAACAACTCTTTTAGGGACACAAAGATTTGGAAAGTGAGGGGATACCCACCAATTGGGGAATGGCTAAGTTATAGTATATGATTGTAATGGAGTACTGTTGTGGTGTAGGAAATGGCAAGCAGTAGGAGCTCAGAAAAACATGGAAAGGCTTATATGAACTGAAATGAAATAAATAGAACCAGGAGAACATTGTACAGTGATGGGAATACCTTACAATGAACAACTGTGAATAACAGCTATTCTCAGCAATACAATGATCTAAAACTATCCCAAAGGACTCATGATAAAAAATATCTGCTTCCAGAGGGAAAGAAATGATTCCAGACCAAAAAAAACTTTTTTCACTTTTTAATTTTTTTTCTATTTGAGTTTCCTTTTGCAAAAAGATAATATGGGGAAATGTTTTATGTGATTGCACATGTAAAATCTATAAAAGATTGCTTACCATCTCAAGATGGGGATTGAGAGAGAATTCAAGACTAAATATTTTTTATAAATGTTGGAAATTGTTTTTACATGTAATTGGGAAAATAAAATAAAATTTATCACCTTAAAAATTCAATAGACAAGGGGAAAAAAGATGCAGTGGGCACCTAGATGGAACAGGAGGTAGAGTGCCAGACCTGAAGTCAGGAAAATGGGTTCAAATCTGGTATCAGACATTTACTAGTTGTGTAACCTCAGGTACTTAACATGTTTGCCTCAGTTTCCTTGCCTGTTAAATTAGCTAAAGAAGGAAATGGAAAACCACTCTAGTATCTTTGCCAAGAAAAGCCCAAAAGGGATCAGGAAAAGTCAGACACAACTGAAAAAAAAAGAACTGAACACACAATGACTAAGAATCAAGGAATTCTATGATAGAAAGAAAGGATGAGGTAGTCACATGATAAGAGTGAGGAATGACAGGTGGACACACAGAGTGATCCATTGGTACCATTAAGAGAATCAGAGGAAGATCTCAGTTGCAATATGTCCAAAACAGAACTCATTATATTTGTCCTAAAGCCCACCCTTCTAAATTTCCTATTTTTTCTTGATATCATCACTATTTTTCTAGTCAGTCAGGTTCGTAACATTAGCGTGATTCCTGATATTTCCCTCTTTCTCAATCCTTTTAGCTAATCAGCTGCCAAGCCTTATTGATCCTTTGTCCTCAGCATCTCTCTTATCAGTCCTCTTCTCACCATTCACATAGCCTCTGCTGTTAAGTTGTGGCAAAGGTACCAATCTGATTTGGCAAAATCTCCTCCTCATAGCTCCTGACGAAGATGAAGTCATACTTCTGGTCTGATCTATATCTATATCCATGTCTACTAGAAAACAGGAAAATGAACTAGGAATACTAAGGCAAAAATGAAACAACTTCTGCCATGAAGAAATTTATCTTCTAATGGAAAGCACTCCCCTCATCTCTGCCTCCCAGAATCTCTAGCTTCCTTCAAAGCACAGCTCAGAGTTATCTCCTTCATGACAGGCTTTTCCCAATTCAACCAACCATTAGAGCGCTTTCTCTTGAAATTACTTTATAAAACTTTGTATTCCTCACCTGCAGCTAGATGAAACTGTGGATAGAGAGCACTGGCCCTGGAGTCATAAAGGCTCATCTTTATGAATTCAAATTTGACCACAGACACTTCCTAGCTATATGACCCTGGGCAAGCCACTTAACCCTATTTGCCTCAGTTTCCTCATCTGGAAATGATCTGGAGAAGGAAATGGCAAACCAGTCCAATATTTCTGCCAAGAAAACCCCAAATCAAGTCACAAAGGATCAGGCATGTTTGAACATGGAACATAGTACAATAGAATTTAAGATCCCACAGGCAAGAACTTCCCTTGTCTTTCTAACTCCTGGGACTAACACAGTGTTTGGTACATTGTAGGTATTTTATTATAATGCCTGTAAAAATGAATGAAATAGATTTCCTGCCAAAATGATTGCCTGAATTGGAGGCAGACTACAAACTCCTGCTGATCCTGAGGTTTATGCCAGACCAAATAACAACCCAGAAATCCAATAAGAAACAACAGTAAGTAATTTCTTCCACTTCTAGAACGACACAAATAGTCAACCAGAAGCCAGAGAGAAGTAGAAAAGGGAGTCCTTCCAACAAAGCTAATACCAGCCCAGAATAGACTTCCACAGCAACCAGAGATGAATACCAGGAGCCTGCAAAGTTCTGTATTCAGAGGCTGCAAGAGCAGAGGACTCTCTCCTAGGAAAGCCCCAGGGAGCAACATCAGGCGGTAACCAGCAAAAAACATGGTGTCACAGGGCTCGGTCCACAAAGGCCTTCTAAGATCCCTCACATTCTACTCTGAACTTCAAAGAGCCAGGAAGTTGGAGGCCAGTCCATGAACCCAGGGGACCCTTTTTTGACCATCTCACCCAAAAGGAGAGTCGGGAGCAGAGGCTGGCTCTCGCACAAAGCCATAATTCAGGAACTAAAGCTATAGCAATGGGCAAATCAAGGAAAACCCCAACCAGTTTAAAAAATTATTACAAATAATTTTCCAAAAGAGGATTGTCCCAAAGAAGGAGCAAGTAACTGCCCCACCATCTCTGCACCGAGACACCTAGCTGCCTCTAATGACCTGCTCACTGTTAAATAGTCAGTACAAAACTGGGGCCCCACCTGACCTCGGGACTTCCTAGCTGAAAAGCCATTTTTTCTATCTATTATACCTTGCTACCTAACACACAGGAGTGTCATTAATTATTATTGATTGCTGGCTTACTCTAGTCAAGGACTCAAAGGAATAAAAATGGATTTTTCACAAGAACTATATGAATACTTAAAAATGAAGCAATACACAAAAAGTAAATAAAATCTCTGGAGGAGGTCATTATGAAAGACAATCTTAGGGAATGCTGGATAGTATGAAGTGACATATAGTGAAATGAGAACTAGATCAGTTTGTAGAAGGACTTCAACATTTGAAGTAAAACAAGCCAGAAAATCAGGAATTAAATGAAATTTCAGAGACAATATAGCAAGTGAGGAAGGAATCTCTCTATTATTGGCTCTTACGATAACTGCTAATGTGAGGGAGTGGTGGAAGGGCATCAGATATGGAATCTGGAAATCTAGGTGTAAATTTGCCTGTGTGACCTTGCACAAGTTACTTAATATCACGAAGTCTTAGTTTTCTCACTATTAAAACAAGGTTATTTTAGATCCTCTGTAAAATCCCTTCCAGCTCTACAGGGATTTTGCTCTGGTATGGATTGGACAATTTAGCCTATAAAGCCATCTCTAATTCTTGGGTTCTAGTATTTTATCATTTCATCAGACCATTACTAAGGACTAAGGAAAAAGTAGAGTCATTTGTAGGTTGCTGGCAGCATTGTAGACAGCATTTTCTCAGTGATTTTCCCCTACTTACTTGTGAGGTAGACTGGGCTGGGAGCCAGAGTATCCGGGTTTGAATCCCAGCACTATCATCTGTCAATCAATAAACATTTTATGAAGTATCCTTTGTGCCACGTTTTGCCCTAAGCATTGGGGTACAAATACAAAAGAAAAATAGTCCCAAATCTCGAGGAACTTACTATCAAATGGGGAAAAACATAAAAAAGGAAGGTGAATCAAACACCAGTGGAAGGACACTGACTCTCGGTGTTCAAAGACACTGCAGAAAAATGAGAACAAAATAGTTCCTTCAGGTGGGCATGAGATTTTGTCCTGATGCCCTACCAAGAATGGAAGGTTCTGGAGTTCTAACTCTGCCCTCCAATAAGGGGGCGTAAGGTAGCCATAGAATGAGAGTACCAAGGCTAATTCAATCTTGGGAGGTGATGAGGTTTTTCCAGTGGTGAGTGAGTTACTGTGAAGAAGTAAAAAAAGTCTCAACATAGGGCAGCCAGATGGTAATGAGACTGTTTTTACCAGGCACTTGGCTTGCCTTTCTATTTCCAAGAAAGCCTTTTTACAGAAAGTCTCACAGAGGATTGTGATGCAAGGATCCTGCTATTATTATAACATATTGCCCCACCTTACCTCCAAAATGAAATTACAGAATACTCTGTTCATCCTCATCATCATTGTTGTGTATCCTTTACCTCTCAGTAGAAAAGCTACCAGAAATTGTAAGTGCCACAGGTTTTAAGGATTTGCATACCTAATATATCTGCCCAAAAAAAAGAAAAAGAAAAGAAAGAAAAAACCCTTCAGTGTAGAACCTTTAAAAGCTTGTGTATCTTGATTAATGTATTTTTTGTTTTCATGCTATTAACTAAATTATTGCTCCACAAATTTAGATGCCCTATTTGTATTTTTTCCAAGTGTGTAATGTTGGTGTGAAGTTTTCATGACAGAATATATACATTTTGTTAATCTGTACTTTTTAATTCTTTAGATTTTTAAATTGGAGAAAAACTCTTTAAAGTTTTTTGTATATAAGTATTACATGTAAAACTGTTAAATAGATAACTTCAGTGCAAGAGGAAAAAATTTATTTTTTTATACTTGATCAAAGGAGACAAGTTTTTCTCCCCATCTGAGGGGAAAGCCCAGTGAGTTCCTGGTAACTGGAAGTCATTAGTATGCATTCTGCACAAATCCTTTTCAACTTGGGGAGGAGGGGAAGCACAGCGCTGAGTAGGGCCCGCCTCAGTCAACCAATCCCAGAGCTAGGAATGATGGGGACTGCTGGGTTGACTACTTCCCGCTGCCAGTATTATAATTGAGTGTGCGTTGAAAGCCCCTGGCTGAGCTGTTAATGACTCCTGATTGCTCTATTGTATCGGATTGTTCCATCTGGTAGGAGAGCTGTGGGGAAAAAAAGAAATGGGGTGGGTCAGGGAGCCCTGTGCAATTGCTGATTTCAAGCCTGGCCCTGGATTGCATGTGCAAGGTGGCCAGGATTAGAGGGAGCCAGGGCTCTGTATACCTCAGGGGCATCACGTCCCAGGTGGAGGGGGCTGGGATTTTGTGTGTGCAGAGCTGACTGCCGGTATTGGCTGTCTGAGGGACAGAGACATTTAAATATGCGGGGTATCTTGGGTGCAGGCAGCCAAAGCTTTGGGAGTGCTGGCTGTTCCTTGGACTGAAAGGATATTCCAGCTCACAGTGTTCCAGATATAGGGAGCTGAGACTATGTACAAGGAGTCTTGCATTTGGAGATTTTGTGTGTAGGCTGTCCCATATTAAGCTGGAAATAGTCACTTCTGGGTACTCGGTGAGTCTCCTGCTAATGGGCTATTTCACACTGAGGTCTTTATGTTCCCCCAAGTGTCCCTACAGTTCACAGCTGGGCCTTAGAGGGTTGAAACAAGAGAAGGAGGAGGTGGCACTATTATGAGCAAGTGTTATCATGTACAATAGCCAGGAACGTTCAAATTCCTCATCACGGAGCTCCTGCCCCTATCTATACCTGTGACTCACAGCAAGCCTGTCACCTTCCCACTAACACAATACAGTTCCTTCCCTTTCCCCCTGGAAATTCCCAATTCTGTGCAGAGCTATTAACCAGGTCACACCGGCTTGTCCCAATCCAATAGTTCACCTAATTGCCTTTTTATAGAGCTTTGTACTGCTGTTCATTACCCTGTCATATTTTCCCTCCAAGGCAACAGAGGGGGAGAAGGGGGACTCTAGACTGAGACTCTGAAATGTCCTACCTGCAGCTGAGTGAAAGCCTGCAAAGTATATATTTGAGGACAATGAAGACACAGAAAGGGGTACTTTCTCCTTGACCAAAGTGTATTTATTAACTGACATTCATTCATTTACACAATGACTGTTTAGAATACTATGTTAGATGTTGGAGAAGACAGAGAGTCCTTACTCTCTGGTATCTTATAATTTAGTGGGAACACAAGATACAAACACAGATAATGATTATTCTATCATGTGATAAGTGCATTAGACATGCATAAAATCAAGTGCCATATATGGACTGAATAGGAAGATCATTACTTGGTAATGATCAAGGAGACTTTATGAATGAGTGGCATTTGAATCACTTTAAAGGATAGAAATTCAGCAGGAAAAGAGAAGGGAAGGCAATCTAGCATGAGGAACAGTATGAACAAAGACCCAGGGGTGGGAAAGGACAGGACAAGTGGGGGAAGGGTAGGTGTTGGGGTAGAGACTAATCCAATTTTTTGAAATTTGGTACAAGGAAGAGACTGGAAAGGTAGAAGAGTACCATATTGTGTAGATCCCTGGATGCTGGGCAAAGCAATATGAACTTTATTCAGGAGATAATAAGGTACCCACTGAATCCTGATTCTAACAGGTTAAACCACTAACAGCAGTGGTTTAATCATAAGAAGAGGTTTTGTTCCATCCTTACAGCAACAAAAAAGATGCTAATCTGAAGCCAGGGAATTGATATAGATTAGTTCAATGGCCAGCTTCCTCCAGGACTCAGAAAGGTCACTCTTTTGGAGGACATCATAGGATTGGTTGCTGCTTTGGCCACCATAGTTCTTCTCCTTCCACATGTACATATCTCAAACCCTGTAAGATAACTGAAAAATCAAAGAAGCACAGAAGCAAAAGGAATAATAATACATATATACCTTTTTTGCAAAGCACTTTACATACAGATATCTATATGTATCTATATATCTAATATCATAGATACATATATGAACATACATTCATTTGATCCCCACATCAGCACAGAGAGGTAGATGTTAATGCTATCCCATTTTACAGATGAGTAAATGAAAGTGCAAGGAGGCTAAGTGACTTGTCTAGAGTTACACAACTCATTAATTGTCTGAAGCATGATTGGAACTCAGCATGAAACTTGTTCATCAGCTTCCTATCCATTATGCTATTTTACTTCAAGATAGGGCCCAAGCATGTGGAATTCACCCTATGCCTCAGCACTAATAGGGAAAACAGAACCTTGTGAAACCAAAGCAATTTCCAGTAAGTACTTGATCTGAAAGAAAAATGTGCTTTATGACACTGATTAGAGAAGAAATGGAATTAACTGGCTTATTGGAACTATGGAGAGGAAATCTGATCAGTACAGAACTGGTGTATTTCTTGGGGTACTGAACAAAGGATTTATCCAAAATCCTACAGGGAAAAAAAGTATGATACCTGGGCAGGGTAATTGCCCTCAAGTTACTATTTGCTCTGTTTGATCTGATATCAGCTAGCATGATGTAGTTCAGAGGTCTCTAACCTTTTTGTGTGTCTTGGATCCCTCTGGTAATCTAGTAAAGCCTATGGACTACTCAGAAGAATGTAGGTAGGAGAAATTTTAAATTTCAGTTAGAGATTGGTGAAAATAAAGATGTCATTTTTCCTCCATCCAAGTTCATCAAACTTCCTGAAATCAGTCCATGAGCCCCAAATTAAGAATCCCTGGTAGTGGAAAGAGTACTGGATTTGGAATAAAATCTGTAATTCCTGTCTCAGTTTTGCTACAGATTATGTGTAATCTTGGGCAAACAACTTCCTTTTTATGGGCTTCACTTTCCTTATCTATAAAATATGAGTTAGACTAAGTGACTCTGAAGGGTATTGATAAATTCTAGGATGCCCATTCTTTCTGAGCCTTAGTTTTTACTTCTGCAAAATAAGGCCCCTTCAGTATTGATATGCTATAGAGAGACTGGTAATCAGTGCCTCCTTGTATATGGAAATCACTTTTAAATCACCCATTAATTTTTTTTGCTAACCCACATCCTCAAAACTAAAGTGGAGAATTGCTTGAATTGGGGAGTGGTAGTTTCCAGTTAACCCCTTTTATTGTTGTTGTTCAGTCCTTTCAGTTCTGTCTGACTCTTCCTGACCCCATTTGGGGTTTTCTTGGCAAAGATACTGGAATACTTTGTCATTTTCTCCTTCAACTCATCTAACCATTAGCTAATGCATAACCTCTTACTTTTTTCTTTAATAGCTAAAGGAATCCCCTAAAACAACTGCATGATAATTTACATTTCTAGAGTCCTTAGGGTTTGCATAAAGGTCTTTTAAGTACTACGATGGCATAGGCAAAATGCATCTCTGAACATTATAGCTGGCAGAGACTTCAGGGGTCACATCTGGTCCTACTTTCCTCCCAGTTTATGAATTTACTCCACCATCCCTTGACAGTGGGGGAATAGGGTGTCACCAAAAGACTACCTGAATTTTCCATGATGGAGAATTAATTATGTAGATGAACCAAGTTATTGCCTGAAGCAGTAGGTATAATCCTAAGAAATCAACCTTTGGATGTGCTTCCAATCTTAGTGAAAAGAACAATAAGATTGGAATGATAAAATTTAGGTTCAAATCCTAACTTCCACACTTCCCAGCTGTGTGCTTGTGAATAAGTGAGTTGGCCTCAATGATTTCCACCTCTATAAAATGGAAATAAAACAGCTTCTATCTCCAATCAATTAATTGATCAACCAGAACTGGCTAATTGCATGCCCTATGCCAAGCACTATGCTAGGTGCTAGCCATATAAATACAGAAGGGAGACAGTCCCTGCCTTCAAGAAGCTCCCATTTTCTGGGGAGGAGAGAGCTACGATATTTTCACAGATGAGGGAAAACATGATATTCAAAACATCTACCAGGTGATGGGAAACTAGAAAAGAGATCACCAAAGAGGTGATTCTTGATCTGAGCCCTACTACCTGTCTGACGGGGTTGACGTGAGGAAAAGTGCTTTGTAAATCATAAAAGCACGAAAGGAATGCAAATTCTTATTAACAACAATAATATTTGTCCTCTTAACCAATCTCTTCTGTATAGTCATCTCGCCAGCTGATCTTTGTCAGCTGAGATGACCGAAATATCTAGTGTTCAAATAGGCACACCCTTTCTCAGCTTGGTTCGGGGCCCGCACGAATCCCTGCCAAGGAATCTGTTCCCGCCTCTAACCCGCCCAGCCCCCTCCAACTCCCCACCTTTCGCAAGGATTCTATGTTCCCCAGCTGGAAGGCTCTCTCCTCTCCTACCCCCATCACTGCCCCACCTGCCTGAGGGGAGCTGTTGTACTCCGCAGCTCCGAAGATGGAGTCTCCGGGAGATTCCCTGGGGGCTCTCCTGGGACGCCCCGTCGTCGTGCTCTCTGCCACTAGATGAAGGTCCTGATGTTCGCGTTTTCCAGGCTGTTAATTCCAGAGCTCAGCCCGCCAGAGCGGGCTCTGTGAGCCGGAGATAAGCTCAGCCTCTTTAACCCTATTCATTCCATTTAAATAGATTGCTCCTAGACCCACCGCAAACAATTAACCCTCTGCGTGCTATTTGTCATCAGAAGGTCACCTTCCGGCAGGAGATTTGTCCTTATAGTGGGGTCTAAAATGCTCGGCGGAGGGGGAGGGGAAAGTGAGTTTGGATAATTGGCACAAAATTGCAAACACTCTAGTTATGATGAATGGTGAATATTTAATCTGGGTGTCCCTCGCGTAACACTCTTGCTCTCCTCCCGCAGCTTCACCGCAACCTCACAGACACCTCAGTCTCTGAGGCTCTGTTGTGAGATGCCAGAGGTCAGCACCTTTGTACCCATTCCTCTGCATCCCGTGGAGTTTGACCCCCTTGTTCAGTAATTCTTGTGTGGATTTTGGGTGAATTTTGAAATCTTAGAATCTCAAAACCAAAAGGCACTCCACGTTTGACCCATCCTGGACAAGCAATCATTCAGTTTCTGTTGAGGGAGCCCATCCTGATCCTAGTGAACAGATCCTCATAAGTACTCTGGGCTTGGAGCCCACCGTGTCCAATTCTTAATGTTTAGGCAGCCTTGCCGGGGTACCCAGGGGACCGTGGCATTTGGGCAAGGGATAGGCTTGCAGTACGAAATTTTCCATCCCAGCCTCTTCTTTTCCCCCCTACTTACCTCTTCTCCTCATTCTTCCTTTTTAAAAATTCGTTCCATGTTCCATTTTCTTCTTTCCTTTGTTCTCTCTCTCTCTCTCTCTCTCTCTCTCTCTCTCTCTCTCTCTCTCTCTCTCTCTCTCTCTCTCTCTCTCTCTCTCTCTCTTTCATGCTGTTTTCATCAACATTCTCAGTCACACAAACACCTTCACATATACAACTCACACACAGTGACCTATTCACTCTCACTCTGAACTGGGGACATTCATTTGTGCTGACATTCTCTCAAACTGATCCATGCGTGTACACTCACACAGAGAGAATTGGTTTCCAAATGTCTTGGCAATATCTTAAGATCCCTAAGAACAGGGATCATATCTTAACCATCTCTATTTCCTATAGTGCCAAGCACAGGAAGGTGCACACACTCAATTTGCTTAATAAAAGTTTGTTGAATAAGTGAAGGACTCTCTCTCCCCACATACACATACCTAGATGATCCTTCTCTGCTAAACTTATGGGTCCAGATGGGTGAGGTAAGTGAAAGGGACTCCATGAAGAAAGGAGAGCCATTAGAGCAACAAAGAGAAGATCAGTAGGAAACCAGAATTCAGTTCAATCCACATATTAATGAATCCACAAACATATGCAAATTAATTAACTTGTTAGAGATAAATACCATCCAGGAAAATATTAAAAGGAGAAAGATCCCACAAAGGGATCCATGCTCAATCCAGTATTAAGAAAATTAAGAGATACCAAGTATTTTATGAGTTTCTTGCAGGATGGGTCTCTGTATAGGAGAATATTTGTGAATTGTCTCTAGGAACTTCTTTTAGAGGTTTGGGCCAGGGTGTCTGTTGGAGTGATGAGACAGGTGTCTCTGTGAGAGGGAGAGATGAGACCAGAATGTTTCTATGACATGGGATCTCGGTGTTTGTGTCTGTAGTGGATCTCCATGTATCTTTCTGTTTCTTAGTGGTCTGTGTATGAGGTCAATATGTTTATCGATCTGTGAAAGAAGTTCTGGGTGTGTGTAGGAGAATCTAATAGGGATAAAACATGCAGGGACTCTGTGATTGTGTGTGTGATTATTTGGGTGTGCATCTTGGATGAGGAAAGGGTTGTCTTCCTTTAACGGTCTCTCCTGTGCTGAGAACGCTCCAGGTGTTTCAGTTCCTTCTGTGGCCTCTTTGCCCACTGACTAGGGCTAATTTCTTATGGGGGGGGGGACAGGAAAACCCTCTTGCCTCCTTCTGCTGCTGCTGGGCCCCTTTCTAGGAAGATCTCAAAGTGCAGGGCTGGTGAAAGGTGTAGGAGGAATTCCCAGAGAAAGTGGTCCCAAGGGAGTAACACAGTGTCTCCACTCCCTCCTAGGGAGTGATCTCAATTTAGACAGGGTAGGGACAAAGCTGGTTTTGATGACTGGGTTTTGTTTTGTTTGGAGAAAAGGTTTATGAGTCTTAGGGATTTAAAAAGCTAAACTGAGCCCCTAAGTACCCGGCAGATCTCCACCCCCACCCCATACAGAGTACATTCATACATAGATGATAACACACAGATAAATTCACCCTCCCAGAACATACTTGCACACGATGTCATGCACACAGACTCACAAATACCCTCAAATGCATTCCCACACCAAAGGCACAAGAACATAGAAACACTCAAATAGGGACCCACACATGGAGATACAGACTTATACACCCACACTGGAAAACATGCATATTCACTGGGAGATCCACAGGCTCTCAGCCTCTGTTGACCTCTAGCCCTCTTCCCTCCCTAATCAAACTCTAGACTTAGAGTTTAGTTAGTAGGCTCAGGCCTACTGTGTCACAGAGAAGATGTGGTCCTTGAAGGAGCTCTATGCTTTCCTGAACTCTAATCTAGTTGGCTCCGAATAATTCTCTCCCCTCAGTTTTTGGGCATAGGGAACTATCTCTCTCTATATGAAGAGTGGACTTAATGTCTTAATTCTTGACAATTGAACCTTCCCTTACCCCCCCCCAAGAGATCAAAAATCATTTTTCCTGAAAGATCCAGACATCTTGGAGAAAATGATTCACAGTCTGGTTCTTGGGTTGAATAACTTGAGGTTTGAATGACTGCTTCTCTAGTCACCCTTTATGGATGTAGGCAGAGGTTCCAGCCTACTCTGTCAACCTCTAGAGGCTTCTCCTGGGACTTTCCCCTCCTAGATCTCCCCCTGCTTGACTTCCCTTTTGGTCTTTTCCTATGAGCCTCTTCTTTGCCCTCATCTCAGGACACCTTGTTTTTGGCACTGCCACAGGCTGGCATACATACCGACATGCTATGGACTCAAGTGAACATGAATAGATAGGCATGTATAGGGGATATGAAGCACATGCATGCAGAGCAGAAATGGGGTTTGGGGTCCTGGATCTTTGCTGTCTCAGGGCTGGAAGCCTGCCAGAGTTGGGGATCGAAGAAGGGTTCCCAACCCGCATTAAAGCCTCGTTCCTAAGAGGTATCCAGGCCTGTAACCAAGACCATTGCCTCTACTAGACAGAAACCCACCATACACGCCCTGATCTTTCAGTCCAGGATACATCTTAGACTCCCTCCCCTCACTGAGACAAATAACCCAGACTTGGGATAAAGATCTTGTCGAGGAGCCCTGCATTCTCTCATGTGAGTGCCCAAGTGTGTGTCGGGGTGTGTATGTGTGTATGTGTATCAGGAAAAAAAAAAGACAGAGACAGAGGCAGAAACTAACAGGGAAACGGAGAAGAGAACAATAAAGAGTGCCGGCTGCTTCTTTTCCTCTTGGGTCTTTCAGTGCCTGATTCTTATCTTGCATATATCTTTGAGGTCACTCTTCAGTTCCCCGGCTTCCCGACTTGACTCAGGAGATAATCAGAAAAGCCTGAGCATTAGAGAATTGGGAGGTACCAACATAGTCAAACTCGTCACCATTCTGGGGTCTGTAGATGGTAGGAAGGGCTAAGAGCTCCGCTAAGGCACTGAAGAACCTCCCCCAGAAATGCAGCACTTTCTCCCCCCCCACCTCCCCCCACCCCCGCTTCTTTCCTCTAGTCTCCGCCTCTCTTCTTCCCCACCTTTTCTCTTCTCCCATCTCCTTTTCTCCTTTCTTTCTATCTTCTCTTCCCTCATTAGTTCGTGTCTTCTTTCCCACTCCTTTAGATTTCCCCTTGTCCTTCTGACCCCTTTCTTCCTCTCCTCTCTTTTCTCCTTTTTTCTTTCTCTCCTTTCTCGTTCCTTTTCGTCTCTCCCACCCTCTTCTTCTCCCTCCTACTCCTCTTTCCCCTCCTCCCCTCTCCGTTGAATTTTTTTTTTCCCCTCCCGTTTGACAGACGATCGCATTGGGCCGCGGCCGCGGAGTGCGCCGCGCCAGGCTTGCGTTGGAGATCTGACGCTGTTGTTCGTGCTCCCCCATCCCCTCCCGCGCCCCTTCGGCTTCTCCGCAGTGCACTAGCACCGCCGCTGCTGACGGCGCCGCCTCCCTCCAGTCTCTACCAGACCGCCTGCCCAGACCAGGCCCCCAGACCCATCACCTCCTGATCTCCAAGCGCAGAGAGAGGTCATGATCCAGGGTGCCAGTGGGTGGAGAAGGAAGAACGTGGGGGGAAAGTGGAGATAGCGATTTCACCAGCCCTCACTAGAACCCGTGCATAGCCTGTGCCCGGAGGCCGTCCGGGTGACCTCCAGCCTCTTTAGCTGTCCGTGGAGTGGGTCGGGACCAAGTTGCAGCCATGGCCACCTTGCTTCGCAGCAAACTGTCCAATGTGGCCACCTCTGTGTCCAACAAATCTCAGGCCAAGGTGAGTGGCATGTTCGCCAGGATGGGCTTCCAGGCAGCCACTGATGAGGAGGCTGTGGGTTTCGCCCATTGCGACGATCTGGACCTGGAGCATCGGCAGGGACTGCAGATGGATATCCTCAAATCGGAGCCCAGCGAGGAGGGTGCCGAGCCTCCCGTCGAGGGTGACTTCCATTACCAGAGGGATGGCTCTGGGCCCTTGCCTCCCTCGGGTTCAAAGGAGCAGGGCATGTGCTCTGAGTTCGGGGGTGGCCAGGACAAGCCCAAGATCACTGCCTGGGAGGCAGGCTGGAATGTGACCAACGCCATCCAGGTAAGCGCCATCCTCCCTCCCCACCCCGGGACACTGCGGTGGTGGCAAAGGAAGCTAAGCACTGTTGGGCGTAGGGGCATATACACAGAGAAATCAGACTGTGAATCATTTTCTCCAAAACGTCTGGATCTTTCAGGAAAAATGGCTTTTTATCTCTTGGGGAGGGGAAAGGCAGAGACAAGCATAGTGGGGGGACATGGAGATAGATATAGAGACCATCAGAGAAAGAGATAGAAATTGTGGTACAAGGTAACAGTGATGGGACAAACAAAATGGATAGAGCATCATGAAGGCTGTTACACACACGGACAAAACAGAGACAAAATAACAGACAGAGGGCCACAGAGACAATCTGAGAGAGACAGAGGTAAATATGGCAGAAGTAAAGAGACAGAGACATATATGAAAAGAGAATCAGAGATTTGGAGAAATAAAGAAAAGGATAGAGACAGGCCCTGGAGACATACACAATCTATTAGGAAAGTAGACAGATTGAAATAGAAACAGACAAATCCAGAGATGTAAAAAGCGAGACTCAGAGATTGAGCCTAGGGGAAGTAAGACACAGAGAGGCAAAAGGGGAGAAAATGAGATGGAGAGAGAGAGAGAGAGAGAGAGAGAGAGAGAGAGAGAGAGAGAGAGAGAGAGAGAGAGAGAGAGAGAGAGAAACAAGGACGAGAAAGAAATCATGGGATTTCTCCCATGAGATAGATCCGCATTCAGGGGAAAATGCACGAGAAATATCTGATCCAGGAACTCTCTCAATCCCCCCATTGCAATCCTATCCCTACCCCGCGTTTGCCTCTACGCAGAGTTCGGAGAGCAATAGAAACCTAAGCAGCACAGAAGAACCAGACAAATCACAAACGGGCAAAATTAACATCCATAATCAGACATAGATCCTGGCCTACAGACAGAACTCCTGTGGGACAGATATACCATAACGGACAGACAGATGTGTGTGTGCGTGGGTATGTGGCATAGACAGATCTTTGGGGGACACAGATCTGATCAAGTGCAAACAGATCCCGGACACACGCAATCTCATACCAGTTTCGATCCCTCTTTTCAATATAAATCCCGGCTCCGACAGAAAATTAAGCAGAGGAGAACAGCAACGGAGATTAAACGTCTTCACAGAGTGGAAGAGGGGAAAGTCCCCTCTAAGGTTCTAGAATGTGAATTCCGAGTGGGGCCTTAGGGGCAGGCTTTGGGGCTAGGGGTAGAGAGGGCGGGGGCTCAGAGAATGGGCGGGGCGGGGCGCTTTCCCAACAACCAGCCCCAAGAGACTGAGGCCTCCCTCACCCTGCTGGTACTGCTCTAGTATTTTCTGCCCTGCCCTTCCCATTATGGCTCTGGTAAAAGGGACGAAGTCTCCCAGAGCAGAAGATGGAAGGGAGATGCTGTCAGGCATCCTAATGAATGTCTTGCTGAAGTCTTTGCCAGCTATTAGTTATGAGTGGAGCTTGCATCCTGGCAAAGCCTGCATTCAGGACCACTGCACTCAAGAGGAACTAGCTGGTCCTGGTCCAGGCAACCTAGCGCCATTTGGCGCACTTTCCTTTACAGAGGACCTCCCCCTGACGGAGAGTTCTCGTCGTAGATTAGCCAGTCCGCTCTTCCCTTCAGTGCACTGAGGTTGGCAGGCATCTGGAGGGTCAGTCTCCACCAAGCTTCTCTGACAGACTTGGTTACCCACTTCCCACCGGGAGGTTGCGTAGCCCCAACCCTGAGGCAGTTTCTGCTGTGGCTCATTTTAGCGCTTTCCTCCCCAGTGGGAAGAGGAAAGGCTTTGAATTCGGGGCTGAGGATGAAGCTAGTTGTTGGGGGGTGGAGGAGGAGTAGGGGGCCCGCTGTGAGAAGGAGAAAACTGGAGGTCCTTAGTTCTTCTCAATTTCGTTTCCTTTCTTTTCCAAATCCCGCAATTCCCGAAGCTCTGTGGCTAGAACTCCTCTGGGGACGTTATGATTCTGAAGATGATCTCTGTGCCGCACACACACACACACACACACACACACACACACACACACACATACCACCACCCATTCTTCTCCTTTCCTCCTTCCCCCCCTTCCCCACTCCCCCAACTCCACAGCCAAAGCTGAGTTTAGTTCTATCGAACGATTTTGTTTCCGTTTTGTCTCTTGTAGGGTATGTTTGTCCTGGGCCTACCCTATGCTATTCTGCATGGAGGATACTTAGGACTGTTTTTAATTATTTTCGCTGCGGTGGTATGCTGCTACACTGGCAAAATTCTTATCGCATGCCTCTACGAGGAAAATGAAGACGGGGAGATAGTCCGGGTGAGGGACTCCTACGTGGACATTGCCAACGCCTGCTGCTCTCCCAGGTTCCCCAAACTGGGTGGGAGGATAGTCAATGTGGCTCAGATTATCGAGTTGGTCATGACGTGCATCCTCTATGTAGTGGTTAGTGGCAATCTGATGTACAACAGCTTCCCCAGCTTGCCGGTCTCTCAGAAGTCCTGGTCTATTATCGCCACTGCGGCGCTGTTGCCCTGCGCCTTTTTGAAAAATCTAAAGGCCGTCTCCAAATTCAGCTTGCTCTGTACCTTGGCCCACTTCGTAATCAACATCCTAGTCATCGCCTACTGCTTATCCAGGGCCCGAGACTGGGCTTGGGAGAAGGTCAAGTTTTACATAGATGTGAAGAAGTTCCCCATCTCTATAGGCATCATCGTCTTTAGCTACACCTCGCAGATCTTCCTCCCATCCTTGGAAGGCAATATGCAGAAGCCCAAGGAGTTCCACTGCATGATGAACTGGACGCACATCGCGGCCTGCGTGCTCAAGGGCCTCTTTGCGCTGGTGGCTTACCTGACCTGGGCGGACGAGACCAAGGAGGTCATCACCGACAACCTGCCATCCACCATTCGTGCTGTGGTCAATATCTTCCTGGTGGCCAAGGCGCTGCTATCCTATCCGCTGCCGTTCTTTGCCGCTGTGGAAGTGCTGGAGAAGTCCTTCTTCCAGGAAGGCAGCCGAACCTTCCTCCCCAACTGCTATGGGGGAGATGGTCGACTGAAGCCCTGGGGGCTGACGCTGCGTTGTGCGCTCGTGGTGTTCACGTTGCTCATGGCCATCTACGTGCCGCATTTCGCATTGCTCATGGGCCTCACTGGAAGCCTGACCGGGGCTGGCCTCTGCTTCTTGCTGCCCAGTCTCTTCCATCTCAAGTTGCTCTGGCGCAAATTACTCTGGCACCACGTCTTCTTCGACGCAGCCATTTTCCTCATTGGTGGCATCTGCAGCGTTTCCGGCTTCGTGCACTCCCTGGAGGGGCTCATCGAGGCTTACCGAACCAATTCAGAAGACTAAACCCTAGGGCAGCAGCAGAAAGGCTGGTGGGCTGGCGGGAGTCCTCTTGGCACCCCTCCCTCTCCCCTGGACATCTGCACCGCTCCCACCCTTCCCTTTCTGGTGGTCTCACAGGTTCCTTCGCTGCTCTCAGCCCAAATCCTTTCTATCCAGCCCCATCCAATTCCATCCTGCCAGGTCCCCCAGGCTCCATCTCTACATCCTTTCCCACCCAAGTCCTTCAAGTCTAGCGATTGGGTGACTAGGGTGAGTGGCCCCAAGACTGCCCCACCCAATCCAGACCCCCACTCCCTGCCCTCTCCAGGCCTTACCCAGTCCAGTCCAGCTCTTTGCATCGCTGTGCCCCTCCCTATCCAGTTCGGTCCATTTGAGGTAGGCAGGGTTTCCATTGTCTATCCTGACAAGTCTAGGCCTTTGGACTGTGTTGTCGTTGGCCAAGCTCCTATCCCCTCTGGTCCTTCTCCCTCTCCTTTTTGTTCTTCTTCCCCTCCCCATATCCCCGACTTTTGATTTAGTTTTTCCATCTAAGCTTTACATTTAAATCCTTTTTTGTTTTTAGTTATTCAGAAAGGGAAAGGAATAATCCCTAATCAAAACCTTTCTTTTGTTTTAATTTGTCTTCCTTTATTGATTTAAAAATAAAGCTGGGGGTTAGGTTGGGGTAAGGTAGCAGAGAGCAGGAAACTGTGTCAATATTTATGGGAGTTTCGTCCCACTAAAACCTCTTTCCTAGGATTAGCTCTGGCACTAGCTCGCAGGGATTCTTTATGCAATGGACAAGACTCAGGCTAGCCAGTCTGTGAGTCCCTTCCTTCCCCCACCCCCTGCCCGGATCCCAGAGCAGTGTGGGTGGGTTTGTCCCAAGCACATTTTGCACATTGTAGGCTGTTCTAGGACATGCAGCACATCACTGTATGGGCGCCCAGGGAGGGAGAAACTGGCCAGGGACTCTGGGCTTTTACTGGGGACTGGGTGGGAGGGAAATCTCAATCAACAAATATGCTCAGAATCTTCCACTTTTCCCCATTGCCAGCAAGCTTCCCATTTCTGAGGACCTTTTGCCTTCAGCTGAAAACACAAGCTGGTATTCAGTTCTTTTATGTTTCATTCTTTTCTTTGGGGGTAGGGAGGTGAATAGAAACTGCAACTTGTTGGATTTCAGGAAACAAAACCCACCCCATTCTGTGCAACCTATCAGATTGTGGATCTGTTCAAATGTGTGTGTGTGTGTGGTGTAATTGTGGTAAATGAGATGAAAATGTATATCAGAAAAAAAATCTATCTTTAACATAAGATGTGGTTCATAGTTATATCCACAAATAAAGAGGAAACAATGATCCTGTGACTGGAAGTTTTTGTTTTTATTTTTGAGCCCAGCAGCTAATTTCTTCTACATTATCTGGTAAAGAAGTCTGATTTACCCCTCCCTCACCTCACCCCCCAGCTAGAGAAAAGGAAGGTGAGGTCTACTATAATTTAAAAAGTAGTTCATTTAAGACAGATAGCATAGTAGATAAGGCACCAAGCCCATAGTCAGGTAGGACCCGAGTTCAAATCTTACCTCAGACACTTTCATGCTGTGTGATCCAGGACAAGTAACCCCAAATTGCCCTGCTTTTCCACTCCTCTGCCTTAGAATCAATAGAAGGTAAAGATTAAAAAAAAAAAGTTCATTCGTTGTTCATTCAAGAAATATTTATTAAACATCTACCTGCAGGACACTATGCTTAAAGTCAATTGATGAACCTTTTAGGTTATGACTAAAAGATCATTAGGGAGATGTCTAGCTAGTCAGTAGAAAGGAATGGGGTAAAAGATGGGCAGAAAGAAAGAAAATTGTCTTTTACACATTTAGCTCCATGAAGAAAGGGATTGTCTTTTCTAAACTTTTCATTCTCCCTCAGCACTTAACTGGCTATTCTTCCCACTTTTAATTGTTTGTTGACTGAATGACCGATTAAGCGTTCACAACGCTTTTTCAGACACCTTCCGGGATTTGAAATCGCAGGCTAGATAACTTACACTGTCCCGCGTTTTCGCCTAATTCTAACTCCCCCATTGCTGGTACTATGTATTATCGCTGAAAAAATTCGGTATCTTGTAATCAGAGAAAAGCAGTAGGTTCGAATCCCGGCTCTTGCGTTTTCTAGCCTTCCTCATCGGGCCCAAATCATTTAATCTCTCCAAGTCTCAGGTTCTTTATCTGTAAAAGTGGAGGATTGGAATAGCTGATCTCTCAGTTCTCTTCTAGTTTTAAATACTATCTATGTATATAAGGCACACATTGAAGCTCCTCCCCCTGAAATTTAGGCCGGTGGTTAAATCATGAATGCCATACCGGACAGGAAATAGCGAGTTTTCCAAACCCTCCTCGTCGTCCCCCCCCCCCCCAACCGGTTTGATTAAAAAGAAGAGGAGAGAATTCGAACTTCATAGAAAACAATTCACACCTCCCTGGTCAGAAATTCCTCTTTTTCTTCGGTAGCGGACTGCGGGTGAAGATAGTGAGTAGTTGGCCGTGTTTATCTAGATAATCAATCCACTTTTCTTTCCCTGAGTAGACAGATTCCGGAGCCCTACTCTTTAATTGTCTCCCCCCTCTTCCCCCCCCTGCTCATCAATCCCAAGCTCCTCCCTCTCAAAGCCACTGAGGGCGTCACAGCTTCACCGCCCACTGAGCTCAGGGACTGTAGAGATCTTTTTAGGTTTTCAAATTTTACTATGATGGAAAGAAGTAATAACAGAGTGAAAGGTGGGCGCTAGGGCGGCTCGGAGAGCTCACTACAGATTCTTGGGAGAGGGAAGGAAGTCCGCCCTGGGGGAGACGTTTTCTGTGTTGCTTCGGAGGAGATCCCTTAAGTCACTAGCCTGAAGGTTCGTCCCGACAGCTTCACTGCTTTGGTGCCTCATCTGAGAGAGGTTGGTTTGAAACGATTTCTTGGTCTTTTGTACTCACAGAAGATTCTCAAAAAAAACCAGTGACTCCCCACTCTCCGCAATCTGTCTCTGCTTCTGTCCCTTTCTCTTGTTCAGTTTAGTTTAATATAGTATTCGCAACCCGCTAGGGATTCGGTTAGACACAGTACTTAGATCTGCTCTCATGGAGTTTCCAATCTAATAGAGACACCGTGGACACCCCCCCCCCAAAAAAAAAAACAACCCTGTAATACAAAGGGGAAGGAAAGGAGTAATGCGATTGAAATAATAGAAACGTTTTGAAATTTAGGGAATCTCTATCATCTAGTGGTAGAGAAGGACCCTGGAAGGCTTCAAGGTGGCACCCGAAGAAGAGAAACTTCAATAGAAAGGGAGAGAAAGTCCACTCCAAGCAGTGGGGACAAGAGTTAGGAAATCAAGAGAAGAGGAGAGAGAGAGGAGAGAGAGGAGAGAGAGAGAGAGAGAGAGAGAGAGAGAGAGAGAGAGAGAGAGAGAGAGAGAGAGAGAGAGAGAGAGAGAGAGAAGGAGGAGGAGGAGGAGGAAGAAGAGGAGGAGGAGGAGGAGGAGAAAGAGAAGGAGGAGGAGGAGGAGGAGGAGGAGGAGGAGAGAAAGGGCGGACAAATTGAGAATTGGGGATGGAGAGCAGTCCAGATTGGTTGTACCAAATATTGTTGTAATTATACAGTACTTTTGAAAAGAAAGAATTTGAAAGAAATATAACTGTACATGTAAGTTGAACCCAGATTGTGGAAGACCTATAATGCCATTAATTTCATTGGTAGGCAATTGTTCTTTTTCTCCTCCTCTCTTTCCAGTTTCTCATTCTCTCCTCGTGTTTCCTAAGTCTGTCTCTCTGCTGGTCTCTCCTTTCGATGTGACCTCTCTGTTCTTCTGTCCCTCTTTTTCTCTGGCTCTCATCTCCGTGGCTCTCTTGATTTCTGTCCCTTCTCACCACTTGACCCTAATTTTACCTGTTTCTAGGTCTTTCTTTCAAGCTCGGCCTCTTGGTCTATTTTTCGTTCTTTCTCTCCGACCCTGAAATGATCTGGGGTGGTGGGGTTGTGGTGCAATGCAATTCATAGAGCTCCTAACTGAGGCGAGAAGGGTCTTATCCGACCCCCTCCCCGCCTTCTCTCTCTTTGTCTCTCCGTCTTCTTTTTCTCTGTGTCACAGTCTGTCTGTCTGTCTCTTTCCTCAGTGTCTTTGAAGGACAGAGACGTGACTCTGCTTTTCGGATTAGAGGTTTAGATCTAGTAATGTAAAGGAACAATAAAGATAATCGATCCTGGCACAAATAACCTCCTTTAACAGCGGCTGACTGCCTTTTCAAAAACACCGTCAACAGAGCTAGTCCGCAGCATGTGCACGCTTCAATTCTCTTTCAAGGTCAGTAGCCGAGGTGGGTAGGGTAGAATGGAAAAGGAAGATTCCTCCTGGAGGGGCAGTGAAAGATGCGCTGAGGAGGAAAGACTTATGGTCCTTCTTTCTGACTGTTCCTCCCTACATTCCAGCGAAGGAAACCTTTGGTTAGGGTAACTAACTGCAGGAGATCA
The DNA here is from genome assembly GCF_027887165.1 of Monodelphis domestica. Lineage (NCBI taxonomy): Eukaryota > Metazoa > Chordata > Mammalia > Didelphimorphia > Didelphidae > Monodelphis > Monodelphis domestica. The sequence goes on along the minus strand of NC_077227.1, from coordinate 404,331,653 downwards.
CGTACTTGAGCTTTTTTTTTTTCCTTCCTACTGTGCCGGTAGGCTCTCCCCCCAACCTGCTTACCAAGCTTTCTGATTGGGGCTCTGAAATGCTCAAAATCTAAGCACAGCCTAGAGTGAGACCTCATCCGCTAGTCCCAGACATTCTGCAATGCAGCAGTAAAGGCGGGTGTGTGTGTGTGTGGGGGGGGGGGGGGATAGACACCAACCAAAAGAAGAAAGAAAACCTCACACCCAAAGACTACCCGGATGCCGTTCCTTTTTTTTTTTTTTAATAAATTGAAAAGTCCTGATAGATGGAAACCCATCCGCTCCTGGTTTAGGACTGGGAAAGAGTCCTGGAATTTGGGAACTGGGGTGGGGAGGCAGAATTGAATTGCCTGGTGCATAGGAAGAGACTATTCAGGAGGGGTCAGCCACAGGAGAGAAAAGACGACTCAGAGAGGGCCCAGTTCTTAGGTAGATGGGAATGTAGGAATTTGGACAAGGATGACAGAAACTCAGGAAGAGCTCCCCTCCTCTGCCCCACCCCCCATGTTGGGTCCACATCCTTTATAGCAATGAGGAGGCCTGTAGTAGTTCCTTTCCTAGAGGTTTCTTCCTCAAGGGTTCAGGACACACCTGGCATGGTGTAAAGCTAATTTTAGGGGTTGTGACTTAAATCTAAATTAATTGGTCACCAGGGAAAAAATTCCAAATAAAATACCCAAGTCAGTCTGGAAATTTTATGGTAATTTTAATTAATATAGAGGGAAAGATTTAAGGAGAAAGAGGGAAGAGGGTATAGGCGGTCTCCCACCTGGCCTGTGCCAGGGGGAGTTCAAGATTTCTGACACTAGGTCTCTGAAGGAGATTAGAGGCTTCTAAGAGGATAAGTTTTGAAAGTAAAGGAGAAAAAACTCAGTCAGAAACTCACCACTGAACCGGACAATAGCTTGTAGCCACATCATAATGCCAAAAGGCCCAGCACAGTGCCAACGCCAAAAGGTCCGGAAGAGAGGAAGTGAGCCAAATATATAGACCTTTTACTCTTATGTCCCCTCCTCTAAATGCCCATTCTTTAGTTCTCATCTTTGATTAGATTATCTCTTTAGAGTTACTTAACACTTCTTTGTTAATTTCACCTTTTGTTAGTTACTTGACCTTTTTGTGATTAATTTACCCTTTTTAGTTACCACCTTTTTGTTTTAAGATCTAAAAATAGACAACTTAAAGTTCTAGCTTCACTATAAAGTAAGAAGTAAGTACTTTCATTGTTCAATCAGGAGATTACAACTTTATCTTCACCATAAAGTAAGATCTAAAGTAGGGTAGAGTAATTTAAAGTTCACAATGGACTAGAGGAAGGAATGGCCAGAACCAGAAAATCTTTGGAAGACCTTTCCCCCCCCCCCCTTTTCATGTATGTCTATATTACTCTCTTTTCCCAATTAGGCCTTCTTATAGGGTAACTACTGGGATAGGGGAAGCCAAACAGGTTTAAATAATTCTGTCCATCTTGTCTTCATATTTCCTTCTCTGGGGAGGAAAAACTCAGAATGAAGGCCATAATCTAGGAGAAGCCAACTTCTTTCCCAGTCCAGTCCTACATCATTGCCTTTGCTACTGAGAGAGGAGTGTCTTCTTCCTGGGCTCCTCCCATTCCTAAACCAGTCTTAGAGGTGTCCTCTGATTTTTTTTTTAACCCTTACCTTCCACCTTAGATTGGTTCTAAGGCAGAAGAGTGGTAAGGGCTAGGAAATGGGGGTTAAGTGACTTGCCCAGGGTCACACAGCTGGGAAGTGTGAGGCCAGATTGAACTCAGGACCTCCTGTTACTGGGCCTGGCTCTCAATCCACTGAACCACCCAGCTGCCCCCTCCTCTGATGTTCTTTAGCCACTTAGTGACAAAAGGGACTTATTCTCTTACCCAGCTGCCATCATGAATTCCATGGCTAGACCACAGTTTTGCAAAGCCTGTCATGTGCCTAGGACCTTGAGTTCTCTTTTCTTTTACCACCAGAGCTGAAATTTTGTGGGTGGAAGTTAGGAAGAAGAAGGAGTTGTAAAGGTCCCTGGAACCTAGACTTTAACTCCATGGGAACCATGGAATAGAAAACAATCAGTTTCTTGGTTTCCCAGGTGGTGGGTAAGAGAAAGTTAATTAGGAATCCAAGCCTTTATCTTTGTTCACTTTGGAATTAAGACTTGCCAGATATTTGAGTGCTATGCATAACTCTGGAAGGGACCTTAGAGAGAGAGTATTTGGCATAATTCACTGATGAAGGAGCTAAAGTTCAGAAAAGCTTAATGACTTTTCCAGGGACACACAGTGACTTAGTGACAAGTTAAGACTATAAAGTTGGTCTCTCATCTTCTAATGCAGGGATCTGCAATATATTTCCATCAGAGGAGAAACTCATTCCCTCCCAAAGTAGCCATCTCCAATCTGCTAGACTAAAAAGAAAAGTATCATAGGAATCCTAAGTTTACAGAGGAAACTAGTTGATTCCTTTGTCCTGAATGAAATTAGATTAGGACTTGGAAGGTGCTGAATTGAGGCTACTTTCCAGACCACACCATCCACATCAGCTCAAAATGCTTTAGAAACCAAGTTGACCTTAGAGTTGCCTCTCTAGGACAGCTCTGCAGCAATATGACTGAGAATGGCTTCTTTTTGAGAGTGGTGGAACTGGAAAAGTTTCCTTCTCTCTCTCTCTTCCTGATTCTGTGTCCAAGGCTTCTTACCTGGGCCTCCCTCCCCCCCACACCATTCCCCACTCCTTAATCACTTCCCAATGCCATATTACCAAAATCTTCACCTACAGAGGTTAGTTATTAAAAAATAATGGGATTAATTCAGAACTGGGACAGACCTTAAAGCTATACTACCAGTTAGAGGCTTGTAGATTTTAGAACTGGAAGGGCCAAGCCTCACATTTTACCAATGAGGAAAACAGGTCAGGGAGGGAAAGAGACTTGTCACCCAGGGAGTAAGTTGCAGGACTAAGATTTACACTTCTGTCTTTCTAGGTAATGAAGAAGATCAGAAAATTATGTTCTCTACTTTCTCCCTCTTCCTTCCATTCTTCTTCCCTTTCCTGCCCTAATGTAAGTTTAGGATTCTGGAACCCTATAAATTTCACCTCCACTTGTACAGCTTTCCTATCAGGTTCTATAAGCTGTAACAGTTAAAATTTAGGGGAGACGGGGAGACTGAGGCATCTGAGGCAGGTAGAAATTAGTTTCTCTCTGCAAGAAGTATTATATTTTTTAGAGGTTTATTAAAGGTTAAAGATTAAAGAATATACAAGTAAGAAACATGCACCTAGGCCAGAGGCCTAGACAAAATAACCTCACATCACGCAAGAGATGCGCCTGCTCCCAAACGGAAGTCCAAAAAGAGCCAAGAGCGAGACCTCTCAGAAGCCTTTGAATCAGCTTAAATACCTTCTCTATCTCGGCCCAGGTGAGATTACAAGGCATTCTGGGGAAGTGGAGCAAAGGCTCGTGGGGATTGTATTTCTGTATTCCAGTCTATTTTTTACATTCCCTCGGATGATCATCTTTGGAAAAATTAATTTTCCCCCAAAAGGATCATAAAAACATAATAAACTTGACTTCCGGTCAAGATGGCGGCTTAGAGAAAGCTAAAGTTCAGATCTCCGGAAACCCTTCCCGACTGATCTCAAACTATAAGCTCCTAAGGTGCCGAAATTCAAAACGATCAACAGCATAGACCCTGGGAATCCTCCTCCTGGACCTGGATCAAAAGGTACGGCCTCCCTAAAAAGCCAGAACCCGAGATCACTCAGACCTAAGGGGTAGGAGCACAGAGTCCAAGGCTCTGGGAAGCCGCATCCCCGCCCTGCTCAGAGAGCAGGGTCATCTGAAACAACAGCAACCCTCAGGGTGGGCAAGACAGCCTCACCAGCTGGATCCTGCTATCCAAGTCTCAGTGAAAGTCACTGCCCTCGGAGCTCCGGGAAGCTGTGGCCCCTTCCCCCGCAGAGAGCAGGGTCCTCTGAAACAACAGCAACCCTCAGGGCCCACAAAACAGCCTCACGGCCAGCTATTCTGAAGGCAACTTCCGGAAAGCAACCCAACCCAGTCCAGTCAAAGGGGCACCTTAGCAGCAGGGAAACAGAGAGAGCCGGGGGAGAGTGTGGCCCCCTGGTCCGACCCTTCCATTCCAGTTCCAGTGAAAGTCATTGCCTTAAGGCATACTCAGTTTAACCCAGGGAAAGCTCATAGAACCGACAATCTGCCCAGGACTAAAGCCTCTGAACACCAGAAAGAGATAAGAAAAGCTAATCCTCCCCATTCAGAGATGGCAAACTCCACAGAAGCCCCAAAATCCCAAGAAAAATAAGAAGAAAGGGGCGACTTTGGACACATTATAAGGAGCCAAAATACAAAATACAGAGGAGATAGAAGATGATACAGAAGAAAATGCTCCAAAACCTTCCAAAGGAAATGGAAATTCTCCACAAACCCATGAAGAATTTGAATCAGAAATGACCAAAAAGATGGAAGCTTTCTGGGAGGAAAAGTGGGAAATAATGCAAAAGAAATTCACGCATCTACAAAACCGGTGTGACCAAACTGAAAAGGAAAACCAGACTTTAAAGGCCAGAATCTGGCAACTCGAAGACAACGATCGTGTAAAAGAGCAAGAATTAATAAAGCAAAGCCAAAATACCAAGAAATTAGAAGAGAACATAAAATATCTCACCAACAAGGTGACAGACTTGGAAAATAGAGGGAGAAGAGATAATTTAAGAATAATTGGACTTCCAGAAAAGCCAGAAATAAACACCAAACTCAACATCGTGATACAAGATATAATCAAAGAAAATTGCCCAGAGATTCTAGAACAAGGGGGTAATACAGCCACTGACAGAGCTCACAGAACACCTTCTACACTAAACCCCCAAAAGACAACTCCCAGGAATGTAATTGCCAAATTCCAAAGCTCTCAAACAAAAGAAAAAATCCTACAAGAAGCCAGAAAAAGACAATTTAGATATAAAGGAATGCCAATCAGGGTCACACAAGACCTTGCAAGTTCTACTCTGAATGATTGTAAGGCATGGAATATGATCTTCAGAAAGGCAAGAGAGCTGGGTCTTCAACCAAGAATCAGCTATCCAGCAAAACTGACTATATACTTCCAAGGGAAAGTATGGGCATTCAACAAAATAGAAGATTTCCAACTTTTTGCAAAGAAAAGACCAGAGCTCTGTGGAAAGTTTGATACCGAAAAACAAAGAGCAAGGAATACCTGAAAAGGTAAATATTAAGGAAAGGGGAAAGGAGAAAAATGTTATCTTCTTCCTTTATTCAAACTCTCTTCTATAAGGACTACATTTCTATCAATCTATGTATACTAACATGTGGGGAAAATGTAATGTATAAATAGGGGGTAAAGAAAGACCAAATAGAAAAATCTTTCTCACACAAAGATTCACATGGGAAGGGGAGGGGAAGAAAACTCCTATAAGAAGGAGAGGAAGAGAGGGTTTTTTACTTAAACCTTAATCTCAGGGAAATCAACTCTGAGAGGGAAAAACATCTAGATCCATTGGGATCTTGAATTCTATCTTACCCAACAAAGGTAGGGAGAAGGGAAAACCAAGGGGGTGAGGGGGAGAGGGAAAACAAAAAGGGAGGGAAAGAGAGGGGGGAGGGGGAGGGAACAAAAAAGGGAGGGACTAAAAAGGGAAACATCAAGGGAGGGGACAAGGGGGACTGATTCAAAGTAAATCACTGGACTAAAAGGTAGAACCAAAGAAGAAAGGTTAGAATTAGGGAAGGATATCAAAATGCCAGGGAGTCCACAAATGACAATCATAACTTTGAACGTGAATGGGATGAACTCACCCATAAAATGTAAACGAATATCAGAATGAATTAGAATCCAAAACCCTACCATATGTTGTCTTCAAGAAACACACACGAGGTGGGTAGACACCCACAAGGTCAGAATTAAAGGATGGAGTAAGACCTTCTGGGCCTCAACTGACAGAAAGAAGGCAGGAGTGGTAATCATAATATCTGATAAAGCCAAAGCAAAAATAGACCTGATCAAAAGGGATAGGGAAGGTAATTATATTTTGTTAAAAGGGACTTTAGACAGGAAATATCATTAATCAACATGTATGCACCAAATAATATAGCACCCAAATTTCTAATGGAGAAACTAGGAGAATTGAAGGAAGAAATAGACAGTAAAACCATATTAGTGGGAGACTTAAACCAACCATTATCAAATTTAGATAAATCAAATCAAAAAATAAATAAGAAAGAGGTAAAAGAAGTGAATGAAATCTTAGAAAAATTAGAATTAATAGGCATATGGAGAAAAATAAATAGGGATAAAAAGAAATACACCTTCTTCTCAGCACCACATGGCACATTCACAAAAATTGACCATACATTAGGTCACAGAAACATAGCACACAAATGCAGAAAAGCAGAAATAATGAATGCAGCCTTCTCAGATCACAAGGCAATAAAAATAATGATTAGTAATGGTACATGGAAAACCAAATCTAAAACCAATTGGAAATTAAACAATATGATACTCCAAAACCGTTTAGTTAAAGAAGAAATCATAGAAACAATTAATAATTTCATCGAGTAAAATGACAATGGCGAGACATCCTTTCAAACCTTTTGGGATGCAGCCAAAGCGGTAATCAGAGGTAAATTCATATCCCTGAATGCTTATATTAACAAACTAGGGAGAGCAGAGATCAATCAATTGGAAATGCAAATGAAAAAACTCAAAAGCGATCAAATTAAAAAACCCCAGCAGAAAACCAAACTAGAAATCCTAAAAATTAAGGGAGAAATTAATAAAATCGAAAGTGATAGAACTATTGATTTAATAAATAAGACAAGAAGCTGGTACTTTGAAAAAACAAACAAAATAGAACAAAGTACTGTTCAATCTAATTTTTAAAAGGAAGGAAGAAAAGCAAATTAACAGCATTAAAGATGAAAAGGGGGACAGCACCTCTGATGAAGAGGAAATTAAGGCAATCATTAGAAATTACTTTGCCCAATTATATGGCATTAAATACACCAATTTAGGGGATATGGATGAATATATACAAAAATACAAACTGCCTAGACTAACAGAAGAGGAAATAGAATTCTTAAATAATCCCATATCAGAAAATGAAATCCAACAAGCCATCAAAGAACTTCCTAAGAAAAAATCCCCAGGGCCTGATGGATTCACCAGTGAATTCTATCAAACATTCAGAGAACAGTTAATCCCAATACTATACAAACTATTTGACATAATAAGCAAAGAGGGAGTTCTACCAAACTCCTTTTATGACACAAACATGGTACTGATTCCAAAACCAGGCAAGTCAAAAACAGAGAAAAAAAACTATAGACCAATCTCCCTAATGAATATAGATGCAAAAATATTAAATAGGATACTAGCAAAAAGACTCCAGCAAGTGATCAGAAGGATCATTCACCATGATCAAGTAGGATTTATACCAGGGAAGCAGGGCTGGTTCAATATTAGGAAAACTATCCACATAATTGACCACATCAACAAGCAAACCAGCAAGAACCACATGATCATCTCAATAGACGCAGAAAAAACATTTGATAAAATACAACACCCATTCCTATTAAAAACACTAGAAAGCATAGGAATAGAAGGGTCATTCCTAAAAATAATAAACAGTATATATCTAAAACCATTAGCTAATATCATCTGCAATGGGGATAAACTAGATGCATTCCCAATAAGATCAGGAGTGAAACAAGGATGCCCATTATCACCTCTAGTATTTGACATTGTACTAGAAACACTAGCAGTAGCAATTAGAGAAGAAAAAGAAATTGAAGGCATCAAAATAGGCAAGGAGGAGACCAAGTTATCACTCTTTGCAGATGACATGATGGTCTACTTAAAGAATCCTAGAGATTCAACCAAAAAGCTAATTGAAATAATCAACAACTTTAGCAAAGTTGCAGGATACAAAATAAACCCACATAAATCATCAGCTTTTCTATATATCTCCAACACAGCTCAGCAGCAAGAACTAGAAAGAGAAATCCCATTCAAAATCACCTTAGACAAAATAAAATACCTAGGAATCTACCTCCCGAGACAAACACAGGAACTATATGAACACAACTACAAAACACTCTTCACACAACTAAAACTAGACTTGAGCAATTAGAAAAACATTAACTGCTCATGGATAGGACGAGCCAATATAATAAAAATGACCATCCTACCAAACTTTTATCTATTTAGTGCCATACCCATTGAACTACCAAAATACTTCTTCACTGATTTAGAAAAAAACATAACAAAGTTCATTTGGAAGAACAAAAGATCAAGGATATCCAGGGAAATAATGAAAAAAAAAACACATATGATGGGGGCCTTGCAGTCCCTGACTTTAAACTCTATTACAAAGCAGCAGTGATCAAAACAATTTGGTACTGGCTAAGAAACAGAAAGGAAGATCCGTGGAATAGACTGGGGGAAAGGGACCTCAGCAAGACAGTATACGATAAACCCAAAGATCCAAGCTTTTGGGACAAAAATCCACTCTTCAATAAAAACTGTTGGGAAAATTGGAAGACAGTGTGGGAGAGACTAGGAATAGATCAACACCTCACACCCTACACCAAGATAAATTCAAAATGGGTGAATGACTTAAACATAAAGAAGGAAACCATAAGTAAATTGGGTAAACACAGAATAGTATACATGTCAGACCTTTGGGAGGGGAAAGACTTTAAAACCAAGCAAGACATAGAAAGAATCACAAAATGTAAAATAAATAATTTTGACTACATCAAATTAAAAAGCTTTTGCACAAACAAAACCAATGTAACTAAAATCAGAAGGGAAACAACAAACTGGGAAAAAATTTTCATAGAAACCTCTGACAAAGGTTTAATTACTCAAATTTATAAAGAGCTAAATCAACTCTACAAAAAATCAAGCCACTCTCCAACTGATAAATGGGCAAGGGACATGGATAGGCAGTTCTCAGATAAAGAAATCAAAACTATTAATAAGCACATGAAGAAGTGTTCTAAATCTCTTATAATCAGAGAGATGCAAATCAAAACAACTCTGAGGTATCACCTCACACCTAGCAGATTGGCTAACATAACAGCAAAGGAAAGTAATGAATGCTGGAGGGGATGTGGCAAAGTAGGGACATTAATTCATTGCTGGTGGAGTTGTGAACTGATCCAACCATTGTGGAGGGCAATTTGGAACTATGCCCAAAGGGCACTAAAAGACTATCTGCCCTTTGATCCAGCCATAGCACTGCTGGGTCTGTACCCCAAAGAGATAATGGACAAAAAGACTTGTACAAAAATATTCATAGCTACGCTCTTTGTGGTGGCCAAAAACTGGAAAATGAGGGGATGCCCATCAATTGGGGAATGGCTGAGCAAATTGTGGTATATGTTGGTGATGGAATACTATTGTGCTAAAAGGAATAATAAAGTGGAGGAGTTCCATGGAGAATGGAACAACCTCCAGGAAGTGATGCAGAGCGAGAGGAGCAGAACCAGGAGAACATTGTACACAGAGACTAATACACTTCGGTATAATCGAATGTAATGGACTTCTCCATTAGTGGCGGTGTAATGGCCTTGAACAATTTGCAGGGATCTAGGAGAAAAAAACACTATTCATAAGCAAAGGATAAACTATGGGAGTGGAAACCCCGAGGGAACATGACAGAGGAGAGACTCTAAATGAACACTCTAATGCAAATATTATCAACATAGCAATGGGTTCAAATCAAGAAAACATGTAATGCCCAGTGGATTTACGCGTTGGCTATGGGGAGTGGGGGGGGAAGAAAAGAAAATGATCTATGTCTTTAATGAATAATGCTTGGAAATGATCAAATAAAATATAAAAAAAACATAATAAACTTAAAAGATTACAATAGTGTGAGGATAAGAGAAAAAAGAATAAAACCAATAATTGCTGAACACATTGACAAAAAGCCGTTAGGAGGCAGTCCCCTTTGGCATAAAAGTATACATACAAATAAATGTTCAATCAATCACACCCAAAGTTCAATTTTGTGTAACTTGTGGTCTGGAGGCTTCTTCATGGTGGCTTCTCCAACAGTTCAGTTCTGGATTCAGAGAGGTAGCATCTTCTTTACCTAAAATTCTTCTCAAAAGGAATTTAAACTTTGCAATTTAAATAATGATATTTTTTTACAAAGCAAAATATCCATCTTACTCTTGTTTTTTTTGCCTCATCCATGAAGCAGGTTATATAATCTTCTACTTCAAGGCTGCTCACAGAGATTTTATGTGGGCAGAAGCAGATAAATGACTACTCTGTTCAGAAGGACTCAAAGAAGAGTTAAAAAAGGCCAGGCCATAAAAGATTTTTTAAAAAGTGTTATTGTTTAGTCATACCCAATTCTTCATGACCCCATTTAGGATTTTCTTGGCAAAGATAGAGTGGTCTGTCATTTTCTTCTCCAGTTCATTTTGCAGATGAGGAAACTGAGGCAACAGTGTTAACTTGCCCAGTGTCGCACAGCTAGTGTCTAAGGTCAGATTTAAACCCAGGAAGATGAATTTAACCTGATTCCAGGCCCAGCACTCTACCACTTTAGCACATGTCTTCTGTGAAGTGAGTGCTATAATGATTTCCACTTTGCAGGTTAGAAAACTCAGGTTAAATGAAATTAAGTGACTTGACCAGTTACACAGCTAATGTCTGAAGCAGGATTCCAATTCAATTTCCAAGCCTGACAAGCTATGTCCCTGGTCACTTTAACCTCTGAACCACTTTCCACATCTTCAAAATGGGGTCAATGATACTTGTACTACCTCCTTTCCTAGGGTACTGTGAGGAAAAAGCATTGTAAAGCATTTTGTGCATGTGAGTTGTTTCTGAATTTAGATATACAAAGATAAGGCTTTTGAGACCTTTCTGCTTGGCAGTATCTCTAAGTGGAAGGGATGGTGCAAAGCCCTCAGCTCACAGCCCACTCCACCAGCACCTTTGCCCCCTAGAATGTTTAGTATAGTAATCTAAGCATAGGAGCTGCTCTTCAACCCTAGCTACAATGAAAGATTATAGAGGGGCTATCCAGGCCATTTGTGGGTGTGACCAGAAGCTGTGGCTAAAGGAGGGGTCCAGACCTACTGGGGAGGAAAATAGATGAAAGCTGGCAGTGACTTCTGTCCCTTATCCATTTCTAGGACTTTCTTCCATCTGGGAAACTGATGGGAAAAACAAAGCCAGAATCAAATTTGCCCGTTTAACCCCGGGCCCTTTTGAGAGTTCCCTCCTCTCTAAGGAATATTCGGTGAACTCGTATTGTTAGAATGTCCTAGGCTTTGGTTCATAAGTCAGGGGTGAGTGTATTGGGGAAGAAAAGAGATTGAATTAAATTTCCAAGGAACAGAACAGGGAAAAACCTCCCCCAGTTGTCAACGAAGGGGAGACTAGATAATTTCCAGCTTTGAGATTTATGTATCTTTAGCAAGGTTTGAAAGCTGCACGCCCTCTTGTGTTTGAAAATTGTCAATAACCCTTAAGAGTAGAGTCAACCTGGAGAGTAAGATTATTTGGAATTAAAGGAGGAAAAAAAAAGAAAGGGAGGGAAGAAGGAAGGAAGGAAGGAAGGAAGGAAGGAAGGAAGGAAGGAAGGAAGGAAGGAAGGAAGGAAGGAAGGAAGGAAGGAAGGAAGGAAGGAAGGAAGGAAGGAAGGAAGGAAGGAAGGGAGGAAGGGAGGAAGGGAGGAAGGAAGGAAGGAAGGGAGGAAGGGAGGAAGGGAGGAAGGAAGGAAGGAAGGGAGGGAGGGAGGGAGGGAGGGAGGGAGGGAGGGAGGAAGGAAGGAAGGGAGGAAGGGAGGAAGGGAGGAAGGGAGGAAGGGAGGAAGGGAGGAAGGAAGGAAGGAAGGAAGGAAGGAAGGAAGGAAGGAAGGAAGGAAGGAAGGAAGGAAGGAAGGAAGGAAGGGAAAGAAAAAGAGAAAGCCATTGAAAAGTATATTAGCTTCTGCTCTCTTGAATTTCCTTCTCTGTAAAATGAGGATAATAAACACTCGCATCTTAATTCTATTTAAACAAGGAATAGCATAAAACTCACACAAAATATAAATGGAAGTATGGGGAGCAAAAAAGAGCCCAGAGTGGGCAGCTAGGTGGTTCAGTGAATTGAGAGTCTTAGGTCAAATCTGGCCTCAGATACTTCCTAAGTGTGTGACTTAGGGCAAATCACTTATTGTCTAGCTCTGTTGCTCTTTTAACTTGGAATATATAAAAAGTAATGATTCTAAGAAAAAGAGGAGCCCAGATAAAACTGGAAAAAAAAAAGATAATATAGAGGAAAACATATGATGTATAAAAAAGCCACCTAGTGGGGGACATATGTAATAACTCACAAGGAAAAGTTTAAACAGTATGTATCTTCAGACACCCAAAGAGTACAAAACCAGTTACAACTAAACTAGAAATTCAATACACAATAAATCTCATGGGTGTCACTAAAAAGTGATGGGGTGGGACACATGATGGTAATATACAATTCACAGTTATATTTTATTCAAAAGAAACACCAATCAAGTAAGCATATATTAAACTTATGTAACAGGCATTGTTAGGGGCATACAAATACAATAATAGGGATACAAATACAATAAAGGAAACAATCTACAAAAAAGGTTTGAAGAGATCAGAGGGAAGCAGTTTTGGAAGGAAGAAATGGTATGGATTCAATTCACTCCAATTCAATAAGTGCTTATAAGCAGCGTAGTGAAAAAATGACATTGATAAAAGAATATAATACAGTTCACTTAACTAAATGGAGAGTGACAAATCACAGCCTCAGCGTCCCCATTAGCAAAATGAAGGGATTCCTTGAACAGATGACTTTGCCAGGCCTCTTCCAGCTCAAAGTCTATGAGTTATGAACTACATGATTTCTTGATGAACACAAAATTGGCACAAAAGCAGACTACAGGAGACTTTAGTTCTCTAACATATGGTGATGTCTCTGCCAAAAAAAAGCATTTGACTCATTTCTGAATGGGGTTTGTTGATCATTTCATTTCACAAAAGTATAAAGCAATTAAGGAGGGGAACCAATCTTCAGATTTTATAGATCCATAAACTCTGTGAGGCCACCTAGTTTAACCCTACTTGGAGCATAAATTTCTAAGACATCTTCAATAAATGATCATTCCACTCTTTGGTTTCCCTTTTTAAAAACTCAATCCATTAATGGGCAGTCCTACCTGTTACACTTATTCTTTGATAAACATCATTGGGTAAGGGGCAAGAACCTTGTATTTCAGTATTTGCTATCTAACCTTGGATCAAGTTACTCCTTCTATTTTAGGGAAAACTGAGGTCCAGAGAGGGGAAGTGACCTGACAAGAAGGCAATGAACTAGTAATTAGCAGAACTTGAACTGTTTGTCTGACTCAAAATTAAAGCATCTGAGAGGAGCATGAAAAAATTCAGATTTTCAGCAAGATATTTTGATCACAGGGAACTAAATATCATAATCAAGGCAATAGGTTGAATCTTCCACATTCACTAGGTCTAGATAAAATTAAATAAGACATAAAAGTATGTTGTAATCCTTAAAGCACTATAACTATATATAAGCTAGCTATAATGATGATGATGATGGCATTTGGGTCTTAGGGAAGCAGGCAAAAATGGCAAATTCAATCCTAAAGTGAAAGTTTTCATTTCCAAAAAAAAATCTGTGGAAAAAATGCCAAATCCAAATTCTGTCCATTCTGCATGAATTCTAGTAAAGATTGTCACCCTCAATCGATTTTTTCCTATTTAATTTAAAGCAATACATGTTAAGTCCCTACTAAGTGCTAAGAATTGAGCATAAAAAAGACAAACTCTGACCTCTAGAAACTTATCATGTAAAGTGGGAGATAACTTGCAAACATACATATACGAAAGAAGTTATACACGGATAAATTAGAATTAACGGAGGGAAAGCACTGGAATTAAAAGGGGTTCGGTAAGGCTTTTTTGTGAAAGGTGAGATTTTAGTTGAGACTTGAAGGAAATCGGGAAAGCCAGGAGGCAAAGATGAGAACCTTTCAGGCATGGAAGTCAGCCAAAGTAAATGTCTGTAGCCAACAGAGGGAATGTTTCCTTTCGCTGAACAGCCCAGAAGCCAATGACACAGTGTCGAAAGGTACGTGGCGTAGTAGCTTACGTAGGGCAAACCAGGTAGAGTAGCAGCTGGAGCCGGAATGCTTCTAGGGTAAATAAAGAGCGTATCCCCGGCTCCCTAGTGGAGCGGATTTCAATAAGCGAAAGGGGCTGGCCAGAGACGAGGTTTTTCTTCCAATGGTGGGCCGCGAAGCACGCAACCGCAGTTCCTCTCTAAACTTTCGAACACCGGAACGTGTGCACTGAGGCGAAAGCGGACGCGGCGCCAGGGGAAGGGAAAAGCGACGGAACCGGCGGATAGTTCCAAGATGGCGGCGGCCTCTAACGTCTACGCTTTCCGGGATGCTCGCGCGGTGCCGGACCCGGTACTGGAGCCTCCCCCAGCCGTGCGAGTGCCACACCCGGTGCCGCTTGTGCTGGACAATGGCTCGTTCCAGGCGCGCGTGGGCTGGGCGTGCCCGGGGGCCGAGCCTGAGCCGCGCCTCTTGTTCCGCTCGGTATGCGCGCGCAGCCGCGGGGCCGCCCGCGGCGGGGGTGCGCAGGTGGGCAATGACCTGGGAAGCCTGGAGCCGCTACGCTGGCTGCTACGCTCGCCCTTTGACCGTAATGTGCCTGTCAACCTAGAACTGCAGGAGTTGCTGCTTGACTACAGCTTTCAGCGCCTCGGTGTCTCTTCGCAGGTGAGGGAGCTTCACCAGACCCTGGGAACCCTCAAGCACCTGCCCCTCGGCCTCCGCTCACGCCCCTTCCCTTCCGCGCCCCTTGGGTTCCTCCCCGGCTCCTTCCTCCTCCCACTTACTCCTCTCCTGCCCAACCCAAGTTGTTCCCCACACTTGCCTCTTTCCATCACACACCGTTCTTCTGCTTACTTCCTCCTTACATCCCATTATTCCTCTTCCCTCCTATTCACTTCTCAGACTTTCTCTCCCTTCTCCTCTGACACTTTTTTATGACCCTCTCAGACCGTCTTTTATTTTCCTTTTTTACAAATTTCTTCCATTCATTCTTCTTATATCTCCACTTCTTTACTTCATGCCTCCTCTTTATGCCTTTCTGTTGGCCTCATATACTTAAGATATCACAATCACTTTATCCATACTTTTTTCAGCCGTTTCTTTGTCATCTCACACTTTTCTTTAACCCATATCTTCCCTCTTAGAATGAGTACTGTGTATTGGTTCCAAGGCAAAAGAGAAATAAGGGCTAGGTTTTTCATTTCCCCTCAGTCTTTTCCCAATAATATAACACTAGGTAATGGGGGTCAAGTGACTTGCCCAGGGTCACACAGGTAGGAAGTGTCTGAACCCAGGACCTCCCATTTCCAGGCCTGTCTCTCAATCCACTGAGCCACCTATGTAAAACCCATCTCACACTTTTTTCTCTGCATTCAGTTCAACAAACATCTATTCACTAAGCATCTTTTTTATGTTGAGTGCTGTTCTTGGCAAGGGGTTAAGGTATTCAAAGATTTCATGAAGAGAAAGTGTCATTGAGGTGGTTTTAAAGAAGGAGTAGGAATTCACAGATGATGTAATAAATGAAAGTAAAATTATTAAATGTAATATTAATTTTTTTAAAAAGTGTGGTCCATTTTACAAAATTAACTCTCAAGTCCGGAGTCCTTTAGTAGTTCTTAACAATTACATTGTAATAAAAAAAATGGAGATTTTAAAAAGGGGGGAAAATATAGGAAAGAGACAGAGGATATCACCTAGCTAAATACCTAAGCTGAATCAGGAAGCAAGCCAAACTGCCAGAAACCGCACAAGCCCCTCCATCGCTCAGCAGACACCAGCAGTCCTGTTCTGACCACGTTCTACTGCAGCCCTAACCTTGAGAGAGAGCCTTCCCCTAATGCACCACATCTTTTTACTCTTGTCCCCCTTCATCACTCAAAGTACACAGGTAAAATGGAATGTGGGGTAGGACAAATTAGGGAGTGGTTTCTATTTACACATTGCCATAGTAGAAGCATGGGGATGGAAAAATGATATTTAGTAGAATAGTTTTTCAGGATTGTAGTATGTAGCAATGAATTAATGAAAAAAGCATTTAAGTGCTTATTATGTGCAAAGAATTATGTAAAGTGCTGGCAAATTCAAAAGTAACACCAGAATTATATTGATCTATTCTGTAACTCTTTATATCCCAACCATCTTGACATGGCTCTTTTGTCATACTTTTTGAGGACAGAGAAGGTCTTGCTAGTGCTTTGCACACAGTAAGTATAAGTACTTAGTGTTTTTTTCACTAATTCATACTGTAGTCCAGATTGTGGGGAAACTGAAATCCAGTTTGAACTTTATGCAGTAGGCAGCCACGGAAAATATTAGTTGTAGGGGGCAGTTGGGTGGCTCAGTGGATTGAGAGTCAGGCCTAGATATGTGACCCTGAGTAAGTCATTTAACCCCCTTTGCCTAACCCTTACCTCTCTTCTGCCTTGAATTATAACTTTGCACAATATGAATATGTAACTTGTGTTGTTTGGAAATGAATTGTTTCAAATTGACAGAAGCTAATTTTCTCTGTCTCACTAAATTGGTTTGATTAAAACTACCCAAAAGCCAATATAACACTTAGCTAGGGAATATAAATTCTGCTTTTAAAAACTATTAATCTTTTGACATCACTTTTATTTATCTCTTCATTTCCACGTAGGGTTGTGTTGATCATCCAGTAGTTTTAACAGAAGCTGTTTGCAATCCGCTATATTCAAGACAGATGATGTCAGAGCTTCTCTTCGAATGCTATGGGATTCCCAAAGTTTCTTATGGAATCGACAGCCTCTACAGTTTCTACCACAATAAAAGAAAAAACTCAGTTTCCAGTGGCCTAATAGTTTCTTCTGGATATCAATGTACTCATATTTTGCCAGTCTTA
This sequence comes from Monodelphis domestica, assembly GCF_027887165.1. Taxonomy (NCBI): domain Eukaryota; kingdom Metazoa; phylum Chordata; class Mammalia; order Didelphimorphia; family Didelphidae; genus Monodelphis; species Monodelphis domestica. The sequence continues at coordinate 404,314,604 of NC_077227.1, read as the reverse complement.
AAAGGAAGGTGAGTTATCACAGTTGAATGACTCTGAAAAGAAGAAAGAAGTGTGGTATAGCAGAAAGAATGTTTCTCATGTGTAGTCTTCTTTCTAAGCAACTGATATGCATTTTTTTTTTAAAAAAACTCTTATCCTCTGTCTTAGAATCAGTACTGTGTATTGGCTTCAAAGCAGAAGACATTTTTCTTTTTTTTTTTTATTCAAAAATATTTTATTTTTCCAATGGCATATTATAACAGTTTTCAACATGTTTTCTGAAATTATAAGATCCAAATTTTCTCCCCCTTTCCTTACCCCCCTCTTTGAGAGAGAGGGTAAGCAATTTGATCTGGATTATATATGTTTTATCATACAAAACATACTTCCATATTGGTCATTGTTGTAAGAGAATACTCATATAAAACCAAAACCCTAAAAGAAAGCCATAAATAAACTAGTGTGAAAGATAGTTTGCTTTGATATACATCTGACATCTATAGTTCTTTCTCTGAAGATAGAGAGCATTCATTGTCTCAGGTCTTTCAGAATTGTCCCAGATTGTTGAATTGCTGAGAGAATACTCTTTCGTAGTACAACTGATATTTTTGAAAAAAGTGCATGAATAAAATATTTTAAAGGGGAAAAGAATTGGATGGGGAAATAGGAGACACATTTTTTTAAATCACCATGCTGTCACTAGATCTTGGCTAAGTCATTGAATATTTCTGGACCCCATTTATAAATATTTCTGGATCTTGTTTATAAAATGAAGAGGGTTAGACTATATGACCCTTCTTATTATAACATTTTTGTGATTCTGTAATTATTAGATATTCACACCTTAGGACTAGGTTTTTAATTTACTTTATAAAGTTTACCTGTTCTTTAGTCAAAGACAGATTAGGTTATTTAAAGGTGAGAGAAGCTTCAGTTAATCTGCTGTTTTGGTCTGTTAAGATGCCTGTGGCATTTTTCTTAACCAGGTACATAATTTTTATTAATCTTTTTACATATTTAAATGAGGTCAGATTAGTGAGTCCCATGTAGATTTCTTGAAGAAAATAGTGAGATTCTTGAAAAATAGCACACTTAAAATACAAGTATTCCCTGCTAATAAATATAACAGAATCTCAAGACAAAAAAAAATTGATAATAGAGGGAATTTTAATTCTTTTTAAAAATAATAAAAAGGAAAGATAAAAAATTCAGCAAAACTAACCATCAGTCAAATCCTACACTATGTGGAGTGTAAAGAAGGGGAAAATTATCAATTCTTAACATTTTCATGTTATATATTGTAAAATAGATACTGCTGCCAAATGAAAAGTGTGATATTGCAGTCAAATATCATTGGCATTTTCTTTCATTCATTCAACCCATAATTGTTTTTTAACTTATACCTTAAAATAAAAAATGTATTGATATTGAAAAAAGGCAGAAGAGAGTAAGGATTAGACCATTGGAGTTAAGTGACCTGCCTAGGGTCACATAGTGAGGAAGAATCTGAGGTCAAATTTGAACCCAGGACCTCCCATCTCCACACTGACTCTGTCCACTGAGCTACTAGCTGCTTCTCATTCAACCAAGAATTATTAAATACATACCCTATATTGAACTTTGTTCTAGGCCATAGGGGAAATACGGAGAGAGGATTTGGTGCCTCTTACATCCTAACAGTGATTATATGTTACATACATATATCTGTGATATGTGTATTGAGTCAGCTAGCAGACTGTGATAATAATAACTAAATTCAACCATGTACTAAGTACCTCTTCTTTTCAAGGCACTGTGCTAAGACCCAGGGACATAAAGAAAGGCAAAAATAGCCCATATCCTTCAGGAGCAAGCAATCTAATGGGAGAGACAACATGCAGAGAATTATTTCTATTTGTTTAGCACCTGCTGTGTAAGATACTAATTTTTCTTCATGTAGGAAAAAAGAATTAATACTCACATTGTTCTGTGTGTGTTTAGGTACCAGTCTACCAGGAATAACTATTTAATAATCATTAGTCTATATGCAAACTACTACTAATTTGGAAAGAGAAAAGCCCAACTGGAATAGCCCCCATTCCTTCCAAAATGAGTCTTTATCCCTTGAAACAATTTGAAGTAGCATTTATAGAAATCTTGAACAAGTAGAAGATATAGTAAAAAAAGATTCCTGAATTTCTGAAGTATTTAAGTCTATATCCCATTCCTTCCTAGATTACTCCCTTTCCTCCTAGAGTTAAAGAGACCTTTCCCTTTAATAAAGGTAGCAAAGTGAATAAAGTACTGGCTCTGGAGTCAGAAAGACTCATCTTCCTGAGTTCAAATCTGGTCTCACATGCTTAAAAAAAATTATTTACCTAGGCATAGTCTTGGTAGCAGCTCATCATCTGAGTGCCTCTTAAACTTATAATGAGCCAACATGTGGGCAATATGGTACAATGGATTTAGAGTCAAAGTATCTGGATTCATAGTCTAGATTTACTACTTGGGACTTTTTCGATTGGGGCAAGTCATTTAATTCCAACACCTTCATCTGTAAAATAGATATGAGGGGAAACAATTGATAGCTTCCAATGTCACTCTTATACTAAATATGTAGTCCTGTGATCTCTACAGTTCTATAAGGTTGTTTAAACAAAAAACAAAACAAAAACATTAGGGTTCATTCATTAAGATACAGTGTGAGGCAGTGGAAACTGTACTAGACTCATAATCAGGAGAAATCTGAAGTTAAACCCCCACTTTTAGATATTGGCTATGTGCCTGAACAAGGTGCTTGACTTCTAGAAGCCCCAGTTTCTTCATCTCAAAAATGTGAGAATCAAATGTGATATTTCTGTAAAATGCTTCATAAACCTTAAAATGCAATCTATCAGTTATCTTCATAAAATAATAACTTGGGGATTAAGGGAAGAAAAAGGCCTATTCTGATCAGATGATACTTGAACTACTGAGTTCATTTATGGATTCCACATTTTAAAAGGGGCATTGAATAGCTAAAGCATATCTAGAGAAGAAGGACCAAGATGACAAGGGAACTGGAAATAATGTAATATAAAATACTTGAGCTAGTTGGGATAAGCTAAAGAGAAGACAAAAAGGCAAACATAATTGTCTTTGAATATTTGAAGACTCAGAAGAAAGAGAACAATTTGATAGAGTTCACTTACATATGTAGTAAGTTTGTCTAAAGACTTGATTAAATATTTTTGAAGGAAATTTTAGGAATGATTTATGTTTTGTTAGGGAGGCTGGCCTAGATAGCCTTCGAGGTCTTTCTTGCTAAAAGTAGACAAATGTGAAAACAGGCTCCCTATAATACTTTAGGGTTAATGTCTTAAAGTTGCTTAACCCTGCCCAAAGTTGTATTGTTATTTTTTTATTCCTTGTTGTTGAACAGCTCAGTGTTATTTCTGTGGATTGGGCCATAGGTTGGATGCCAAAAACTGTAAACGAATCAATCTTGGAGGAAGCCAAGCAGCTGCATACCTTCAACGTCTTCTCCAATTGAAATATCCTGGACATTTAGCAGCCATCACTCTTAGCCGAATGGAGGAAATCTTGCACGAGCATAGCTACATTGCTGAAGATTATGTAGAAGGTAATGATATAATTCTTATGATTTATTCCATCTCTATTATTTTTAATATTTGCTACATAGATGGATTCTGGCAATTTTATATGAGTGCTTACTTTCTTTTTTTAAATATAAAATCAGAGTCCTAAAACATGATAGGGATTCATATCACATATTTCTAATTCTTGTTTCTTTCTGAATATCATATTCCAAGCCTTGTGGTCCTTTAGTGTGGATGCTGCCAGATCTTGTGTGATTCTGATTGGTACTCCTTGATATTTGAATTGTCTCTTTTTGGCTTCTTGTAAAAATTTTTCCTTAGCTTGGAAGCTCTTAAATTTGGGAATTATATTCCTGGGGGAATTGAGGATTTAGTGTAGAGGGTGTTCTATGAACTCTTTCAGTGTCTATTTTGCCCTCTTGTTCAAGAACATCAGGGCAGTTTTCTTGGATAATTTCTTGTAGTATGATGTTACGGTTTCTGTTTATTTCTGGGTTTTCAGGTAGACCAGTGATTCTCAAATTGTCTTTTCTTGACCTGTTTTCTTGGTCAGCCATCTTCTCAGTGAGATATTTCATGTTTCCTTCTATTTTTTCAATCTTTTGATTTTTTCTTTATTCTTGCTGTTTTAGAGATCGTTGGCTTCTAATTGCCCAATTTTGTTCTTTGGTTTTCTGCTATAATCTTTTGATTTTTCTTTTCGGTTTGGTCTATTCTGCTTTTCATGGCTTCCAGCTGTTTAATTTTGGTCTCTAATTTATTTATAATTTCATTTGATTTCTGGGCTGCTTTCTCCAATTGGGAGTTCCTGTCTTTTAAGCTGTTATTTTCTTTTTTGAACTATTTCCCACTTTTCTTGCCAATATTCTTCCATCTTTTTGATAAGTTCCAATTTAAATTCTTCAAGAGTTTGTTGCTAGTTTCCATTGTTTTTGGAAGGTTTGGATGCATTTATTTGAAGGTCCTCTTCTGCTATTTCCTCTGCAGTATGGATTTTTCCTCCATAAAAATTATCCAGGATCAAAGTCTTCTTGTTCTTAGTGTTGGGAAGTTGATTTTTTGCCATCACTATGCTGGTTTTTCCTTCCCTTTCCAGTCAGAAGTCTGAGTGAGGAGGGCAGGCTCTCTGTGTGTATGGAGCTAAGGATCATAGTTTTTGCCCAAGGCCACCTCTCAAGATTCTGAAACTTATACTGTTTGCAGACTTCTCTGCACTATCTCCATGCCCAAGGTCGGCGTTCTTCCCCCTGTTGGGGTCTCAAGTCTAGCTGCTCTCAGGGGTAGGCCTTTGGTGGTCTTAGTCAGCTGCCAAGGACCTAGAGGTGCCCCTGGCTTGCTCACTGATTCTAGCATGTGCTGGCTCCGAATCTAGTGCACTGGCTCTGTAGGAGGGGTGGGGAAGGGTAAATCAGCTCGTGTTTTGGTGGAAGCTATTTCAGCTCCTTATAGTGTGGAAATGCCCAAATCCCATGTACCTTCAACGCTGCGCCCTTCGTTCATACAAATTTGGTTTTTTTGTCCCTTTGAGGTGGTCTGTATTGGTAGGTATTGAGGAGAAGTAGATTCCTGCGTCTAAGCTGCAGCCATATTTACCCAAAAGTTATGTCTCCTAATTCTTGTTTCCTAACAACTCTCTTAAAGTATAGATGAAAATAAGCACACCTTTTTTTAAAAGCATTATTTGTAGGAGCTAGGGCAATTAATTATTTGCTTAAACATTTTCACACCAATGGTCTAGTTTCCTGTCTGTAGCTAATATATACAAATTTAGTCTTTTCCCAGTTAAAAATTTCCTTGCCACTTAACTTCCTAGATAACTTTTTATTTCTATAGCAATGAATTGTAATTTTGTAATTTATTCTTTCACTTGGGGTCTTGAAACAAGTGGCCCCAACCAGCCAGTGTTGCCTGGTGGGCTCTATCCTGAACTCGCCTTGGTCCTAATTGACAAATGGTTTGGGAAGTCTGGTGAGCATCCTCCAGGTGTCTCCATTTTCCTGATATGTTTTTGTTGGTATCTGATGAAATTCCTTTTCAAAAAGCTCTGGACACATTGTTATCAGTAAAAGAAGGAACAATGGAAGGATTTTTCCCCTGTGTACAGCCATTAGTGGATCAGCAGATACTCTTTTTGACTATAGCATTTTTCAGGACACTGGAAGGGTCACTCACTCGCATGTAGGGTATGGTGTCCTTTCAGCCAAGAGTGCCATTCTCTTGTTCAAGTTACAAATAGTTCTCTATTTTCTGTAAGATTTAACATATGGCTACCTCTGCCACTTAGAATCTTTCAGTCTGACATTTGTCAACCTTTCCAGGATTATTGAATATTACTGTACTTCATAAACTTCAAATTCCAGCCAAACTGTCCTATTAGCTATTCTCCAGACATACCATGTACCGTCTCTGCCTTTGAACAGATTGACCACATGCCTGGAATCCTTTCTTCCTTACCTTGTCCTTTTAAAAATCTTCATTCCCTTCAGACCCACTTCAAAGTCTAATTAATACCTGAGATGTTACCTGCTCCCCTCAAGTTATTAGGGCCCTCCCCCAATATTATTTTGTATATTTATCTATACATGTTGTTAGGTTCCAGTACAATGAGAGCTCCTTGAAGACAGGATCTGTTGTTATATTTGTCTTTGTATACCAAATGCCTAACATAGTAGGTTGAATGAATGACTGAAAGAAGGAAGGAGACCAAATCAAGTCAACAAGCATTTTTTAAGTGCCTACTACATGCCAGGTGTTACTAAGTGCTTGGTTTACAAAGAAAGGTAAAAACAGCTCCTGCCCTCAAGGAGCTCACAATCTGAGACATGGTAGGGAGATAACATAGAAACAACTATATAGAAACAAGACATATACAATACAGGACAAAAATTAATATTATCTTAGAGGTAAGACACATTAAAGAAGTCTAGGGAAAGGTTGTTGCAGAAAATGGGTTTTTAGCTGAAACTTTAAGGAAATTGGGGAACCAAGAAGACATAAATGAGAAGGGCAGAGCATTCTAGGCATGTGAGACAGTCAGTGAAAATATATAGAGTTGGGGCAGGGAGTGTTTTGTGTGAGTAATAGCAAGAAGGTTAATTCACTGGATCAGAGTACAGAGGAGGAAAGTAAGGTAGAAGATATAAAGGTAGAAAAGAAGCAGGATATGAAGGACTTTAAAACCCAAAGTGAATTTTCAGTTTGATCTTGGAGGCAATAGAGAGCCACTGGAGTTTTATTGAAAGGGGAGTGCCAGTACTTTAGAAAGAAAACTTTGATAAATGATCACAGGGGAAATCTTGAGTTAGAGAGGTCAAGCAGAAGACTTTTGCAATTGATCATGCATAGTATGTTGAGGGCCTGCACCTGAATAGTTGACAGCATCACAGGAGAGAAGTGTCTGTGAGAGATTATGGCAAAGGTAGAATCAACAGTACTTGGCAGTAGATTGAATCTTGCATATGGCAGATGAGAAAGAGAGAGACACATAGGTTGTGAGTCTGGATGAGTGGGAAGATGCCCTTTGAGCCCTGAAAACAATTACTTTAACTGTGGCAGAAGTACAAATATAAGTATTTTGTAGGTCACTGCAAAATTCCCCATACTCTCCATACTTTTTCCCCATAAGTCATAAAATCAAGAGAAAAAAGTATCCAAGTAAAATGAATCCAAAGGGAACTCAAAAGCAGAGGATGTTTATATTAGCATACATATACAACTTACATATTTTAAACAAATTATAAACAATGTGGAGTTTGTGGTTATGCACATAATTTTTTATGCATTTGTTTAGTTAAATGTTTTTTGTTGGTGGTTACTAAGTATATAATAAAAAATAAAGAATTTTGAAATGACTAAAATATTAGGGCTAAGATTTATATTAAACAATAATGAAAATTAAGAGGAGAAAATTAAAGTATCACTATTATTATTTTATCTGTTTCTCTCTATATATATTAATTAGTTTTTCCTTTAAATATTTGAGTGCTGTAACACTTGAGTACATAAAAGTCTAATATTGATAATGCTTCATTATCCATAATACCCTCCCAACATAATATAGTTATCTTTTTCATGCCTTTTAATTATATTTATTTTAGCCCCAATTCTGTCAGAGATCATGATTGCTACCCCTACCTTCTCTAGATCAACTGAGGCATAGTATATTCTGCTCCAGCCTCTAATCTTCACTTTATGTCTCATTTTCAATGTATTTCTTATAGAAAATATATTGTCAGGTCCTGGTTTTTGTCCTTTCTGCTATCCATTTTCTTCCCATGTGTGAATTCATCCCATTCTACCCAATGCCAAAGTTCCTGGTTATGCATTTTACTTTGTTCCTCCTCACTTTATGTCCCCATTTACCTTTCTTTCTGTCGTATCCTTCCTCAGATGTTCAATTTCTTTTGAACAATATCTCTCCTATTCACATCTCTTCTCAAAAATTGTCCCTTGTCCTCTCTCCTTGCCCTCCTAGTTCCAAATTGGCCCAGCTTTTCAAAGGCCACTCCTTTATCACTTCCCCCTTACCTTTTAATTCCTGTTCATTCCACCATTTCCCAAATCCCTTTCTCATCCCTGAGCTGGACCCTCCTCCTTCTTGATTCCATTTTCCCCTCACCTTACTCCACTACCTCTTGATATGTACTCCCCTCTTAAGTATCCCTCCCTTCTCTCCCTTTTCTTATCCCTTTGTCCTCCTTTCTCTTAACCCACCCTTCTTTCTCTTTTTCCTTTTGTTCCCCAAGGAAATTTCCTAGTCCCTCCCTTCTCCCATCCCCCTTCCCTCCTGTTTCTCTGTATGTTAAAAAACAAACAAACAAAACTTATCTTCCCAATTGTGTTATTTTCCCTTTATTCCAGGTCTGATGAGACTTGGGTTCTAGTACTCTCAGCCTTCCATTCTCCTCATTCCCTTCTCTGTGGCAGTTCCTCCTCTCATTCCTCCTCCAGATGAGATAGCCATTCCTCCCTATCTCCTGGTCTCTTCTGCTACCATACTTTCCATACATTCTCTCTTGAGCTGGAGCCTTTCATCCATACTCATCCCTTCAAAATACCCAGGTAATGATGCCATTCCTGGGGGCCATAGATGACATTTTCCCATACCAAACTCAAAGAATTTGACTTTTTGGGTTGTTTATGATTATTAGTCTTTTGTTACCTTTGTGTATGTTTCTTCTAGATCAGATTTTCTGCTGAGTTCTAGGTTTTTCTCCAGAAATAGTTGAAATTCCTTTAGTTTACTAAATGTCCCAGTTTTGTTCTTTTATAATTTTGCTCACCTTTGCTGGATATGTCATTCTTGGTTGTAAGCCCTGTTCTTTTGTTCTGTGTTCTGAATTCTTTTAATGTAGTGGCTGCTAAGTTTTGTGTTATTTTGACTACAGTTCCACAGTATTTAAATTGTTGGGTTTTTTTTTTTTTATCTTGTTGCTTGTAGTATTTTATCCTAAACTGGGAGCTATGGAACTTAGCAATGATGTTTCTGTGCATTTTCATCTTTGGGTCTCTTTGAAGTAGTGATCAGTAATTTCTTTTTTACTCTCTGTTTCTAGAATTTATGATGTTTTCCATGATGATTTATTGGAGTATGGTATCTAAATTCTTTTTTTTATCATAACTTTCCAGGAGTCTAAGTATTTTTATTGTCTCTCTTTTCTTGGTCTGTTTTCCATCTTAGGTGTTTTTATGATAAGACGTTTCATATTCTCTTCTATTATTTCATCCGTTTGATTTTACTTTATTATTCCATGTTTTCTTAGGAAATAATTTGCTGCTTCTTATCCAGTTCTAGTTCTCAGTACATTATTTTCTTTTGTAAGTTTCCAGATCTCTTTTTCCATGTGGGCAGTGGTTTTTTAAAATAATTTTCTTGATTTTCTTTCACTGCTTTTATTTTTATCTAACTTTTCCTCCACCTCTCTCATTTGGTTTTTGAAGTCTTTTGAAAGCTTTTCCAAAAGTTCTTTTTGAACTTTTGGCCATTTATTGTATTTCTTTGCTGTTTTTGTAGTGTTCTCTGAGTTTGAACCAAAATCTTTTCTGTCCCCATAATAGCTAATCGGTAGTTGGGTTATTTCTTTTTTGCTTGCTCATTTTTATTTATTTTTTTATTTGTTTGTTTGTTTAAATTTTAGCAGTCAGACCAATAAGACTTCTGGAGATCAGAGTCCTTATTATATTGATATATGCTTAGTTGGGTTTCAGGATTTTTTCGCATGTATGTTTGTTTTTTCCTGAGTCCTATTTAATTATCTTTGTTAATGGAGAGGAGAAGAGTGTAGTCTTGAGGTCCGTCCAGCAGCCTCTCTGAGGACCCAGGGTTGCCTGCCCAGGTCTGGTGTCACAGTCGGATAAATGAGGTGAGATACACCATGCATTCAACCCACGTACACAGGTATCACAGTGCTCTGCCATGGTATCATGGTATGTTTATTATATAGGTTTTTGGTACACACACATAATCAATTCTCTATGTATGTGACATTCTACAGTTTGATTGGATATTATCAAATCACCTAAATAACACTCTGTGATAGATATGATTAATGTGAATAAAGCCATTTATAGGTTAGTACCCCTTGACCTGCTGAGAGGATCATTGTGCTTTTGGTCAGTTTTCACTATCCATTATAATTGCTTGGGAGATGAACAACAAAACATATTTGTATCTAGGTGTGAGGACTTTAGGCAGACCAATTTTGGGGTTTTCCTCAATTTACAAGTTCTGTTTTTCTTGTGTTATTTTGAGATGCCTAGAGATGCTATTTGGCTTCTGTTCCAATAAATTCATTTGAGAGTGGTAACTATAGGACAAGATTCATTATGTTGTAGGGCCTTGGAGCGTATCATGTGCTTGAGAAAGGAGGGGTCATGGTCAGTAATCTTTGGGCTTTTATTCTGTAATTGCAATCTTTTGGGGGTAATAACCTAGGGGTCTTAAAGTAGGGTATATATTTATTGATCCTATAAGTATTTGATCTCATGTTATTTCTCCTGTATTGGGGAGAGAATAATAATCATAACAAGTCCACTAGTGGGGAAAATTTAGGGAAAGAAGTCACAAAGGGGAATCAGTAGGGGGGCCCTCATTCTGGGGTCTGCTTTGCTGACCTTCCTTCCTTGGACCATGACCTTGTGAAATGGTTGGGGTATGATGGCCTCCAGCAGTGTAGATAATCCAAAAGTTATTTACATTCATCTTTGAGGTAATTTTTATATTTATATTTGAATATAGTGGCATTTTTCTGAAATTTTTTAATACTTTTTTACATACTAACCTACCCCAGAGTATGTTATAATTTGAGTACATTATACCTAGTGTAGGTGAACAGATTTAGTCTGTTATTTAATTTCATTTGACTTTTAGAAATCTAGACAAAATATGACAGCAGCATTGCATTTTAGCTCTGGATATCATTATTTACTCAAATGTTAGGACACTGTTGTGTTTTTAGTTGTAATGTCATAGAAATTATTATTGGTTAATCTTTGAATCATTTGTGATTCTTGGTTATAGGGCCTGTAGGGGTGGATGTGAGAGATGGAGAGGGAAGAAGGAGAGGGATAGACAGACAGAGAGCTTGCCCAGGATCACACAGCAAGGAAGCATCTGAGATCAGATTTGAACCTAGGCCCTTTTGTGTGGAATAGTTTTGTTTTGTAGGTCCACAATCCATGATTAGAAAATGTTATTTGTGATCCTTTTTGAGTTAAAAATACTTTTTGGAAATCTGACCTCAGACACTTCCTAGTTCTGTGGCCAAGGGCAAATCACTTAACTCCCATTGCCTAGCCCTTATCATTCTTCTGCCTTGGAACCTATACACTGATTTTAAGATGAAAGGTAAGAGTTTAAAAAAAAAATACAAGTACTTTTTATTTAGGGTCTAGAAATTGTTTCATGTTGTAAGAACTCTAAGTTTTTTAATGACAGGAGTCATGTCTGATCTCTTTAAAAAATTCTTCATAGGAACTAGCATAATGCTAGTACATAATAACAATAGAAATAAAACTGACATTTGTGTTAAAATTTTTAGAGTATATGTATTATATTATATATCTGAGCCTTTTGACACCCTTGTGAGATTGGCACCTCGTTCAGTAAATGTTTAGAAAGAGATCATAGAATTTATGACCTTAGATGTCATTCAGGCCAAGTTCTACCTGTTTATTTTATAAATGAGGAAACAACATAGAGAAGTGAGGTGAAACTTGCACCAGGTTATAAAAGTTGTAAATGACAAACTGGGAAGTTGACCCCACATCTTATTTATAGTATCCTGGAAAGTTAGAGCTCAAAGGGGCACCATTTCCTACTATAGAAGGACCACTAATATGGTCATCTCTTAGAATCTCATGATTTTGTAGATTCTAATCTAGTGGCTTGAATGATAAATTATGATAAAAGATTGATCAGTTTGTATGATCTTCCTTATTCCTAGCTCATTAGTATCTTAGAGTACTTAACTGCTTCAGGGAAATGTGATATATTATTTTCATATTTTACTTATAAAGTTATTATTAGAGATATTTATAAGGTAATAAATCACATTAAATATACACAAAATGTTGTGTTTATATTATCTCATTCAGTCCTCTTGATCACCCTATGAAATAAACCCCATTATTATTTGTTTTGTAGTTGAGGCCACTAGCCTCAGACAGGTTAAGTGACCTTTTCAGTGGCATAGCTCCTGTTAAGTATTTGAGACTGGGTTTGAAGCCAGATCTTCCAGACTCCAAGAGAGATTTTTGGTTAGAGTTTAGCACTCTGCTTTATTACATCAAACTTTTTTCCAAGATTATACCCATAACAGTATTTGAAGATGGGATACATAATTTAAAATAAAGTTAAAACATTCTGGATAGAATTTCACAAGAGAGTAAATCATGGAAAATAGGACAGTAAAATCTCAGTCAACAAATTTTCTGGGAATAGAATGTTTTATAATAAGACTCATTCGTACTTTCAGTAAAACAATCTGTAATTTCATCAGTCTAAATATTCTATCCACTAGTGTGTACTGAAACCCCCTGGGTACTTAAATGGACCTTGTGGGTTATAGCGAAAATATTCATCACTCTGGCCAACATATTGATGAACTTCTCAGAGCTTACCTAAGTGATTTTGATTGTGGCTAAATCAGTCACTGGAGCTGTACTTGATATATATGCTGCATGGTATTATATATTGGAGCTTGTATATTGCTGGATAACCTTTGTATAACAACAATAGCTGGCATTTATATAGTGCCTATATTCCAGGCACTATGGTAAGCACTTTACAAATACTATCTTATTTTGTCCTAACAACAACTCTGGGAGGTGATATTTTATTCTTGTTCTTACAGTTAAGGAAACTTAGGAGATAGAGGTTAAATGACTTGCTAGTGTTTGAGGCTAGATTTGAACTTAGATCTTTTTGACTCCAAGCTCAGCATTCTGTTTTGTGCCACCTAGTCGCTCAGTCATTCCCTGTGTCAATGATATCATAATGAGGTGTTACATTTATATTTTAGTGGAAGACTACCATTATGAAAACAAGTCAACCCCCCAAATTCTAGAAACAGACTTGGTATCATTGTTTTCAGTAAGTTGTATTCTTTCATGGGTACACCCAGCATAATCTACATGTACACTTTTTTTCTATCCAGAATACTCAAGGGTAAAGCCAAGTTGCAGATCAATTTGTCTTTTCTAAACTTTCCCCTTCTGAATTCCTTTCCTGCTCTGGTTTTCACATTCCTAGTGCCTTCCTCTTCTTTTATAGAATCAGAAATGATTCTGATAGCAGTCATTTCTTTTTTTTTCTCACCCTTACCTTCCATCTTGGAATCAATACTCTGTATTGGTTCCAAGCAGAAGAGTGGTAAGGGCTAGGCAATGGGGGCTAAGTGACTTGCCCAGGGTCACACAGCTGGGAAGTGTCTGAGGTCAGATTTGAACCTAGGACCTCTAGACCTGGCTCTCAATCTACTGAGGTACCCAGCTGCCCCCAGCAGTCATTTTTTAGTGATTAACTTTAGCATGAATGACTTTACCTGAGTGCCTAACATTTGCATTCTCAAACTTCTTTTTTTAATTATATAATAAAAGATTTTGTTTCTTTATTAATGAAATTTTAGGGATCAGGAAGCAAGTATAGAGACTTGGGGAACAGCACTCCCCGAAAACATCTAGGTCAACCCAGAAGAAAAACCTTATTTAATCATTTTTGGTGACTAGTGGATTTCTCTCTCCCATCTCTGCACATTCCCCCTTGAAGAGAATGAGCAAAAGAGGGTGTTGGAGCATAAGCATCCAAGTCACAGACTTGTTCTGCCATCTGAGACTTTACTTTGCTATAGCACAACTCTATTCTACAGGTCCTTTCCATTTAGATTTCCTTCCATGCCTAAGAAAATATTTTCCTTTTTTCTACTCATTTCTGTTACGTTATTTTAGTTGGTATTTGATTTTTTGGTATTTTTCCTTCCCTACCTCCTATAATATAACTCCATGCTTCCTTTGTTATTTTTATTTACAATAGAATTTCTGACAACAAAGTGTCTTTGTAGAGCTAGAAGTGACTTTTAGTAATATGTAGTCCAGTGTGTTTTCATTTTATAGATGTGGAAACTTAAATCCAAGAGGTTGTGACTCATCCAAAGTCACATAGCTAGTTAGTGACATAACTGGAAGTAGAACCCACATCTCCTTACTCTTAATCTAATGTTCTAATAGGTATTGCTATATTCAATATAGTGTTCATCCACAGTAATATTTCTCTTTAATAATTTTCTAAAATTTTAAAAAAGAATTACAGAAGTGGAGGTCTCCTGAATATTATGAAAATAATGTTCATAAGATGCAGCTTCCCTTCTCCAGTAAGTTGCTTGGTAGCACCTTGACATCTGAAGAGAAGCAGGAGAGACGGCAGCAGCAGCTGAGGCGGCTTCAGGAACTTAATGCTCGACGCCGAGAAGAAAAACTACAACTTGACCAAGAGCGGCTAGACAGACTTCTCTTTGTGCAAGTAATGGCATATTGATATTTAGCATGTGTTCCTTAGTAAGGCTAGAGCTTCTTCTGTGAAATTTCCTAGCTTAGAGCAACAAGGCTTATGTCCCAACGTTTTAGTGTTCTGAATCAAATAGAGATTTTCAGAGCTATGGGCCATATTCAGGAGAAAATTGTTAAAAGTAGTGATTTTTAGTCCTGAGTGATATGTAGTTAGATCTTCATTAAAAAGGTACAGGGCTACAATTTTATCCCCAAAGCTAACATAAAGTTTACTATGAGCAGTGAATTAGGGATTGAAATTTTCTGTCTTTGCTCAGGCCAAAAAAAAAAATGGATTTAAATTATAAGAGAATGTTAAGGGAGATGTCTGTGTGTTATTGAGGATTGTAAAACTTCTTAATGTGGCTCTCCTTAAACCCGAGTCTCTAATGATAAACCCCAAATCTTTTTCACTAGCATTTTATTGCAGTTTGTTCATTGTTTATTTGAAAAACTTTTTACAAAAGGCATAAGTCCCAGTGGGAATTAGATCAAGACCCCCATTATAACAGCATCAGTCAATAACTTGAATCACAAACTAAATAATTTTGCTGATATGTAGGTTCTATTTATCATGCCCAGCAGCAGGCTATACTTTGTGTCTATCATCTGAGGTTAAACCTACCTAAGTGTTTATTACCAGAAGGCCAATCAGCAGGTGATGAATTTTTTGGCCTAACAACTTATTCAACCATCTAATACGCTCAAAGGGACTCTGGATTATATCAGTGGAGAGTACCCAAACCAGTGAAATAACAGATGCTTAAAGTATTGAAGTGCACGCCATGTGTGGTTACTAAAGGTGATGAAAACATGTTCTTGGCCCTGAGAATGAGTTAGTACATGTGTCTTAGATAATGTAGATATAATGTTCAGATATAAGGTGCTAGTTATCCTTTCCAGGTCTTGAGTTTTTAAAATTTTTTCCAACTTATAATTTTTAAAGCCTTGTCTTTCTTTTGTCTGAGTGTATTCAGTATTAATCTTCAACTAAGTGAAATTCTAAACAATATCATTGTAGGAACTTCTAGAAGATGGTCAGATGGATCAGTTTCACAAAGCCCTGGTAGAATTGAACATGGACTCTCCAGAGGAGCTACAATCATATATACAAAAACTGAGTTTGTCAGTGGAACAAACTAAGCAGAAAATTCTCCAGGCAGAAGTCAATATTGAAGTGGATGTGGTAGATACCAAATCAGAGGTAAATGAAGAGCCCCTGGGAAGACAAGTGGGGTTGCTTTTGAGCCCTTCCTCCAGTCAAATGGTGCCAAATAATAGGAAGAAGTCACTTTTTAAAAGAGACCAGTTTTATTTTTTTCATCTGAATCCTGTTTTGGCAAAGCAACCCTTTCTTTGCTTGCCTTTTTGCATATAATTAATATTAATATCATGTCCAGTAAGAGAGCTGAGAGAGGAACCCAAATAGAATCCTTATAAAGTAGATGCAATTATTGGAGCCAAATAATAAGAACAATGACTTAGAATATCCCTAATTCATAAAGCCAGGGCATCAGGGAAGAAAGAAAGTATATGAGATGGAAGAATAATATGCACACCCTAGCAGTATGACCTGTAGTCACCACATTGATACTAAGTAATCCTTCCTTACCATTTTACTATGTAATATAGAAAAAGCACTTAATTTTTTATCAAAAAACTTATTCAATCATCCACTAAGACACAAAGTAACTGGATTATATCAGTGGGGAGACTATTCAAAACAATGAAATAACAAATGTTTGATGTAGTGAAGTGCAACTAATTTATATTCCTCTGCCTTCCCCTTATCTCATTATATTGTGTTTTTGTGCTTAGCTTTTAATATGATGCTTATGCTCATCTATTTCTTCTTTACATGTGGTTTTCCTATGCTTCAATGAAAATATTGATTCTATTTCTGCCCATGTTCATTTTCATATTTTTTTTTCCTTCTGATTCCTGGATTTCCTCATTTGAGGTTATTTTTTTTTAATGTATTATTTATTTTTAGTGTTTGTTTTTTTATTTTGAGTTTCAAATTCCTTCCCATACCAGTTGAGAAGGCAAGCAGTGATATCAATTATTCAAATGAAATCCTGCAAAACATTTCCATTTTAGCCATGTTGCAAAAAGAAAAGTGGTAAAAATAAAATGAAAAAATTATGCTTTAATTTGCACTTGGACTTCATCAGTTCTCTTTCTGAAGATAGCATTTTTCATTATGATCCTTTAGAGTTATCTTAGATCATTATATTAATCAGAATGGCTAAATCTTTCGCAGTTGATCATCCTTACAAAATTGCTGTTACTATGTGTGGTGTTCTCCTGGTTCTACTCATTTCGTACTGTATCAGTTCACATATGTCTTCCCAGTTTTTCTGAAACCATCCCCATCATCATTTCTCATACCACAATAGTATTCCTTCACTGTTACATACCACAACTTATTCAGCTATTCCCCAGTTTGTGGACATCCCTATAATTTCTAGTCCTTTTCCAAAACACACACAAAATTGCTATAAATATTTTTGTTCAAACAAGTTCTTTTCTCTTTTCTTTGATCTTTTGGGATAGAGACCTTATAGTGATATTGCTGGGTCAAAGGATATGATCTTTGAGCAGAGTTTTAAATTGTTTTCCAGATGGTTGGACCAATTTACAACTCTACCCACAGTACATTAGTTCCACGTCCTCTCCAGTTTTGTCATTTTCCTTTTCTTTCATGTTGACTAATCTGATGTCTCAGAATTGTTTCAGTTTGCATTTTGCTAGTCAAGAGTGACTTAGAGCATTTTTTTCCTTGTGACTATTAATAGCTTTGATTTCTTTTTCTGCAAACTGCCTATTACTGACTTCTCTCTCTTCTCCCTGACCTCAAGTTCTCTCCACCCAATATTCTCGCCTTTTTAAGTTCATTATTTTTAAGTGTGACCTATTAAACTGATTCATTTGAAAAAGATGTTGAATACATAATTCTAAAAAGCTTTATATTCTTTTCTATTTGGGGAGATGTATTGATCCTCCTTTTTTTTAAACATGTCATTTTTCAATGATTTTTCTGCTATGCTTCCCCAATAGACTACCCCCTTGTAACAAAGAAATACAACAAATCAATAAATTGTGCTTTACAATGTATGACTTGTTACACATCTATAGTTCACTTGCTTTCTATTTCATGCCTTGGACATTATAATTAATGACAGATCAGAATTCAAAGGTCTTTCAGTGTTTTCCTATAAATTTTTGTGACCACTGTGTAAATTGTTCTCCTGCTTCTGTTTACTTTTCATTAGTTCGCCACATTAATCTTATTGAGTTCCTCAGAATTCTTCATATTCATCATTTTTTATGCTGCAATAAAATTCTATTACAGTCATATACCATAATTTGTTCATCCATTCCCTAATTGATGAACAATCACTTTCCCTCCAGTTTTTACTTCTAAAATAATTGTGCCACCATGGTTTGCAACATTAAGTAAAATCATATGTTTTTCAGATGTTTTTCTGAAACATATTGACATCTTAATAGCATGAATAGGTTTCACCTCCATAAGTTTAGGGTAGGCATACTGTCCAGTTATCTTAATTCTTCATATTTGAGAGGCTGTCTGTGAGCTTGATCTCTGTTAACACCTCAGTTTAGCCACTATTTGATATATCTTGTGCTTTCTTACCTACTTGCTTTTGCTAACATTTTTTTTCTAATAGGAAGACAGTTTCTTTTTAGGGCCAAGATAGAGTTTTGCTTATAGTAGGAGCTTGTAAGTGCTTTTTATAAAGAGACAAGAAAATATAAACTCTAAATCATCATCCCTAAATTATTTTCTTTTTTGGACTACTGGTATAATTCAGAACTCACTAAAACATATATGCATTAACAAAAGCTAACTCTTCAACTCATCTTAAGAGGTTCAAAATATTTACTTGTCATTCTTTATTTATCTAGTGTAAGAGTAACAAATTTTCTGCATATAAGTGGAAGTAATCTTAATGCCAAACTGGTTCCCTGGCACAAAATGTTTCCTGAAATGTTAGTGTGGTCACAAAAGTGTTTTCAAAGGAAGGTGAGATTTGCTAGATTTTAAAGAATAAATAGGATTTAGATAAATGATGAGGGGGTAGATTGAGGTTGGGAACAAAGGCTCCCATTTTGTGATGTTCATTACTTAAAGTCTTGAGATTCCTTCATTAAGATATTCATTAATGGACTTCCAGGGGGTGGAGTCAAGATGGCGAAGTAACCCGCAGCAACTCTGTGCCACCATGAGAATCCTTCTCAACCAAAATTAAAATATCACCACAAAATGAATACAGGAGTGAAAGAACCAGCAAGGACACAGAGTAAAACAACTTTCAAGAAAAGAAAAACCTAAAAGGTAGGCAACTGACATCTGGGACACTAGGGTGAGAGGAGAGGAGACCCAGCAAGAAGCCATAGCAAGAAGGGAAGAGCAAGCAAAGAGCAACCCCACCCCCCACACCCCCATCTGCTGTCCAGGATTCGGGAAACCTATGCCTGAGCCAACATCCAGACCCTGAGATCCTGCTGGTAAAAGCCAACCCATACCCCTTGAAATTTCAAACCTGTAGAGAAGTCCAGAACCCCAGCCCAGGGAATTCTAGTCTAGGCTTGGGACAAGGACTTTATTCACACCTTGGAGTGAATGATAGTACTAAGTCCTGCTATTTTTGTCTAAAGCTCCAAGATGAGGACAATCGAGGGTGTGTTTGACTTGATCAAGTACACAGTGAGGCTAAAAACTTGAGACAAAGCCTGAGGCTAGAATTTGATCAGTCCCCACCTGATCCAAGATTAGAGTGAAATCCAAAGCTTACACCTAAGCCTGAGGCAAGTCTTTCAGTTATCAGCATCACAGGGGCCAATTGAATCAGCAGGTGGAGGGGGATTTCAGAGCTCTCAACCTTTAGATCATTCCCCCAAACCTACCTATAATCATATAGGGGAAAATGAGCAAACAACAAAAAAAGCACCTAACTCTAAAGAACTTAAGACAAAGAACAAGGTACAGACACAGAAGGGGACAGTGAAAGCAAAGGCAAGTTCAAAAGAATAATATGGATTGGACACAGATTCTGGAAGAGCTCAAAAAAGACTTCAAAAACCAGTCTATTAGAGGTAGAGGAAAAGTGGGGAAGAGAAATGAAAGTGATGCAAGAAGAAATGGGCCAATTGAAAAAGGAGAACTAAAAACTGACAGAGGAAAACCAGGTCTTAAAAATCAGAATTGACCATCTAGAAACTAATGATTTCATGAGAAATCAAGAAACAATAAAACAGACTCAAAGAAATGAAAAAACAGAGGAAACCATCAAATATCTTATTGAAAAAACAACTGAACTAAAAATAGATCTAGGAGAGATGATTTTAAAATTACTGGACTACCTGAAGGCCATGATCAAGAAAAAACCTTGGATATATTACAAGAAATTATCAAAGACAACTTCCCAGAGATCCTTAAATAAGAAAATAAAATTGAAATTGAAAGATTTCACAGATCACGTCCAGAAAGGAATCCTCAAATGAAATGACAGCTTACAAGAATATAAGAGTTAAATTCAAGAGCCACCAAGCCAAAGAAAAAATACTTCAAGCAGTCAGAAAGAAACCATTCAAATACTATGGAGCTACAATCAGTATTCCACAGGACTTAGTGGCTTCTACATTAAAGGATCGAAAGGCATGGAAAATGATATTCAGGAAGGCAAAAGATTTGGGTTTGCAACCCAGAGTCACCTATCCAGCAAAACTGAGTATATTCTTCCAGGGGAAAAAATGGACATTCAATAAGATAGAAGATTTCTAAGCATTCCTGAGGAATAAACCAAACCTAAACAAAAAAATTTGAAGTCCAAAATGAGACACAAGAGAAGCCCAAAAAGGTAAATAAGAAAGAGAAATTTTAAGGGACTCATTAAGGTCAAAATGTTTATATATGTCTACATGGAAATAGGATTTCTGTAATTCTCAAAAATTACTTTAGTAGTAGAGAAGATAGAAGGAATTTACTCAGAAAAATGGTGAATAAATAAGCTGATTATAATGATGTAATGTATATGTAAATGTGACATGGAATCATATATATGTATGATATGATATGTATGCATATCTGACAAAGCCAACATAAAAATAGAACTGATTAAAAGATATAGGGAAAGTAATTACATCCTGATAAAAGGCAGTATAGACAATGAGGAAATGTCAGTAATCAACATGTATGCACCAAATGGTATCGCATCCAAATTTTTTTTTTTAAACCCTTACCTTCCATCTTAGAATCAATATACCATCTTAGAATCAATATCCAGTATATTGATTCTAAGACAAAAGAGTGGTAAGGGCTAGGCAATGGGGGGTCAAATGACTTGCCCAGGGTCACACAGCTAGGAAGTGTCTGAGGCCAGATTTGAACCTAGGACCTCCCATCTCTAGGCCTGACTCAATCCACTGAGCCTCAGCTTCCCCACATCCAAATTTCTAAAGGAGAAACTAGTGGAGTTGAAGGAGGAAATAGATAGTAAAACTATGCTAGTGGAAGACCTGAACCTTCCTCTATCAGATCTAGATAAATCAAACCAAAAAAATAAGAAAGAGGTAAAAGATGTGAATGAAATTTTAGAAAAACTAGAGATAATAGATATGTGGAGAAAAATAAATAGGGACAAAAAGGAATATACCTTCTTTTCAGTAGCACATGGTACATTCACAAAGATTGACTTTGTTGTACGGCATAGAAACATGGCAAAAAAGTGCAAAAGAGCAGAAATATTAAATGTAACCTTTTCAGATCATAATGCAATAAATATAATAATTAGTAAGGGTACATGGAGAGGCAAATCAAAAATTAATTGGAAATTAAATCATATCATTCCCCAAAATCAATTAGTTAAAGAACAAATCATTGAAACAATAATTTCATTGAAGAAAATGAAAGTGATGAGATCCTTTCAAAATCTATGGGATGCAGCTAAAGCAGTACTTATGGGAAAATTTATATTCTTGAGTTCATATATTAACAAATTAGGGAGGGCAAAGATCAATGAATTGGACATGCAAATTAAAAAACTAGAAAGTTGAACAAATTAAAAATCCCCAGATGAAAACTAAATTAGAGATCCTTAAAATTAAAGGAGAAATACATCAAATTAAAAGTGAAGTAACTATTGAATTAATAAATAAGACTAGAAGCTGGTACTTTGAAAAAACAAAATAGACAAAGTACTGGTCAATCTAATAAAGAAAAGGAAAGAAAAAAACCAATAGTATCAAAGATGAAAAGGGAGACCTCACCTCTAATGAAGAGGAAATTAAGACAATTTTTAAAAACAATTTTGCCCAATTATATGGCAATAAATATGACAATCTAGGTTATATGGATGAATATTTACAAAAATATAAATTGCCTAGATTAACAGAAGAAGAAATAGAATACTTAAATAATCCCATATCAGAAAAAGAAATTGAATAAGCCATCAAAGAATTCCCTAAGAATATCCCCAGGACCAGATGGATTCACAAGTGAATTCTATCAAACGTTCAAAGAACAACTAATCCCAAAACTATGCAAGCTATTTGGCATCATAAGCAAAGAAGGAATTCTACCAAATTCCTTTTATGACACAAATATGGTACTGATTCCAAAACCAGGTAGATCAAAAACAGAGAAAGAAAACTATAGACCAATCTCTTTAATGAATATAAATACAAAAATCTTAAATAAAATACTAGCAAAAAGACTATAGCAAGTTATCAGGAGGATTATCCACTATGATCAGGTGGGATTTATACCAGGAATGCAAGGATAGTTTAATATTAGGAAAACCATCCATGTAATTGACCATATCAATAATCAAACCAACAGAGATCACATGATTGTCTCAATAGATGCAGAAAAATACAAAACCCATTCCTATTGAAAACACCAGAAAGTATAGGAATAGAAGGGCCATTCCTCAAAATAATAAACAATATATATTAAAAACCATCAGCAAGTGTCATCTGCAATGGGGACAAGTTAGAAGCCTTCCTAATAAGATCAGGAGTGAAGCAAGAATGCCCATTAACACCTCTTTTATTCAATATTGTACTAGAAACTCTAGCTGTAGCAATTAGACAAGAAAAATAAATTGAAGGGATTAAAGTAGGCAATGAGGAAACTAAACTATCACTATTTGCAGATGATATGATATATTTAAAGAATCCTAGAAAATCAACTAAAAGACTAGTGGAAATAATTAACAACTATAGCAGGGTGCAAGATAAACCCACATAAATCATCAGCATTTATATATATTTCCAACAAAATTCAGCAACAGGAATTAGAAAGAGAAACTCCATTTAAAAATCACCCTAGACATAAAATATTTAGGAATTTGTCTACCAAGACAAACATGGGAATTATATGAACCGAACTACAGAACACTTTCCACACAATTAAAACTAGATCTAAATAACTGGAAAACCATTAATTGCTCATGGGTAGGATGAACTAACATAATAAAAATGATAATCTTGCCCAAATTAATTTTCTTGTTCAGTGCCATACCTATCAAACTACCAAAAAACTTTTTTATAGAATTAGAAAAATTATAACAATGTTCATTTGGAAGAACAAGAGATCAAGAATTTCAAGGGAAATAATGAAAAAAAAAAGTGAAGTATGGGGGCCTAGTAGTACCAGATCTTAAACTGTACTATAAAGCAGTGGTTATCAAAACAATATGGCTAAGAGACAGAAGGATGGATCAAAGCAAGCTAGTGTTTGATAAACCCTAAGATTCCAGCTTTTGGGTCAAGAACTTGCTTATTTGACAAAAACTGCTTGGAAAATTGGAAAACAGTAAGGGGAAAATTAGGTTTAGATCAACATCTTACACCCTATTTCAAGATAAATTTAAAATGAATAAGTGACTTAAATATAAAGAGGAAAATCATAAATAAAGTGAACATAGAATAGTATACCTGTCAGATCTGTAGGAAAGGAAGGAATTTAAGACCAAGCAAGAGATAGAAAACATGGCAAAATGTAAAATGAATGACTTTGATTATATCAAATTAAAAAGGTTTTGTACAAACAAAACCATTGCAACCAAAATTAGAAGGAAAGCAACAAACTGGGAGAACATTTTTATAACAAAATTCTGACAAAGGTTTAATTTCCCCAATCAACAAATGGCCAAGGGACATAAATAGGCAGTTTTCACATGTTGAAGTCAAAACTATCAATAAGCACTTGAAAAAGTGTTCTGGGTGGGGGGTTGGGGGAGGCAGCTGGGTCACTCAGTGGATTGAGAGTCACACCCAGAGATGGGAGGTCCTGGGTTCAAATTTGGTCTCAGATAATTCCTAGCTGTGTGACCCTGGAGGGCAATTTGGAACTATGCCCAAAGGGCGCTAAAAGACTGCCTGCTCTTTGCTCCAGCCATACCACTATTGTGTTTGTACCCCAAAGAGATAATAAGGAAAAAAGACTTACAAAAATATTTATAGCTGTGTTCTTTGTGGTGGCAAAAAAATTGGAAAATGAGGGGGTGTTCATTGGTTGAGGAATGGCTGAACAAATTGTGGTATCTGTTGGTGATGGAATACTATTGTGCTCAAAGGAATAATGAACTGGAGGAACTCCATGTGAACTGGAACGACCTCCAGGAAGTGATGCAGAATGAAAGGAGCAGAACCAGGAGAACATTATACACAGAGACTGATACACTATGGTACAATCAAATGCAATAGACTTCTCTACTAACAGCAATGCAATGATCCAGGACAATCCAGAGGGACTTATGAGAAAGAACACAATCCACATCCAGAGAAAGAACTGTGGGAACAGAAACACAGAAGAAAAACATATGATCAATCATGTGGTTCAGTAGGGATCTGATTAGGGTTTTAATGTTAAAAGACCACTCTGTTGCAAATATGAATGACATGGAAATAGGTTCTGATCAATGGTACATGTCCCAGTGGAATTACTTGTTAGCTCCAAGGGGAAAGGAGAAAATCATGAATCATGTAACCATGGGAAAATATTCTAAATTTTAAAAAAAGATGGTCATTAATGTAAGATCATTTTATAAGCCTAGGAAGTTTTTCACATTATATAAAATTGTGAACTTTCAGATAAGATCATATTCCTTTCTGTGTCAGGTTACATTTAGAATTAAGGCTAATACCCTTGTTCACTAAAAGAATCTCTTTTATTTTAGACACCTGACTTGGAGCAACTTGAACAATCTCTAGAAGATGTTGAAAACATGAATGATTTCGAACCTCTGTTTTCTGAGGAAACACCTGAAGTAGAGAAGCCAGTTACTACTGTGCAGGTTTGACTCTAGCATATAATCTGTCATCATTTTATGGGATCTATTTTTTAATACTTTAAAGAATCTGTGATCATATCAACGTGGGTATTTTTTGTTAGTAAGAATTGTATCTTATATACTCATCCTGTGTTATTCTTCATTTTTCTCTTCCCATAAATCCTTTATAGATGTTCTAAATCCTTATGCCAAAGCATTTTGTCTGATTCTTTTTCTGTTTTGTGGGCAACTGTTATAATACTTAGGCCACTCTTTATTACTTGTGCCAGCCCAACTTTTTTCCAGTCATACTTGTCTTCAGTGTCTTTTATACTGCTTGAATAGAAGTTGTTCTGGGCTGGACATGACTTAGGCCAGTCTCCTAGTAGTTTAGGTTTAATATTGAAACAAAATGAAGAATCAGTTAGCAACTAACAGAAAGAGATTAACTTAGCCATAGCAGGAGAAATCTACTTATAGGGGTAGACATTGGGGATACCTCAAGTTGATTCAGCTGAGCAGAGCTCCATTGCTTGTGTTACCCGTTGTGGTGTACCAGGCAAATCTCCCTCTCTCTCCCAGACTACAAGGTACTGAGGCCATGAGAAAGTGATTTCAGCAGTCTGAACCCCTTAGTCCTCTGAGCCAACCAAGAAAAATCTCATTATCTTTAAGGAAAAATGTGCCTAATCTTGTATGGAGCATGAGTTGATCAGAGAGGGGTTAAGATATCACTCCAAGAAAACATTGTTGATTATATATAAATCCTGAATACAACCACCATGTGTTTTTCCATTGCCTTTTGATGGGGACACCAATAACATGATAATATCACCTAGTAATTATAATCTGGCTTTTGAAATTCAGTTCTTTGAAATCAAATCTATAGTTGGAAGTTTTATCTGCCTCAAAGCAGGAAGGTCTACCATATCATCCATCTCTTGATGTCCCTTTTATTCTAACTTGAGTCTGAAGAGCAAGGGTTAGGTATCGACTTAATGGGGAAAATTTTGAGTAATTAGTTGAACCTTCACAAGACCACCTGATTTTTCATTGTGTTATTAAGAAAAGTCTGAGTTCTTGAAAGCTGTACCAGCAAAATACAATCTTTGGACTGTTCTACCATGTTGGAAAGGTTTTAAGAATGGTCCCAGTCCTAATATAAAATTTGTTTTGCATTATTGCACTTGTATAACCTATATCAAATTGTTTGTCTCTTCAGGGGTGGGGAAAGAAAGAGGGGAAAGAACTTAGAACTCAAAAAAATTTTTTAGTAAAAAATATTTTTACAGGCAATTGGAAGAAAAGAAAGAGTAGTTCTAGTAACTGAATCTGTTTTCCAAAAACCAGCATAGCTAACTATAGAGAGGCTTTTCATTAGATAAGGCAGACTGCTTGGTGATGATGATTTTCTTTAGTATATAAAAATCTCTGAAACAAAAGATTTAAAGTGACCCTTGGTTCTGAACAACTTCCTTGTGCCTCTGTATTGATGCTAGACTAGTGGAAAAGCAAACAAGGGATGCTAAATATAAGTAGCTTTTAATATAGTCTGTAAATAATAGCTTAGCTGTAGGTATTCTGAAAGTGATGTCTTTGTCTAGTGAGTCTTCATATTATTCAAAGAACCAAGTTGTATCATTCTTGACCTGGAAGAAAGGGGGGGGGGGGAATCTAAGTAAATAGATGATGTTTCACAGACCACCCCCCTGGAGAGACAAAGGCATCGTCATCTGAGGTAATGAAAACGAAATACAAATATTTTGTAGAACACTGGACATTTCTAAACCCTTAATTTATTTACAAAGAGACCACTAGAAAGATAAGTCTAATTTTATTTGCCAACAACTTACAAAGGATGAGGAGCCAGAGAAGCTCTTAAATTAAATGAATTTTTACTTAAATATTGGTTGGCTTCAGTGTCTCTAGGTGGTTTTGGGGGTGGTGGTAAAAAACATGTTAGAAAATGTGATTCAAGAATAAGAAATCAGAGATGCCAAAGACTTGTAGACTGTATAAAAGCATCCCCTATATATGAGAAATATTTTATTTAGGAAGAAAATTAGGATGGTAATTCATCATAAGCATGTACATAGTGAATATCAAATGGCGTTGTGCAAAATGAAATGATTATATTTTAACAGATAGGACATAGTTTGTTACCAATGTGATAGTATAAAGACAGCTGATTCAAGTGACTATCAGACCACTAACTTACTTTAGAGTAAAGATCATAATCAATGCCAGATTAAAAGATAATATAAGCAAGAAGATATGCCTTGTGATTGAGTCAACTCCAACTTGATCTGGTTAAATAAGCCATTTATTGTTAACGCCCCCAAAATAAAAATGGATGAAAGAACAGATATTGACATAGAATATCACCATTTCCTGACAAAGTTTAACAGATATAAATTTATTGCTACAACAAAGAGACCAAAATAGCTGGCTGCAAACCATATTAGCCAGCAAACATTTGATCTTCTTGCTAAGTGAAGAGATATTGTAACCAGCAATTTAAAACATAAACTTATTTTTAAACTCTTACTGTGGAGGATGGTGAAAGATTTGATTGTCATCTCATAAAACAGGCAAATGCAGTGGAAGGAAGTTTATAGAAAGCCTTATAGGAAACCAAACTAAGCCATAGTATGGTGAGAATGTTTAAGGATGAAACTTGGAGGACAGTAAACAGATGAAAAACAAAAAAGATCTGTCAACATTTCAATAACTTCATTAATGAAAGTAGAATTTCCACATTTATATTCTGATATCACAGTCCCTGAAGTATTGTTTGAGGAAGTAGACATGACAGTAAAGAAAACAAAGATGCGAAGAGCTACTGGACTAGACCAAGTATTGAAGGTGACATAGTTCTGACGATATTAAAGGATCAGACCTCAAGAAATCTGAAAGAGCAGAGTATACTTAATTTTTTGGAAAATCTCAGGCCTTATTTTTACCACAAACAGACCAAGAAAATATTAGTAACTTCTAGCCCTTATTCTTACTTTCTTATCTTTGCAAAAATTTTTTTTCGAGACTACCCGTCTATCTAGGGAAGAGTTTAGAAAGAGATAAGTAAGTTTTCATAAATTATATTCTATAGCACATTATATATCCTTGCAGCTACTCAATTGACATAAAGGTATTAAGAATACAAAACTTTTTTTAGCACTTAAGTATCTATTGACTAACAAAATTTGATTCAGAAGAAAAAAACAACCTTAGAACTTCTCTTAATAAGGTGTCTTATGTGTAATTAAAATCATATAGGAGTCCTTGGGAAAAATGTTAACAACCAAAATAACTTTGGCCTTCTGATTATTACATCAAGTGACAAATGTAATAGAGCATTTGCCACCACCATGACATAGCACAGGATTCAAATGTAAAAGATTCCTTGTTGAGAACAAATGCTGCTATTTTCACTAAACCAGTGCATCATCATGGAGGCTAATCACTTCTAACTTAAAAACATTACTTTGCCTTCTAAATGAGAACTGTAAGCTTTGAGTATTACCTGAATGTTTATGCAGGAAGTTTCACATTAAGGGTCATCCAAGGGGCAATGGAAAAAGACGTTCATGGTAAGTACGAGAGTATTATAGCATCAAGGAAGAATTGCAGTGACAGGCTTCATTAGTTTTCACACAATGGTGAGAGCTAAAGAAAGACCCCTCTTCATCTCCCCTTTGTCTCCCTGCTCCCTGCATGTGTGGACCCCCTAGGAGAATTATGAAAGGACAAAAGAGTCTCATAGGAGGTCTCAAGAAAATGAAACAAAAGTGCATGCTTTGTGACTGAGGCATGGCAGAATACATTTCAGCTTATGAATGAAATGAAATATACTGCATTGGAAGAAACAACAAATACTAGAATTCCAGAGAAATATGGGAAATCTTTGAAATGATGCAGATTAAATAGAACTAAGAGAACAGTTATATAATGGCTTGGCAATGAAATAAAAAGAAAACTAAAATAAAACTATATGCTTTCTAACTTCAGTAACCAATCTTGGTCCTAGAGAAGAAATAAGAAAGCACTGTCCTTTCAGTAAAGAGGTCATATACTATGTATATAGAAGACGTCTTTCTAGGCTTTTTTTTTTTTTAACCTTACCTTTCGTCTTAGAATCAATATTGTGTATTGGTTCCAAGGTAGAAGAGTATTAAGGGCTAGGCAATGGGAGTTAAGTGACTTGCCCAGGGTCACACAATTGGGAAGTGTCTGAGGTCAGATTTGAAGCCAGGATCTCTCATCTCCAGGCCTGGCTCTCAATCCACTGAGCCACCCAGAAGCTCCTTTTGTATCTTTTTGATGGATGGAATCATTGCATAAGAATTACAGTTGTCATATTAGGTTGTTGGGGGAAGGGTTGTTTGGGGTGGGGTTGTTGGTTTTATTTGTTTGTTTATTTTTAGATTGGGTGTCACTCTCTAGCCCATTGTGGGAGTGGGCTTTCTTCAAAGATTAACTCAAGGGGGCAGCTGGGTAGTACTCAGTATTGATTCCAAGATGGAAGGTAAGGGTTTATATTTTAAAAAAAAAAAAAAGATTAACTCAAGTCTTACCTTACTGTTAACTTTTTTGAATACCCTTGTTCCCAAACTTCTGAGAGAGCCTTGTGTATAGTAGCTGTACAGAAAGAAAAGTTGGAAAAAGAAACTGAGTTTTAAATATGGCTAAAGAAGGTTGTAAAGAATCATTATAATCTATTGTAACCTGCTTTGTCACATTTTGTTTTTAAAGCCCATGTTTAACTTAGCAGAATATCATCAGCTATTTCTTGGTACAGAAAGAATTCGAGCTCCAGAAATCATTTTCCAGCCATCTCTTATAGGAGAAGAACAGGCTGGGATAGCAGAAACTATTCAGTATGTTTTGGATAGGTGAGTTAACAATATTGTTTGTCTTTCTTTTCCTGTGCCATTTACCAGAGGCCTTTATTTTAAGGTATATTTGATTAAGCACATATCTGAGTATTAGGAACTTCTTGGATATGTCTCATCCCGGTTTTTTCATTGATTTTCTTCATTTAGTAATCTATCTTATGTGTGTTTAAAACAAAAGGTTATATAAAACTCAATTTTATTTCTTCTTTAAATTTGTGTTTTTGTATTGGTGGAGCCAAGCTGGGGACTGACAAAAGTTTTGAAATAATGAAGCCAAACATACTTGAACTACTGTTCATTCTGATTATCCTTTCCCTAAAGCCTTGTTCTCTTACTCTAGGTCAGTGATGGTATATCTTTAGCACAGGTGCCAAGATGACACACAGAGCACTCTCTGTGAGCACATGGCTGCCCTCCCCTCAAGCCACACCTCACCCCCCAAGTTGTTTACTAGAAAGGCAGAGGGACTCAGGCGGAGCTGCTCCCCTCTCCCTGTCCACCATGCCTGATGACATTTTTTTACATCCCCCACCCCTCTGCCCAGCAGCCCATTGGGAACGCACAGGGGGTAAGGTGGGCGGCTCACAGGTGGCAGAGAAGAATGCCCAATCCACTCCTCTCTCCTCACCTCACCCACCCAGCAGCCCAATATGAGCACTTCCTTCTTATCCTGTGTGGGGTAAAGGGGATGGGGTGCACCTAGCACTTGATTGGGGAGGAGCACTTCATTCAGTCTTGGGAGATGGGGTGGAGATGGGGCCAGGCACTTCATCTCTAAAAGGTTCACCATCACTGCTCTAGGTTGAATTTAACCTTATCATCCCTGAAACTGATGGAAAAATATCAGAGCAAAGTTGCATGTGTTGTTTTTTTTCTTATATTGCTGATTTACACTTTCCCTGTTGCATAGAGATAAATATAGTAAAATCTGGTATCTGTCATAATGTCAGTAGAATTGTTACCAGCATTTTTGATATTGCCAGTACAGTAAGAACTGATCTTTGAATAATGACTTTGAAACACCATGGGCGAGATTTTGAAGGGTCTTCGGAAGTGTTGATTATCAAAGCCTGGAGGGTTATGATTTGTTTAATGGCACATACGTAGTAAATAGCAGAGCCAAGACTTAAACCTATTTCTTCAGGTTCTACATACAGGACTCTTTCTGCTGCAATATTGTTCATATTAATTTCATGTCCTTTATGATTAGATACTTTTCCTACACATTTTAAAATCCTTAATTTTGATGAGTCATAGTTTATTAAGCATTTTATTGCAGCATTGATTTTTTATCTGAACATATTTATCTTAAGGTTTTTATTTAAATATAGAATATTTCTGTAATTTTTAAAGTGGACAATCAAATTATCATACCTCACAATTGTAACAGTTAACATTTAGGGAAACTGAGGTAGGTAGAAATTTGTTTCTCTCTGCAAGGAGTATTATATTTTTAGAGTTTTATTAAAGGTTGAGAATTTAAGAAAAAATACAAGTAAGAAAGGCATATGCCGGGTAGACCAAGAGGCCCAATTCAATTTCACTCACATCATTGCCTGCGGAGACAGGAAAAGAAGAGACCCTGCCTATGGTGGAGACCCTTTAAATAATAACTTGCTCTTGGCCCAGGTGAGAATTCAGTGAGATTACAAAGCATTCTGGGGAAGTGGAGCAAGGACTTCTGAAGTCCTGGATTCAAGTCTCCATTTTTACACAATGATATATCAGTACATAAAAAGATGACCAAATTATTATTAAATGTGTTTTGTTGTATTTAAAATAGTTGAAAAAAGATATTAATGATTGATATTTATGATAATCTATTGACTGGGGTAGTTAAATAATAAGAACCCCCTTTCCTCAATCATGTGAGGAACATCCTTGACCATAACTTGCCCACTTACTTTTCCTTTGGAGATAGAGGAAAAACTGTTTTGCAGCAAAAACTCTTCATTATGGTAGATATCCTGTTTATATCAACAAAGTGCTTAAAAGGAGGAGATGTGATCCTTAGAGAAATTTGAAAATATAATTTATAGTTAATAATCCATTTCTGGGGTACTCCAACAGTTGATTTTAAGTTTAATCAATAAGGCTTTAACTTCTCTGGGCCTCAATTTTCCATCTATTACTTTAATAAACATTAATTTGCTACCTTTTAGAAATAATTGCAGAACAGTGGTTTGAAATAGCAATGAAAATTTGAAGTGCTTAGGAGGGTACAGAGTTAGATCTCATATGAACTTCTAAGATCATCTAGTCCCATTTGCTAATTTTTGTAGATGAAGAAACTGAGGCCCAGAGATGTTATGGTTCATTTAATGACACACAGATAGTAAATAGCAGAGCCAAAACTTAAACCTATTTCTTCTGGTTCTACATTCCAGGACTCTTTCTGCTGCAATACAGGTCATATAATTTCATGTCTTGTGAT
The DNA here is from genome assembly GCF_027887165.1 of Monodelphis domestica. Taxonomy (NCBI): domain Eukaryota; kingdom Metazoa; phylum Chordata; class Mammalia; order Didelphimorphia; family Didelphidae; genus Monodelphis; species Monodelphis domestica. The sequence goes on along the minus strand of NC_077227.1, from coordinate 404,282,374 downwards.
TAGATACTTTTCCTAAGCTATTTTTAAACCCTTAATTTTGATGCATTATAATTTATCAAACATTTTGTTGCAACATTTATTTTTGATATGAACATATGTACAGTTTTAATTTACATTTTTGTTTTAATATAGAACATTTCCATAATTTTTAAAGTGGACAGCCAAATTATCACACCAAACAATATACACAGACTTTATCTAGAAACCCCTAGGAATAAACTAGAATAATTGTGGGAATAAAGAATAAATGGATTAAAGTACAAATGTGTGTGCTTTGGGAGACTGTATTATTTATATAATTCAAATGTTTAGTTCTCTATGTTTATGAGAGGCCTCATTCTTTGAAAATAATGATATTTAAAGAAAAGCATATATTAGAAATGAAGGGTTTAAAAGAGTTTAAATCTGGAGATGACCATTTGAGATAGAGGAAATTAGAAGTATCTTATGTATAGTGATGGATTTCTTCTATGAGTATTTATAAAAAATTTCTACAGATCTTTTATGCACCTAAAATTTGTATAACTTAAAAAATTACACAGAATGTAATATGAAAATTTTAGATAAAAATTATTTGGAATTGGAAGAAAGAAGAAGGAAACTCAGATAACTGAAGACATGGAAAGTTTCTGTGGCAGTTTAGAGTCTGTCTTTTAGTGAACCCCTTCATTAGTATGAATAAGCAAATCTATTTTGAATTTTTTTCCATTTTCAAGTTTAATATTTTAAAAAATGAAACTAGCATAATAGACTCTTACTGTTTCCATGCTATATGGAATAGTATTATAGTGGAATCCTTTTGGCACATCACTAACCAGGTATTTCTTGGATGAGGTTCCATTTATCTAAACTCTGCTTTATAACAAATAGTGCTATAGCAAAGTTGTAGTACTTCAATAACATTAATACTTAAACACCCCCACTCCCACCCCTTTTTAGTTGTATTAATTGATTCAGTGCCTAGGAAGTTGTAGGCACTCAAATATTATTGAATGAAATAAGTTAGCCATCAGGTTCAAGGCATTATCAATCAATAAGCATGTGCCTGTGCTAGATTTGAAGATATTAAAAAAAGAATGAAAGTCTCAGTTTTCAAGGAGCTTACATTCTCTACATAGTGCCAAACAACTAAATAGATAAAAATATCTGATTGATTGAAATTGTTTAAGTCAAGGTATCTGGATGATGAATGGTGCAATTTTTCACTTTTCATTCAGATGTTTTAATAGTCAAACATCTTGTTTTCAGATGTTTGGAAGAAAATGTATTTGGAAATCTGAATTAAAACACTTTTTGGTTTCAGGTATCCTAAAGAAATACAGGAAGCCCTTGTCCAAAATGTTTTCCTCACTGGTGGAAATGTGATGTATCCTGGAATGAAATCTAGGATTGAGAAAGAACTGCTTGAAATGAGACCCTTCCAGTCTTCTTTTCAGGTATAGATTACATCGTAAAACACTTTTATGGGCTTGCATTATTGCTATTATGTAATGATAGGGAAGTACTTTTCATTCCTTTTCACTGGTTTTGATTTTCAAGATCTCTATACTTTTTAAATCTTGATAAAATTTTCCCATGAATATATATGCACTATCATAAACATATTACTTTTATCATTTATGACAATCCAGTCCTTGTCAATTGGTATCTTATTTGAAATCTTTTCTCTCTTCAATTTTTTTTGCTCTCCCTCTATAATTATTGTTCTTGATCTGGTATGTCATTCTGTATGCCATGTTTTAATGCTTAAGTATTTGTGGCCAAATTTAGTAACTCCCTTAGCTTCCATATTCTCCTTAGGATTTTGAGAAACAATATATACATATATGTGCACACATACATATAAAATCTTTACAAATGTATTTTTAAAAGTTATATTTCATACTCACCCATTTTCACTCATGCCTAATTTTATCTCTGCCTTCTGTTTCTGAAATTTCTATAGCCAACATTACTAAGACCTTGGCTGAATTTAGGCTTCTGGAGCTGGTGAGTCTAGAATTCAGATGGAAGAAAGAAACAGATTGGGACAGGAGACTGGCCCAGTAAAGCTTCAAGGCCCAAATGGGACTATTTTTTCTTGGCTCTGTCTTGTGAAGTCACAACTAGTACTAGAATCTAGATATACTGATTCTTAGTATATATACTAAAGTATTCTAAAGTATAAAATATAACCAAAAATACTAATGTTTACTGAAATATAACTCATCATTAGTACATACATCTTTTATAAAATTCTTACCTTTTGTTTTAGAATTAATACTGTATATTGGTTCTAAGGCAGAACAATAAAGACTAGGCAGTAGGGATTAAATAACTTCCCCAGGGTCACACAGGAAGTGTCTGAGGTCAGATTTGAACCCAATACTTCTCATCTCTAGGCCTGACTCTCAATATGCTGAATCACCCAGCTGTGCCCCTTCATCTGTTTTTATAATAATATATAATAAAGATAAAATTATTCTTTAAAAATACTCAAACCCTTAAACTACAGAATAGAAAATTTTATGTTAGAGGCATTAAGAAGAAACCAAATCATTTTGTTTTGAAGCTTTTTGCACTTTTCATTGATCATAACTATATCTCAGTGCCCTGGAGAGAAGTAACTAAAAAAAAGTTATGTAGGTACAAGACCAAAGGTGCCTTTTCTTTCTATAACAACAATGCAGATCTCTTTGTCTCTCATATGAGTATAGCAATATAATGCTTGCAGAACTCTTTACATGTTGCCATATTTGATTCTCACAAAATTTTATAGATAAATTCACTTAATTACACTATTGTTTAACCCTCATCTCTTCACCATATCTCTATATAATAGCATGATAGATTCTGTCAAATATATTGATGAAATCTGGGTCACCTTTTTTATTGCATGCCTTTGAATTATTCGTATAATAACACTCAGAGAAAGAGAAGTTAATCTGCCATGAACTATCTTTTTTGTTGTTGTTAAATTTTTTACTTTTTTTGGTTCTCAAGCTTTTTTCTTCCTTATTGCTTCTATTCCCCACTCTTTGTTTAGGAGAGTTTAAAAAATACAGAACCTTGGTATCAAATAATATAAATATAATATAATAATAATATAATACAAATAATATAATAAGCAAAACTAATTCTTATATTGGCTACAACCAAAAATTTGTGTCTCATTTTGCTTATTACGCTTTCTGTCACTGGGGGGAGGCAAAATTCTTCATAATTGGTCCTCAGCTATTGTGGTGTTAATCAGAGTTCTTAAGTCTGAGAATTGTTCATTTATTACAGATTTGATGTTATAAAATATAAATTATATTCTTGGTTCTACTTATTCAATTCTGCATAATTTCATACACATTTTCTCAGATTTTTCATTCGGAATATTTATTGCTTGCATTCAAATATATGACACTACCAATCAGAATATTGAGTAACACAGGGTATGGGACTGACAGTATGTCAAATCTTGTATTCCTGTGTTTTGAAATTTTTTTCCCTAGTTAGTAGTTCTCAAAGTTTTAGGGCTGTAATGGTGAACTTATGGCACAGGTGCTAAAGATGGCATGCAGAACATTCTTTGTGGGCACTCAGCCACCCATCCCCCAGTTCATTAATAGGTGAAGCTTCTCTCTTCCCCCTCTCTATCGTGCCCAACAACATTTTTCATATCCCCTGCCCCTCTGCCCAGCAGCCCAGTGGGAGCACATGGGGTAAGGTCAGCAGCTCACAGGCAGCAGAGTAGGAGGGGAGGGGAGCACTTAGACCACTTCTCCTCATCTCTATACTCCTTGAGGACATTCTTCACTTCACCAGCTCCTTCACCCAGCAGTCCAATAGGGGTGCTTTCTCCCTCCCCTGTGTAGGGTAAGGGGGAGGCATACCCATCATGTGGTGGTGGAGAAGGGTATGGCAAGAGGTTGAGGGGGGGGGGGAGCCTGGAACTCTGTTCTAAGAGATTCGCCATTACTGTCCTAAGGGGATCTAATAAAGCCTTTCAGCAGTGCACAAAGTCAGAACTATTTTCATACTAAGACAGTATTTGCCTATTAAAATATTCTTCCTTTTTCTAGTTATATGTCTGTCTGAAACTAAATTTTCTTCATATACTTCAACCAAAATAACATATCCCAATAGACTAAATCCAGAAGCAGACATTAGAGATCCAAGAATATATATAAAGCAATGTCATTGTTCTCACTTTTTTAAAGTTATTTTTCATACAAGATGTTAACATGTAATGGGTTTTTTATTATTTTAAATGACTTAAAATTTTATCAGTTTTAATTTATAACATGTTTAAGAGCGATAGATATAGCCCACATAAACAAAAGCTCTTTGGGATTCTAAGCAATTTTCAAGAGTGCAAAGGGGTCCCGAGACCAAAAAGTTTTGAGCGCTGCTGCCATGAGTTTTTGCTTATTTATTATTTTGTTCTGTTAATTGGAGTTTGGTAAGGTAAATTTCACCTCAGATATCTTCCAAATTGATTCGCAAAGTGTTGGCATAAGGTTTTACATATAGATAATTTTTTTCTTTTTTAAATCAAGATTTGACTTGGTATAGTTATTAGGGTTTCATGGGACATTATTTGTGATATATCTGGTTCTGTGTAATAAGTTGTATTAATTTAGAGCTTGCTAAGCCATAGACTTTGATTTGATGTAATCCTAATTAATTAGCTTTCTCGATTGAATGTTTTTCTTTTTTAGGTCCAGGTTGCTTCTAATCCTGTATTGGATGCCTGGTATGGAGCTCGAGATTGGGCCCTAGAGCATATGAATCGTGAGGAAGGCTGGATAACCCGGAAGGATTATGAAGAAAAAGGGGGAGAATATCTTAAAGAGCATAGTGCTTCAAACATTTATGTCCCCATTCGGGTTCCAAAACAGACTCCACGAACATCAGAAGCCCAGGCATCAAGCAAAGTAGCCGGAGTTAGTGTAAGCAATCCTTGTGAGCAAGTATAGCAAGACTCCTGCACACACAATCCTCCCACAGAAGCGACATTAGGGAAACAGCTTCTGTGTCATGAACTCTTAAAGTGCCAGAATATGGGTCTGTACAGAATTGTTTGCTGTGCAGTCAGCCTGATAATCCAAGATAGCAACTTCTCCTTTAGGGGAATAATTAGGAAACGCTTTTTGACTTTGGGAGCTACACTGATTTTTCCATGGACTCTAGAAACTTTTCAGCGCCTTGGTATTTTTGACCATTTTGGAAAGGATTCTGGAATTGTGCAGATATACAAATGGAAACAGAGGATATAGTAGGAGGGAACAAATGGTTCAAGATGTGGTTTATTGTTATGTTTTATCTTTTTTTAATAAAATATATTTTTCTTAATGTGCCACCTGCAGTGTTCATTTTAATATTGAAGTAATTACATATATGTCCAGCAGAGGGAGATCTTTCTCTTTTTTTTTTTTAAGTTACTACCTTAATATAATAAAAACACTTGGAATAAAAGAATATGTGACTTGAATAGTCCCTGGGAAGTGTATAGTCCAATTCTCTCATTTTATATGAATATGAAAATTGAGGCCCAGAGAGGGAGAAATCATTTGCCCAATACCATATAGCTAATCACTTTTTTTCTTGCCAGTTTTTAAAAAATACCACTTGATGCAGGATAACATTCTTTTTTGAAATTTTGACTTCCAAATTCTCTTCCTTCCTCCCTTCTTCCCTTCCTCCTTCAATGTGAAGACAAGCAATTTGAGATAGATTATATATATATTTGTATATATATATACAAATATATATATGAGGATACATTCTTTTAAGTTCTAACAGTTGTTCAGATACTATTGTTATGGAGCCAGGTCTTCCTGAAAATATTTTCAGTTTTGGAACCCTTTTTTTTTCCCCCCTAGAGACTTTATTGGACATTTGAAAAGGAGCTTTGGAATTAATTTTCCGAATAGGAAGAAATGGACCAGAGAGAAGAACTCAGGAGTCTGATACTAGAAATGAGTATAATAGGTCCTTGAGCAGCCAAAACCATCATAGATCTGTGCACAAAGTTTGTGCATTTTATTCAGAGCCTCTCAGAGGCTATTCATTAAAAAACTATTTGCTCATATTTTAGATGGCAGTTCTGATAAACTTGGGGATATATTTTCTCAGCCTATAGCAGATTCTTAACAGCAAATTAGAAAGGAAATAAAATTTCAGGGAGTGGGGGTGAGGTGGGGAGACAGAGGTGTCAGTCAGCGAGAATGACAGCAGTAGAGAGTCACAGCTGGCAGAGAAGAGGCAGAGCAGCTCAAAGAAATAACTCTGAAAGTACTGCAGTAGGGCACAGATCATTCTTTGGGGTTCCCATGGTTATTTCTGGGTTATTAATTGATGCCTTCTTTTGGACAAACCCAGAAGTGGGTACACTTGAGCAAATATGGACTTTACAAGAATTTCTATCAGAAATGATAAAAAATAGAATATGCCACATTTGGAAAATGGACTTTTGAAATACCTTATTCTCCAAAAGCATCATAAGATCTAAAACTGGAGGGACCTCCCATTGACTCCTACCTCTAGCATTTTACAGATGAGGAAACTGAATCTCAGGGAGGGTGAATGATTTACCCAAAGTCATATGGGTAATAAGTATCAGAAGTGGGATTTGAACCCACATTCCTCTGATGTCAGAGCCAGTGCCCTTTGTACTATACTGTGCCACTACTGAGGTAATTTCTCCCACATAATTCTCTCCTGAAAGTTTATTCATTTAACATCAGTTTTGGAAGATGGACCTGTGGGTTTCAGTGAGAGTCTAAATGATTTGTCCAGGAAGAGTTGAATTTTGACTACCTTATGTAATAAAGTAACAAATGCATCTTAAAAAAGAATTTAAGACATTACAATATATGGTTGTAAATCATTTCTTTGTTAAGTTTGGTTGATTTAAGTATCCTGCTTAGCCTAGCTTCTGGAACAGGGTCTGATTTTGTTTGTCCTTACTTTAGTCAGAGCTGATGCTGCAGTTTTTCAGGAAGGAATTTGTTGTTATTCAGTGCTAATGAGTTGCATGTGCTTTTCTGGAAGAAACTGGACTTGGATGTGCACAGAGTTAAAACTAGACAACCTTTAGTAGCAAAAATGTTCTATATTCATGTGCATACAAAAGGGAAAAACTTATTTGCTAAGAATTGTATTCATTTGTGCACCGACTTGTTCACACAGTGGTTTTGGCCCAATTGATTAAAAAAAAACAATTTTTTTTTAACCATTAGCAATTTGTGACATGCCATCCCTCAGGACTCATTTCCTTTGGGCCATCACACTAATAAATCTCTTTCCTAGTTTGTAGTGGTTATCTCTCTGAGACTGACACTGATAAAAAAAAAATCAGTTAAGTTTTCTTTTCTAATGACAGGTTGTAGGGAAACCTGCCCTAGGCTTTGAATTGAGAAACCACTGCTTTTTTAACCTGACACACAGGAGCCGCTGAATCAACATTTGGATACTTCCTGAGTGACCTGATCTTTCTCTTAAGTCATGGTATTTTTTAATGTGTTTTTTTTTAATTATTTAGTCAATTTAGAACATTATTCCTTGGTTAAGCCATGGTATTTTACCATTTTAAGTATATTAGAGAATGTCTGGTTGTCATTGAAATATTCACATGATCAGTTGTTGAATTGGTCATCTAGACATGTGGGGAAGTGGGCCATTTTGGGAAATGCTTTTGGAATGTTACTGTATTACCTCTCAAATTCATCTCAATGCAAATGTGGAGGAGGCTGGCAGGTAGCAATCATCTGTTAGCAATGTAGAGGTGTAGGAGAAGATCTAAAATTCAATAATTCTTTGAGGGAGGTGTTGCGAAGAAGGGTCAGAATGAATTGGTTTGTTTTTCTGCCTTATAGCTGAGTATGACACATTTTTGCAAATAAATGAAAGGAGGAGGACCTCTACACTGTCAGTAAACTTCATTTTTGCTTAAATAATGTTCAGAATACATTTTATATGAACATATGTTTGCTTTATTGCAAAGAAGCTTTTCTATGAGAAGCAATATAAACATCTTGAATTATTCTTGGTAGCTTAATATGTAGAGCAGCACCAGTTATTCCTCTACAGAGCAGTTATACCCAGTTCCTTCCAACAGCCAAAAGCAATTAAAATTTAAGAAGCCTCAAAATAGCAACTATTGATTTGTTGCTTGTGCCCTTCTTCATTTAAGCAGCCAATGAGAACACTTATAGCACCAGTTCCCATCCTATGAAAATGATCCTTGCTTTGTTTAATTTGAATGTAACCAGCTTCATTAAATAGAAGTAGAATGCAGCACGGTCTCTCTCTCTCTCTCTCTCTCTCTCTCTCTCTCTCTCTCTCTCTCTCTCTCTCTCTCTCTCTCTCTCTCTCTCTCTCTCTCTCAATCTGAAATACAGAGGGTTTTTTTTTCTCCCTCTACTCCTTCCACTTATTGAATCCTCACGTCAACATTTTTCAGCATGCATTGGTAGTTTTTAGCTTGACCTTTTTTTAAGCAGTTATATGAAATGTCAAGAAGAGGGCAGTCCAGGATCATGAAGGACTTGGAGCCTGTGTAATATGAAAAACATCTGAAGGAACTAGGAATGGTTCCTGAGGAAGAGAAAATTGGGCGGGGAATAGGGAATGGGGAAGAATATCTGTCTTAAGCCTACAAAAAGCTATAATTTGGAAGAGATATTTGACAATCTATTTGACTCCAAAGTAAAAAGCCAGGAATAGTGGATGGAAGTTGGCAGGAAGTGATTTGGAAGAAAAAATTTACTAACACTTAGTGCTTTGCAAGAGTGGAGTTAGGTTAGAGAGTGGAGAATAGGTTAAAGAGATAACAGGCTCTCATACCCAAGGCTATAGCTGGCCAGTTCTTGGATATGTTGCTTTTCTGGATATGAGTTTGGCTAGATGACTTCTGAGGTCATTTTTAATTCTCAAGTACCATCATTCTAGCAAAAGAGTTCAGAGAGGACCTGTCTTTTTCTAAAGGAAAGCAACTGACAGCATCCTGAACTGAGGCAAGGTTCCTGTAGAAGCAGTCTCACCTAGAAATCCCTTTATGCATGTTCCCTAAGCACGATATGTATTCTTATTAAACACATTACTCAAAGTCAATAAAAAATCCTATAAAGAAGCATGCTGCAGCTTAGTACTACGATAGAGTGGGCTCCTTTACTCTTAACCTTTCGGTTGTTTAATAGACATCTTAAAGTATCACATACAATAGTGTATGTAGGATGCTAAAGCAAAGAAAGAGATCGGACAGTATGCTGAGGGATAGATTGTCAGATTTGATCATACATTGTTGACAAATACTGCATTTAAATTTATTCAAATCTCTTGTGTTCAGGCATTCTCCTCTAAGACATAAACATTATGAGATTATAGCTTTGCAATTAGAAACTCAGTAGTTAACAGATTGTCAGTGTTATTGAAAAAAAAATGTAGAAAATAGCAGAGTTCTGGGAACAGTCCCTTCCTGGGCCTGCTTTTTTCATTCTTTGTCCATAGATAGTCAAAAAAGATTGGCCAAGGATTAAGCTTTCTGGCCTTTCTTTGCAATCTTGTTGCCAGCTGTTGGGTGAGATCGTATAGTATCACTCGCTAAGACTTTTTCTGTAAAACTTTATAAAGCTGACATTGGGTGATCCTCTTCAGACTCCATGGCCTACATCTTATTGTGCTTGAGACCCTAGCTATTTGACTAGCAGCATTTGCTTGCAACATTTAGTGCACTTTGGGGATTCAGAAAATGATATACAGCGTTTTTTAGAAGTTGTTATGAGGTAGCTGCCATCTGCTATTAGCACCAAGGCAGAAACAATTAGTATGTTTTGTGTAGTCTCAGTGGCAACTCAGTAATGCACTAAAAGTCTATATCACGATTCTAATTATGATTTGCATTAAATAGGCTGGAAAACTGAGCTCTATCCTTGTTCCTGCTTGATTGTTTGGAAGCTCGAGGCATCAGCTTGAAAGAAATGTTTTACTCTGGAGTTAAAATCCAAAAGATTTCTCCTGAGAAAGTACTGTTATGAGCAGATCAGCAACAGAACATTTTCTTGTGCTTTACTCTTTCCTTTTTAAATATAAGGAAAATTACTGTAATATTTTTCAGACTTAGGGAAATGTGATTTTTTCCCAATTAAACTTTAATTAAATTTTCATTTTCATCTAATCAACAAAAACTTTATCCTTTTTTTCTCTTTATCCTCTCCTTCATTTGTAGTATGCTTAAGGAACAAGGCACTTTATTACCATATTATCTTTTTTTTTAACCCTTACTTTCAATCTTACATTTGCTAAGTAACAGTTTTAAGGCAGAAAAGAGATAAGTGAGGTTAAGTGACTTGCCCAGAATCACACTGCTAGAAAGTGTCTGAGGCCAGATTTGAACCCTTGGTCCTCTCATCTCCAGGCTTGGCTCTCTATCCACTGAGCTAACTATTTGTCTCTACCATATTATCTTTAAAACATTAGTTTTTAAAGCTCTGATTAGTGAAGAGAGTTCCCAGCAAAACCCTGGGTCTAGTAGGATCATAGACTTCAAACTGGAAGAAAACCCTAAAAATCATGGAATCATAGATTTAGATTAGATGTGTATCATAGAAATCTAGTTTAAACCCTCATTTAATGGATGAGGAAACAGGCACTAAATTTTGGGCAGTAGCTCGCTTAAGGATCATCACAGGTTAGTAAATGGTAGAGATGGATTCAAATTCTGATCTTCTCCAAATCCACTGCTCTTTATATTTCACCGTGTTTTCTCTCAGGTTGCATGGACAGAGCCACTTGAATTTTAGCATCAATTTACCCTTGTGGAGAACAAGAATAAATAAGCTTAGTAGTTTGGTTCTAGGGGCAGCTAGATGACTCAATGAGTAAAGAGCTAGGCCTGAAACTGGGAGGGCCTGGTTTCAAATCTGGCCTCAGAAAGCTACTTTCCATTTTTGGTGCCTATTTCCTCATCCATAAAATGAGGGTTTAAACTAGATCTCTGTGTTCCCTCCCAAATCTATATTTATGATCCCAGGATCATTAGAATTCTCTTCCAGTTTAAATTCTATGATAATTTCTTAGCTGTGTGACCCTGGACAAGTCACTTAACCCCAATTGTCTAGTCCTTACCATTCTTCTTCAGAACTGATACCATAGATTCTAAGTCAGAAGGTAAGGGTTAAAAAAAAAGTTTGCTTCTTATTATTAGCACAGAAGAAGTTCTAGTTCCCAAGACTATGGGCAAGGAAAATAATTTTTTGCTTAGAAACTTAATGTTTTTAAAACTCGTGCCCCTCTACAGGTACATTTTATTTATGTCTCTACAAACCCCTTTCTCCTGAGAAAGTACTGTTATGAGCAGATCAGCAACAGAACATTTTTTTGTACTTTACTCTTTCCTTTTTAAATATAAGAAAAATTACCTTAATATTTTTCAGACTTAGGGAAATGTGATTTTTTCCCAATTAAACTTTAATTAAATTTTCATTTTCATCTAATCAACAAAAACTTTATCCTTTTTATCTCTTTATCCTCTCCTTCCTCCCCTCCCACTTGAAAAAGAAAGAAAAATAAAACCCCTATTATAAACAAAGTCAAGCAAAATAAATTCCCGCCTTGACCAAAATAAAATAAAGTCTATGCTCTGAGGCCATCACCTCTCTCTGTTAGGAGGTTGTTAGAATGTTTCATCAAGAGCCCTAAGGAGAGGAAATGTGCTTTATCGAATATTGTTAGACCAAAGGAATAGAGACCAGCAGATAAATATACTCTACCTTATGCAAAGCTGTAAATGGGATCAGGGAGCTAGAACCTTAAAGAAATTGGATTTCTTTGTGAAAAACAGTCAGTTTTTCCATTTTGTATTTTTAGTTTTTTTCACATGAGACATACAAGTCGGTGTGAATAGCAGATAGAAAGCTAGCCTTGAAGGAAGAGGAAATGGATTTAAGTCTGCTGCCTGTGACACATAATGGCTGGCTGACCCAGGACAAGTCACTTCTCTGCTCCAGAGGTCTCTCTAAGTCACAGGGAATGCATCCACCTACAGTGGAAGAAATTTCCTCACCTGGGAGTTCCCTCTACCAGTGAAACCACAGGGCTGATTCTTAGCCAAATCTCTATAGGAGACACATGTGCTTAGGCGTAGTTGTACCAGAGATCCTAGTTTGCTTTGTAGTGTTCATGTTGGAGGAATGCTGTCACCTTTTTTTGGACTGAGTCGATGATTTCATTTGACAGTTGCCTAGGGCATTGAGAAGGTAAGTAATTTGCCTGAGATCACACAGCCAATATGCCAGAGGGAGAACTTGAAACCAGGTCTTTCTGAACCTGGCTCCTTATCTACTATACCGTACTCCCTCTCTTATTTAGTAAAATGATGGCTTCAGAGTATGGACTGACATATTTTTTTGATTATGGTCAGGGGAGAAATTTGTTTTGCTTGACTATACAAGGTTTCTAATGGGTTTCTTTTGGCCAAGAAAGAAGGCTATGGGTTGAACCATTTGGAATTGGCTGAATAAGCTGATCCAAAAGCAGGAATTTATTAAGTGCCAGGCAGCTAGGTGGTGCCAGTTGATGGAGCGCTGGGCCTGAAATCAGGAAGACTCATCTTCCTGAGTTCAAATCTGGCCTCAGATACTTCCTAGCTATGTGACTTTGGGCAAGTCACTTCACCCCAGGTGCATAGCCCTTACCACTTTTCTGCCTTGGAGCTGATACTTAGATCCATTCTAGGTTGGAAGGTAAGTGGGGTGGCATTGTTGGTTTATTTTTAGTGAGCAGGATGGTTTCAGAAAAAAAAACTGGAAAGACCTAGATGAATTGATGCAGAGTGATACGATGACCAACTGTGAGTGACTTAATTATTCTCATCAATACCATGATCCAAGACATTTCCAAAGAACTTAGCTATCCAATCTCCAAAGAAAAAACTGAGGATGTCTGAATGCAGCTTGAAGCAAGCTTCCCCCCTACTTTCTTTATTTGTATTGGTTTTTATCTGATCTGTGTTTTCTTTTGCAACATTGCTAATATGGAAAATATTTTACATGTCTTCAATGTACATGTGTGTTCAGTCTTTTTATTTATGATGCCATTTGGGGATTTTCTTGGCAAAGACACTGGAGTGATTTGTTATTTTCCAGTTCATTTTATAGATGAAGAAACTGAGGCAAACAGAGTTAAGTGACTTGTCCAGGGGCACAAAACTAGTGTCACATTTGAACTCAGGAAGATGTGTCTTCTTGACTCCCAGCTCTGTGCTCTATCCACTTTACCACCTAGCTACCCTCTTCACGTGTATAATCTGTATCAAACTGCTTGTCTTCTCAAGGAAGGAGAAAGGGAGGGAAGGAGAGAATTTGCAACTCAAAGTGTTAAAAAGCAAATGTTTAAAAAATTTTTACATGTAATTGAGGAAAAAGATAAGAGACAAAAAAGTGATCTAATACAGTTATTATATGCATACGTTGAAAGATGCCCAGTTCAAGATGAGCAATAAGCATTTAGAGATGGAAGAGTGGAAGACTGGACTGATGTTTAGATCTGAGGTAATAATTGAATCTGTGGGAGCTGATAAGGTCACCAAAGGAGTATTGAGTGATGAATTTATGTCATGTTGGAAGCTTGTCTCCATTATAGTACCACAGGGAATTACCCTTGGCCTCGACCAGGCAACACTTTTATAAGTGACTTAAATGTATAGGTAGAGAAGGTGCTCATCAACTTTTCAGCTGTCATGAAACTGGGCCTTCCCAGCACCTTCCAGCTGGGAGCCTTTATGAAGAAGGTTGGCATGGATAGGGGGAGGGATCCCTGATCTCTTTCTTTTGCTGCAAAAAACGAGGCGAGGTAATCTTGTTTTGGTTTCCAGGTCAGTGCCTACGAACACATACCTAATTTTGTGCTGGAAATAGAACTTGGTGCAGGTTCTCAGAGTAACAAGTTAGTTCCCTGGGGGGCCATTTAGTGGGGTATTGAGGGCAGGAGGGAGCACTCTGCTCCACTTCCTCTTAGGGTTTGCCCACCTTGAGGGGCCTCTCCAGGCAGCCTCATTCTCTCTCTGTCTACTTAAAGGGCACTCACTAGCTCTGTGGGCATCGTAGCCTCAGGAGCCAGCTTGGGTTCCAGAGTTTAAGCTTCTAGACCTAATTTGTCTTTATTCAGCCCAGTCCTGGAGAAGGGAAGGAAGGGACTATCGCTGCTTCTGGTTTCTTAGCTGTGATTTAGGGTTCCTGGGAAAACCCTCTGCTCTAGAATTTATGATTTTACCTCCTACTCCCTGTGTGACCTTGGGCACAACCTTGTTCTCTATGAATTTCATTTTCCTTATTTGTAAAATAAAGGTACTAGGGGCAGCTCAGTGGCTCCCTAAGAGGTGGAGGCCCTGCGTTCAAATGTGGTCTGTGACACCAGCACGTCATTTAACCCCCATTGCCTAGCCTTTACCCTTATACTTAGGATTGATTCTAAGACAAGGGAAGGGTTTAAAAAAAACAAGGTTAAATAAAATGGTCTCTATAGCCTCTTCAGATGCTGAGTTCCGGTAATTTTATGATTCTCACCCTCCCTCCCCTTTCCAACATGCAGGAAGTTCTCGGACCTCCATCTACACAGCTTCTTAGAATAAGAAAACGAAGAGTCCCAAGACCAAGATAACTACAAAGTCAGTCACAATTGGCAGCGTGGTAAGGAACAAGGCAGAGGTTGTATCTATAGAGCTTCAACAGCCCCTGCCTCTATTTCTTTTCTTTTTTTAAAGTTTGTTTATTTATTTAATTACTTGATGTAGAATATTTTCCCATGGTTATGTGATTCATGTTCTTTCCCTCCCTTCCTCCCTCCCACCCCCACGGTAGCCAATGAGCAGTTCCACAGGATTTTACCTGTATCATTGATCAAGACCTATTTCCATATTATTAGTATTTGCATTAGGATTATCTCTTAGAGCCTACATCCCCAATCATATCTCCATTGAACCATGTGATCAAGCAGTTGTTTTTCTTCTGTGTTTCTGCTCCCACAGTTCTTCCTCTGGATGTGGATAGTATTCTTTCTTGTAAATCCCTCAGAATTGTCCTGGGTTATTGCATTGCTGCTAGTAGAGAAGTTCATTACATTGGATTGTGCCACACATCAGTCTCTGTGTACCATGTTCTCCTGGTTCTGCTCCTCTCACTCTGCATCACTTCCTGGATGTTGTTCCAGTCCCCATGGAATTCCTCTACTTTATTATTCCTTTTTAGCACAATAGTATTCCATCACCAACATATATCACAATTTGTTCAGCCATTCCCCAATTGAAGGGCATCCCCTCATTTTTCAATTTTTCACCACCACAAAGAGTGTGCCTGCCTCTATTTCTGCCCAGCACCTCTGCCACGGCTGGCTATCAGGACTGGGGCATCACTTCCAATCTCTCCCAGGGTCTCTGATCACCCATCGCTTGGCTCTCACATCCAGCCTTCTTTGTGCTCCATCACCACAGGCAGCATGAGGGACATGAAGGCAGTTCAGATCCTCAAGGACCTCACAGTGTGTCTGAGGAAACCCACTGGGACACCGGAGAGTCCAGTGCTGGGTTGTGTTGTTCAGCAGAGGTCACCCTAGACCAGACTCATGCAGGAGAGCTTTGACATTGCATATGGACCTTTAGGTATCAAAAATCAAGCAAGTGTCAGTAAGACCAGGATCTATGTCATTAGGAAGATTTTTTAGATGTAAATTTTCAGCAACATCTTTCATGTACATCCCTTATGGCCCACCTGAAGTCTGTGGCTTCTGATGACCCCCATTCCTCTCAGCAGGCCTCTTCCTCAAATATGTCATCCCCTTACCTTAAGTTTTAGAACCCACTCTGTAATTGCCTAGTCTGGCCTTGTTTCCTTTTTTGGAAACTCAGCCATATCCTTTCCATTAGGGAAATCAACCTTCTAGACCCAGATCCCTATCTCTGGGACAGGGATGTGCTGGCAGCTCACAGTAATATTAGATGCCCTCCCCTCATTTACAAGGGAAACCATTGCCTACCAGGCTGCCATTTCCATTGGAAACCCTTCTCCCAGACCACAAAAAATAATATTGATTATATTGATTATATGAAATAGAAAAGTCTATAAAAGTTTACATGAAATAGACACATCACATGAAGTTAAATAAGAAAGAAAACTGTCAACTAGGAATTAATTAAAAAAGAAAGCAAAAGCATTAAATGCTTACTATGTGCCAAACCCTATGCTAAGAACTAGGATAGAGAGAGAAAAAGCAAGGCAGTCCCTCTTCTCAAATAATTCATGCTTTAATTGGAGGGACTAAATACATAAAAGAAAAATCAGTTTCAGGGCAGATGGAAAGGCTCAAATGTCCTGAGGGCACAGCAGTAAGACTGATGGCAAGGGTCTGGGATTCTTAGGTTATATAAATAGGTTAGGGGAAGGGGAGGGAGTATAATGTAGCCTTGGGGCAGATAGTAAGGCAGAGAGGACCACAGGAGACAGTGACAGGGTAGATAGTAAGACCCATTGGTACTCCATATTAAATGGAATAAAGTTATCTACTCTTATCTTCATCCTAGTGATGGCATCTGTGGAGGCCTGGGGCACCTTGGGTACAGACAGGTATTTCTTTCTTTTTTTAACTCTTATTTTGTGTTTTAGAATCAATATCAAATATCAGTTCCAAGGCAGAAGAAGGGTAAGGGCTAAATAATTGGAGTTAAGTGACTGTGACTTGTCCAAGGTCACACAGCTAGGATCTGATGCCAGATTTCAACCCAAGACTTTCCATCTTCAGTCACTAAGTTGCCAGGTTGTGGTGGTAGATATTTTTATGCCCTCTTCATGCCCCAGAAAAATCTTTCAGCCTTCTCTAATACCCTAGATTTATAGAGAATGCAAATGCATGAGAATAAAAGCCATATTACCTAATGGATAAGACATCAAAGGATAAGAACAAATGGTTCTCAAAAATTATAAACTATTAAATATGAAAGATTCCTTCAGATAACTAAAAATAAGATAAATACAAATTAATGCAACTTTGAGGTCTCCACTTACCCATAGAATTGGCGAAAATGATAAAAGGTGTAATTAGTCCAAACTGAAAGGGCTACAGAAAGGCAAGCCATTAATACACTTTTGGTGAAGTTGTAAAATGGTCTATAATTTTGGAAATCAATTTAGAATTAGAGTAAAAAAAAAAAGACCACATTCACAACCAGAAATCCCTGTCCCAAAAAAGATATGACAGAAAGAAAGGTCCCAATAGTATAATCATTGCAGCAATTTTTGTGGTGATATAATTAAAAACAAAGTGTGTGCCTATTGATTGGGAAAGAACCAGACAAATTATCATGCATAAATTATTGAACCATAATAAAAATGAAAATGAAGAACTCAGAAAATTCAGGTAAGATGTGAACTGATGTGAAGTGGCATAAAGAAATAGGAAAACAAACATGGTAACTGCAACAATATAAATAGAAAGGACAATCCAATGAAATCTGTAATTTTAATAACCAAACTTAGATATGGAAAAGAATAGAGACAATGTATTTTATTCCTTTCATTGAAGGCGGGGGGGGGGGCATAAATGTGGAATACTGCATATGCTATCAGATGTAGTCAAGGTAATTGGTTTGTCTAATCTATTTTTTTTTCTTTCTAAATCCTTGTTAAAAGGGTTTTCTAGGTTGGGGAGAAGGAAGGGATATGTTCAGAAATGATCATGATATAAAAAATGAAAGCCTTCAATAAATTAAAAATATTTTTCCCAGTGAGGGAAGATGGTGCTAGGCATAAATTCTACCTCTAGCCCTCAATGGTGTAATGGTCTGTGTGAAGATTAAGCAGTCTTTTGATCAGTGACTTCCCATTCCTGCCCTTCCTTTCCATTTGGTCTACATTAGGAAATCTCTCTACGCCCATATTAATAATAGCCCATTTCAGCCCTTTGGGGTACAGGGAATTCAGAGTGGCCTGCCTTCCTGTTCTATCTATCCTATTCTCTCTTCTGGTCCAGTCTAAGATGTAGAGACCAGAAAAGTGAATTTGAAGCTGGAATACCTGTCATTATTAGCCTGTGCAACCTTGGGCAAATCACTTCAGAGCTTCAATTTTTTCTCTGTAAGATTAGATTAAGCTTGATGATGTCTAAATTCTTTGCAGCTAAATTCCTCTGACCTCTATGTGAGCTCATTTCTAGTTTTTGCCAAGCTTTTTCTTTCCCTGTTCTGAGTGAGTTCTGGAGTAAGTTCTCTTTCATTTCTGTAGTCTCTCTCATTTCCCCTTTAACACCTAGTTAAATGCCATCCTTTCATGAAGCTTGTTGTCATCTCTTGAAGTGTCTTTTTCATGTCTATATGAGCTTTTTGCCCTTTATCGTTGATCTAGGTTCTGGGGTATGTTTTCAGCTTTGTGGTTCTTTCTTGGTTGTACCAAATTATCTGTTTGATATAACTTGAGTATCTATTTTTATTATCTAGGCTATTTAAGGTAAGAAGCTCTCCAAAGCTACTCAAGTAACACTGAAACTTGGACAGACGGATATTTTTGGCTCTGTCTACTTGTCCTTCTACTCTTCCTCCCCCCCCCCCCCCTCCTATAGAAACATACCTCACTTAGGTAGGTTTGATGCTTGTTTTCTTCCTCTGTTTCTAATTCAGTTCAGCATTATAATAGTACTAAACAAAACAGAAACTCACCTGTTATTCTCCTTCCTTGCAGAGCCTATTGGTGGCTTAGAACCATCTGATACAGTCTCATTTCTGTCTCCAGGACATTGAGTTTGAAATGTCCAGTAGGCAGTTGGTGATATAAGGTTGGAACTCAGGAGAAAGATGTGGGCTGGATTTATCTTAACACAGCAGACATTATTATGCTTATTGGGTGTATAAAGCTTGATCTTTTGGGTCTGCTTACTTATTAGTATCAGTTTATACTAGGCTTCAAGTTTATCTGAATCCTTTATACTCATTCTTTCTTTTTTTTTCACTATGGGAATGTCAATTATTTTTTTTCCTTTTAAACATTATTTTATTTGGTCATTTTCAAACATTATTCATTGGAAACAAAGATAATTTTCTTTTTCTCCCCCCCTCCCGCCACCCCTCCCATAGCTAGCGCATGATTCTTCTGGGTATCACATGTGTTCTTGATCCGAACCCATTTCCATGTTCTTGGTATTTTCATTAGAGTGTTCATTTAAAGTCTCTCCTCAATCATATCCTCTCAACCCCTGTAGTCAAGCAGTTGCTTTTCCTCAGTGTTTTTACTCCCACAGTTTATCCTCTGCTTGTGGATAGTAATTTTTAGATCCCTGCAGATTGTTCAGGGACATTGCATTGACACTAATGGAGAAGTCCATTACATTCGATCATACCACAATGTGTCAGTCTCTGTGTACAATGTTTTCCTGGTTCTGCTCCTCTCGCTCTGCATCACTTCCTGGAGGTTGTTCCAGTCTCCATGGAATTCCTCCACTTTATTATTCCTTTTAGCACAATAGTATTCCATCACCAACATATACCACAATTTGTTCAGCCATTCCCCGATTGACGGACATCCCCTCGTTTTCCAATTTTTGGCCACCACAAAGAGTGCAGCTATGAATATTCTTGTACAAGTCTTTTTCCTTATTATCTCTTTGGGGGTACAAACCGAGCAGTGCTATGGCTGGATCAAAGGGAAGACAGTCTTTTATCGCCCTACTCCATTATTTCTTATGGGACAACTATATTCTATTTATGTGCAATAGATTGTTCACCTTTTCCTTAAATAATGGGTATCAAATTTCAGAATTTTTTTTCTGCTACCAGGAAAAATGCTACTAGAAATATTTTTGTATGAATGAGATCTTTTCCTTTGGCTTTGACTTCCCTTAGGACCTGAGGGATCTAGAATGAATCCCTAATTTTACAAACATGGTCTAAGACCCAGAGAAACTGATGAATTTGCCATGGTCACACAAGTATCAGAGTGGGGATTCAAATCCAGGTTTTTTGCTTCCAGGCCCAGTTCTTTTTCTACTATAAACCATACTGCTCTTCTGTCTACTTGTTTTTCCTTCCATGAACCTACATGCTAGTTTCAGATCTACTTTCAAGACTCATATCCATGTGTGTTTTTCCCCTTTGGATAATAATGATTATAATAATTCCTATTTATATAGCCCTTTAAAGCTTATCAACACTTTAATCACTACAAATGCATGAGGAAGGATCATGAAGTTAGTAGATCATAAAATGCTATAAATATGCTATACTTTGATTATAACAAAGTCTCCTATGATATTTTTGTGGTTAAGATGGGAAAATATGGATTGAATGATAGTCTCAGGAGGTAAAGATGCTGATGACTGACTAATATCACCCAAAGATAGTTGCTTATTTTAATGATTATTTAAAAATCCATATATTCTGTTTTAGAATGGATACTGAGTATAGGTTCCAAGGCAGAAGAGCTTCAAGACCTAGGCAATTGGGTTTAAGTGACTTGCCCTGGGTCATATCACTAAGAAGTGTCTGAGGTCATATTTGAATACAGGACTTCTCATCTCTTGGCAATCTGTGCACTGAGCCACTTAGTTGTCCCTAGCGCAATGATCTGATACTGGGAGGAATCAAATCCTTAGTTGAGTGTTAAAAGGGCTCCATCCTTGACTGTTTTCTGTTCTAAATACTCCTGGATTACTTAGATGAAGAAATGAGAGACATATTTATTAAATCTGCCAATGAAAAGGTCAGCTAATAGCAAATGACAGAATAAAGTGTTTTTTTTTTTTTTTAATATCAACAGGTTGGAATCTTGTTTAAATTTACCGCATTGCTGGTGGAGTTGTGAACTGATCCAGCCATTCTGGAGGGCAATTTGGAACTATGCCCAAAGGGCGATAAAAGACTGTCTGCCCTTTGATTCAGCCATAGCACTGCTGGGTTTGTACCCCAAAGAGATAATAAGGGAAAAGACTTGTACAAGAATATTCATAGCTGCGCTCTTTGTGGTGGCCAAAAATTGGAAAATGAGGGAATGCCCTCCAATTGGGGAATGACTGAACAAATTGTGGTATATGATGGTGAGAGAATACTATTCTGCCCAAACGAATAATGAACTGGAGGAATTCCATGGGAACTGGAATGACATCCAGGAATTGATGCAGAGTGAGAGGAGCAGAACCAGGAGAACATTGTACACAGAGACTGACACACTGTGGCACAATCGAATGTAATGGACTTCTCCATTAGTGGCAATGCAATGTCCCTGAACAACTTGGAGGAATCCAGGGGAAAAAAACATTATCCACATTCAAAGGAAAAACTGAGGGAGTAAAAAACACTGAAGAAAAACAACTGCTTGATCACATGGGTTGAGAGAATATGTTTTGGGGATGTAGACCCTAAACGATCACCCTAGTACAAACATCAACAACATAGAAATAGGTTTTGATTAAGGACACATGTAAAACCCAGTGGAATTGTGTGTCTGCTTTGGGAGGAGGTTGGGGGAGGGAAGGGAAAGAATATGACTCTTGTAACCAAGGGAAAATGTTCTAAACTGACTAATCAAATAAAATTTTCAAAAAACAAATAAATTTACCAGAGATAATGTTAAATTTTGCATTTAGGCTTTTTAAAAATTGATGTATAAATGTAGCATTGAGGAGCAGCCATATGGTAAAAGTTCATTTGAAGAAGACCTAGGATTGTAATCGATTTGAAACTGAATATGAGGCAAACAATAACGTGTCTAACACTATCTTAGTCTTTCTGAATAGAAATATGGTGTCCAAAAGGCTAGAAGCAATAGTCCCACTATGGTTTGTGCTGGTCTGACCCCATCTATAGTGTGTTAATTTCTGATTGTTGAATTTTAAGCAGGACATCAGAATGTACTGTAAAGAACATGACTTCATCAGTGTGATGAAAAACCCAGGTACCAGTGTTGTAATACAAGTTTGACAGTGGTTACTTTTTTGAGTCCTTGGATAAAGTCACAATCTTTGAACCTTTGTTTCTTTTTCTTCCTTTCTAAAATGAGAATGACACTTCCACTATCTACCTCTCTCAGTTGCTATAGGGAAATTGCTTTGTAAATCTTAAATCATTACATAGATGTGAGTTATTATGCCCTCTAAAAATCCCTCCCAATGACTCTAAGATTCTTTTATAGGCTAAATGTGTCCAGTAGAAACTGTCCAAAAATGAGACCAGTTGCCACATAAAGTAAGGAGCTTCCTTTCCTTGAAGGATTCAATAGAGGGGGTTTCTGTCTTGGGTAGAAGATTGGACTAGATCCATTCTTCCTGCTGATTGTGAGAAACAATATGGTACGATGGAAAGAGAAATGAATTGGAAATTGGAAGACCAAGTCATTTTACTTATCTAAGCCTCATTTTCTTCCTCTGTACAGTTAAAGGGTTGATCTCGATGACATCTAAGGATATAGTGTGTACTATGGGTCCTTCTAGCAGTGACATCCTTTATTCTGAAAGTCTCTTCAGCAAGAACATCAGATGATTCTGCAGATTTCATTGATAAGGGGCACCAGGTGAGTACTATAATACTGGGGAGTGTTTCAACTTATGAAGTTGTTCCTTTTGTGGGTTTTGAGAATCATTTTATAATTTAATTAAAAGACACCTCAAAGGTTTTAAATGATTAATATTGTCATGCATGGTGAGGTTCTGAGAAGAGACCCAGGCAACTGTCTCTCCAGGAATACCTCTAAACATAAAAGTTTGGCCTTTCCCAGCTCATAGCTCTTTATAGAAACCCAGAAAATAATGGTCCTCTTGGGTTATTTTAAAAAATCACTTTAGGGCTTCACCACCTGTTCTACTCTCTAATTACAGTGACAAAAATCATGCAATTAACTGCTGGATTATTAAACAAGTGAGGCAACACAGGAGTTTTTGCACTACCCCTGAGTTATAGGGACTTTCAGATGCTCTCTGAGGTTGGCAAGAATAGGAAGCCCACACGCATATACATCCTCTCTCTTCCCTCATCAAACAAATTATTTTCTTGGCAAACAGGAAATCACTATAAATAGTTCGCTCACCTTGGTTTAAAAGAAAAATGTCATCTGAGGCCCTAGGATCATTCTAGAGGTATTTGTCTTGAGGGCTTAATAAGAGTTACACTGGCCTGAAAGAAAGGCAAATACGTCTTCAGAGATGTACCTTAGAGAGGTGGAAATTGCAGGTCAGAGACCTGATTTAGCTTACTCAGAGTCACACCAATATTAAATAGCACAACTAGGATTTGAATTCAGGTCTAGATAATTCCCCTATAGCACCTTAACCGTCCTCTGCCACACCATGGAGGGCTAGGGCAGCTGCAGCCTGGGATTTCTGAAGATGCAGGAAGTTTTCAGAGAGCAGGCATATGGTTTCTGGACTTTGGCACACACGAGATCTGATTTTAGGAAATGGTTTTAATAAATGCTAATTTTCTTGTGCTACTTTTTCTACTAACTGCTTGGCTAATTTTCTTCTACTAACCACTGTCAGTGAACCCTAAAATCCACCTTAGTGGAAAGGCAGGTGCCCAGGCAAGAGAGGACCCAATAAAGACAAAGGTGCATAAATACTCTGCTTTGCCACAGGAGCCAAAGGGGAAAGCTATAGAAAGTAGATTTAGTGTCATTAGGAAACCTTTCTAACCACTCGCCCTTCCAAAGTGGGATGGGCCGCCTCTAAAGTCTGCAGGGTTCCCTCAAGGGCAGGCTACCCGACCACCTTTGGATGTGGGGGGTATTCCGGCTGAGGTACAGGATGCTCTCCGAGACCATTCGCAATGCTGACATTTTGTGACAGAGTGCTTAGATTGTTTGGGGAGGGGAAGGGTGAAGATAGAGAAAATCAGCTCGTTTGAGACCCTGATGATTGAAGATGGGAGCGGATAATACTGACTTCTCTCTAGCCTTTTCCTTCTTGTCCAAATGCTACGATAAGAGCTTTATCTGCAAGCCACCTCACGTGAGCTGCCCCCTTTCATTTTAGGCTTAGAGGCCGGTAGGCACTGGCCAAGGCTGCTCTCTATAGAAGTTTCTTGGAGAGGGGAGGAGGGCGCTTTCAGGGAGGTTTCCACCTTGGGAGCTTTTAGAGGAAGTCCTCTTTCAATTCTCTTGTCCTGTTCCTCTGCCCTTCTTACTGCGCTTCACAGAAAATCTTCCCACATGCGGAAAAGGTGGGCTTGTGCAGCTAATGGAAAGAGCCTTTTACTTGAGATTGAGGAGAACCGAGTTCCAATCCTGACTGCCATTAAATTTCTAGGTGACCAGTCAGGTAATTCTCCTTTCTAGGCTTCAGTTTCCTCACCCAGCAAATGGGTACAGACCCTGAAATGTCTCCCTCTTCCTTTTCCTCCCCCTACCTCGTACCTTAAGTCCACCCCCCTACCCCCCACCCCCAGCGCGTTTCTGTTTCCTACCAGGCCGCTATTTTGTGCAGATGGAAACGTGTTTGTTTCCAGTTCCCCTAGCTGCTACGAACCTTCCCGGCCCCCAGAGCTCTGCTTCCCTCCTGTGACAGCTCTCTGCTCTCCTAGCCCCTATTTTCTGCGACCATCCCCTTCCGCCCTAGGCCCCTCTGTCTATGCTAGCGCTTCCCCGTCTTCACTCTCTTTCCGTAGACCCCTTCTCGTTCTAGCCCACTCCTCCAGGCCGGGTCCTAACCCTTCCCCGGAGACACTGCGGCCCCACTCCCCCGATCTCCTCCCGAGGACCCGCCTTGGGGGAGGAGCCGAGGAGGCGGGAGCTGAGGCTCAGTCTCCCGAGCCGGCTTCTGAGGGCGGCAGCAGTAGCAGCCACCGCCACCGCCGCGGTGGGAAGAGGGACCCACAGGCACGGAGGGCCAAGGGGCCGCCCCGGGGGCCGGACGGATCCTGGACCGGTTGCAGCCGCTGCCGCCCCGATCCGGGCTCCTGAACGTGGGTGAGTTACAGGAGGGGTCCTTCTCTCACTCTCTTTGGCCTGGCTTAAGCTCTCTGGACACCCGCGGATGGTTTTGAGGGGCTGGCTCAGAACCAGGGGTTACGGGGGGCCGAGAGATTGGGGGCAGGAATAGGAGTGACAGGGATTGCAGGCTGGAGCTCGGGGCTGGGGTTGAGGACACCAGAGGCCGGGCCAAAATAGCGAAGGATCAGGGACGCGGCCAGGGTCCGGGGCTTGGTGCTCCTCCGATGGCTGGAGGGCTCCTGGGTTTCTTGGGACCCAGAGTCTGGGGTGCCTGTTTTTTGGGTGTCGAGAGCCCCAGGTGGCAGTGGCTAGGAGCTGGGAGTACAACGTGGCCTGGGGTCCGGGAATTCAGGGCTCCACCTTCCACACCTCCCTCCCTGCACTCGGGGGAGCCGAGTCAGGTGTGTGCTGCCAGCCTGCCGAGAGCCAAACCCCAGATCGTAGTGGATCTGGGGGGCCGGCGGCGGCGGAGGAGACAGTCATGCCGGGCCTCGGGTCTTGTCTCCGGTTCGTTTCCGTAGCGACCTTTTGGGTCCATGGGTATCTCCATTCGGCGGGGAGCTGCTGGCCCTGAGGCCAGGTTTTCTGGGACTGGTAGCGGATTAGGGGTCTGGAGGGAGCTACGCCGAGTACGCCCTCTCCGGGCCTGGGAAGGCAGCTCCTTTGCCCGAGCATCCCCCCACCTGCCCACTCGCCCACCCGGTGTGTGTGGCCAGTGAAATAACTCTTCTAGTTGCACTCACACGGGCTGATATCCAAACCGACCCGAAGGCTTTTTCTAGGCAAGCCCAGGGGCTCCCAGGAGTTGAATCTTCAGTGAATGATCGCGGGCCTCCTTAAAAAACCCCAGCTTTGGACCTGAACTGTTCCTTGGTAACTGAGAGCCTTCACTGAATCTCACGGAGTAGCATGGTGGTAAGGGTGGGAGAAGAGGTAATGCATCCTTTCCCCAGCCCAGCACAGCAGGTCTGAGCCTGCAGGTGCCTTAGTCTCCCCTCTGTGGAACTCAGATAGACCGTCTCCCCAAGAGGAAGAACATGAATGAATACTCAGTAGGGACTGAAAGTGAGCTTTCATCAAGCCTTGGACCTAAAGAAATGTTTGCATCTCTTCATCCCAGAAGTCGGGTTGAAGGGATTTTCCCAAGGTCACCCAAAAAGCCAAGGTCAGCCTAGTCCTCAGATGGGAACCTGGGACTTGGGACACCCCACTTTCTCTCTGCATCCCTCTCCTTTCCTCTGCTTTGTTGGTTTCCCATCATTCAAGTTCTAATTGCCAAGTTGCTTTTCTGATGAAAGAGCCTTTCCAGGTGGCCAGAGGATAACAGCCAGGTCTCCTTGTAGTCCATTTGGGCTTTCATTCCCCTGACGTGGGGTGGTCATAACTGCTTTTCTCTTCAGACTTATCAGAATGTATTTTAATGTATGTTAACAGATAGCAGTCAATAGAATTCTTAAAATCTGCCCTTCCCCCTTCCCCAGTGCCCATCTCTGAATGCCCCAAATGTTTGTGACCTCCGGCAAAGAGAGATGAATGTTTTATAAAAAGGTTTTAAAAACATAAAGAGAAGGCTTAATGGGAGCACCACCATGTGATTACATCTGAAATAATGACACCCCTGTTTTCTCTCCTTTTTAACTGTGCATCCAGCCAGCTGCACTGGAGTAGGGCTGCACCAGGTGCCCTTGTGAATCTGTCTCTGTGACCATGCCTAATATCTGGCACTCCTTCCCTGCCCAAGTCCTGGGGGGTGGCTTTGGTTAAATACCCTTAACCTACACTGCTGGCTGTCCTGGAGTGCTCAAGGGAAAGCTGGATAGAGACTGCAGCTTTTGGTGAGGATCTCAGCTTAGTATGTTATTGCTCCCCTGTAGCATGACAGTGATGGGGGTAGGGGTGCCTTTTGGAAAGACTAGAGACATCTTCAGATCATATAGTCTACCAATTGCATAAAACAATTTCTATTCTGGAAAAAAACTTGCTGGAGGCTACCTGTCTGACTATAGTATGGTATACTTAGTAGTCTGAGGATAGTATATCAGTAAATCCTTCCTGCCATCTCTTCCAGCCCACCCCTATTGCAGCCAAAATGCTTAGTTTCCTTATCTGTAAAATGAGAGGGTTGGATTAAATGTGACACGTGAGGTCCATTCCAGCTCTAAGTCTATGATACTTGACTCAGAATCCAAAGCTTTTCACTATATCTACCGGTTCAACAGCCCCTAACCTCCATCTGATCTTGCTGTCTGATAATACAGGCTTGTTCCTTCCATTCACAAACCTTTCTACCACATTCTGTGCCCATTTTGCAAACTATATTAATCAAACTGTTTCTGACCCTGTCCACTTTCATTTTACTTATTTACTATTACTCATCTACTCTTCCCTTTATTCAAAATGGAGTGTCTATTATGTTTAAAAATTCTTTTTTTTCAATTAATAAACATTTATCTGTCCCCAAATTCCCATTGAGAAAAGAAAAAGAAAAAAACAAAACTTTTATAACAAAGATACATAGTTGAGCAAAAAAAAAATTCTACATTGGCCATACCCCCAAATTCATATCTCTCTCTCATCCTACATCTTGAGGCCCTTTCCTATCCTTTTCTGTCACTTGGTGGGTAGCATTCTTTATCATTAATCCCTGGGAATCATGGTTTAGGTCTTTCAAAGATTTTTTTTTTCCTACACAACATTGTTGTATAAAGTTTTCTCCTAGTTCTGCACACTTTACTCTGTATCAGTTTGTATAAATCTTTCCAGGTTTCTCTGAAACTGTCTCTTATCATTTATTAATGCACAATAATATCCTAATATAATGGTATTACACAAGAATATTCTTATATGGGGTTAGCTAGGTGGTACAGTGGTTAGAGTGCTGGGCCTGGAGTCAGAAAGACTCGTCTTCCTAAGTTCAAATTTGGTTTCACACACTTACCAGCCATGTAACTCTAGTCAAGTCACTTAAACTGTTTGCCTTACTTTATTCATCCATAAAATGAGCTAAAGAAATGGCAAACTGCTCCAATATCTCTACCAGAAAATCCCAAATGGGTTCACAAAGAGTCAGGACTGAACAACAACATATTCTTATATCACATTTTGTTAAGCCATTGCTCCAGTTGATAGGAATGATATAGTGTCCAGTTCTTCGTCCTGACATGAAAAGAGCTGTTATAGATAGTTAAAACTATTTATTTATTTTCACAGTTACATATAAAAACAATTTTTGACTATTCTTTTCTGACATTTTAGAATTCAGATTTTCTTCCTCCCTTCCTTCTTCCCTACCAGGCAGTAAATAGTCTGATACAGTGCTCTCATGCAATACATATTTCCATATTGTTTATGCAGCGACAGAAGATACTTATCACACATACAATAAAACAGTCATGAAGTGCTATAGATATTTTTATACACATGGGTCTATTTCCTCTTTCTTTGATGTCTAATAGTAATATTTCTGGGTCAAAGGATTTACTCAGTTTAGTGATTTTTGGACATAGTTTGTACTATTTTCAAGGCCATGAACTGAATTCTATGAAGATTTCAAAGATGAATAAGATAAGCTACTTGGTATAGTAAAAAAATAAAACAAAACCCTGGAATATCTAGTTATAGGACCATACAGAGACCTGGAAAGAACCTTAAAGGTCATCTAGTCCAAACTTCTCATCTTACAAGTGAGAAAACTGAGGTGAGAGCAAAAAGTGAGCTGCCCCTTAGTGAGCAGAAGACCTGGGACTTGAACCTAGTACCTCTGATTCCAAATCCAGCACTCTTTCCTCTATACCACATTACCTCTGAGCAGTCAGGGTTCAGATCCCAGTTCTGGTATTTACTAACTGCCTATCATTCCCCACCCCTGGACTCTAGTTCCTCATTTGTAAAGTCAGTAGTTGAACTAAATGATGTCAAAGGGGCTTGCTTTCAAGGAGATTTCAAACTCGCTTCAACCCATTTCTTCCTGACATGGATAGAATTGTAGACTCTTGAAATTGAAAGGAAATTCAAATCTACCCCATATCTGGCAAGTGGTCATCCATCTCCTTTTTGATGACTTCTGGGAAGAGGCTTACTACTCTGAGAGACATAATTTGTAGACATCTCTAATTATTAGGAAGTTTTTCTCCAAAATTTTGCTTCATTATTAAAACTTGTCTCTCTCCCCCAACCATTGATT
This sequence comes from Monodelphis domestica, assembly GCF_027887165.1. Taxonomy (NCBI): domain Eukaryota; kingdom Metazoa; phylum Chordata; class Mammalia; order Didelphimorphia; family Didelphidae; genus Monodelphis; species Monodelphis domestica. The sequence continues at coordinate 404,253,268 of NC_077227.1, read as the reverse complement.
CTAATTTTATATATAGTTTGGGGCCAATTGCAGTCGAATGTTCCATATTGATGTGCTTCAAATGCTTGGACATGTCACCCCCAAGTATCTCCACCATATTACACATTCTGAATTAATTCAGCCTAATTTCATATGGCATGGACTCAAAGTTTTTCATCATCTCCGTTGCTATCCCCTGAACCCTCTAGTTTATTAATGACCTCAATTACTGAGAACAGTGCTTCAAATGGAGTTTGGCTGGGGCAGAGTACCATAAGACTCCCTTTTCTAGTTCTGGGCACCATAAGTCTCTCTCTGTCGCTGTCTCTTTCTTTTTTAAAACTCTTACCTTCCATCTTAGAATCAATATTGTGTATTGGTTCTAAGGTAGAAGAGCTATCAGGCCTGGGAAATGGGGATTAAGTGACTTGCCCAGGATCACATAACTAGGAAGTGTCTTGAGGTCAAATTTGAACCCAGAACTTCCCCTCTCTAAACTTGACTCTCAATCCACTGAGCCACCTAGATTTCCCCCACTATGAGTCTCTTAATGCAGCATAAGAATGCATTCACTTTCTTGGCTGCCATATCACCCTGTTGGCTCATATTGAGTTTGTGGTTTGGGCTGTTTAGCCATGCTTCCCTTACATGAATGATGTCAAACTTAAATGCCAGCCATGTATTGACTTAGAAAGCCACAAATTAAAATTGTCTATGTTGTATTGTATTTTTTATTTATTTTGTTAAATATTCCCCAGCCTATTTTAATCTGAGAAGGGGGTGACACTTGGGAGTGGGGGGCCTCAAGTTTGTGCCTCTACCCTACTTTATAGTGGTGAAACTGATATTTTTAACCTTAAGTGTAAATCTTATCTTTATTAGTTGCTTCATTGTATTCAATTGAGCCTGATAGTCTAGATTTTCAAGCTATTTTCATATCCTATCACTTAGTATGTTAGTTATCTCTACTGGTTTGCAGTCACTTAAAGACCTTACATACAAGTCATCCATCCCTCCATCCAAGAAACTGATAAAAATGTTAAACTATATGATTATAACCTGAGGACTTCCTCTCTTTCTAATCCCTGCTCCCGTTCTCTCCCATTTATCAGGAATCCTTTTATGATGGAGTGAAACCAATTTCATCGTTGTATCCTAAGTGTCGTGGTGTAGTGGGAAGTAAAGAACAGGTCCCTGGAAAATCACTAGTGATGTCCTTCCAAGACAATTTGTCTCATTCTGAATCCAGCTAGTTGTTATGGTATGCACCCCACATCTCTCTACCTTTTCCAGGAAAATAGCATAAGCACTGTCAAATACTATGCTAAAATCCTGGGAAATTCTATTGCCTTCAGTCTCCTCTGAGAAGGGAATGTAGGCTCCTTGAGGACAATGATTATTTTTCATTTCTTCTTTATTATTTCACTAATACATGTTATAGTGTTAATAAATACTTATTGGATTGGAATCTCCTTTGATTCCTGTTAAAAAAAAAAAAGGAAATCAGATTAGATCACTGAACTTATCCTTGATGAAGCTAAGTCGCTTCTTTGTGGTCGGTCAGTGCTTCCATTCTCCTGGGATCAAAGTCAAGCTCCCTGGTCTAGAAGTTTATTTTCCTTTGTTTGAAAATCAGAAAATTTGCCTTCTTCAGGTCTATACATCCTCTCTTCTCCATAGTCTTTCCTCAGTCACATCTGATGGTTCATCTAGGCCAAGTGACTTGAGTTCAGCAAGGACAGTTAAGTTCTTCTCTTCCTATCTCTTGACTTATCTTGGATATCAACTTCCTATTAGCCATTTTGTTCTGGCTTTTTAGTCCAAAGAGCATTCTCCTTGGCAAGAAAAAAGTAGCAAGGAGACGAGCAGCTCTTCTCTTGTCAATTAAAAATCATCCCATCTACTTCAAGCCACAGTCCTGTACCTGGGTGTGCATATATATAGTGATATTCATTTTCTGTCTTTGAAAATATCAGTATTTAATGGAATTTTTTACATTTTGATTTGACAACTACAAGGCCCTTGAGGGCAAAGACTCTAATTTAAATGTTGACACCTCAATGGGAATTCATTTTATTTTCTTCTTTACATTTTTTTTTACCAATTATGTGTAATAAATTTCCTCATAAGTTTTCTTTTCTTTTTTTTTTCCTTTTTTTAAAACACTTACCTTCCATCTTGGAGTCAATACTGTATATTGGCTCCAAGGCAGAAGAGTGTTAAGGGCTAGGCAATAGGGGTCAAGTGACTTGCCCAGGGTCACACAGCTGGGAAGTGTCTGAGGTCAAATTTGAACCCAGGACTTCCCGTCTCTAGGCCTGACTCTCAATCCACTGAGCTACCCAGCTGCCTCCAAGTTTTCTGAAGTTATATAAACCAAATTGTCCCATGCCCTCCTTCTTTCTCCCCTCCCAGAACTGGCAAGCAATTCAGTCTGGGTTATACATATATTATTATGCAAAACATTTCCATATTGCTTGTTTTTGTTAGTGAATACTCATAAAACCAAAACACCAAATCAATGAGAATTTAAATCAAAGTCAAGCATATTCCAATATTAATATGTTTAGAAGGGGAGTAAATAAACATTTATATAGCATCTACTTTGGGTGGAACAGTGGATAGAGTGCTGGGCCTAGTGTCAGAAAGACTCATCTTCCTGAGTTCAAATCTGGCTTCACTGTGTGATCCTGTGTAAGTGTGTGATCCTAAGCAAGTCACTTAACCCTGTTTACTTCATTTTCCTCATTTGGAAAATGAGCTGGTTTGGAGTCTCATAATAATCCTGGGAGACTGTTGCTTTTTTTATGATTCACATTTTATAAATGAGGAGACCGAAGCACAGAGGTTCAGTGATTGCCCAGAGTCATGGCTAGTAAGCGTCTGAGCCTGGATTTGAACTCAGGTTTTCCTGACTCCAGATTTAGTGCCATTTTCTTCACCCACCTTCTCTATCATCCTGCCCTCGATCCCCCCCCCCAAATCAGTACTAAAAAGTTGGTTTTCAATTTGTAATTTGACCAGAGACCTAGAGACCCTGTGTCAATTCTCTATTATTATTGCTTTTTATTATGCACCTCCATAGCCTTGAATGTTACCATATACAAAGAAGAACAGAAAAAAAGCAGATGGTGTATGAAACCAGGCATTCTCTGTTTTGTTTGGCTTTTTACAAGTATCTATTACATTTAGCCTGATGATACTAGTACTGCCACACTTGTGTGTCTCCTTGTGAACTTCTTCCTACTTTTCCTTTCTGTATAAAAAACTGTATCTCATTGATGCTTTTTTCGTTTTTTTTCTTTTCTTCTTTTTTTGGCAGGAGGGCATTACTCTTGCCCCTTCCTCTCTGTCTCCCATCTCAGATAAAAACCTTTCCTTTCGAAAAATAAAAATATTTATTAAATATATTATAAATTATTTATTAAATATTTTTAAAAGAAATCTATATGTCTGAAAATGTCTGTCTCATTTCTCACCTCTAGTCCATAATTTCTCTGTTGTCATGAGTCAGGAAGAGAGCTTCAGTAGTCTTCTGGAATTGTACTTCATTGCATTGATTAGTTCTTTAAGTCTTTCCAAGTTTTCTTTACATTTTTTTGTAGTCATTGTCCAAATTGTTCTATTGGTTCCACTCACACATCTGCATCAGTTTATATAAGCTCTCCCAAGTTTCCCCGAATTTGTACCTTTAGTAATTTCTTACATAATAATATTCCATTACATTCATATGTCATAATTTGTTCACTCATTCCCCAATAAAAGACACTTACCTTGTTTTCAGGTTTTAGTACCAAAAAATAAATAGACCTGTAGCTATTTTCTTCATCCAAACGAGGCCTTTTCCTCTGATCTTGACCTCTGGGCCAGACAGCATCTTTGTTCTCAGCTCTTTGTTAGAGGAGAGCAGTTCTCTTATAGAGGGATCAGAGATCTGTGGGCACCAGGTGAGACATTTTTATTTGGTTTGGAACTTTGAGCCCAGATTTACCTCAGAGTCTCACCAACCCCCGGATAAAATATCGCATGAACTGAATAAATTGCTCCTGGACAGGTGTTTTGTACAACCCACAAAGCACCTGTCGGCCTTTATTTCCTAGTTGCAGCTCGGTTTGGTATTATCCTCTTGGGGAATCACAGCATTTATCTAGCTGTTGTTGTTCTAGGTCTGGGTACGCTCTGTCCTTTTTTATTCATAGCTCCCTTAATCCTTTACACTCTGTCCTGCTGACTTCTTAGACCACCCGCTTTCAAAAGACAGGCTATTTTTGCCTTTGAAGCTTTCTTGTCCTATTGATCAGCTTTCCAGGAGCCCTAACCCTTTGTGGATATTATTTCTGGGCTCACTTAAACCTTGTGGGGTGTGAAGGCCACTTGGCTTGGGAGTCTGAGCTGACCGCTTGGACCTTCAGGCCTGTATGGACATATCAGCAGGGAGGCCAAGAGGACTTGTTGTTTTGCAACTCAGCATTACTTGGTTGGTATTTTTTCAGGATGATTAAACACGTATTGACCCAAGGACCTGACTTCATAGGTTCTTTGAACAGCTTGTGTCCAGCCTTCCTGACCTCGTTCCCTTGTTTTTGCTCAATTGCTGAGTGGAAGGTTTAACCCCTGGGCTCCTATTTGTGGGACTACTCAACTGGATCATAGGATCCTAGAGTTGGAAGTGAACTTTGAGTCCAATCACCTCACTTTACAGAGGAGGAAACTGAGGTTGAAAAAGGAGAAAAGATTTGTTCTAGACCATACGCAGGAAGCAGATTGGTTGTTCAGTCATTTTTCAATCCCTTCTGACTCTATGACTCCATTTGGGGTTTTCTTGGCACAGATACTGGAGTAGCTTGCCATTTCCTTCTCCAGCTCATTTACAGGTGAGGAAACTGAGGCAAACAGGATTAAGTGACCTGCCCAAGGTCACACAGCCAGTAAGTGTCTGAGGCCAGATTTAAACTGAGAAAAGTGAGTTTCCTTGACTCCAAGCCTGGTGTTCCATCCACTGTACCACCTAGTTGTCCCAACAGGAAGCAGAAACAGGATTCAAATTCAGGTAATGCTGCTTCTTTTTTTTTTTAATCCAGGTATTTCAACTCTGATTGAATGGTTCTTCCCACTATACCATACTACCTTCTCTTCTAAAGGTGAATCCCAGACCCTTTCCCCATCTTGTATCCACTCTCTCTCATCTATCTTCAGCTTTTCCATGATATGAGTCAGTTTCCTCTTTGTATCCCAAGTGTGTTATGAAATGTAGATGCTTAAAGATTTTCATTGAATTGCTGATGAATTGAATTCCTAAGCCAGCATCATCATTGTTCCTTTACCTGGTTATGTATCTCTCTTTCCTGTGGATGTTCTCTTTCATTCTAGTAGCAGAGTATAGGAGACCAATAGGTAAAAAGAGTCCTGGATTTGGAACCAGAGGATCTTGGTTCAAATATCACACTCACTGTGTGACCACAATTAAAGGAATTTGGATGATCTCTAGGTCTCAGTTTCCTTATCTGTTAAATGAGGGGCATGGTAATTTCCAGTTCTAAATCTAGGGTCCTAAAACCTGGTAGCCCTGGTTTGACAGCTTTGATACTAAGGAAAATTTCTTCATCTGCCTAAAGCTACTTATTTCTAACTTTCTTTTATTTTTTTAAATTACATGTAGAAATGATTTTTTATTTTTCCTTCCCTCCCTCCATCCCTCCTCCATTTCCCAAAGCAGTCCTAGGAATACTTTAAAATTTTTATATTAAGTATTTAATTATTAAGAATTGTTCATTAAATTAATAAAAATTAGTAATTGGAAAGAATTCTTTTCTTTTCTTCCTATGCCATTGAAAAACATAAAAAAGTAAAAAGATCATCATTTTCACAAATATAGGGAGCAAAATAAGTCACTGTATGATGCATATCTTAAAATGGATGTCTCATTCTACATCTTGAGTCCATGGCCTTTCAGGCAGGATGTGAGGAGCAAGCTTTGCCATCAATCATCTGGAATCATGGTATTGATGACTGCAATGCCCAGATTTATTAAGTCTTTCAAAGATGTTTGCCTTTACAATGTTGTTTGTATAATTTGTCCTCCTAGTTCTGCTTACTTCCCTCTGCATCAGTTCATACAAGTCTTCCTGGTACTCATTGGGATTGTCCATGTCTTTGGACCAAATGGAGAGGTAAATAAAGCCTGTTCTTTGAGGTAGAAGAAGAATCCTTCAACCTGAGGGGCAATGATTTTACATCTTTATTTCTTGTTCTTCTTTTTCGTTCTCCAGTCTTTCAGTGTGATTGAGGCAGCCAGCATTGTTTTGGTGGGGGCACTAGTGGAGAGATGGATTTTCTGGACAGGTGAAGTCCAGGAGACAGAGTGCTGTACACAGGTGCATCGCATAGACTGTCATTCAAGGTCATACACAAGGGGGTTTCACGAACCCTTCTATACATGCCATTTTTGTCCATTAACCAGGCTCTTCCCCACTCTTAGAATGTTATCCTCATACCTCTATTTTTTGTGATCCTTTCCTTCCTTTAAGGTCTTGCTCAGACAAAATTCATGAAGCCTTTCCTTCTAGCCCTCTCAATAGAAGTCTTTTTTTCTCCTCAAATTTCTCTTGTTCCTCTATCTGACCATCATCCCTTTGCATGTGTCCTACTCAGTTTTGAACCATAGCCATTGTACCTTTTCCACCAAGGAGACAGTAAGTTCCCTGAAACAGGGACTGTCACTTTTCATCATTTTAAAAAATAACCACTGCATCACACAGTTCTTTATCCAAAAATAATTGCTAACATTTATTATTGGAAATATATTTTATTGGTATTTTTCATTTTTACATCTCCTAAAATTTCCCCTATATTTCCCCCTTAACTCCCAGAAAATTATACAATGTAATAACAAAGGTTATTTTTTTTAAAAGAAGAAAAAGATGAAGAATGGGGAAAAATTAGCAAAACCTATCAATACATTAAAAAAATCTGACAATATATTCAGTATTCCAAGCCCCTGGATTCCCTCCTCTACAAAGACATAAGGAGAAGGATAACATTAATTTTTTATTGTTTTAGGGGGTTAGTTTTCTCCATTTTCATTATTGTGGTCTTTGGCTTAGCTTTTTTCATTCCATATCAGTCCACATAAGTTTTTCTTTATTCATTACATTTTATATGTAATTTCTTATAACACAGTAATATTCCATTATACTAATGTATCACAATTTATTTAGCCATTCTCTAACTGATAGACATCTACTTTGTTTCCAAGTCTTTACTACTATAAACTCATAATTTATAATCACTTATAAATACCTTCATTTGAATCTTACAACCCTATAAGGTAGGTTGTATTATTATCTCCATTCCACAGATAAGGAAACTGAGACTGATACAGAGTAAGTGACTTGCCCAGGGTCACATAGCTGCTAAGAGTCTGAAGCAGGTAAAAGATGTGGGCAAATAATTTGCTAGGTGGTACACTGGATGGATTGGAGAGCCTAGAGCAGGAAATCCTGAGTTCAAACCCAGCCTCAGACCCTAATAGTGTAACTCTGGACAAATCATTTAACCTGTTGCCTAGCCCTTATCACTCTTCTGCCTTGGAACTGAGACTTAGTATTGATTCTAAAACAGAAGGTAGGGATTTAAAAAAAATGAAATAACAATAATTCATATTTCTATAGTGCTTTAAAGTTTACAAAGCATATTTTCCTCGCAAACAGCCCTGCCAGATAAAGTAATGTACTTATTATTTCTATTTTATAGATAAGGAAATTGAGTCTCAGAGGATTTAAATAATTTGCCTATGAACACATAATCAATGGATGTCAGTCAGGTTTTGAACCCATGTCTCTTGACTCCCATGGTGACTGCTTTCTTCCATTATAGCATTTTGCATTCTCTCTTTGTGGCAGCCTCTTCTCCCCACTTGGTGCTTAGGCAAAGAGTTAGCATTATTATTCTTTGATAATCAGATTTTGTTGCTATTTATATGCTTAGAATAGCTAGATATTTCTTCCCAAAGGGTTTCACCCTTCAGAAGTTCCTCCCTCTTGGTGCATTGTGGCTTTTGTGAGAAGCCTCCTCCTCTTCTTCCCACAGTCCTCAAACCTGAAACCTTTTAGGGACAGGAATGATGTCAGGTGAACTCTGCTCCTGGGACCTTCAGTGAAGAGGTCAGCAGGGCTTGTCTTGAGCCTATGGAGGTTGGAGCCAGCCTGAGCTAGGCAGAGGGAAGAGATGGACTGACAAGATCAAAGCAAAAGCCAGTCTTGCCCTCAAAATGCTCACAGTCTAATGGGGAGAGAACATGCTTATATATTTACATATATATATCACATATGCAATATATGTGATAAATTAGAGGTAATCAACTGAGAGGAGAGGCTAGAAGTAAGGAAGATCAGGAAAGGCTACTCATAGAAGGTGGGATTTAAATTTTTCTCACATTGTTTTTTATATTATTTAAAAATATTTAAGAAATATTTTCCTATGATTACATGATTCATGTTCTCTCCCTCCCTTCTTCCCTTCCCTGTCCCAGAGCTGACAAGCAATTCCACTTGGTTTTACATGTATTATCATTCAAAACCTATTTTTATATTATTCATTTTTGTAATAGAATAGCCTTTTAAATTCAAAATCCCAAATTCTATACCCATACAAAGAAGTGATAAATCATATGCTTTATTCTGCACTTTTTCTCCAACTATTCTTCCTCTCAATGTGTATAGTGTTCTTTCTTATAAGTCCCTCCTGATAGTCCTGGATGATTGCATTGCTGCTAGTAGAGAAGTCCATTACATTTGATTGCCCCATAATGTTTCAGTTATTGTAGAATATGAGATTTTAACTGGACGTGAAGGAAGTCAGAGAAGCCAGAAGATAGAGATGAAGACAGAGAGAATTCTAGGCATGAGGGACAGCCAGCGAAAATGCATGAATTTAGGAGGTGGAGTGTTGTATGAAGAACATAAGGAAACCACTGTCACTGGATCACCAAGGATGTTTGAATATGTTATATGCATGGTGAGGGGGCAGGGATAGTAAGAGGTGGTCCAGTTGTAAAGGACTTTTAAAAATCACAAAGAAGATTTTATTTTTGATAGAAAAATTAAAAAAACTATATATATATATGATTTTATCTATATTATATATATATATATATACATACATACCGAGTAAGAGCAAGAGAGAGAGAGAGAATCATTTCTGAGGGAAGAGTCAAAGAATTGGCATAGATTTTTGGTAGGCATTGGCATTTAAGCTGAACATTAAATGAAGCTAGGAATTCTAGGAGGTGGAGATAAGAAGAGAGTATACTATTGGCATAGGAGACAACTTGCTCAAAGGTACTGAGATGGGAGACAGAATGTTATGTATGGGGAACATAGAGCAGGTCAGTTTGACTGGAAAACAAGGTGCCTGAAGGAGAAAAATATATAATTAGCTTGGAAAGAGAAAATGAAACTAAGTTGTTAGGTGTTTTAAAAACTAGAGGAGTTCTCTTATAATCAGAGAAATGCAAATCAAAACAACTCTGAGGTATCACCTCACACCTAGCAGATTGGCTAACATGACAGCAAATGGAAAATAATGAATGCTGGAGGGGATGTGGCAAAGTAGGGACATTAATGCATTGCTGGTGGAGTTGTGAATTGATCTAACTATTCTGGAGGGCAATTTGGAACTTTGCCCAAAGGGCGCTAAAAGACTGCCCTTTGATCCAGCCATAGCACTGCTGGGTTTGTACCCCAAAGAGATAATAAGGAAAAAGACTTGTACAAGAATATTCATAGCTGTGCTCTTTGTGGTGGCCAAAAATTGGAAAATGAGGGGATGCCCTTTAATAGGGGAATGGCTGAACAAATCGTGGTATATGTTGGTGATGGAATACTATTATGCTAAAAGGAATAATGAACTGGAGGAATTCCATGGAGACTGGAACAACCTCCAGGAAGTGATGCAGAGCGAGAGGAGCAGAACCAGGAGAGCATTGTACACATAGACTGATACACTGTGGCACAGTTGAATGTAATGGACTTTTCTACTAGCCGCAATGCAATGGCCCAGGACAATTCTGAGGGACTTATGAGAAAGAACACTATCCACATCCAGGGAAGAATTGTGGGAGTAGAACAGGGAAGAAAAATAACTGCTTGATCACATGGGTCAATGGAGATATAATTGGGGATGTAGACTCTAAATGATCACCCTAGTGCTAATAATAATATGGAAAGAGATTTTCAACAATAATACATGTATGTGTATTTGGACTAGAAATGCAATACAGTATCAGGTAGAGGGAATAAAGAGTAGTTCATTTCTGCTGTAATTTGACATGACCTCTTCCCCCTTGCTCCAGCTTCAGGGAAAGTATATAGCCAAAGCCACCCAGAATTAAATTGGGGTAGAGTTGCAACCATGTAGGGACAGTGTTTGTGTGGTGTGATTTGAAGAGTTAGAACACCCCCGATTCAATTTGTCTGCTTTAGTCCTTGGAATTCTCAATATTAGAGTCCCTGATGGGTTAGGCAACAGCAACAGAGTTATGGTCTCCAGAAGGCCTTGGGAATTATCAGCACTAGTCAATGAACTAGGTATATATAGAGAGATGGCCTATAGTGGCAGGCTCTGGAGGCAAGGCTGGAAGCTTGCTTTTGATGATTTTTACCTGGGCTATTCAAAGTCTCATGAAGATCTACCTACATAGTTTAGTGAAAGACTATGGTACTTGTGGCTCTCCCTCCTCCTAGGATGAGAGAGACAGCTTGGCATGATGGATAGAGAACTGGTCTTCATGTTTTGCCTCTGACAAATACTGGCTGTGAGACCATGGACAAGTCACTTACCAGTGCTCCAAGACTATGAGGTGCTGACCTACTTTGATAGGAAGAGCTTTCTCATCTGGAAGTTCTCTGTGTCGGTGAAATCACAGGTCCCCTCACTGTCTAGTATTTAGGGAAGCTGGGTAGAGAAGGCCTTGGACTACTACCCCAGCTCCCATTTTACTCCTAATCCATCCCCTAGGGCTAGAGCTGAAATTTTTTAGTGGCTGGCCATGGGAAATGAAGAATGATTCTGGAAAGGCATGGAGTTCTGAAGTTTGATTGATGAATTTGATCAGCCTGAATAACTGAGATCAAATAGGCTACTTTTCTTCATAAGTGGGTATTTTGGGAGCCACGGTCTCTGGATTCCAAAAGATTAAATCTGGACTGAACATTACAATCCTAGGTAGGCACAGGATTCATTTTCATCTAGAACTCTGAGGACTAATGGGGGTGGAAGGGAGATGTGGAGGGAAATGCACTGGGAGGGACCAGGGTGCCACTTTTATAAGCTTCCTGTTTTTTTTCCCCTTTGGTTGGAATTAAGGAAACACATTGAATGGTTCTTTTTTCCATTGACATTTGCAGCAGCATGATAGGCCCAGATTAATGAGCCTAGCAGCAGTGAGAAATCTGCCCCAAACTCTCTGACAGCAGCCATTTACCCTGTGGGAAGAAGGGGCTGGTTTCCTCAGGGAGGCTGATGGGTTTCAGGGCGGCTTCTGAGAGAGAAGCTGGGGCTCTGGCTGGTCACAAAAGATGCTGTAGGGTGTCTGCCCAAGCTCCTGGATGGCAAAGGACAGGATGAAGGTCCCTGCATGGTTTATTATGTTGTCTCCTTTTAATAGAAGTGTAAATGTAAACAAACCATGAAAAACTCTTGAGTTCAGCAGTTCAGAGATTTGGGGTTGGGCTTTAGTTATAAGATGAACAGACTGTTTCTTACTTTCAAGCCTCAGTGGGCATCCACGCAAAGGAAGCAACTGTCTGTAACATGTGTTTTGTGCAGGTGTTAGCTTTCCACAGGCTGGACCTCTTCAGATAAGCACCCTTCTCACCTGCAGCCATCTAGGAAGCCCCAGGGCTGCAGGCAGACTTGGCCTGCAAAGAAATTCTCTGATGGAACCCAAAACGAATCTCTTTAGGTAAAAAAACAAGTCTAGTCACTTATCATCCCTAGTTTATATTTAGCTTTTCAGAGATATTACCGGTATTGGTTATTTATCCTGCCTACAGAATTCATTTGTTCCATAATTATTTATTAAATACTTACTGTGTGCAGAACAAAATGCTGAATGATAGTGGTTCGAGGTGGGAGAAAATACAAAGTTTAGATAAGACATAGTCCTCTTGGAGTTTACTATCCAGTAGGGTGACCCAAATGTAGATAATTATAAGTGCAGCTAGGTGGCTTGGTGGATAGAAAGCCAGGTCTAGAGAGGATGAGAGGCAGGGGATGGAGTGATCCTGGGTTCAAATTTGGCCTGATACACTTCCTACCTGTGGAATCCTGGGCAAGTCACTTAACTCCAGTTACCTAGTCCTTGTCTCTTCTCTCTTGGACCTGGTATTTAGTATCAATTCTAAGACAGAAGGGAAAGGTTAAAAATATATATGTATATATTACTATAATCAATTTAAATATCTACTCTGTCCTGGGTGCTGAAGATATAAAAGCATAAATGTAAGATCTTTGATAACAGGGACAGTTTCATTTATGCATTCATTTGTGAGGGGCAAGGGATGGGGTAATCTTGGGTTCAAATTTGGGCTCAGATACTTCCTACCTGTGGAATCGTAGATGTGTTTCTGCCTCCTCCATTGTGTGGTATTTATATGTATATATCTGTATGTATGTGTCTCTCTCATTCATTTATTCATCTGTATAAGCACGTACAAAATTTTTACAAAATAAATATAAGATAATGGGAAGGGATGCTGGCAACCAGGAAAAGCCTCATCTGGAAGGCACTTTTTGAGCTGAGCTTGGAAGTAAGCCACAGATAGACAATACTATACAGTGCTACCTGTTCAATGCATTAGAGCTACACTATGAAGTGTGCTGTTAGGCTGTAGAATCTGTGTGGTCAAGGGGAGAGAAGGCTGAAATGGAGTCCTAGGTTCTGCTTCCAGTTCTAGCTCTGCTATCTGCTATTCAGTGAGGCTGAATGAATCACTGGATCTCTCAGGACTTTCCATCTTTAAGATGAGGTTATGGTAGGTGATCTCCAAGATTCCTTCCAGCTCTTAATTTATCTATCCTGTGACTTCTGTGCCCTGTTTAAACACAGTAGAAAGATCAAAGGAAGTTTGGAATTCAATGGTGGGAGAATATTTCAGCCATAGAGAATGTATTAATCTAAGGCACAAAGATGAAGGACCCCCGAAGATATTGGAGGGATGCTAGTAGCCCAGTTGGCCAGAGTATAAATTATATGCAGAAGACTAATATGAGGCAAGGCTGGAAAAGTAGGATGGTGCCAGATTGAAGTAGGCCTTGGATGCCAGGCAAAAGAGTTTGACCTTTACTTGGGAAACAGTAGGGAACTACTGAATATTTTTTTAAAACCCTTACCTTTTATCTTAGAATCAACACTAGGTATGGGTTCCAAGGCAGAAAGAATGGTAAGGGCTAGGCAATTGGGGGAAAGTGACTTGCAGAGGTGGGATATAGCCAGTTTAATGAGTAAGAAAGATTATTCTGACAATAATATGGAAGAGATTAGATGGGGAGAGAGTGGAAGTGGGAAGGCTTGTTAGGAGTCTATTGCAACAATCTTGGTGGGTGATAATGAAAACTCACTCTACTCTGGCCATAGTGGAACAAGAGAACAGAGGGTGAATACTAGAGACAAAGAAGCAAAATGGATCACAAGTACTATCCCCAGGGTGAGCCCTGGGAATTCCGGTTCCTCATATTTTGAAACGAAATTGACAATGAGACATATCACATTTTCTTCTATTTTTTTCATTCTTTTGAATATATTTTATTGTTTCTTGATGTTTTTTGGAGTCATTAGCTTCCAAATATTTCGTTCTCTGATGATAGTAACTGATTTAGTACTAGTTACATATCATAGTAATATAGTAGCTAAATTTAGTTCTTTATTTCTAGGGCTTAGCACGGAGTCTGGTATATAGTAGCCACCTAATAAATGTTTATTTCCTCTGAAGATTTGCAAAGTGGTTTACATGCATTATCTCAGCCGAGACTCTTGGTACTTCTTTGTGGTTTTCTCTGGTTTTGGAAATTCCATCTTTCTCATATTTTGGGTGTTCCTATTTGTTCCTCTCCTGTCTCACTCTTTTCTGTTGTTGACCAGTGCATCCCAACCTCTTATCATCTCCCTTGATGGGCTTTCCACAAGATATTGGTATCCCTCAATGCTTAACTCTTTAGTCTTATTGTAGACATGGACAAGAGCTCTGTTCCCTACATCCAAGTATCCTTTCTTTTCACATCTGGAATGCCAACTGGACTCACAGACTAGATGGGTAGTGCCAGCTAGCCATGATTGTGTGAACCTTCTCTCTTGCTTTGTGCCTAGTAGATTTTCCTTTATCAAGTGTAGTGTAGTACCCAGTACAATATAGTAGGAGGCACAGGGCATTCCCTCTGGCCCTACTGCCCATTTCTTTTCCTCTTTTTTTTTCCGATTAATTACTTTTCTTGAGTAACCAAGGGGGGGATTAGTCAATCACTGAATTTATTAAGTCATTGAATTATTTAAGAGCTTTTTTTGTTCTGGGCTCAGTCCTTGGGATACAAAAAAAGGTCAAGACTGGTAGGCAAGGCCTAGCTCTCAAGGACCTCACATTCTAATGGGGAGAGAGAAGACATACAAACAACTATGCACATATATATTCTGAAGGTAATATTAGTTGGAAGGCTCTGGGGGTGGAATGAGGCAAGGTTGGAGAAGGATCTCTTGTAGGATGTGGAATTTGAGACCAGTCTTAAAGGAATCAGGAAACCAGCAGTCAAAACTAGGAAAGGTAGCATTCTCATTATAAGGCAAAATAGGAAATACTTAGTTTCTTGAAGATTTAATGTAAATTTTGCCCAATGTAGAACTATACTCAAATTCTGCTAGATAACATCCTTTTATCCTCCAATTCTTCAAAAGCCATATAGTCTTTTCCTATTCAGAAATTACCCTTTTTTGGATGGTTTTAATGAGTTTTTGTGACTTTTAAAAAATCCATCCTTCTATAGATGAGGTAATCCTTCTGTATGTAGTCATTCAAGTCAAGTTAACAAGCACCTACTATGTGCCAGAGATTATGCTAAATGCTGGAGGTACTCAGAAAGGTAAAAGTCAGCCTTGGATTTCAAAGGAACTCAGAGTCTAATGGGGTAGACAATACGTAGTTCATTAATTTGGAATTTGTTATGATTTAGGTAGGAAGCCAAAGAAATGTATAATTCAGCTAGGGCATTACTTAAAGTTTACCTTTACTTAGCGAATGTTTTCTTCATAGATATAATGATGATAGATATAAATATCTTAAACAATATCCTAGGGGGAATGTTTAAAATTCTTAAGTAAACACACTATTCTCAAGCATCTATTTGCATGTTAGCACTTGGTATGCTAATTGCAAACCATTCTTATCTATTTACCATAGTTAGATTTCTTGGGGTCCAAGCTAGCTTCTTTTTAAATTTTAAAGTACCCCCTCTGTGACCCCAAGGGCAAGTTAATGAATCTCTGTAGGCCTCTTCTAGAAAATGAGCCAGTTGGATCATCAGGGGTTCTTAACCTACTGGTAGTGTATAGAATTCAGGGGTCTATGAATTTAAAAATAAATGAATAAAACCCTTACTTTCTGGCTTAGAGTATCTGTTGGGGTTGACTTGCCCAGGGTCACTAGCTAGGAAGAATCTGAGGTCAAATTTGAACCCAGGACCTCCTGTCTCTGGGCCTAGCTCTTTTCCACTGAGCTGCCCATTGTGGTCTATGAATTTTAAAAATATTTTCATAACTCTATGCCAATTGAGTTCCTTGAAATCAAGGACTATCTTTTGCCTTTCTTAGTATTCCCATCATTTAGCACTATACCTGGCACATAGAAGACAATAAATGCTTACTGACTAGACTATTTACCTAACTTGTATTTGTAATCTCTGGTTAGCTTGGGGCCCTTTCTCTGTATTTCCAGGACCTAGCACAGTGTTGGCATATATATATATATATATATATGAATGTATATAATAAATGCTTGTGGACTGATTAAGATTAATAAAATAGTTTCCTATAAAAGTATTGATTAATTTAACTGGTTTTTGATCAGGTCACACACATTCACAAACCCAGTCTAAACTCACCGAGCTGGTATCAATGATTTTGGGTCAATCTGCTTTGGAGTTTTAGGTGAATTGGTATTGGGTGACTCTTCCTCTCATTCAGACTGGCCTGACCCCCTAAGTCATCTGAATGAAAGGCATTTAGCTGGACTACTTTTGGGAAGCATTTGTGTCTTGTATAAAATTTCCTCCAGCACCAATGCTGGAGACCAAAGTACTTTGGAGAGCACAACCAAAAGGAAGGTTGATAATGCCGAATAAAAAGGAATGAATTTGCTCATCTATAGGTTAAGCTAGGAGACTCAGAGGCCTGTGGCTACCACATTGTACCCATCTCCATAAATATCCCCATTCCCAGTCATTGAACATCCATGCCTTCCCTTGTTTAATAAACCCTTCTTCCCTTGGGGATTTAAATGGCCACAGATGAGGCTTTCTTTGGAAACTGGTTTCTGGGATTTAAAGGACTCTGGCTGTTTTCTCTCTTTGCTGCCTCAAGGGAGGGGGTGGGACCATTCCTGCCACTGAAGAAACTGGGTAATCTGATTCTCATTTCCCTGTGCTTAGTTATTACATAAGCTTGATTTGGAAGGGAGGATTGGCTGGTTAGCTCCATAATTAGTCTTTGCAGAGAAAGAGAGAGGGGAAAATCATCAGCAAAGATCACAGCTGTCTTTGTGTATCCTGCACACCCTTTCTGTGGTTGGGTATACGTTGATACTCCACTCTTGTTATTGTGTCTACCTTGGCATGCAGGGAACACCTCAGCATAATCCTTTCAGCACTGGTCTCTTGGCCAAGTCTCTCAATTGTTTTTTTCCTACCATTGTTCACAGACTCTTCTGGAGGAGGCTAGAGGGGCCCTTAGAGATCACCCAGTCTAAATCCTTTATTTTATATCTAGTCCAACCTTCAGGGGAAACTGAGGCTTAGAAAGGCTAAACCCAAGTTATACAGTAAGTGACAGAACTAGTACTCAAATTCAGGTCCTTTGACTCCAAATCTATTGCTCTTCCCACTAGACCATACTGGTTCCACATACATGTTGACATGCAGCAACAATAAATAGGGAGAAGGGGTTTCTGAGTAGCACAGTGGTTAGAGCAACAGGCTTGGAGTTGGGAGGTCCTAGGTGCAAATCTGGCTTTAGACACTTCCTATCTCTGTTGCTTAACCCCAATTGCTTAGCCTTTGCCCCTCTGCCTTAGAATTGTTACTAAGAAAGAAATGGTTTAAAGCAAACAAACAAATAAATAAATAAATAGGGAGAGTTACCATCTTGAGAGATTGTAGCATCTGTTGATTGGTGGAGTGATACAGTGGAACATTCAGTTCTAAGTTTCAATCCTGGCTCTGCCAAACTCCCTCTGTGACTTTGGCCATCTCTGGTCATCAATTTTCTCATGTGTAAAACAAAAGAATTGGAATGGAAGATTAAGGACCCCTCCATCTCTAAATCTATGATCCTTTTCCATTTTCTCTGAGTTCTTGTCTGACCTTCACAGAGCTCTCTGCCCCCATTTTAAAGTAATATAGAATCTTGAATTTGAAAGGGATCCTAGAAATAATCTAGTTCAACCTCCCACCCAATAGTGGGGTCCCCTCTACAACCTTCATAGAAGCCCATTCATGGATTTGTAGACTATCAGAACTAGAAGGAATTTTAGTGAGTATCCCCTCTAACTCCTTCATTTTTCAGATAAGAGGGAGGTAAATTGTTCAAGTCACACTGTAAGTTAGTGTCAAGGCCCAGCTTGCCTATATTAGGTTTTTGATTGTCTTAAATCCCTAGGTTATCTTCATATGAACTTTTGCCAAAATGGTTTTCTTTCCTTTTTTTTCCATCAATATTCATCAATACTGTGTATTGGCTTCAAAGCAGTAAAGGCAAGGAAATGGGGGTTAAGTGACATGCCCAAGGTCACACAACTAGGAAGTGCCTGAAGCTAGATCCAAAATGGTTTTCCATCCATCATATTGCTATTTTTGAATCTCAATATAGGCCTGGTGGCAACAACTTTGGGGTTAATGCCAAGGGTTGGGAGGCCATTGTATACTGAAGATGTGATCAGCAAGTTCACAGAGTCTTAGGTATAACTACAGCGGCCTCAGAGGCCAACATGAACTCTTCTGGGCAAGCACAGTCTCTTCCAAAGATAACGAAGCTGCTAGATTTAATAAGCAATGCTACTTCAGGGGCTGAAGTTCACTTCATAGGGATTACTGTTCAAAAGTGACCAGCCAAGCTCTCTCCTCCTACTCTGGTTTGCAAGAGAATACTCAGTCTTTTACCTTCAAAGAGCTCAACATATCCCATTCCCTACTCACAGATCTCCTCATTTGTATTTGTGCCATTGGTTTTTTGAACCTCAAATGCAAGATTTACACGTTACACATCTATTTCCATCTTTGTTCCAGTATTTTCTGTCTCTGAAGATCTATCTACCTTTAATTCTGAGAGTGTGTCTTTGCTATTATTGTTTGGGCTTTGCAAAGACCTTTCAACCATGTTTTTATTTCCTTTCCTGTAATTGAAGTCTTCACTGATTAGTGCACTTGGGTCTGGGACCATGTGCTTATTTTTTCTAATAGCAGAGGATGGCTAGGAAGAGGCTAAGGGTAGCATCCACTCTGAGGAACTTTTCATTACTCCTTTGCCCCCATTACTCTGGTAGGCATCAAAACTTCCCTTGGGCTTTTACAGAGATATAGAGGGATGGATAGAAGGACATGGAAGAGAGAGATATCCCCAGAATGGTCTGTGAAGGTGAAATCACCTTAACAGGAAAGGTTTTGATTAAATGGGAGCATTATAAGGTTTGTGTTTGAGTCAGAAAGTTTGGATATAAATCTGACTGTTCTACTTACTACCTATATGACTTTGAGCAAATTCCTTAAGCTTTCCAGACCTCAGTTTGCTCATTTATAAAATAAGGAAGTTAGTCTCTATAACATAGTCTGAGAGCAGAAGGAAGCTTGAGAGGTCATCTGCTCCAACTCTTTTATTATGGATGAATCAGTGAAGTTCTCCCCAGTCACATAGGCTGTAAGTGGAAGAATCAGCCTTTGACTTAAGATCTTCTTATTCAAAATCTTCCTCACTTTCCCTTGAAAAATGCTGACCCCTAAAGTCCCTTCTAGCTCCAAAACCAATGCTTCTTTGATCTAGTTAGGCTGGAATGAACTTCCTTTGATTTTTAGCATCAGATATTTCTTTAGCCTAAGGTCCCAATTCGATTGTAGTTGGCAAGTATTTGTAGGGGCCTGTGAAGGGGCTCAAGGGAGGAGGAAAAGGGGAGATGAGCAAGAGACAGGACAGAGGAAAATAAACAGACAGGAGCACACAGAGTATGTTGGGGGTTGTAGTGAGAGAGTCCTGATAGTGGCCACAGGTACCCTAAGACCCCAAGATCATTCTTCATACAGAGTCACAGAATCTTGGCCAGAAGAGCTGGTGGTGCAGTGGATACAATACTGGGCTTAGAGTCAGGAAGACCCAAGTTCAAATGTGCTCATAGAGGGTAACTGTGTGACCCTAGACAAGTCATTTAACTTCTGTTTGTCCCAGTTTCCTCACATGTAAAATGGGGATAATAGTAGCACTTCAAGGATTGTTGTGGAGGGCCAAATGAGATAATACTTGTTAAAAAGCACCTGGCATAGTACCTGGTACGTAGTAGGCACTTAATAAAAGCTTATTCCCTTATCTTTCCCTTCCCCATAGAATGGACTACCAGAATGGAAATGAAACAGAAATCCTAGTCGCAATATTCCTGACAAATTCAGATTTGTTTTGAAGAACACCTGTAGTTTTAATAGACATTGGTTAAGGCATTGACTACCTCCAGCATTAGTCCATTTTACTTTTGGACTGCTCTAATTGTTAGGAAGATTTTCCTAGCATGGAGCCTGATTCTGTTTTCTCATACATTCCACCCATTGTTCCTAGTTTTATTCTCTAAGGCCAAGCAGAATAAATTGAAGTCATCTTTGCCATTAAAGAACTCTTTAAATATTTGAAGACAGCCATCATGTGTTCTCTTTTCAATCAATCTATTATTAAATTAGCACCCATTAATTGCCAGGCACTGTGCTAAGCTACTTGGCTTCTTAAAAGAGGCAAAAGACTGCTCCTGTCCTCAAGGAGTTCACAATCTAATGAGGGAGATAACATTCAAACAAATATATCCAAAGCAAGCTCTCTACAGGATAAACAAGAAATAATTAACAGAAGAAAGGCTCTAAGAATTGAAGGGGTTTAGGGATTGCTTCCAGTAGAAGATGGGATTTTAGTTGGAACTTAAGAAGTCAAGGAGATCACATGATCTTAATTTCCTTCAAATGATATGTGAATGGCTTGCCCTCCTTGGACACTCACCAGTTGGTCAATGCCCATCTTAAATTGGGGTATCCAGAACTGAATATACGGAATTTCTAGAAGTGAGTACTTCTACTTTTTCCAAAACAGGGTGACGCAGGAACTATTGGTCCAGTTTCTAAGATGGAAATATGAACCAATGTTGACAAATGTTACTAATGCCTTCCATCTCTGCATTTTTGCAGGTAAAATTCCTCAGGCTTAGAAATGACTGAATAAATAATGAAGGGTCCTGGCAACAAGAGTTTGGCTTACACCCTGCTTAATGTTCAAGGGTGCTCACAAGCTGTTGCAAGATATCCCATTTTGGGGGGTCATGATTCTGCTCTTTGAGTAATTGTAATAGACTGCAGTAGCTGGATTGAATATAGATCAAACACTTTAATTCTCCAGAGAATTTTGAGGGATTTTTAGATGAAGGAGAGTCACAGCTTGTCTCACTTCTGTCAGCTCATGACACATGATTGTGGTATAAGTGCTGTAGTGGTTAAAGGCAGAGGAGTCTTCTCTCCCTTCCAAGTTAGTTAATTCCTAACTCAGACTTGCCAAACAGCAAACTAACACAGAACCTGTCACATTCACCACTAAAATGCCAACTTCCTGCTCAGTAGCTATACTGTTCTGCTAAGAAATATATGTGTTTGGGGGTGGAGGGGAACAAGGTAGAATTTTCTAACCTATTTAAGAGGGAAAGTGAGTCCAAGGTGAAGGCTAAGGCAGAAGGAAGAGGGAGGGGTCCTCATGTTTGTTTTTTAGATTTTCTGTTGTGCTAAATGGGGCAGGAAGCATGAGGTGGAAATGCTTAGGCACTTCCTCCATACTGCTGCCAATATTGTTGGGAGTCAGAAGGAGTATTTATTGTAGGGAGGAAAAAAATGAAATTCTTAACATTTTCTTTTGACAGCATCAACTCTGAAAGACTTTCTGACTCACTTTTTAAAAATCACCCCAGGTTTGAGTTAATCTTAACTTGCTGTTTTTCTCAAGGCATTAGGAAAAAGTCAGAACTGCAGAATTCATATCCCAGAGGATAAATGAGCTAAAAGAAGATTCCTACCCACCCCCATATCTCATTGCAGTGCCTCTGAAAGAGGCCAGGCTTTTCCCTTTTGCCTGACCTTTGGCCCAACAACACCCTTGCATCCTTAAACTGTATTCAGACTGAGTAGCCACCTGAACCAGAACCTCAGGGTGCTGAGGCTTAGGGTGTGGAGTGACCTGAAGATGGGAGGACTGGGAGTCCCAGGAGGTCATAAACTCAGGGTTGGAAGAAAATCTGGTGAGCACCTAGTTCAATCCCATTCTCTCTCCCTCTTTTTACAAATAAAGAAATTGTAGTTTTAGAGAACTTGGCTGATTTGCCCACATCATAAGAGTTAATAAGTATTGGAGGTGGAACTTGAATCCAGGATCCTGCTATTCCATGTTTCTACCTATGTGGTTTACTCCTTTCATCCTGGACAGAAGTATCTATAAAGGGCAATGTTTGTTAATAGTTGATACCTTTCTATTTCAAGACCTGGAACTTTCTTTAAAAAAAAATTAATATCATATTCTCTCTCTCCCCCAATTACATGTCATAACAATTTTCAACATTTGTTTTCTAAAATTTTGAGTTCCAAGTTCTCTCCTTCCCACCTTCCTTTCTGAGATGGCAAAAAAACTTTGATCTAGTTTATGCCTATATCATCATTAAAAACATATGCGTTTATGATTTCCACATTAAGCCCTGCAACTTTCTCAAGGGAAGGGACCAGATTCTGGATTTTGATTTCTTGTCCTCCCTGAAAAATCCCCCTGTGACTTTCTAACCTCCTCTGTAACTCCATTCATAGGACAGTGGGAAGAATACCCCTCTGAAATTAGAGAACTGAGTTCAAGTCCCACCTCCAATATCACCTTAAGCAAGTCACCCAACTTTCTTGGACCTCAGTGTCCTCCTGTAAAAGGGTGGAGTTAGACTGGCTCTTCCAGCTTTAGAACTATGACTGTATCATCTTTCCTAGGAGTAGCCTTTGACCTCAGCCCACATCCCCCTACTATAGCTCAGAGTCTCACCTTCTCCTCCATTATCTGTAGTTATAGAAGTGGAATCTACTGGGTTCATCCCCTTCCTTTACGTCTCATCTCCTTTCTTGAGCAGGTGTCCAATCTCTAGACACCTCAATCCATGTCTGACCCAATGGACACAGGAGCCTGGGACACAGGTGGTGAGACATATCAGTCCAGGGCAGAGTGTGACAAAGGGACAAGTTTTTACAGCCGATTTTGCCAACCTAGTCCTCTATGAACCTCTCATAGCCTTGAGCTAGTCCCCTTGAAAAGGCAGTGTGGTACAATGGAATGTGGAAGTGCTATTTGGAGCCCAAGTTCTCTAACCACAGAGACAGTGCTCCCTACCTCTAAAGACAGAAGTGTTCAAGCTGAAGAAGAAAAGACTTGAGGGGGTATGGGTGGTTGAATGTGATAACTGAATTCAAGTATTGGAGAGGCTGTCATTTGGAAGAATTAGGTTTCTTCTGCTTGACCCAGAGGGCAGAATTTAAAACAAAGAGCAGAAGCTGCAAAGAGTTATTAGGCTTGATGTCAGGAAAAGTTTCCTAAGAATTAAGAAAGTGGGGCAGTGAGATGGTATAGTGGATAGGAGTCAGTAAGCCTTGAGTTCAAATGTGGCCTCCAATGCTTACGTTTACTAGCCGTGTGATCCTGGTCAAGTTACTTAGTCCTTTGTGTCTCATTTTCTTTATAAAATAAACTGGAGAAGGAAATAGCAAACCACTCCAGTATCTCTGTCAAGAAAACCTCACATGGTATATGCTTTAGGGTTTTGGTTTTATAAGATTATTCACTTACAAAAAAATGAACAATATGGAGACATGTTTTGCTTGATAATACAGGTATAACCCAGATTGAATTGCTTGGCAGCTCTGGGAGGGGTGAGGGAAGAAAGGAGGGAGACAATTTGGATTATATAACTTTGAAAAACTCAAGAGGAAATTTCTTAATAAGATTAACAAAAGTTTTTGTAAATAAAGAAAATCCCAAATGGATCCACAAAGAGTTGGACATGACTGAAATGACTAAACAACAACAACAAATTAAGGATTAAAAGCATGAGCTGCCTTGGGAGAGAGTGAGTTCCCTTCAGTCAAGGGCTTCGAGCAGAGGCTGGATGACACTTATTTGGTCATATTGTAGAGGCAATTCATGATCAGGAGTGGGTAACACTAGATGGGCTTTGAGATCTTTGCCAATTCTAAGGTCCTACATTTCGTTTCTGTGAACCAATTCACACAGGGATACGGGGGAAAGTGGGAGAGACAGGGAATCTAATCAGATTGCCACAGTAAGAATATGAGGACACAGTTCCAAAGGAGGCCATGAAGGATATGAGAATTTTGGGGAAAGACAGAGACAAAGAGAAAGTATCATTGGGATGGTAGAGAAGGAAACAAAAGCCTGTTTTATTTCTGAGATCCAGGGACTGAGGAGGGAAAAGGTTTAAACTGTGAAACCAAGGGAGATGTGGAAAGGATGCCTACTTACCCAGTGGTATCTTGAAACAGCTAGAAGGATGGAATGTAGTGTCATCTCCACGGACCTCATGTGTCCTCCTCTGTACCCCTACAGGCCCAGAGGTTGCCTTTCCAAGGAGTTTTTGATGGTCTGAGTCAGCTTTAGGGAAATGATAATGCCCCGGGATCCCACTGGGACCTTTAGATCAACATTAAGAGGAAAGTTGGGAACCTTGTTCTTTGTTTCAGATCAGATTCTCTGTCTCCCCACAGGATTGGTTTTGGTTTGCTCTTTTTGCTCCTAACTCTCAGCTCTTGGGGTCCTTGAGGTTCTTGGCTTTAAGACCTTCCTGTTTATGGAAACAACAGCCCCATCTCTATCTTGAATTATACCTTGTGAAATGCTCTTAACCCATCCACCTCTTTCAGTGTTCATACAAAGGATTTAGAGGAGGAAGTCACCTAACTGATTTCTTTCATTCTGTAGAGGAGAGAAGGGAGGGTCAGACTAGGGTACTGATTTAAGTCTGATAATTGGCTGATAATCAACTGATTACTGGGAGAAGGAACTCTACCATCCCTACTCTCATTAAAGGTGTTTCTTTATCTTTCACTTTTCCCCCAGCCTATTTTCTGAAACTACTGAGGGGCATTTCTAGGAAGTAAAGTCATCGAACATGAACTGTAATGTGGCCTTCTGTATTCCCCCAAACTTCCCCTTTGAATGTCTTTTGAAAAAAGAAAAAATACTTTCCATCAGAAATAAGAACCTTTTTCCAAATACAAAAATCATGCTAGCTGATCATTGCATAACACTTTAAGGCTTGTGAAGAACTTAACATAAATTTTAAAAAGAGGTAGCCAGGTGGCACAGTGATTAGAGCTTGGGAGTCTGCATAACCTGAGTTCAAGTCTGTATTTAGACACTTACTGGCTGCATAACAAACTATCCTATCTCCTCTGCCTCAATTTCCTCATTTTGGGATAATAATAGCATCTATTTCCTAAAATTGTATTGAGGATCAAATGAAGTAATATTGGTAAAATGCTTTGCAAACTCTAAAGTGATATACAAATACTAATTATTATTATCTCATTCACCCTTCACAGTAGTCCTGATGAGGGATATATTCTTATCAAGTGATATAATATATGTATAGCACTTTGCAAACTTTAAATTGCCCTTTAAATACAAGTTAGTGTTATTTATTATTTTTTATTACTATTTTTGATAAGGAAATTGAGGGTCAGAATTTAGGTGATTTACCAGAAGTCATATGGATATAAAATATTTGAATTTGGATTTGAAGGAAGGTCTTGTTAACCGAAGTCCTACATTCTACCTACTATCTCACACTACCTTTCACTGATTTACACAGAGAAAAGATCTTGAAAGGTCCTAAACACAAAATTTATCCTGTTTTCTTCTGCCTGTTCAAGAAGTCTTGGTTGTTCCCTATTGCCTCTAGAATCAGATTCCTCTTTTTTGGCATTTAAAAATGTTCATCATCTGGCTCCATTCAGTGTTCTTGTCCAAACCTGTGCATGCTTTTGGTCTCCTGCTTCCTCATACTCGGCATGCTATCTCCCACCTGTGTGTCTTTCCTCAAGCTGCTCCCCCTGCCTGGATGTGGCCACTCCCTCCTCACCTCCACCTTTATAGGGTCCCTTCCTTTGAGGCTCAACTCAAGGGCCTCCTCCTGGGGGACCCTGATCCTTATCCCTGCCTCCCAGTTGCCCATGTTCATCCTCCCACTCTAAAATTACCCTCAGTATATTTTGTGATTAACTAAGATGTTTGTGTTATTCTCCCCTAATAGAATGTAAGCTTATTGAGGGCAGGCAGTTTTTTGTTTTCATCCTTGTGTCTCTAATAAATGGTTGTTGAATGAATGAATGAATAAATGAATGAGAAGTCATCTCTGTCTAGCCAGAGCTTCTCAGACCTGTGTGTGTGTGTGTTTCTGAGAGGACCCACAGAATGAGGCCACAGAAGAGACTGGAGCTGCTGCTAATACATGCTTTCACATGTCCTTGTCTCCACATACTATGTTACTTCTGACAGATATTGGGCCTGTCACCAAGGAGGAGAAGTACCGACTTCATGACAGTAGAGAAGAACAAGAAAGAGAGAGATGAAAATCAGGGCTTCTAAACCACAGATTTCCAGATCTGACTTTGGTGCCTTATCACTGGGGGAAATAACATCTTGAGCTTTACTCTGACTGCTCCTTAATTAGACCAATGGGGTTTTCACACGGGGGCGGAAAAATGTGTCTGCATTTTTTTTTCCTTTTTGGGTATTTGGCAGAAAGTAGGCCACCTGACAAGGGACAGAGCTTACCACCCAAGCCTGGGAGCTCAAGACACACTAATGAGGCTCAGCAAAGTCAGAGAAAAGACAAACCAACATCCCCTTTTGCTTTCTCATAAGAAGTTGTGTCTTCCATCATCTTTGGGAGTATGTCTTAACCTCCCTTAAGTCCCTTTAGGAATCTGATTTCCTAGGCCAAGAGAGCGACACTTTCTAGCCGAGGGCAGGAAGTCAGATTTATACAATAAAATTCCCTGGGAGTTTTTTCTTTGCTTTGGCTTTTCTTTGTGGCTGGACACTCTGAGGCCTGTGGCCCTGGGTAGACACTCAAGGGCCCAGGTTCTCCTTCTTGCTCTACCTCTTTATGAGTTCAGGCAAGTCTCTGGGACCAAAGATCATGGGAAGTGGGAACTGGAAGATACCTTAGAACACCAGATTCAACCTCCATGTTTTCTAGATGAGGAAAGCGAGGTCAAGAGAGGTGAATTCACTAACTGAACTACTAGTAGATTCAGAATTGAAATCAGTTTTCAAACTTCAAGTTTAGAGAGGGGAATTTAGGGAGATTTTGTTTTGATTTCCTCATCTGTCACATGATCATAATAATACCCACACTGCTTTCCTCACACATCTGTTTTGTGACTCTTGGGACATTTTGGAAAATATGAGGTCCTACAGGGCACAAAAGATTTCTCCTTTGTTTCCTATATACTTTTCTACCTATGCCTAACATTGATAATAATATGTTTGGTTGAAATTTATATTTAAGATTTAAAGTTATATTTGTGTTTTCAATTATATTTAAGGTTTGCAAAGTACTTTATGTATATGAGGAGTATGTTTGTGGCCTGTAACACTCCCAAGTGAAGCCTGAACCAGATTAAAATGTAATTGGGAAATATTTAACAAAATAATTAAAATTACAATAAAACACAGATGATGTTAATATGTGATTTTCCATATTGTATTATATTCACCTATAAGTCTCCTTATATATCATTTAGTGGCACGACTTCTGTTCGAGTTTGATGTCACTGTAGACATTGCCTTATTTGAACTTCACAACATACCTGAGGCTTAATAAACTACAATGACACCCATCATTATCCCCATTTGACAAATGAGAAATCTGAGACCCAGAGGGGTTAAATGACTTGCCTGGTGTCCTGAAGGTGATAACTGAACCCATTGTTTCCTGAGTCCAGAATGTTATACCACACAAATACATGCATAGAATACCAGAGTGAAATGGGACAATAAAGTTCATATAATACAACTTCTCTTCATTTCCATTCTACAGCATCTTTGATAGCATCTTCCTGAATTCTTTCCAATTTTAAGAGAACCCACTCATTTTCATTGAAAGGCAGCATTGTGTAATAATGGATAGAGCACTGGGCTTGAAGTTAGGAAGACTTGGGTTCCAGTTCCACCTCAGATACTTACTAATTGATGACCTTAGAAAGTCACTTTATTTGTGTGGACCTCAAGTTTCCTTATCTATAAAATGAGGGAGTATGACTTGATGTTCTCCAAGGTCCCTATTTGCTCTAAGTATATAATCCTATAATTAATTATTCCATTGTTGGACAGCTCCAGATGTTAGAAAGTTCTTCATTATAACAAGGTGACCCTTATCTTGTCCACATTCTTTCTTCCTTTTTTCTTTATTTTTTTTAAAATCTTACTTTCTATCTTTGAATCAATACTATGTATTGGTTCGAAGGCAGAAGAGTGGTAAGGGATAGGTATTGACTTGTCCAGGGTCACACAACTAGGAAGTATTTGAGGTCAGGTTTGAACCCAGGACCTCTCCTCTCTAGCCCTGGATCTTAATCCACGGAACCCCCTAGCTGCTTTCCATCCCCATTATTTCTAGTTCTGCCCTTAGGAGTCAGTAAGAGATGAAATATAATTACTCTTCTTCATACAGATCCTTCTCATATTGTAGTCTGTAATCATGCCCACCCTTACTCTTCTCTTCTCCAAGGTAAATATTCCCAGTTCCTTCAAGTTCCTTATGCTATAGTTTCCAGACTTCTCTGTTCCTGGTTATCTTTCTCTGTATTGACTTTAGTTTGTTTTTGTTTCATTTGAAGTAAGATGTCTGTTTATGGCATTATCCATAGAAAACTGTGACTTCCAATAATCTGGACACTGTTTATCTCAGTACAGCCTGAGATGGAGTTAACTTTTTCTTTTAGAAACCACATTATGTGGTTGGCTTTTTTCCAAGACATCATTCAGTTCAACGGTTGCCACAGCATTGACTAGGGGAAGATACGGGGTTTACCTAAAATGAGGTCTTTGCCCTCATGGAGTGGAGGAATAAGTTATATTTACAGATAATTTGGATATAGAGCTTATGCTTTGGAGAAGGAGTAGGGCAAAATAGAAGGAGCACTTTGACTGGAAATCAAGAATGCTGGAGTTTTCATGAGACTGGAAAGTGAGAAGAAAGGATATACCTTAGGGACAGAGGAGCTGAGTTCAAATCTTAGCTCTGATGCTTGCTGGGTGATTTTAAGGCTCCCTGATTATTAGTTCCATCATCTGTAAAATGTGATAAGAATATTGTACTACCTACCTCACGAGGTTTCCATGAGTAAAGAGCTTTATTAACTTTAAAATGCTATTGAAATATGAATTGTTTTTATCATTACAGAGATTAAAGAAAACAGTTCTATGTGAGTTCCAAGTGGAAAGATCATTACCATTGGGAGGGATTGGGGGATTACTGGTTGTTTTTGCTCTGATAATCCATGTCCATTTCTTCCTTTTCACCTCTGCAGGCTCCCACCATGTTACAGAGGACCAGCAGGAGGATCCTTTCTCCCCAAGCTCGTGGGATACCACCATGTTAGCCCTGCAGAGCCCAGGGGCCACAGAGCTCTGTTCGGTAGGGGGAGACATGATGGCTAATCACGTAGACCTCTTGACTGAGCTTCAACTGCTGGAGAAGGTACCCACCTTGGAGAGGCTGAGGGCAGCCCAGAAACGCCGAGCCCAGCAGCTGAAGAAATGGGCCCAGTATGAGAAAGAGCTGCAGCATCGCAAACGGAAACACGAGAAGAAGAGGAGTGCTACCAGTCGTAAGAAAGTGTCCTTCGAGGCCAGTGTGGCATTACTTGAAGCTTCTTTAAGGAATGATGCTGAGGAAGGTAAGGGCATGGCTGTTGCCAGGCCTTCCTTTGGGGAGGAAGTGGGAGAGCTTGGGTCTTTCTGTTTGCCTCTGTGATCCATAGGGAATGAATGAGGAGAGAAGGATCTCAGGTCCCCATTCCTTAAGTCAGCCCTTCCCGTCTAGGGAGCCATCTTGGATGGGAGACATCATCAAGCTGCCATTTGGGCTAAGACAGAAGCTCTGTTCAGCCTCCTTGGAGTCATCTTCACAGATCCTAATAGAAGAGGCAGTGTGGCAGAGTGGTAAAAATGGTGATTGGAGTTGAGTTCTGGCCAGCTTCTAGGCCCCTAGACAAGTCATTTTAACTCTTTAAATATCAATTTCCTCATCTGGGAAATTAAGAAACAATAATCCATTCAATCCTTGCTTTGAAGTTATAGAGGCGGAAACATTTTTGTCAGTCTTAAAGCAATATAGAATATGAGTAGAAATTACTGTTTGATTATCCTTGTAGTCTGTTCTCTTCCCTTGGTTGTTGTGATTGCTTTTCTGAACTGTCCTGAGCTCCATCCCATGTCTATGGGAATGGTTTCCAAAAAACATATATATGTACACATGTATATGTACACACGTATGTGTATACATATATGTATATATGTGTGGGTGTATGTATATGTATATGCAATAGATGGATGCAATTTATTCTATTTTTTTCACTTAAACATTTATTTTCTCTCCCTCCCATTTCTCCTCTCCGACTGAGAAAAAGAGAAACAAAATCCTTGTAAGGAATATACATAATCCAGCTAAACAAAATTCATGCATTGGCCATGTCCAAAAATGTACATCTCCTTTGGTATCTTGAGACCATCACCTCTCTATCAGGAAGTAGGTAGCATACTCCAGCACTGGTCCCATGGAAATTATGGCTGAGTGTTGCACTAATTGGAGTTCTTAAGTTTTTCAAAGTCAGCCTCAGGTATTTCTGATGCAGACATGTAAAAACATATAATAAAAGCTGTTGGCTCTTATCCTAGTTGTGCTACCTTTTATGTCACAAGCTCCCTTTGAGCCTCAGGTTCCTCATCTGTAAAAAGGAGATAACATTTATTCTATTTACCCCCCAGATTAACTTAATTATTGTGAAGAAATAATTTATAAATCTTAAAGCCCTGAAAACATATTTCATGCTGTAATTATTTTGTTCTATGATTACTATTAAAAGCAATAAGTTCATTTGTGAATGGAAACTCATGTTTATAGAATAGTAGCTCTCATTCCCCACTTATTACTTTATATTTACTTATCTTTGTACATGTTTCCTCCTTCATTAAGATGTAAACTCCTTGAAGACAGGTACTGTTTCTTTTGTGTCTTTGTAATTCCAAGTCTGGCACATGGCAGATTCTTACTAAAGGCTTATAGAAAGAATAAATCAATGAATGAACTGATTTTTAAAATATGTTATTATTAGAAGTACACATTTGATTAAGGATAGCCAACTTTCCAACTCATTTCATGTACAGCTTGGTCGCTGTCTGTAGAGATCTAATGAAATGAACACATGCTGGAGTCACCTCAGTTGGAGAGAGCACCAGGAGGCTTACTTGTGCTCCAGGATTGAGCATTAGCTCAACAAACTCACCATTTAGGCATGTCCTGCCCCTTCTTTTGGGGATTTGCATAGTCATTTTTCCTGCTGAGAAGCCATTGCCCTTTCTTTATTTGTAAACCATCTTTAGGACTCACAAGATTCTGTTTTTAAAATTTTTTGTTGTTGCTGGGAGTTTTTAGCTTTTTCTTCTGTTTTTTTTTCCACATTCCTTTCAATGTCCCATTTCAGTTTTATGCATTGTGGACTTCTGACTGAGATGCTTCCCAGCAGACAGCTCATTCCCTCTCTAACTTTTGAAGAAGAATAATAGTCACAACAATTGGTATTTGCATCATTCTTTAATGTTCACAAAAATTTTTCCTCATGACAACCCTATACAGTAGATAATGTGGTGGCATTCATCCACATTTTATAGATGAGGTATCTGAGGCTGGCTCAGAATGGTTAATTGACTCATCTAGGCTTCCAGAGCTAGTAAGTTTTAGAACTTGGAACTGACTCAAAATCTCTCCTTACTCTAACCCAGTACTCTTTCCATTCACTAGTGTTAATGTTAAAATTAGGGTTGAGACTGACTATATTTTTAGTTGGTTGCCAGGGATTTAAATTCTAAATCCCAATGAAATACTCAAGTCAAAATGGAATTTTATGATAGTTTATTTACAATAGAAGGAAGAAATTAAGAATGAGAGAGAGAGAGAGAGAGAGAGAGAGAGAGAGAAAGAAAGAAGGGAAAATGTCTAAAAGAAAAGCAGTCTGAGGTCTCACACTGAGCTCCTCCAGGGTCGAGTTCCATGGCCAAGTCCGCAAAAAAAAGTCCCTCTCACAGGAAGTGACATGAAGTATAAAGGCAGCTCTTTACATCACTTCCTGTGTCTCATATGTACCAATGGTGGCTTAAACTTGGCTTAGGACAGCCCAGGAGGTCAGTCAGTTGTTTCTTATTTGTCATGGGTCATAGACCTTCCTCCCCCACACTTAATCCTTAAGTGGTGGTGTATACATTCCTGTTTTCTAGAATTCTAAAGACTAAGCAGGGTGGAGTAAAACTAAAATTCACAATCCCCCCTGATGATGATTGGGGGATTAGTCTCCCCAATTGATCACTAAACTTAATCATCTTGTACCTCTAAAATCTTCTAACTACAGATGCATACAAAATTTCACCTTCTAAGAGGAAATGACAATAGTTAGAGATAAGAGGGAAATAGAACAGAGAGAGAGACAGCAAAACCAACGTTTTGCTGGACACATTGACAAAAACCAAGTAGGGGGCAGTCCCCTTTTGGCATAAGAGTGTACATTCAAAATAAATGTTCAATCAACCTTCAGTTCAATCAACCACACCCCCAAGTTCATTCTGGATCTTCCTGATGTTGTGTAGGTTTTTCAGGCATCTTTCTGCAAACAGTTCATTTTCTGGATTTTAGGAGATAGCAAGCATTTTTCCTTGAAGATCTTTCTCAAACAAAATTTGAAATCTTGGATTTTATGAAAATGTAATCCCCCCTGAAGTGAGTGTTGAGAAACACTCAGTTCAGCTCAGGATGCAAGGTTGAGTCATGGGGTGTGTGAGTGAATTATCAAAAGAAAAACAAAAACAAAAACATAAAAGAAAAAATGGAAGAAAAATTAAACTTTTTTGGAGAAAGAAAAAGTCAAAATCAGAATCAAAATATAAAAAATCTACATATACAAAATTTTGAGTAAACAAGAATAAATTCATAATAG
The DNA here is from genome assembly GCF_027887165.1 of Monodelphis domestica. NCBI lineage: Eukaryota > Metazoa > Chordata > Mammalia > Didelphimorphia > Didelphidae > Monodelphis > Monodelphis domestica. The sequence goes on along the minus strand of NC_077227.1, from coordinate 404,220,487 downwards.
GCCCTTGTATTATGTTTTAATAAATTTCTAAATTTCTAGGCCCTTGTATTAGGGTCCAATTAAAGTAATTTCTATCCCACAAGTCTGTAGGACAGAATGCAGTAATATTTCACTTACCCATTTGCAGCCAAGACTATAGGAAGTTGCCATGCTATAAGAGAGAAAAAAGGACCAGATTTTTGTGTGTGTGTGATGGGGAAATGTCATTCCCTGGTTTGGTTTTACCTTCATTCTCAAGAGACAGGATGATAGCCAAACTTTGGTATTTGTCTGTGAGTATTTCACAAAGAGTGTGGATACAAGGGACTCCTACGTCTTAACATATGTCAAGTGTCACAACCTCAAGTCTCATACTAGGTTCAAGTCCTCTTGTATTGGCTTAGAAGTTCATCAATCCTATATGGATTGGTTTGGTCCTTGTTGATCTTGTGCTCCTTGGCACTGTATAGTGACTCTTTTGTTCCCTTCTCCGGGAATCAGACACAATCATTTAATCACAGTCCCATAACATTTATCAATAACTGTCAGGTTTCTATAATCTAAAGCTTTTTTGGGTATGCATTAATATTATAGCAAGTATATATATTTTAAGTTATGTTACTGTAGAATAAAAAAATTAATATTGATTGCATATACCTTAAGTACAATAAATGAGAAAAGAGGAAAAAATCAAATATTCTAATCAAAATAAAAGAAGAGCAATAATAAAAGTAAGAAAAAATTCAGGAATTCAATGTGTTCCCAAAAAACAGCATCCACTTGTCAATGGATCATTATCTCCAATACATGTGATAGGATACAGTCAATCAGTTTCAATAGAAAATGCTCTCTTGCATGATGCAGCAAGTATAGTGGTAAGTTAAGTTAAGCACAGGGATTTTAAATGGCTAATCAGCCATGGGCATGTGGTTTTTATTTTGTATCCTTTGTATTCCTTGATTTCTAATGATCCTTAATAAATCTTATAAAATATAATATTTTTATTATTAGAGATATACATTTAATTTTTATACTATCCAATGTTCAGTTTGAGAACTGCTAAGGTTCCTTGGTGACATTCTTCTGTCTCATGGCCTTACAGCATGACTCCCTTGCCACCCTCACCAGGGGTGATGCAATATTTATTTAATCAGTTGAGATTACAACTGTGAAAGTCCTTTGAGAAGTCATTTTCATGGCATTGCCCAAATGTATGGTGGAGTAATTAAATGAGCCCTTTAAGACCTAGAAAAGAAAAAAAAACTGCATATATGAACAAAATCCTAGTCAGGGCTCCTAGGATCTGGGGGTGCAGATATGATATTAGGGGAGCTGAGATGTAGATATGACAGTAAGGGAACCAAGAAGTGATGAGGAAGACTCATAAGCTATATTCATCTGTTCCAAGCCCTTGGTTTCCCATTTGGGGTGCATGGGGCTCTGTGCTCACTGACTGGCTGATATATTTAGGTTGTAGCCTGGAGGCGGCAGCCTATGGGGCCTGGTTGGGGGGGGCAGGGTGAGAGTGATGCCAATTTGGGCCATGTGGGTGGTTTTTGAATAGCTCTTCCTCTTTGGGCTCTGCCTTGGTCCCAGGCAGGATCAAATCAGCAGATCCATGGGTCAGTGTGTTCCCTTGCTCAAGCCATGTTGTTCAAGAGATTAGGGAAATGGCTACACCTCTATGCTCAAGGTGCTTTAGTTAAACACTCCTCCCATCCCCCATCTATCTGTTAAGAGAAAGTGGTTTATTTTTCCACTAAGTCCTCCACCTGCCTCTTTCCTGAATACGTCCAGCTGTACTGATGCTATGAGGCAGGGGGAGAGAGACAACTGCCTGCCCTGCTGGCATCCCTGAGTTGCCTGCATGGTGAGAAGCCTTAGGATGCCCAGAAGGAAGCAAAGAAGACAACTTCCTGATGTGAAAGCCCTCCTGGGACCTTCCCACCAGCCAGGGGCCCAGCACAGATAGCTGCTGTGAGTTTTGTTGTCAGCAGGGCTGGCTCTGGCCCCTCCTCAGAAGAGAAGGGGACAGGATCCTGGGTCTCTGGGTATCCCCTTCAGTCTCTGGGCTTGTCCCAGGACTCTTAACATTTGTAATGTGATGATTGGTTGAATCATTCTCAGGCCCCAACTAGTGAAGTTTCTTAAGGATAAGAATTGTTTCACTGTTGGATGGTTCTACCTTCGACCTCACTATCACTGTAACTGTTCCTTCCCTCTTTATGTTTTTAAACTATGAAAATCTCTTCTCATAATAATTTCCTGTTCTTCCATCTCTTCCTTTTGTCTTAATTCTTTTAAAGCTGTTCTTTGCGCTCACTGAGACTTCCCGTCTTTTCATCCTTATCTTTTCTCCCAAATTGAGCCTATTTTAAAAAATTAACTATCCCTTCCACAATTCTCTTGTCTTTGGTTGCACAGTGGATAGAGCACTGGACTTAGAGTCAAAAAGACCTGAGTTCAGGTCTGCTCTCAGATACTATTGGCTCTATGACCCTGCACAAGTCATTTAACCTTTGCCTCTTCAACAGCAAAATGAGGATGACAATATCACTTACCTCACAGGGTTGTTGTGCGAATCAAACGAAATGATGTTTACTTAGAACAGTGCCTGTCATGTAGTACATGCTTAATAAATGCTTTTTGACAAATGGATGTGATATTTCTCCCTGGTGTCTCTTTAGCATCAGGATTCCTTCCATTTTCTAGAAAGAAAAATGTTGACTTGAGCTCCTGTTTATATGGTTCCTATGTCTCTACATTGTCTCAGTGAATCATCTTAACAGTCCTGGCCAGTAGGGGAATTGGACTTGGCATGGACAAGTGGGTGGGCTGCCGGATCTTTTCTCCTAAAAAGCTCCATGAACAAAAAAGCTTGACAATAAATCAATAGACAACGATCATTTATCAATTGCCTATTGTAATCAGACCTTATGCTAGATCCTGGAAATTTAAAGGCAAAAATAAAATAGATGTGACACAATGGAGCTTACATTCTCTCTAAGGGACAACCTGTGGTCAGATGTAAAAGTATCAGGACCTTTTTATAATCTAAAGTGCTTCCCCTAAAACAGAGTTTTCTGGATAATCCTGTGTTTTTGATTTATGCATTTAAAAACATTCATCTGAGATTGGCTTTACCCAACTGTCAGAGGGCTTCATGACACAAAGAAGGTTATCTCCTGCCCTAAAGGATATGTAGGATTCTAGGATTTAGAGATATCTTGGACCTTAGAAATCCTACAGTTTAACTTCCTCCTATTTTCAGAGGAGAAAATAAGACCCAAGAGATTAAGCAATTTGCCTAAGGTCTCTCAAGTTGAAAAGAACAGACTTGGGATTTGAACCCAAGCCTTCTGATTTTAGATCAGATGCTCTACTCCCTCTACAATATAGTCTCAGTCTGTTAATGAGTCTAAGACTGTATGCGTGTGTGCACACATATGTGCCTGCCCTCTTGTGCTAGAATCTAGGATTGGAACAAGATGTGCCCTCTCTGGTCTAGGAGCAGGACAAGGTGTCTGAATGCCCCAGGAACCAGCAGGACCATGGCAGCATTGGTCTTTGCAGCCCAAAGGGCAGAGGGGGATGGGGAGGTGAATTTGTTTTAGGGACCTGACACATTCCAAAGAGCCTTCAATTGCTTAATTAAGAACATTTGTAAATAATTTCTAATCTCTGGGGTAGGAGCTGAGTATCTGAACCAAGTCTTGGGAGAGAAAGAAAATTATTTGGCTTTAGATCTGGCAATAGATTCAGGCTCAGGGATGCCTGGGCATTTGTGCTCAGGGGACTAGGTAATCTCATGGGCAATGACCTTTAGCCAGGGAAGGCCTGGCAAGCTTGGATTAGAGAATCCCTAAGAACTAGAATGTTGGGGACTTGGCACTCAGGAAGAGCAGAGCCAAATGAGCTAAAAGATGGAGGGGCACTTGAAACCTTCTCTCTCATCCCTTTTCCTCAAGAACACTGAGAAACCTCCAGGAGTTGAGGCACTTTATCTGAAAAAGAAAGAAGAAAAAAAAACCAGTAGTGTAAAACTAATAAATACATTAATGGAATCTACTCGTATGGGCAATATTCCATATCCGTTGCTTCTTCCATCTACAAAGATGGGAGAGAGATGCATTTTTCTCATCTTTTCTTTGGAATCAAGCTTGGTCATTGCTCTTACTCAGCATTTGGTTTAAGTTTTTTGTTATGTTGTATTACACTGTGTATACTTTTTCCCTAGTTTTGTTTATGTCCCAGGCCTTTGAGCATGTCCAGTTTGTCTAACATGGAGCCTGTTGAATCTCCTGCCCTTACTTTAGTCTGCATCACATGTTCATGTCTTTCTATGCTTCTCTGAATTCTTTTTGCTTTCACTGTTTCTTAAGGTGTGGTAATATTCTATTATATTCACATATCATAATTTGTTAGCATTCCTAATCAGTGCCTTTCTCCCATTTTTCAAAATGAGGAAAAATAAGGTCTAGAAAGATGAGATAATTTGTCACTGGTCACACTGCTGATAAAAGTTAGAGGATTGTGACTTGAACCATGACCTTCTGATTCTAGAGCTAGATAAAATTCTGTCCACTATGTCACACCTGAGATATTATTTCTCCCTAGAACTGAGGTGACATCCCTATAATCAGTTTTACTCCCCACAGTCAGAATCCATTCCTCTTTTAGGCTTCCCTAACAAATACGTGAAAATTAGCATGAACAGTTTTTTAGGGGGCATCACTAGATTTTGTTGTGAGCAAAGTGCTCAGTAATCCACAAAATGTTATAGAAATAGGAGTTGATATGACAGAGAAAGATACAGACTGGCTATTTTATGTAAAAGGAAACAATTACTGCCCTCAGACACTTCCTAGCTATGTGACCCTGGGTAATTCACTTAACCCCAATCAACTAACCCTTACAGCTCTTCTACCTTGGAATCAATAAGTAGTATTGATTCTAGGATGGAAGGTAAGGGTTTAAAAAGATATTTAAAAAAAAAAGGAAATGACTAATAGAGAATAGCAGAGAGGCCCAGTAGGCTCTACCAAGGATTATGAGTTACCAATTAGTTGTTTTGTGACTTCATGCAAATCTGTTAATTTCTCTGAATCTCCCATTTCTTCATTTGGAAAATGGAAAGCACCCTGATTCACTTCATGGGCGATAGTTAAGGATAAAGAGAAAGATGTGAATGTCAAACAAAGCTAAGACCCATTAACCAGTGGGAGTTGAAAAAGACACAGATGAGTGAACAAACTGGTTATTGGTCAAACACTGGTTTTAGGTTAAAAAAAAAAACAACCCTTTTTGCTTTACATTGATCTTCCCAAATTCTTTGGAATATCAGATGGGCTCCTATCTCTGCCACTGGGCGATCATGGGCAAATCATCTTACCTGAGTTTCAGATTTCTAATTTCTAAAATGGGCATAATAATGTGTATCTCACCAGGATAGTATAAGGTTCAAATAAGATAATGTTTATAAGGCACTTTGTAAACTTTAAGAAACTTAACATGAATAGTAATTGGAGAATTATGTGGGAAATAAGGATTTGCAACTAAGGTGGGATGACCCTGTCTCTTTGGATCCCATCTGGAGATGCTGCAAAGTTGTCTGAAGGGTTTTTAAAAAACCAGAAACAAGTATATTCCAATGGAGTTGGAAAAAAAAATCAAAGAATATCTTTAAAGAAGAAAGAAAAATCAGATCTTCCAAATTACCAACCAATTACTCTTCCTTTGAAAATTCACAAGAGTCACCAAGGAATAGGACTTTGAACTAAAAACTGGCAAGGAATGAGACTGCTCAGGGCATCCTGTTCTTTTTCTTTTTTTTTCATTTCATTTTCTTTTTAAAGTTTAATTAGTACCTTTTGTTTTTACACCTCAGTTATTTCCACTTTCCGTCCCTTACTCCCATCAAGATCCTTTCTTCATAATGAAGGAAAGTACTTCTAAACAGAGTCCAACAACTGCATCTGACAGAATGTGCTGGTATAGTTCCTTCTTCTCTACTGAAAGAGTTTTAGACCTAGATGGGGCCTCAGCTAGTTCAACCCTCTCCCCCATTTCACATAAGAACAAACTGAGACTCACTTATTGAAGGGACTTGCCCAAGGCCACTATGGTAAAGGCCAGAGTCAAGATTTGAACCCAGACCCTCTGACTCCCAAACCAGCATTCTTTCCCTGGTACCACATTTCCTTTAGGCAGAATATGGGTTTCCTTATTATTTCTTTAAATTATTCATTACACTTCATCACTATTTGACTTCTTAAAAAAATGTTTTACAGTTTGGTTTTTTATTGTGGTCATTATATCTGCATCTCTCTGGATACATAAGCATGCATGCGTATGTATGTATCTTTACTGGTTCTGTTAACTTCACTCTCCATCACGTCATTCAAGTCTTCCTGTGTCTCCAAATTCTTCATATTCAGCATTGAAAAAAACTATGCAATAAAACCCTGTTACATTCCTGTGTGTTTAGCCCTTTCCCAAGTTGTGATCAGCATTTGTGTTTCCAGTTTTTTTCCACCATGAAGAATTCTATCCAGGTATTCCATTATCACCCATGCTTATTCCCTTTGATACCAAATAGAAAATGAAAGATGCAAAATTCTCACCTGGTTCACCTTCACTGGTTCTGGGGATGCCATTGGATTCAGTGGAATGTAATTTCATTTCTGTATGCTTGGTGAGATTGGACTCATTTCTAATGAGTTACACAGACATCTTGGGGAAAATAGGCCCCTACTAGATCATGACGGTGTCATTAGCATGTTCAGCAGCTGCCCATGCTGCATGATGCCATTCAGAAAATAAGAGCAAGGTCAATGCAGCCCAAGACCATCACTGGGATAAGAGTTTGAGCAACCCAGAGAAATAGAAAGGGCCAATGTTAAGAGTCCTGTACTGGGACACAAGAAACCTGGCTTGAAATCTCAACTTTGGCACTAGTGCTGTGACCTGGGCAAATTACTACTTTTCCTAGAGCCTCAGTTTCTCTTTGGGTCAAATGAGATTCATAATACTACATTCCCCACTTTGCAGGGTTATTCTGAGGAAATGACTTTGTAAACCCAAAAAATGGCAGTTACTAAGTAAATTATTAAAATCCCCTGGGAAAAAGGAATGACCACCGATCTTGTGTTGGACGTATCTCATTTTTTTTTTTGGATTTCTGTGTTCCGTTTACTAGTGCTGCAAAGTAGAGCCCAGCCACTCAAACAGCTTTTACAACCAGTACAACTGGAGATATGCCTTTCAAAGATGAAGTAGATTTGTCTTGAGCAAAGAGATCATTTCAGTAAATTTTTAAAAAGCACTTAAAAGAAATGGGATCTAAATGGGCCACAGCCTTGTATAAGAGCTCTGGGTGAACCTAAAGCTAAGCATCAATCAGTGAGCACTTACTGAGCTCCTACTATGTGCAGTTTTTTATTTTTAAGACCCTTTACTTTCTGTCTTAGAATCTATAACTATTGGTTCCAAGGCAGAAGAGTGGCAAGGGATAGGCAATTTGGGATAAGTGACTTGTCCAGGGTCACACAGCTAAGGAAGTGCCTTGTGTGTGACAGAACAGGATGGTATGGTCACAAATGATATCAAGGGCTTCAGCCCTCCAACAAGTTGGCTCTCAGAGCCCTTAAACTATAACTTGGGAGGCAGATGAGGCTATCAAGGGGAGGTCCCAAGGAGATAAGCCAGTCCAACAAAATCTGAGCCAGTCAAAAGCCAGTGGAGATCCTCAGGAAGACTAAGGCAAGCCTATACCAAGTCGGAGCCAAAATATAATGGGGCCAGACACCCAGTGAATCTGTCCGGAGAGCAGGTTGGGAAACCATGAGCTCAAGTGTTAGGATCATTGGGTTTAGAATTGAAAGGGACAAATAGAGATACAACAAGCATTTATGGTGCTCACCACACTGTAGCTTTGATAAAAGCTGAACCCTGCCCTCATGGAGCTCAGAGTCTACTGGTAGAGGGATAAGATCCAGAAGTAACTATGCAATTTTGCATGATAAGTGCATACCAAGTTCTCTGTGAGGCTTAGGGTAGGGAGGACAGTTGTTCGCAATTCTGGGAAGGTAACCTCCTTGGAATAGATAACATTCCCATTAGTCTTAAAAGGATAAGTAGCAATTCAGCATCCCCTTACACATGATCACACTCAACCCCTTCAGTAAAAGGTAAGGACCAGAGGAAGCATTTGTCCAGAGTAACAGCTGCTGTACTAACGGGAAGAAATGGGATTTGAACCTAGCTCTTCTTACCCCAAATCCAGTGCTTTCTTTACTTAAAAAAAAAAAAATTAAGGGAGGTAGCTGGGTGGCTCAATGGATTGAGAGCCAGGCCCAGAGATGGGAGGTCCTGGGTTAAAATGTGGCCTCAGACACTTCCTAGCTGGGTGACCCTGGGCAAGTCACTTAACCCCCTAGCCCTTACCGCTCTTCTGCCTTAGAACCATTACCCATTATTGATTCTAAGATGGAAGGTGAGGGTTTTTAAAAAGTTAAAAACTCTTACTTTCTGCCTTAGAATTTATAATTATTGGTTCCGAGGCAGAAGAGCGGCAAGGGCTAGGCAATTTGGGTTAAGTGATTTGCCCAGACATAGCATAGGAAGTGTCTAAGATCAGATTTGAACCCAAAATCTTCTATCCCTAGGTCTGGCTCTTTATCTACTGAGCCACCCAGCTATTCCTCTCTTTGCTACATCTTTCTGAGTCTGGAGTTTCTGGGTCAACTACGTTAGGTATCCTAACACTTGGACTGAGTTTTGGGGGCTGGTTTGATCTTAGACAAAGAGGGAGGTTGGGAGAAAGCCATCACAGAATCCGGTCTTACCAGGGGAAATCCCTCCTTTGTTTCTGGCCTCTAAACATAGAACCTTCAGAAGCCTGAGCAAGAGGGGGTTCTGGGAGAGAAGACAAATCCTCCTTAGGGATCTAACCCTTGACTTTCCCAGTTTAGTGCTTCTGACAACCCACACAAGCGGGAGTGTTGCCAGGGAGGCTGAAAGGAGGTGGAGGGGGGGACTAATGGGGAAGTGACAAATGAGGGGGTGGTATTATGGGGGCCTTTGGCCCTTCTCCAACACCCCCCCCACATCCTGCCCCTTAGGACACTGTCTACTCCATGCTCTAGGTTACAGGGTCACCTGCAGACTGCTGTCAGCCTCCAGGGGCTTAGACGAGTTTGCAGATGAGGTTATACTATCTCCCCAGGCCACAGAAATCATTTGCTTTTTGCATGTGCTATTTTAATATAAAACTCAGTTTGTCAATTACAGAAGCTCTTTAAAAGGGCTCCTAATTAGCTTCTATAAATGACTCTCACTAACCTTCCTGCATTAATGTAATCTTCTCCCTTGCTAGTCAAACATTTAGGAGGTTTCTCAATCTCCCTCTGACCTCCTCTTCCCTGCCAAGTTATTATGATCCTAAGTTTTTTTCCTAGGATCTGGTGGTCCAAATCATTGTGATGTCCTGAACACTGAGCCCATCTTCCATCTTTTGGGTGTTGCCTTCTCACTGGGCTACCTGCTCGCTACAGTTTTCCTATTGATCAATGATCTCATCATCATGGGCTCTCCTCCACTAGATCCCAAGCCTTTTGCATCTCATTCCTGTGGAGTCATGTTCACCCATGTCTTCCCATAAACTTTCTTCTTTTTATTTTTTTTAAACCCTCACCTTCTGTTAGAATCAATACTGTGTATTGTTTCCAAAGCAGAAGAGTGGTAAGGGCTAGGCAATGGGGGTTAAGTGACTTGCCCAGGGTCACACAGCTAGGAAGTGTCTGAGGCAGATTTGAACCCAGGACCTCCCATCTCTGGGCCTGGCTCTCAATCCACTGAATCACCCAGCTGTCCCCCTCCCATAAACTTTCTGTGGAAGCCAGTGCACTGGAGGCCTTCCTCTGGTCCTTTGAAATTTCCAAGACTGCCAGGACAATGCTTGACCTCTCCCATCTGTTACCTCTTTCTCCTAAAGACTGAACAATTCTTTTTCATTCACCTGCTCAATCATGCCTTCTGTGCCTCGTTTCCTGTGCAGGTTGGCACTGGTGATGAGGTATGCCCTGTTACTCACACTCATCCTGAACTGTTCTCTTCCACTGACAATCTGGGGAGAGGTCTTCTTTCAAAGGAATGACATCCTTTAAAATTAAGATCAGTTAGTTTGGGAACAAAGTACCTTTCCAAAAAGCAACATTTACGTTCCCCATGAAAAGTTGTAAATGGCATGGATCCCTCAGTGGCAGAGAGAAATGTTCCCTCTTCTCCTGCTCGGTGCCTGGTGCCAAGATGGTACCAGTGCCAGCTGCTAATAACCGAGCCAAGCTGGAACGAGTAGTCCCTGTACTGGCTGTGACTTCCATCCTTTTGGCAGGTAGGCTCGACCTGGGAGGACTTTAATTGAGCTCATTAGTACTTTTCCCTTTCTATTCTTGCTAGTTTCACGGAACAGGCTCCCACATTTCCCTGGTAGGAATATTGCTTTATGGAGGGGCTTACATGGAAGCAAGTTGATTCAAAGACTATTTCCCAAACATCTCCTGATTGTGGATGCTTGGAAAATATTAAGCCATAATAACACTAAGCTTCTAAATTTATTTCCTTGAAAAGAGGCACATTATGTTAATTCAATGAACAATTATTAAGTACCTGCTGTTTGCAGACCACTGTGTTCCATCCCAGAGAAGTCACAACGTTTAGGTAAGGCTTAAGTCCTGTCCTTATGAAGCTTACAGATAAACCTCCAATACAGATAACTACAGTACATAGAGGTGATATGATGAAAATTGAAATTGAATTCGATTTGGAATCAGAGGATGCAGGTTTAAATCCTGCCTCTGCTCCTCACTCCCTGTGTGACCTTGTGCCTCAGTTCCCTCATCTCCAACCAGAAGGGTTTGGACAAGAAGACCCTACCAGACCCTTCCAACTCAAAATTCTATATAGGACTGATGATTTAGGAACTACATAATGAGCACATGAAATTATTTCCATATTCCCAGGACCTTGTAGAGTCAGTTCTACATTTTCTACAAAAGCATTTCCCATCCCTGCCTGTTAGTGCCATCTCTTAGAAGTCACCTCCCATCTACCCTGTTTGTACATTTTCTTCTACCTTCCATCTTAGGATCAGTATTGAGTATTGGTTCCAAGGCAGAAGAGCAAGGCAATGGGGGTTAAGGGACTTGCCCAGGGTCACACAGCTAGAAGTGTCTGAGGCCACTAAGGAGGTCTGAACTCAGAATCTACCATTCTCTAGGCCTGACTCTCAGTCCACTGAGCCACCTAGCTCCCCCCTTGCCCATCTTCTTTGTACATAATTGCTTCCATGTTGTCCCTCCCGTTAGAGTGAGACCATGTCTTTGAGTTTCTTTTATATCCCCGGAATTATAAAATGTTTATTGTCTGATGACTGACTAGTATGATGACTAGACCAGAGTATACTCTTAAGAATGTTTGATTCATGTAACCTTGGGAAAATACTCTAAATTAATTAATTAAATAAATAAACAAATTCTTAAAAAAAAAAAAAGAACGTTTGATAATGGGGGTGGGGGAGGGCAGCTGGGTGGCTCCCTGGATTGAGAGCCAGGTCTAGAAATAGGAGGTCCTGGGTTCACATTTGGCCTCAGACACTTCCTAGCTGGGTGACCCTGGGCAAGTCACTTGACCCCCATTGCCTAGCCCTTACTGCTCTTCTGCCTTAAAACCAATACATAGTATTGATTCTAAGGTGGAAGGTCAGGGTTAAAAAAAAAAAGAATATTTGATAGTTGTCAGTTAGAGAAGTGGTCTGAGAGGAAAGGTCTTTATTAACCAGAGGAATCAAAACTTAGCAGAGGACCTAGCACACCTAGTAGGTGCTTAATAAATATTTATTGAATTAAATCAGAGAACACTTCACATAGAAGGTTACATTTGACTTTTCCTACATTTTCTGAAGAAATGTCATTTGGAGGGCAGATTTATTCCTGAAATAACCTTTTGGACCAAAGCATCTTAGTATATAGATAGGGAGCTAGTCTAAAAGTCAGAATATAGTGGGTTTAAGTCTGACCTTTGACAAATACTTTCTCTGTAACCCTGGATAAGTCACTTAATGTCTCAGGGTTCCAAGAAACTCTCTAAATGATAAACTAAGTGCTGATCTTTATTGGCAGAGAGAATTTCCTCACCAGGCAGTTCCCTTAACTAATGAAATCACAGTCTAGAAAGAAAAAATCATCAGGTTTAAGTGGGGCCATTGACTTCTGGAGAAGTCTATTGCTGAAAGATTTTCTTCCCCTGTAAAAGTAGTTAACAAGGTCACGTTCATTTTAACACTAATTTGCTGGGTTTGGAAATTTACTGAGGCAGCCATCATTTCTTCTGTAGTTAAAAAGATTTATTACTTCTATCTCTACCTGTATCCTCCCACCCCACCTCTAAATAATATCAATCCCTTTAGGTTTTTAATTTTATTAAACTTCTACCTTCTGTCTTAGTATCAATTTTAAGGCAGAAAAGCTGCAGGTGTAGGCAGTTGAGGTTAAGTGACTTGTCCTTCACACAGCTAGGAAGTTTCTGAGACCAGATTTGAACCCTCTCCTCCTGACACCAGGCCTGGCACTCTTTCCAGAAAGCCACCCAGATGGCCCAAGCCTGTTGATTTTTAAATCTCTCATTCTGGGGTAATATTATTCTGGTAACATTTATTAACATATGCTATTTGCAGAACAATATTAATATTGTTCGATGTCCAATATTAATATTGTTCTGCAAAAATATATGTTAATCAATGTTACCAGAATAATATTATAATAATATTAATAATATCATAATATATTATTACATAATATAATAATATAATAAAAATTTTAACTGCATGGTGCAATGGAAACTGTTGAATTTGGAGTAGCAGATTCGGAGACCAAATCCAGATTCTACATCTTATCTATGTAGCCTAGGACAAGTCACATGAATTCTTTCTGCTTCAGGTTACTCATTGGTCTGGACCTGTCAGGTCTTTTCCAGCTTTCTACCTGTGGCCCTATGGGTTCAATTTTTATCTGGGGCCTTTTAGTTTCCAAAGCACTTTGGTTATAATGGTGCCATGAGAGAAGCATCATAGACTTTATTATTACCTTATCACAGTTGAGGAAACTGAGGCTCAGAAAGAGCAAAGGACTCAGCTCAGATCATTTAATTCTGATGCTAAAATGTTTTCTCTTTTCACTTGAACATAACTACCTTTTTTAGATGTCTTCTACACAGAGGGTCCAAGTAATGAATTTATATATTTATTTAATAGTAACTATGTCACAAGTGCTATTCCAAGGGTGAATTATTGCAGAGCCCAAACCAACATGGAGTGGGTACCTTATCAGGTGGACAAAGCTGATTTTTTTCTGACCTATAATCGTTATTTACTTTCTAAAATGTGTTTAGTTTAGGGGCAGATAGGTAGCATAGTGAAGAGAGCAGCAGGCCTGAAATTTGGAGGACCTGGGTTCAAATCTGACTTTAGATACTTCCTAGCCATGTAACCCTGAGCAAGTCACTCAACTCTAATTGCCTAGCCTTTGCTGCTCTTCTGACTTAGAATTGATGAGAGTGAAAAAAAGGTGAGAGTTTTAAAAAAAAATAGATAAAAAGAAAGGGTTGGATTAGACGGCAATGGCAACTTATCAATAATTCATTCTACAACCCTCAAACCTTCTTGATTCTTATGATTATACAGTCATATAAGTGGAGACACATACTAATTCCTACCTCCTGAGTGCTTTAAGATTCTAAAAAGCACTTGCAAAACAATGACCCAGCAGAGTAGAGAGTACCATTATTATCACGCCCATTCTAAAGATGGCGCACCTGAATCTATATGTTCATACACATATATACATGTACATATATCTGGGATAATAATAGCATCTACCTTCCAGGATTGTTGTGAGGCTCCAAAGAAATAACATCTATATCTATACACACACACACATATATATATATACATATAGACTTACATATTCTTTTTTAGACCCATGATTTCATCAATGTAAGGAACACTTAGTGGAAACTTTTTCTGCCAATAAAAATCAGCACCTTCTCTACAATTTATAAAATGTTCAAGAGCTTCCCAGAGAGCTGAGGGGTTGAGGGATTGGCATGGGGTCACACATCTTCCTGATTCTGCGATCCCCTCTTCATCCACTAATAATAGTAACCATGTCTAAGAAAGTCAGCACTTTAAGGTTTGTAAAGCAATGTTGGTGGCATCTTGTTTGATTGTCACAACAACTCTAGGAGATGCTATTATTATCCCCATTTTACTGATGAGGAATCTGAGACAAGCAGAAAAGATAATTGATTTTCCTGGGGTCACACAACTAATACATGAGGTCAGATTTCAACTGAGATTTTCCTGATCCCAGGTCCAGTCGTCTCAGATAGATTGATGATAGATAAAAAGTCATGTCCCTATATAGGACAATATATCTCAGAAATATGTATATTAAAATGTGTATGTTATGTATGTTTTTTAACCCTTGACTTCTGTCTTAGAATCAATATTATGTATTGGTTCCAAGGCAGAAGAGTGGTAAGGGCTAGGCAATGGGGGTTAAATGACTTGCCCAGGGTCACACAGCTGGGAAGTTTCTGAGGCTAGATTCAAAGCCAGGACCTCCTGTCTTTAGACCATCTGGCTCTCAATCCACTGAGCTACCTACCTGCCCCCTGTGCATGTATTTTTAATCTAGTTATAGGCGGTGACAGAGCTGTCATTTAAGAGGATGGTGAAACTACTTCTGATTCAATATGGCAAGGAAATCAGGCTCCCCAGTCATCAGTGGGAATCTGTGGCCAGTGCCTCTGGGACTTCTGTCAGGGCCTCAATATTTATTCTGCTCCTCCAAAAGTGGGAAAAGAGGGTGAGGTTGAGGTCAGATCCCAGAGGGTTGCCTGGGCTCCTTAGGAATAAATCAATTGACCCTCACTTGGCTGCTGCCTGTAAGTCATTCCCTGGAGAGTTTAGTTTTTGTAGCCAGACACTGGCATTCTCCTCTTTTGAAATAGCTCTGATCTTCTAAGGGCTGCTGATGCAAAGCTCCACTGGGACTTCCCTGACCTGGATGGTTTTTTCCTTTTCTCACTCATCAGTCACCTCCCCCTCCCCTTCTGGGGAGCATCATAGTTATAAAGTTGGAAGGGACCTCAGAGACCATCCAATTCAACTTCCTTGTTTTATTCATGAGGAACCTAAAGCCAAGGGAGACAAAGGGACTTGGCCACAGTCACATAAGTAAATAGCACCAGAGGTAGTATTTGAACCCACATCCTCTTATTTCAGGGACCACACTCTTTATTCTTGTGCACCTGGTGTCAGAGATTAAGAGGGGGAAGGTATGATTAAAATCTATAAAAGTGGGGCAGCTAGGTGGCTCAGTGCCTAAAAAGGCAGTCCTAGAGAGGGAGGTCCTTGGTTCAAATCAAGCTGCAGACACTTCCCTGGCTGTGTGACTCTGGGCAAGTCACTTAACCCTCATTCCCTAGCCCTTATTGATTCTAAAACAGAAGGTAAAGGTTGTTTTTTTTTTAATCTATAAAAATGGAATGAGCCCAGAAAGGGGAAAATAGATGGAATTGCTCAACAAGCCCTAGAAATTATTGTGAAGGGACCTCTCTAGAAAGTAATTAATAATAATAATAACTCATTGGCTTTACTGATCACTTTAGTGGCTAGTACTCCCTTCTTCCTCAAATTTATAGATATTTTATCTGTTTAAACTCCCCATCCTCTTGATAGAGTGTAAGCTCTTTGAAGTAAGGGACTATTTCTTCTTTTGTTTTTGTATCCCCAAGGAATATGGAGTATAGTTGGGGCCAATAAACACTTATTTGGTTGATTTCCAGAGCACTAAAGTTTACAAAGCACTTTCATCACAATAATCCTGTGAGGAGGGTAGCATGTTATTATCCTCATTCCACAGATATGAGGAAATAAGACAGCAGGAAAGTGACTTATCCATGGCCACATTGGTGGAAAAGTTTCAGGGGCAAGTTTAAAAAACAGAGTCAGGGAAGGTAGGTGGCTCAATGGACAGAGAGCCAAGTTTGGAGATGGGAGGTCCTGGGTTCAAATGTGACCTCTGACACTTCCTAGCTGTGTGATCTTAGGCAACTCATTTAACCCCCATTGCTTAGCCCTTGTGGCTCTTCTATCTTGGAAGACACCTCATATTGATTCTAAGACAGAAGGTAAGGGTTTAAAAACAAAACAGCGGCTCTTGATTCTCAGATCCAGTTCGTCTTCTAGAACTGTCATGTAGTCTCATTTTAGGATAAGTAAAGGAAGTCTTACTTTACATTTTCACTGGTTTTCTCCTTGCCCACAGGACAAAATCCATGCTTTTCAGCTTGATGTTTCAGGCCTTTGATAGCGTGGCTCCAACTGATCTTTCTGGGTTTCTCTTTATTACATGCCCTCCTACTTCTGCACCAGCCCAGATGGGTCTCCTGCCTATCTCAGCACACCTGTGTAGAGGGAGAGGGTTGAAAGGCTCCTGGATTTTAGGATTTAAGTTTCTATTCTAACTCTGTGTAGTGATCTCTGAGATGATGTACTATTTTTTGTCCTCATGTCCATGAGGCTTAGCACAGTCTGGAGCACACAGTAGGTACTTAATAAATACTAGATGACTGCCTTTAGGCTTAATCACTCTAGACTTTAGCCTCCTCATTTTTAAAGGGATGGAAAGGCTTGAATTAGGTCAGGGGGTCAGAAAAGTGCCACTCGGGGGCCAACGCAACCTACACCAGCTGGTTGGGCATTTAAAAAAAATAAAAAATGTAAAACAAAAACTGGTTGCTGGCATCTGGCCCTTGGGAATGCTAGTTTGTCTCTGGTCAGAGTTTACAGTCCTCGGATTAGTTTGATCTCTCAGGTTCCTATTAGCTAAGATATCCTCTTTGTTGTCTTCACCTGCCTTGGAATGCTCTCTCTTTCTTCTGCTTTAGCTTGTGGAAATCCTGTTCATTCTTCAAGGACTAACCTAAATCCTGCCTCCTTTTTCAGGAAGCCTTCTGTGATAGCCTCTGCTCCCCTCCTTTTCTGAGCTCCAGCAGCATTTGATAATTCACTGCCAATTAAGAGCATTTGAAAAATTGCAAAGTACTTTACCTACATTAATTTATTTGAATTTTACAATAATCCTATGAAATAGGTACTACAGGTAGTAATTATCTCCATTTTACAGATGAGGAAGCAATTTGTCTCTAGTCAAACCGCTATTGAGTGTCAGATATAGGATTTGATCCCAGGCCATCCTGACTCATGGTCTAGTATTTAATATACCACACTGTCTCCCTTATCTGCTTGTATTTTTTATTTGACCCTCATCACAAAGAGCTTTGTTTTGTTAGATATACAGGATGTCCCCAAAGTCTTTGTGTGTGTGTGTGCTTTTAAATAATTTTTTCTTTGTTTTATTCCAGTAACAAATTTACAGATAAGTTCCATGATTCATGTTCTCTTCCTTTCTTCTTCCCTCCTCCTCCTCCCCGAGCTGACAAGCAATTGCACTGGCTATACATGTATTATATCACTCAATATCTATTTCCCTATTATTCATTTTTGTAATACAGTTCTCTCTTAAAGCCAAAACCCCAAATCATGTACCCATATAAACAAGTGATAAATGAGGTTTCCTTCTGGATTTCTACTCCCACAGTTCTTTCTCTATAGGTGGAGAACATTCTTTTCCTTAAGTCCCTTAGATTGTCCTGGATCATTGTGTTGCGGTTAGTAGCAAAGTCTATCACATTTGATCTTTCCACAATGTTTCAGTTACTGTGTAGTGTGTGTGTGTGTGTGTGTGTGTGTGTGTGTGTGTGTGTGTTTAAACCCTCAGTAACAGGACAAGGGCTAAGCAAACAGGGTTAAGGGACTTGTCCAGTGTGGCAAGACCAGATCTGGAGTGAGGTTCTCCCAACTCCAGCTGCCCCTTTCAAGCAGTTTTAGTAACCTCAGACTCCCCAAAGACTTTTGGAACACCCCGTTTTGCCATCTGGGGGTCTCAACAGCCTGATTAGGCTCAGTGCCCATCCCCAGAGATCCTGTCTCAACATTGTTCCAAATAAAGGTTGAATCTTTTTTCCAGAACTTTAGTGTGACATAATTATAGCCTTAGTTATTTTTAAACTTTGTGAGGAAGACAAAAAGACCAGGGGTAATAAAAAAAGAATCATTATTTTGAATTAAAGTAATGGAGAGAAAAATACCTTTGTAAGTGTGTGTATACAGATTTCTGTATGGTAATTTTGTGTTTTCTTTTGATGTAGACTCACATATTTTCTTTTCAAAGTGCTTTCCTGATTGGGGTGTCGTATTCAGGGATGATCTATATCTGGAACAATACATTACTACTTTGTCTCCCTCACAGAACCTAGCAGTGTGTTCTAGACAGAGGGGGTGCTTTTTAAAGAGTCTATTGTTTGATCCCACACTGGACTCATTATCTTATTCTTTCAGTTTAAGGGGATTTGAATAAACTCATAAATAAAAAGATCCTTAAGGACATATAAAGGGTAAATTAGAGATGTTTTAGGTGTGCATATAACACTATAGCTAAATGGCACAGTGGGTAGAGTGCTCATCTTCCTGAGTTCAAGTCTGGCCTCAGACACCAGCTGTGTTTGCCTTGGTTCCTCATCTGTAAAATGGGGACTCACTGGAGAAGAAAATGGCCAGAAAGCTACATGGAGTCACAAAGAGTCAGACATGATGGAACAACAAAAGCAATAATACTGAAGGCAACTCTAGACTTTGAGAAACAAACAGTAATGAACCCTGGGGCTTAAGTTTGGAGATTTGGAGGTTAGGTAGCACAGAGGATAGAGTACTGAACCTAGCATCAGAAAGGAAGACCTGAGTTTAAATTTGACCTCAGACACTTAATAGTTGTTTTTTTTTTAATACCTTTACCTTGTCTTAGAATCAATACTGTGTATTGGTTCTAAGGCAGAAGAATAGTAAGGACTAGGCAATGGGGGGTTAAGTGACTTGCCCAGGGTCACACAGCTAGGGAATGTCTGAGGACAGTTACCCTCTGTGTGGCTCAGAGCCTGTCTGAGGCCAGATTTGAACCCAAGACCTCCCCTCTCTAGGCCTGGCTCTCAATCCACTGAGCCAACCATCTGCCCCCATTTAATAGTTCTTTGATCTTGGGCAAGTCACTTACCGGCTCAGAGCCTGTAACCTCTGCTTCCTCTGTAAGATGGTAATCATAAAAACATCTTCCTCCCAGGGTTGTTGCATGGACAAATGGAGATCATATTTGCAAAGTTCTTTGTATACTTTAAAGTGCTGTATAAATGTTAGCTTTTATTATTACTCCTATTCTGCTCTGAAGAGATGGGTTAGATGTGAGCAATGTTCTAAATGACAGCACAGACTATATATCTTACATTATAGCACAGGGCTCCGTGATGGTAGGCACTTGATAAATACATCTGTCAAACTGAACTAAATTGAAATAAATTGGATTGAACTGATGTGGACTCTCTGCTTGGAGAAGGCGCTTTATTGTCATCCTAACTCACTGGGTCCATCACTCTGAGTAAAGCTGAGAGCTTTTGTTCAGATCAGGTAATTAAAAGAAGCAATAACAGTAATTGACATTTATATAGTTAGTATACTTTAAAGTTTACAGCTGTTTCACATACTTCAGTTAATCTAATTTTTAGTGAGTTATTGATAGCTTGAATTTTTTCCTTTGAAAACTGCCTATTCAAATCCTTTGACCATTTATCAGTTGAAGAATGGCTCTTATTCTTATAAATTAGAATCAGTTCCCTTTATAGCTTAGAAACGAGGCTTTTTTTTTTCAGAGAAACTTGGTGCAAAGATTTTTTTCCCATTTGCCTGCTTCTTTTCTTCTTTTTATGTCGTTTAACCAAATGACATAAGGTAATAATAAGCCCCATGAGTTAAAAACAGGGCTTACTCTTATCTTCATTTTGCATGTAAGTAAACAGCCTCAGAGAGGAGGTGATGTGTTCATTGCCACATAGCTGGGAAGTATGTCAGTGGTGGGATTCCAACCCATTTCTTCCTGCCTCCAAGACCATCTACTATATCATGCTAAACCTATGAGTTTCCCTTCTCCAACTGCTCCAACCATTTCCCTCAATAATTTGTTAATTGTGAAAATGGGGCTGCTTTCGGCAATGCAATGATCTGGAGCAATCCTAAAAGACTTATGAAGGGAGAATGTTATCCACCTCCAGGGAAAGAACTATTGGAGTTGTATGGCTGCAGATGAAAGCATATTATCTTTCACATCAGTGTATTTATGATTTTATTGGGGGGTTTTGACTTTGTATAAGTGTGCTCTTACAACAATGACCAATAAGGAAATGTGTTTTGCATGATAAAAAAAATTTAAAACAACAATAAAAAATAATTTGTTGTTCAGTTGTGTCTGACTCTTCATGACCCCATGGACCATACTTCCATGGGATTTTCTTGGCAAAGATACCCAATTGGTTTTCCATTTTCTTCTCTAGCTCACTTGACAGATGAGAAAACTGAGGTAAACAGGGTTAAGGGACTTGTCCAGGGTCACACAACTAGTAAGTGTCTGAGTTGAGACTTGAACTTAGGTCTTCATGACTTTAGGGCCCAGTGGTCTATCCACTGAGCCACCTACCTGTCTCCTATTGCCCTCAATATCAGAACCTAAGTTCATTGAAGTCATTACTCTTCCATCTATGAGTAAGGATCCTCTTTTAAACTCTCTAAGCATTTGTCATGTGTTACTTTCTAACTTGTATTATGGTTCTGAATACACACCTATTATATATATTGTATCATAGCTCTGTATACATGTCTCTCTTGTTAGAATAAGTTTTGAGAGTAGTTGGGTTTTTTTTTTCCTGTGTGCAAGCACTCAACAAGTGTTTCTTGCATTATTAGTATTGTAGACACTGGGCCCCTGGGACCCAGGAGCCACACACCATTCACCGTTGGGAAGTAGGCTCCCTGCCCTGGAGTGACCTGGCTCCTATTTCAGGAGTCCAGGCCAGGCATGAGGGCATTTAGACCTGAAACCCGACCCATATCTTCTTTCTCGGAAGCCTGAACTGGAGTTGGGAATCCTTGGGCTCCTGGGCAGTCAGGGAAGAAACCATGCCAAAGGAAGGGGGGTAGAAAGAGTCTGTGGCTCTTGAGGAGCAATGAAGTTGTAGAATCCGTAAGGCTTGTCTGGTGCCCCCTGCACCCGAGGCTCCTGACAGTCCCATAGCCTGGAGCCCACTGAAACTCACCAGTTGGGAATGACTGTCCTCTGACTATACTCATCATCTCTGTGATTTCCCAGGTCAAAATATCACCTCTGAGCTATCGATTCCCTAGATTTGCTGTTTATCCCTTTTAGAATATAAGGTCTCGGAGGACAGTGATTCTCTTGACTGGTTTTTTGTTTTTGTCTTTTGGTATTTGTATCTCTAGTACTTAGTACAATGCCCATTATCTTAGTAAGTGCTTAATTAACCCTTCCTCTTCCCTTTCCCTTTCCCTTCCTTTCCCTTCCTAGGAAGCTCAGCCCCACCACAGGTATGTGCCTCTTAGCCGTCTAAGTTCCTCTTAGATATTAAAGGGGCTGTAATGTTGTGAAGATATTCACGACAATTACAAATACAAGCTCCTATGATATTACTAGGTGTTGAGCTGGGAGGACTTAGGGATCAGGTAGTCTAACCCTGATGATTGACATATGAGCAAACTAAGACCCAAGACACTTGCCTATTGTTACACATTAGCCGAGCCTGTGTTCTTAGTACAAGTATTATTGTCTCCATTTACCCATATGGGCAGACTGAGACCCAGAGAGGTCACTGCCTTGACTATCAGAGCCAGAATTTGAATCCAAGCCTCCTCACTCAAAAGTCTGGTGTACTCTTCATTATACTGGGTTCTTGTGAGGTGGTTGGACAAAGCTAAGATGGTTTCAAACAAGATCACAACCACCCAATTTGAGTAATAAATTGGAAAAACAGCAATAATCATAATAATGGACCATTTTTATCACATCTCAAATCCCCTGTCTTATAGACTCATTATCTTATTCATATGTATTCTCCCTTTCAATCTATAGAAGTTGAGGCAAGAGTATTTCATGAAAGCACTGCTAGAACCTATGTCAGACTACTTACCACTTTGCAGAGGTGAGAAGGGAGGGAGAGAAAGAACCTGAATCACAAAATGTCAGAAAACGATTGTAAAAAATTGTTTCTACATGTAACTAGAAAAATAAAATTCAATAAAATAAAATGTTTTAATTAAAAAATAAAATTGAGGCACATAAAAGCTATAACTGTTTTTTTGGTCAGAAATCAGAAATTTTCTCTGTCAGCTTTTTGTCACTGTTCAGCCTATCATACTGCTTGGTCATATCTAGTCTGAATTCATCCAGTCATAGATTCTAGAGCTAGGTGGCGGGAGGTCCAGACAGAGACCCTCCATTTCTCCCATTTTAAAGAAAAACAGAATAGTATACAGTGATCCCTCACCTGCCCCAGGAGTTATATTACAGAGAGCCCCACGATAAGTGAAAATCCATGAAGTAGAGATGTTATATTTATTTTATTATTTATATCTATTTTAAGGCTTTATAAACCCTTTTCACTCTTCTATAGACCCTTTCCATACTTTTATTAACCTACAGTTACTGAGTCAATCAGCACCCAGGATACAGAACACAGTGCTGTGGTTGGTCGCCTTTCATCAGCCCATAGTGTGCTGCGATAAGTGTAACTCCAGGATACAGAATTAATTTTTTTTTAAACCCACAATACAGTGAAGACGTGATAAGTGAACTTTGATATATCGAGGAACAACTGTAATGGAAAGAAGGATGAACTTGGAGATAGGAGGACCAAATCTTGCCTGATGACTATTAAGTAGATGTTAGCATTTACATAGTGCCTTAAGGTTTGCAAAGTACTTTTAAAATATGATCTCATTTGATCATCATAACAACCCTGGGAGATAGGTGTTAGCCTTATCCTCATTTTACAGATGAGGAAACTGAAACAGACAGAGAAGTTAAATGACTTGCACAGGAACACACAGCAGTAAATATCTGAGACTGTTTTTGAACTCAAGACTTCCTGATTCCAGATCCAGTACTACCTATGTGGCAATGGGAAAGACTCCAAACCTTGGTCAACTCATTTGTCCAATGAGGACAATATTTATACGCTTTACCTTGGTAAACCTTAAATATAGATGGGTGAGGTGAAGAAACAGATCCACAGAGGAGATATGATTTTTCCAAGGAAGATTGGAACTGGAACCCAGGTATCCTGATGGTTTGTCTAGGGTTCCAGTTACACGACTTCATGGATTTTAAAGCTTATACTCACAATGATATCTTAAAAAACAAAGCAAAACAAAAAAAATCCCCTTACATTCTGTCTTAGAAGTATTGATTCTAAGGCAGAAGAGTGGTAAGGGCTAGGTAATGGGAGTTAAGTGACTTGCCCAGGGTCACACAGCTGGGAAGTGTCTGAGGCCAGACTTAAACCCAAGACCTCCAGACTCCTGGCCTGGTATTCTTACCACTACCTAGCTGCCCCTCACAATAACAACTTAATATAATAATTCTCTGTGTTGCAGAGGAAAGAGAAGTAGAAACTTTTAGTTTAGAAGTAGAAACTTGTTTAGCCCACACCTGTGGATTCAAGAGTATAGGGAATTCCCAGTGAGGAAATTTCTACTACCAACACATCTATACTTTTTCTGCAATTTATGGTCTTGGAGGATTTCTTGAGGCAAAGTGAACATAAACCACTTTGTGTTTGAGGTGGGATTTGGATGTAGTCTTGATCTGGAAAAGGCAAATTAGTAATACTTTTCCTAGCAAGGATTGGTCAGGGGCAGTTAGATAGCTCAGTGGATAGAGAGCCAGACCTTCAGATGGGAGGTCCTGGGTTCAAATTTGGTCTCAGACACTTCCTAACTGTGTGAACCTGGGCAAGTCACCATTGCCTAGCCCTTACCACTCTTCTGCCTTGGAATCAATACACAGTATTGTGTAAGATGGAAGGTAAGGATTTAAATTTGCCTGGTCCTTACTGCTGTTCTGTCTTAGAACTGATACTATGGATTCTAAGACAGAAGGTAAGGGTTTATTAAAAAAAAAAAAAAACACACACAATCCAAGGGGTATGCCAGTCCTTTGTCTCTGGTGCCATTCTGTAGTACAGTGTCTTTCAATACAAAAACACAACCACTCTGGCTACCTCCACCCATTATGTATTGACTTCTCCCACTAGAATATAAGATCCTTGAGGATAGGAACTGTCTTAATTTTTATATTTATATCCTTAGTGCTTTGCACAGTACCTGCAAATAGTAGGTGCTTAATAAAATTCTTGATTCACTCACTCACTCGTTCATTCCTGACTCCCAGGCTTGGCTCTCTATACACTGTGCGCCTTTCATCGTTTATCTTCATGTACACAGTCACCACATGGATCAAAGTATGCCACAGAAAATTCTGTAAATGCCTTGGAAAATAGATGAGTAATTTGTATGAGAGCATTCATTGTTTCTATGGAAATGATGCTGTCAAAGGGATGTTTAAATGCAATTTTGTTGGCCTTCTTTCTTAAGGAATAATAACAGCTCCCTTTTCTATAGCACTGAATGGCTCACACAGTTCTTGCCTCACAATAGCCCTATGAGGTAGGTAGTACCAATATTCTTTAGCATCCCACTTTTACCCTGGCAGAAGTTTGTTTTCTATAACATTTTCAATTGCAAATGTGCCACTCCTCCCTCCCCCAGAGAACCTTTCTACTCTTCTAGGAGAAAGGACTAGGTTCTAAGGTCACTCAGCTAGGGAACAGGGATAGAAATTTGTGATTTCATGTCTAGTATTCATCTCCCTCCTGCCAGTCTTTGGGCATCTTTCTGGGTACGGTGCCCAGCCTTCTCTTTACAGATTAAGTAAAAGGACTCTTCCCCCCCATCGGAGATAGAGAGTGTCATCCATCCCAATCTCATATCAGTGAGATTAGGCAATATGTACAAAACACTCTTCAAACCTTAAAATGCTTTATATAAATGTGAGCTATTTGAAGTGTTAGGGATGGGGGCTGGACCTGCAATTTCATTAGCAAGAACCCCTAGATGAAGAAATTCTTTACCTGTGATCTTGGGTAGCTAGGGGGCACAATGGATAGAGCTCCAGGTCTGGAGTCAGAAAGACTTGTCTTCCTGAGTTCAAATTCAGTCTCTTACTAGCTGTGTGGCCTTGGACAAGTCACTTTAACCTTGTTTGCCTCAGTTTCCTCATTTGCCAAATAAGCTGAGAAAGAAATGGCAAACTGTTTCAGTATCTTTGCCAAGAAAACTCCAGATGGGGCCTTGAAGAGTCAGACTGACTGAACAACAACCACCAGTGATCTTAGAGAGTTCCCTGAAGTACCAAGGTGAAGTGATGTACCCAAGGTCACAAAGCTGCTGGGTCAGAGGCAGGACTTAATCCCAATTCTTCCTCTATCCCCAATGCCACACTGCCAGTTATTATTGTTAATTATCCAAATTAGTTTTGTCTTAATTCTAGTAAGAAAGGCAAAGACAATCCCTGCCCTCAAGGAGTTTACAATCTAATGGATACAAAGACAAAAATCAAACAGCCTCTGCCTTCTAGAAGCTTACATTCTGTCCTCATTGCCACATTTTGGACTTGTATCATAGTTTATCCTTTTTTAAAAAATCCTTACTTTCCTTTTTAGTATCAAGCCTGGGTATTGGTTCCAAGACAGGAGAGTGATAAGGGCTTGGCAATGGGAGTTAAATGACTTTTCCAGGGTCACACAACTAGGAAGTGTCTGTGGTCACATTTGAACCCAGGACCTTCCATCTCTAGGCTCTCTATCTGCTGAGCCACCTAGCTGCCCCTCATGGTTTTTATCCTTGTATTTTCCTTCCTCCTTTGTTGTCCTTGTCCTATGTGTGAGGGCAGTGAGGCTGTGTCAGGATCAGTCTTGCCCAATGACTTCCTGAGTTTCTTTGTCTCAAGTGTACGAAATTGTTCTGTTCCCCATTCCAGCTTATAGCACTCCTTCTTCCAGGTGTCCTGACTGGACTCTGCTCTTAAATGGGGGAACTGGAGTGGATGAGATTGAGAGGGAGAGAGGGAGGAAGAGAAGGGAGCAAACAAACATTTATTAAACATCCGTTGTGTGTCAGGCACTATGCTAAGTGCTTTACAAATTTCTTATTGGATCTTCACAATTACTCTGGGAGGTGGGTGCTCTTATAACATCCATTTTACTGTTGAGGAAACTGAAGCAGATAGAGGTTATACGTTACGATTTGCCCAGGGTCATTCAGAAAGTAAGTCTCTGAGACCAGGTCTGATTTTGGGTCTTGCTGTCTCCAGGCCCATTGCTCTATCCACTGTGTCACCGAGCTTTCTAGGGAGCCCCGAAAGGTGACTTATTCCATCCTTATCTGATGTCAGAAACAAAATATTGAATACTACTTCATATTTAGTTTCCTTGACAATTTATTATGCTTAATTACTTAAAAAAAAACAGAGGATAATTCTTTTTATTTTTTTATTATACCCTTACCTTCCATCTTGGAGTCAATACTGTGTATTGACTCCAAGACAGAAGAGTGGTAAGGGCTAGGCAACGGGGGTCAAGTGACTTGCCCAGGGTCACACAGCTGGGAAGTGTCTGAGGCCAAATCTGAGCCTAGGACCTCCCGTCTCTAGGCCTGGCTCTCAATCCACTGAGCCACCCAGCTGCCCCCAGAGGATAATTCTATGGGCGGGGAGGGTTATTGGAAAGTAATGGAGTTTTTTAAGTGTCAAAATTTTTTTTCAAACAAAGAAATTGGGAGATAGTATCCTAAGATGGGGAAAAAAATGGACTATGGAGTTAGAGGCTATATGTTCAAATCCTGCTTTAGCATTGCCTGTGTGCTTGAGCAAAATTGGGAATTAACCTTCCATGGCTTCAGATTCCTTGTCTCTCAAATGAAGGGCTTGATGCTCTCCTCCGTCCTTTTGAATTCTAAATCTATGCTTGGAGAATGGTTGGTAAGAACTGCATGTGACCCCATTGGTGGGTCCTTTAGCCTGAACGCATCTGTTAGTGACCCCACTCTCCATAAGAATTTTGGGAAATTAGAACTGAACTGGAGTGGAGGATAACTTTGCAGTGACCCAGTTTGAGAGCTCCTGGCCCCTCCCTGACTAACAACATCAGAAAGAGGATTTTGAAATTGTCAATTTCCTCTTAATTAGCGTGTCCTCTTTCTGACCAATGGAAAATTCCACTTGTAGTTAAATGGATTTTCTCCCCCTGCCTAAATTTGAGTGAGATGACCTAAAATCCTGCTTGTTAGGGCCACCTCAGCTTCCCAGGATAGAGTATTGTCTGAGTGGTCTACTTTTGTAGGAGTAATGTGGTGTGGAAAGAGATCTGGTTGGGGGTTTGAATGTTGTCTCAGATACAAGCAGCTATGATCCTGATGGATCCCTTTTTCCAATGAGGAAGTGGGACAGCTAGGTGGCAAAGTGGATGGAGCACTAGGACTAGAGTCAAGAAGACCTGAGTTCAAATCCAGCCTCAGATACTTACTAGCTATGTGATCCTGAGCAAATCACTTAACCCTGTTTGTCTCAGTTTCCTTCATCTGTCAAATAAGCCAGGGAAGGACATGGCAAACTACTGCAGTATCTTTGCCAAGAAAACTCCACATGGAGTCATGAAGAACCAGTTTAATCAACAAAACACCAACATCCAATAAGAAGGATAATTATACTCAAACTATCGACTTTACAGGAAATGTGAAAGGGAAATGCTTTGTAAACCTGAGAGTGTTTTAGATTTTCTGATGATTATTAGCATCTGCTGTTGACTTCTCATGGTGAGACTCCTTAGGAATATCAATTACTTGGGACATTGGATTCTCAATCAGATGGACATTTTAAAAGGCCCAAGATATAAATTCAGAGCCAGGTGAATGAAATGATCTCTGGGGCTTATTTTTTTTCACTTGCAAGGTTAAGGGGTCAAATTGGGTCCCTTCTAGCTTGGAATTTGTCATCTAATATAAATAATAAATGTTTTTTAAAATGGCCCAGTCCTCTTGCCCAAGTCCAGAAAAATATCAGGGTCTCTGATTTGCTTTATAAAGAGATATTTCCCAATAACCCTTTCCCCATAGAATTATCTTCCTTTTGTTTTTTTAAACAGGGGCAATAAAGAACATTAACTCCATATTCATATTCAAATCCTATCCCAAATGGACAAAGAATGTCCATCTCCTCCCCCACACCCAAACCACACACTATAAATGACCACAGAGAACCATAATCCCTCTCCCTAACACTGTTCTTCCCTGGGGACAAGATCTTTGTTCGAGGATAGATTCAGCTCAGTATGGCCATAGCCCATGTGTACATGTAATTGGGGAGTCAAGGGTAGGCTCTGACATGTGCAGGGAGGGAGAACAGGCCAGGACTTTGTGTGAGTGGGATTAGCTGGACTCCTACACAGGAAAGGAAGTGCCTTTCTTGGTGTATGCAGATACCTTTGATCCACTTTTTTCCTACTACATGAACAGTATTTCAGAAACCTATGACTTCATCAATGTGGGCACCCCCAGTGCAGCCCCTCCACCCCTGCTGGTTGCAACTCCTTAATGTCTTGGTAGAGTTTATGAATTGCTCCTATTAAGAGGGAAAAAAAAGTATCATCTCTTGATGGCCAAACATGGTAATATATATCTGGTTTTACATATACTTAAATACCTAGAGAGATCCTTGGTCTCCTCAGCAAGGATTGTCTTTCTGCTAACATACATTTTAAACTCACCATATTTTCTCATCTTGTTCTGTTCTTGTCCCTGGCTCCCAAAGAAAGTCATAGGAACATGGATTTAGAGGTAGAAGGGGCCTCTGAAGTGATCTGAGGTTCAATCCTCTCATTTTACAGGTGAGGAAACTGAGGGCTAAAGAGTTAGGTGAGTTGCCTGAGGTTTCACAGGTAGTAAATGACAGAGCTGGGAAACCAGGGATTCATTGCTTCCAAATCTAGGGACTTTTTTTTTCAGTCTCATATGAATTTTTTTTTAAACCCTTACCTTCTGTGTTAGAATTAATACTGCGTATTGGTTCTGAGGCAGAGGAGCAAGAAGGACTAGGCAATAGGTATTAAATAACTTGCCCAGGGTCACACAGCTAGGAAGTGTCTGAGGCCAGATTTTAACCCAGGACCTCTCATTTCTAGTCATCTTGAGAAAGAGATGACTCTCAATCCACTGAGTCACCTATGTGCCCCCAATCATACAAATTTAATACCCCCCCCCAAAAAACCAAACCTTGGTAAATTCCTCCCTCAACCCACCTTCTTCTCCCCTCCACCAGCTTCTCTCAAATACTTAATATCTTGTTTCTTTCCCTGAGAGCCACACATCTCTGTTGACATACAAACTCAATGACATGGATATAGTGAGTGCTTTTGACTGGACCGTGCTTCCCTACGTATTAGGGTTCTCCTAATTAACATGTCGGTATCTTCAGGTACTTGAACATCTCCAGAGTACCCAGTGCAGTGCTCCGGCTGTTTACTCAGCGCTGTGTAACCATCCCACCTCCTGTTCCTTTCATGCATGTCCTTGACAATGTCTCTTGTGTTGTTTCCCATGCACAAGTCATCCTTGGCAATGTGCTGCAACCTACTCACACCCACTCCATGCCATTCCATTGCCTTTTGAGTCACCTGCACTGTGCCTCTTCTGCAATCATGGCACACTATGATTCACAGTCAATGAGAATTCACTGAGAAAAGAGAAGTTAAAGAAACAAGCTTTTCTGGCAGGAAGCAACGAGATCATTGAAAGCACAGCTCTGGTTCCCATGTGACCTTCCACCTACCATCTTCTTCCTGTTCAATTCTGAGCCCAACCCACTGTCCCTTTCCAAGATATTTGCACTTGGGCATGTCATAACTGGGCAACATGTATTTGTTATCCACTCTATTTCTATAGTGAATGAGACAGATAAAATACTGCTGATTCTATCATGTATCTGGGAATTAGGAGACCCAGGTTCTAGTTCTACCATGAATCTGTTATATGACTTTGGGTAAGTCAATTAACACAGGCAATAAAGAGCACTGGGTTTTATGTTCAAATCTTACCCCTGATACTTCCTATGTGATCTTGGGTAAATCACCTAACTTCTCTAGGCTTCAAGGCAAGGTTAGAAATTAAAAATTAAGGGGAGAGAAGGGCTGCCAGGAGCATAGTGGATAGAGTCCCAGACCTGGAGTTGGGAAGGATCTAGGTTCAAATCCGGCCTCAGACATTTCCTAGCTGTGTGACCCCCAGGCAAGTTACTAAAGACAGAAATTAAGGGTTCAAAAAAAATTAAGGAGAGAGGGGATGACAGAAGGGGCAGTCTCCTAGAGATTATGAGAGGGGATAAGATCAGAGAGCCAGCTGATGCTTTCTAGTCCCTTCCTTGTTGTGTTCCAATTTGTCAAAAATCCTTTCTCCTTTTTAAGTTCTCTTCTGCCCCTTGGCATGAAGGGTTAACAGGGTAATCCTGTAGAGAAAGAGACTTTTCCCTCAAATGCAAGGACTCATAGGGTGAATGTTTCTCCAAGAGCAGACTACTCATTTCAATGACCTACTTCTGGGCTTAGTTTTCTGGGATTTTTTGCTTGTGTTATTAACCAAATCCCATGACATCCAACTTCCCGGAACAATGGCCTCCAAGCCCCAATCTGCTGGGTCCTGCTTCCTTTTTAAGACTTCAAAAGACCCATGATTTCATTTGTGTGGTCCCCAACAAAGCCCATGTGCTTAGACCCACACAAGGGCTGTGTGGCTTCATGGGCCAAAGCTAGCTTTATAACATAATAGCATTCTACATTATTTTATGGTTTACAGAATGCTCTCCTCATAACAAGATCAGAAAGGAGGTAATGTGAACAATTATTTGTAATTGTTGTTGCTTACATTGCCCTTAAGGTTTGCAGAGTGTTTTATATACATTAGCTCTTTTGAGACTCACGTTGACAGATATTATTATTGCCTATATTATATTTAGAGACTGAGTTGACTTGGAATCAGGAAGGCTTAGGTTGAATCTTCCACACAATATTTGTATGATTTTAGGCAAGTCACCTAATTTCTCTGAGCCTCAGTTTCTTCATCTGGTGAATGAGGATAATAATAATATTAGCACCTACTCCACAGGCTAGTTGTTAAGATCAAATCAAGTCAAATCAATAAGTATTTGTTAATAAGCATTTACAGTGTGCCAGGCAATGTACTAAGCACTAAAACCTAAAGATACAAAGAAAATCAAAAACAGTCCCTTCCCTCAAGGAGTTTATCTTTTTTTCCCAGTCCTTACCTTCTGTCCTAGTATCAATACTAACTCTTGATTACACCTTTTTTGTAAAGTAAATTTTTTATTTATTATTTTAACACACAACTCAAAATATGTCAGTTCCTGCTCAGCTCCAGCCTCCCAATTCAAAGTAAATGGAACCTCCATCTGCCTGGATGCGAAGGTGCAATTCTGGCCCCTGGGGGGGGGCACCTTTCAGGACTGCATTCAGAATACCGGGGTAGGGGATTCTGACCCTCTAAGTCCCAAGGGATGGGGGTTGAGAGAGGTAGAAGAGGCAAAAGAAACAGTAAGGGCTAGGCAGTTGGGATTAAGTAACTTGCCCAGGATCATACAGCTAGGAAGTATCTTGAGGCCAGGTTCAAACCCAGGTCCTCCCAACTGCAGTTTTGGCTCTTTATCCACTGTGTCCCCTACCTGCCCCTCAGCTGGTCTTCAGTGACAGAATGAAATCCATTACAGAGTCTGTATTTGAAACCAGTCCAGTTCGGTAGGCTATATCAGAGTATGCTCTATAGACCTTGCTTTCTAGAACTTCAAGTTCCCCTTGCTACAATAAAGAGATGGGAGGACTTGAGTGGAGGGCAGAGGAAGCCTGCTTCCTACCCTCAGAAATATTTTCCAAAGTTGTTCCAGAGATGTTCCTCTGCCCCTGGATTTTTGTTGCAGTGGTTGCTTTAAGTGCTATTTAGATAATGCCCAGCTGAGCAGAGTGTGGGGGGCTTGTAAAAAATAGACTTGAATCCAGGACTTCAATCCCCAGAAGCCCTTGCTCCACTTCCCCAGAATGCTTTGTAATCTCACTGAAAACCTCACCTGGGCTGAGAACGAGATGGGGTATTTAACCTGATTGCAAAGGCTTTTGGGTCTCTTTTCTTTTCCTGTTTCCGCTTGCAAGCAGACTCGGCTCTTTTCATAATGTAGGTGAGGTTGTCTAGGCCCCTGGGCCTAGACACATGCTTGCTTATCCTGTATTTTCTTTAATCCTTAATCTTCAATAAACCGCAAAAAATATAATACTCCTTGCAGAGAGAAACTAATTTCTACCTGCCTCAGTTTCCTAAAATTTTAATTATTACATGCTAAACTGAAAAACAAGCTTCTAGAACAAAAGAGGGAATGGGGGATAAGTGTGCCCCTCTTCTCCCCTTTAGAAAAGCTACAGGATGACTCTGTACTTAAGAAGAAAATGTCGAGGTCAAGTTAATTGACAAAACAAGGACCCATGTTTCAGTCCCAGGATGCATAACCAAGAAACCCCATCCCTTATCCCATTCCATCTTTGAAAACAGACATTGCCTGTCTCTTTTGGGAGAGCTATCACTTAGGAAAGATCTTACTATGTGTTGAGCAATAAGCACTGGTATAATCTATATCAAGGTACGGAAGGGAGGGAGGGAGAAAACTGATCCTAAAACATCAGAAAACAATTATCAAAAATTGTTTCTATATGTTATTGAAATTTTTTTTAAGTATGTTAGGCCTTATGAAAAGCTCTAAAAGTACAAAGAGGCAAAGATAGGTCCTTCCTTCAAGAACTGAACAGACCAGGTTGGAAGTCAAATTATCAAGTTCTTGGCCAGGGCTGGGATGGATAAGTAGCCCAATGGATTGTGTTTAGCCTGGAGTCAGGAAGACTTGAGTTTAATTCTAGCCTCAGAATTGAAACACTTACTGGCTATGTGACCCTAGACAAGTTATTTAACTCTTTTTGCCTTAGTTTTGTTAAATGAGTTGTCAACTCATTTGTCAAATGAGTTGGAGAAGGAAATGGCAAACCAGTATCTTTGCCCCTAAAATGACATCACAAAGATTAAGCTCTCATTATTGGCAAGGCTCTGTGTTGGTTACTTGCCTTAACCCTTTCTCTAATCCTGATACAGGCCCTCCTCACCTGGGTGATAGCTTTGGCCTTCTAACTGATCTTTCTGCCTTGCCTCCTCCATCTCTATTCCATTTCCCACTAAGAGGCTTTTCCTAAAACTTAGCTCTGACCACTTCACCCTGACTCCCCCTCCTTTCCACACACACTTAATAAACTCCATTATCTACAGGATTAAATCTGAAGACCTATGTTTGTGGTTTAAGACATCATAACCTGGTCCTTCCTATCTTCTTTACACTTTAGTCCTCCTCCTCCACTTTATGATCCAGTGACATTGGCTTTTGTACTATTCTTCCTTTTTTTCCAATTGCATACCTTCTCACTAACTGTCCCCCTCTCTTCCACTTCCTGGTGGTCTTCAAGACTCAGCTTAGTTGCCACCCTCTGGTCCCTTCTGTCACCATTAGTGCCTTCTCTTTGAGATTGTTGTTCAGTCATTTCAGTTGTGTCCAACTCTTTGTGATCTCTTTTGGGGTTTTCTTGGCAAAGACACTGGAGTGGTCTACCATTTCCTTCTCCAGTTCATTTGACAAAAATTGAAACGAATTGGGTCAAACAGCTGGTGTCTGTAGTTAGATTTGAACTCAAGGAGATGACTCTTCCTCATACCATGCACTATGCCATCGAACCCTTTGAGATTAGCTTTCCATTTACCTTATACACTGGGTGGCCAGATGACAGAGGATATGGAGTAAGAGTCCTGGAGTTAAGAAAATCTGAGATCAAATCCAGCCTGAGACACTTACTATGTGATCATGGGCAAGTTACTTAACCTCTGTTTGCTGAAACCCATTGAAAAAGGGAATGACAAACCTCTCTGGCATCTTTGCCAAGAAAACCCCATAAATGCACCATCATGGCCCATGAGGCCATGAAGAGTTGGGCATGGTGAAATGAAACACTTAATACATATTTGTTGACTGATTGACTGAGCCTCCATGGCTGGTCTGTCCTCCCTGAGTAGAGCTTGTTATAGATCTATCCATGTTTCTCTGTGTGTAGTTTGAAGGAGAAAAGACCTTAACTTTAGGGCTAGAGTTCCTGAGTTCCCACCTGGCTCTGCTTCTCAATGGCTGCCTTGACCTTTAGCAAATTACTTCATCTTTGTAGGTCTTAGCTTTCTTGTCTTCAAACTGCAGAGGGTTGGAGTATTTTAAAGGTCCCTTCAAACTCTAAATGCTCTGATCCATGGGGACAGAGCTTAGTTATTGAGCTGGCTACCCATCTCCTCCAGGCATTGAGCCAAACTGACCCATTCAAACTCCTTTCTTCCTTAGTGGATAATTAACGGGTTAGGCTGAAAGAGGCTTCCATCAGCAGCAGGTCTGCCCCAGTCCAGTTTGCCCTTCTCTGCCCAAGCTTTTGCTATCTCATGAATATTCAGTCTTGTGGGGAGAAGGGTAACAGCAGAGGGGGTCCCTTTGATGGTTAAAGATTGACTGGTTTAATGAGGAATCTATGGTTCTGTGAAACTTCCCTATCAGGGTGAAGCATCCTGGCTTAATTAAAGTATCCCCATGAACCCCTTGGCAAACCCCACTAGAAGTAACATGACCTTGTGTCCATCCTGAGGGAGGAAGCTCATTTCCAGATCTAGTTGAGAGAGCATTTGGGCTTTTTATACTGGCCTGTGTTCTAGTCATGTGTACCTAATCCCATCAATGTGCCCACTGCCAAATTTAACTTGGAGAGAGGACTAAAGGGGTGGTAGGAGAGTTGATTACTGACTTCAAATAGCTGAAGGACTCTTGTGTGGGAGGAAGATTAAACTTGTATTCTTCACATCTCCACAGGGTAGAACTAGGACCAACTCATGGATGCTTTAGGGAAGTAGTTTTTGGCTCAGCTATTAGAGGAACAAGTGCTCTCGAATGGAATCGGCAACTTTGTAAAGTTGTGAGTTCCCCATCACTGACAGTGCTGGGGTAGAGGCAGTCAGGGCTGATATAGAGGAAGGAAGATAGACTAGATGAATGATCTCTATCTAGTCTCTTCCAAATGTTGAGATTTAGGGCTTCTTTGGTCTTTTGAACCTTTCCTTAACCACCAGCCCCACAGGACCTGGCACACATTAGACATTTAATAAATGTATATTGAATTGAATTTATTGAATTTTGGCCTCTTTAAAGATGCCCTGAATTCTCTATGGTTTCTTCATTCGTTCCTTGTGCTCAGGAAATTCTGACTTTAGGCCCAAGACTCTTCTGGCATCTTCAGTGGAGGAGAATTGGGAATAGATAGCAGGTTTGTTTCACCCTCTTGCCTCCAGTGAATGCTTTGCTGACTACGCCTGGGTGGAAGTTGCTAAGCTACTCTTGTGGCTGAGGGATAAGGATAGATGGGCTGCATGGTCAGCAAGGGAGAGGGTTTGGGAGATGAACACCTTCAGTTAGGCTGGGCATCTCAGACATAGCAGGCATTGCTGCTTTTCCGCCCTTTCTCAAATGGTGTGCAGGCTTATGGGCACTGGGTAAGTGCTTGATTCTCCTGAAGGAAATCAGGAGAGCTGGGTTAATGTGGTTGACTGTTTCACTAATTGACTGAACTTGGACAAATCACTTGAGTTTTGTAGGGCTTAATTTCCACATCTGTAAAGCAAAGGGTTGGGCTACATGATTTCTAAGGCCCCTTCCATTGCTGACATCCTATGTTCTGCAGTCCCTTCAAGCTCTGACATTCTGTGTCCAGTGTTCTAAGCTCTCCTAGTTTGTTTGTTTTTTAACTCTCACCTTCTGACTTAGAATCAATACTGTGTATTGGTCCCAAGGCAAAAGAATGTTAAGGGCTAGGCAAGGAGGGTTAAGTGACTTGCCCAGGGTTACACAGCTAGGAAGCATCAGTGGTCGAATTTGAACCCAGGACCTCCCATCTAGCTTTCTATCCACTGTGCTGCCTAGCTACCCTCTCTGCTCCATTTTTTAAATGGAAAGATTTCCATGTATACTTTTATTACACCAATTTAATTTAAAACTGAAACTTAAAAATGACCTTTTTTGTGATCAGTTCAGCCTTTCCTATGACTTACCCTCTCTGTTCCTTAACTTATAATAGGCTACGCCCTTTATCTCCTCTTCACCCCTCTTTGTCCCTTCCATGACTTTGCCCAGTTTGTGTCTTCCTGGTTGGTCTCTGAGTGTGAAGTTAGCAATGGGAGGGAGGGAGAGAGGAAGGTACTAGCTTTGTTTCTTTCCATCAGTATTTCCCTCCACTAGACAGAAATAGCTCCAGGTCAACTGGAATGGGGAGGTATTGTTGCCTCAGACTTTTGTTTGTTTTAATATTCAGTTTCTTGGCGCCAAAGTGATGGATTGTTTTGAAAAGGGATTAAAAAAAAAAAGGACCCAACACAGAAGCAAAAATGCATCAGAAATCAGTAGATAGTAAAAATCTGGGAGTTCTTCCTTAATAGCATCTAGCAGGTAGAGAATTAGGCCTCAAAAGAGCAGTGCTTTTGCAAGACTTTTAGTAACCAAATATTCACCAAGTAAGAACAAACTGTTGTAAGAAAATGTAAATTTGAGACACTGCTGTGTATAAATACCTGACACTGCGCTGTCACCTTTGGGTTAGGGAATGCTCATGTGGCTGCCTTGTGCAGAGACTGAGGCTACTTTCCTGGTGCCCTGTCCAGCTCATGGCTGGCCCTGAGTCAGCTTCTGAGTGGGGGAGCAGGTGCTTTTTCATTATCACCTTATTTTTGAAATTCCCTTGTATAACTAGACCATGTAATGAAACATCTCTGTGACCCAGAAATTTGGTTCAATTGCAGGTGGATCCCTGTTCCCTCTACTCAGGGTTACACAGGAGGAGATCTCCTTATTATACACAGGTAGCACACCTTGCACTGTCTGTTACCTCTAACAGGATATAGTGGGAATCCTTTTAGTGGGGATATTATTATTAATTATTAATTTTGTTTTTAAAAAATTTCCATGGTTACATAATTCTTGTCTCCCTCCCCTCTTCCCTCTCTACTCCTGGTGTTCACAAGCTGTTCCACTGGGTTATATATGCATTATCTCTAAAGTCCTATTTCCTTATTATTCATTTTTGTAATAGAGTCATCTTTTAAAACCAAAACCCCAAATCACATACCCATATAAACAAGTGAGAAATCATAAGTTTTTCTTCTGTGTTTCTACCCCCACAGTTCTTTCTCTCAACATGGATAGCTTTCTTTCTCATAAGTCTCTCTGAATTGTCCTGGATCATTGCATTGCTTTTAATAGCAAAGTCTATCACATTTGTTCATCCCACAATGTTTCGTTTTCTGTGTACAGTGTTCTGGTTCTGCTCATTTCACTCTTCATCAGTCCATGGAGGTCTTTCTAATTCTTATAGAAATCAAGCAGTTCATCATTCTTTACAGCACAATAGTATTTTATCTCTATCATATACCACAGTTTGTTCAGCCATTTCCCAATTGAGGAAAATTGGGGATATTATTTTTAATATTTTTTTTTGTCCTAGAACTGTGATTTCATTAGTGAAGGAAGATCCCCGGCAAGGAAATTTTATCTACTATTATGGATAGTCAACTTTTTTTTTTTAACTTATAGTCTAAGAGTCTAGAGTTTTGAGTATTAGAGTTACTGAGAAACGAAATGACTTAACCTAAGATCCCACAGGAAGTATGTGTCAAAGCCAGGACTGAAACCTACACCATGCTACCTCTGCCCTAAAACATTCAGTAATAGTGATGTCCTAGAAACTGTGTGGATGTGTCCAAGAAAATATGTATTGGCACTGGATTTGGAATCAGAAGACCAGAGTTCAAATACTGGCTCTGCCACTTCAATCAATCACTAAAAATTTGTAAAGTAATATAGAAAATAGAGCACTGGGTCTGGAATCAGGAACACCCAAGTTCAATTCCAGCTTCAGACACTTACTAGTTGTATGACCCCGGGCAAGTCACTTTACCTCGTTGGTCTCAGTTTCTTTATCTGCAAAATGAACTGGAGAATCAATCACTCTAATATTTTTGCCAAGAAATCCCCAAATGGGGTCCCAAAGAGTCTGACATGACTGAAACAACTGAACAACAAAAATTATGTGTCTGGGGGTACAAAAAGAGGCAAAAGACAATCTCTGTTCTCAGGGAGCTTACAATCTATTGGGGATTGTCAATATGCAAACAAATTTATACAATGCAAGTTACATACAGAATAAAGAGAAAATATTTAGCAGAGGGAAGTAACTTATTAGTTGCATAATTTTGGGCAAGCTATTGTCTCTCTTGGTCACAGTTTAAAAAAATAAATGGGTGGGATTAGATGCTCTTTGGGGACCCTTATACTTCTACATCCAGGATGCCTCTGACTTCTGAGGGAGGGATCTTGGTAAAATGGAAAGATTCCTAGATTTTGGAGTTGGAGGACTAGAGTTCAAATCCTGCCTCTGTCACTTCCTACCTGTTTAACCTTGATCAAGTCATTTCACTCTCTTGATCTTAGTTTCTTCATCTGCAAAAATGAAGGGGTTAGACTAGATGATCTCTAATGGCTCTTTAACTCCAAATCTACCATCCATTCATTTTGTAAATGTGTCTGCATCAGCCTGAGTTTGCTGGGAGCATTAGGGTCCTCATGTACACTTTGCTGATGAGATCTCTGTAGCCCTGTAGGGAGAGAAGCAGTGTGGTGCATGGAAAATAACCCTGGACCATCTGACTCTATTTATAGAGCCCATTTCCTGGAGGAACCCTCTTACTTCACAGAGACACTCCCTCTGTGTCACAGAGATGCAGTGAATTCAGGAGAGAGCAGAAAGCCCTCCAGTTCCGGTTTTATGGATGGTGAAATGAAAGTGCCAGGAGTCTACCGACTGGTCAGAAATAAAATGAAGAATAAAACTGAGGTCCTTCATTCCACAGGTGGGCTGTTCCCACCCTTAGGAAAGGGCATTTTGCCAGGAAACATTTCAGTGAAATTATTTTTCCAATAAGGCTTTGTTAATTTGATCAGCCTCTGCCTTTTCCACACAGCCTGACATTCTAAACATGAACCTTTTGCCTTTCTGCTGTCGCCAGTGGGTTTCTGTTTCCTGGGTCTGCTGCGCTCCTGGGAAGATTTAGGATAATGATTTTCTATGAGGAATATAAAGTGAAAATGGAATTACAGGAAAACTCCATTGTAAGGCATTTCTCTGTTCTAGTTATATGATTAAGCTCTGGTCAGTTTGACTCTTTCCCCTCCTTCTGTCCCCTAAGGCAAATTGTGACATTGGTGTATCCCAATCAACCAGTAGCATGTTATAGGGGAAATTTAGGGGCAAAAAATTAGATTCTGTCTAATCAGACATCAGCTATGGCCCCATCAGCTATGTCAAGTGACTTCCTCTCTGGGCTGCTGTTCAGTAAGATGGAAGGGCGTGAAGGCAGGCACACAAGCATTTTTAAAGTTTGTCCTATATGCCAGATACTGGGGTGACAAAGACAGAAGGAAAACTGTTCCTGCCCTCACAAAGCTGATCTTTTTTCCCCTTTGATTAGATAATGCCATTTTTAAGGCCTTTTCTAACTCAAAAGTTTGTCCCTTATTTGTCTTTGCTATGTTCCCAGCCTGTGCTAGGTGCAATGTAGTCTAGTGGAGAAGTGAAGCCTGCAAGACGTAGGGCTGTAAGCAGGATGCCAAGGGGTATGGCATGGACCAGTCATCTTCAAAGTGGGGCCTGGGGCCTGACTCCAGACTCCAAGGGGCATGGGATTGACCAGTAAGAGATCAATAGCATCCTGCCCTTTGGAGGGCTTCTCTCCATCACAACCACATTGCTCCTGTTCATCCTGTCATCATTCTCCTCTCCCCCTCTTTACTATGCAAGTTAGGAGGTAAATAGAAGGCTCCGTGGATAGAAGAAAGTTGGGCCTCTGAAGTCAGGAGGACCTGAGTTCAAATCTGGATCAAATACTTACTAGCTGAAAGTTACTTAACCTCTGTTTGTCTTAATTCACTGGAGAAGGAAATGAAAAACCATTCCATTATCTTTGCCAAGAAAGCCCCATGGAAGTATGGTTCATAGGATCATGAAGAGTTGGACACAATTGAACCACAACTATGCAAGTTACATTTTACTGTAGGAATATAGGTATAATATAAGATTTTCTGAGGAGGGAGACAGCACAAACAACTGGGAGGAATCTTAAATTCCCAACTTCCCCATTTTGTTATGACTAATAGATTATAAAATATTATAATCTAACTTTCCCATAGCTGCTGCTGCAGGTAACATTTAGGAAAGTTCCATCCCCACCTCTTGTCTCTCAAAGAATAATCTGGTTTTATAGTTGGGGCAGGAGGAGAGGTGAATAAGAGCTCCATCCATCCCTCATTCATTTTGGATGGGATCCAGGAAATCACAAAGGATGAGGACACATTGATGGATTGTGATCTGGATTGAAGGTATTATTATATTATCTTTCCCTGAAAGTTCTCTATTACTGTCAAAGACACCTTCATCCTTTCAGTCACCTAAGTTTTCATGACATCAGTGTCATCTTTGACTCTGTGCTCTTCCCCCACCAATCAGCTGTCAAATCTT
The DNA here is from genome assembly GCF_027887165.1 of Monodelphis domestica. NCBI lineage: Eukaryota > Metazoa > Chordata > Mammalia > Didelphimorphia > Didelphidae > Monodelphis > Monodelphis domestica. Next base: position 404,179,642 of record NC_077227.1, on the reverse strand, counting down.
GTTGGTTCAGCCTCCACATTTCTCACATCTGTTCCCTTCTCTCTACACACCTACTCCTTACCCTAATTCAGGCCCTCATCATCTTTCACCTGGACCACTGGATCCCAATTGGTTTTCCTTCCTCAAATATCCTCTTCTCCAAATCATTTTCCACATAGAGGACAAAATGATTATTCTTAAAGGCAGGTCTGACCATGCCAACTATTCCACTTAATAAACTCCATTGCCTCCCCTTTGACTCTGGAATCTCGTATTATTTCATCTTTACATCATCCTTTAAAATGCTTATTTTTATGTAAATTTTATAATTTGTGTGATTATGAATATAGAATGTATATAACTTGTAAGTAAATAAACATGGGGATAAATACTTAATTGTTTTTTTAAGTAGGCTATGTGAGAGAAAAAAGTTGTGTCACTATTACTATAGACAAGTCCTTTAGAAATTCAGTCACCGGTCTGGGTTGGTCAGAGAAAGCTTCCTAAAATAAATAGGACTTGAAAAAATAATGAACTTTAGATAGGTGGAAGAGAAGGAGAGTCAATTTAATTGAACACATATGGATTAAATGCCTTTTACTGTGAGACTCTAAAATGGAAATAATCCTTTCACTCAGTGATTACATTTTATTGTTGGAGTACAGCAAGTATAATACAAGTTTTTCTGAGGATGGAGACATCATAAGCAACTGGGAAGCATGGGAAATGCTTTTTGCTTCCAGTGTTCCACCCTGCCATCTTGCCTGAGAACATACCCTCCAGGGCATTTGATTTTCAGAGTCCATGCCCTGGGGGACTTAATCCTTGAATTTGGAATTTTTGTCTTGGGGTCTGGATGTCAAGGTGAGTTAGCCAAATTCCTGAAGCCTACCACACCTAGCCAGCAGCAGACTATCAGCTAGTGTTTCCCAATTACCCAACTGTCTTCTTATCATCTGCCCTGACACTGTGCAGGCACCTTTCCCTACCTAACATTTGCTCTAGGAACTGTAATCAAATCAATACCACAAATGCTTCTGAAAAGAGCTTTTGATCTATTATTCTTTGATTCCATTTATCATTCCTGTGACTCTCCAGCCCAAAACATCCTTGGCCTCCAACTTCCTTTTTATATTGTAGACTCTGTAAGGGCTGGAATTCTCACATCTTATGTCCAGTACTTTCCTTCCTTCCTTCCTTCCTTCCTTCCTTCCTTCCTTCCTTCCTTCCTTCCTTCCTTCCTTCCTTCCTTCCTCCCTTCCTCCCTTCCTCCCTTCCTCCCTTCCTTCCTTCCTTCCTTCCTTCCTTCCTTCCTTCCTTCCTAACTATAGGGCTTCCTTCCCTAACTATAGGGAAGAGAACCATATCCAAAGGAATACTTCAGATCCTGGCTTTTATATTGGGTGACCATGAGCAAATCTTTTCACCTAATATAGCATGGGATCATAGAATTTAGATCATCTCTAGTCTAACTTCGTCCTTTACAGGTGAGGCAACAGGACTAGAATGGCCTCTGCCCTCATGGAGCTTGCAGTCTAGATGAGGGATTGGATACCAACACAGGCAAGAGCCAGAAGGTGGCTATTGATGGGGAATCCTCAAAGGCCTTGCAACAGAGGCAACATTTGAATTGGGCTTTAAAGGGTAAATGGTAATGCAGTAGGATGAGGAGACAGAAAGGCATTTTGGGGGCAGGAAACATGTGAGGAAAGTCTTTGAGGTAAGAAAGCCCAGGAGAGGGTACCACAGTCAGTTAACATTTATGAAGTGCTTGCCACGTGCTAAGCCTTGTGTTAAAGCCCTATACATACAAAGAAAGGCAAAAAATAGTCCCTGACCTCAAGGACCGGACCTCATAGTCTAACAGCAAGGAGCAATATAAAATAAATGAAAAGATAAGGTGGTATTAGAGCAAACCAGAGAGCCTTGAATGCCAAGTTAAGAAGTTTGAACTTGGTAAGAGATAGAGAGCTACAGAAGATTTTTCTTTTTTTTTTTCTTTTTGCAGGGCAGCTAGGAGCCAGGCCTGGAGTCAGGGAGACATTTTCCTGAGTACAAATCTGGCCCCAGACACTAGCTAGCTACGTGACCCTGGGCGAGTCACTTTAATTTTTTTAACTTTAAAAAATTTTAATTTATTTTTAACAAACTCTTACCTTTGGTTCTAAGGCAGAAGGGTGGTAAAGGCTAGGCAATGGGGGTTAAGTGACTTGCCCATGGTCACACAGCTAGCAAGTGTGTGAGACCAGATTTGAACCTAGGACCTCCTGTCTCTAAGCCTGGCTCTCCAACCATTGAGCCACCTAGTTGCCCCCAACAAGTTGCTTTTAACTCTGCCTCAATTCCCTCATCTGTCAAATGAGCTAGAGAAGGAAATGGTAAACCACTCTAGTATCTGCCAAGAAAAAGCCCCAAAATGGGATCACAAAGAGTCAGACACGACTGACTGAACAACAACAAAGCAGAGGAGTGTCGGGCCCCCATGGAAATCCAGCGCTTCTCAGAGACTTCTTCATCAAAGTCATCGTGGGGTTTGCCTCAGCACGGCCATACAGCACTCTGCGCCTCTCAGGGTATTCCATATTGCAGACAAACCAGACGAAGGCTGTTCTGATAACATCCAGATGGTCCTTGGATTCATTTGTTTTCCCAGTTCATTTTTTTCCATTTCAACAAATGTTCATTAAGCATCTAATATGCAGGGCCCTGGGGACACAAACCTAGCTACAACACAGACCCTTCTCTGAAGAAGCCCGCGATTGGAGGGGGAGGGGAGGGGGGCGGGGTACCCGAATAATGGCATGCCAGGCAGACCGACATAAATGCGAACCAAAGACCCCGGAATTGTCTGTTTCTACCATCCTTGTAGCCATCCTTGACTCTCATTCACTTCACATCCTCTCCGTTACCAAATGTTGTCATGTCCATCTCTGCATCTCTTGATGCCTTCCCCTTCTGTCCACTGGCAAAGCCTTTATCCAAACTCGTCGTGCCCCCATCTCTTCTTACCGGGCCTCAGATCCTATCCACACACCTCTGAGCCATCATAATGATTTCCCTAAAGCAGAGGCTGCCCCTGCAACCCCCTCCCTGCTTCCTCCCCATCTTACGTGACAGACTCCAGTGGCTTCCCATCACCTCTAATAGAGGTTCTTAATCTTTTCTTGCCAAGACCTGGACCCCTTTGGCAGGCTGGTGAGGCCTACAGACCTCTCTTCAGAATAACTCAATAAGTAGCTAGTGTACAAAGTTCATTAAAGTACTAAGCCCTTTGTACAAAATCGATAATATTGATTATATTGGGGCATTGGTGGGGAAGATATTGATATACAGTATCAAGATATTGGGTTATTGGTGGGGAAGAAGCTCACAGAATCCAGATTAAGAACCTCTGCTTTAGGATCAAGCAGAAATGCCTCTTGTTTTCTTGCCCCTTCCCTCCTCTGTAGCCTCCTAACACAATACTCCCATCCATTTAGTCTACAGGTCAGCCAGACTGGCCTATTTGTTATTCCCCACATCATGGTCTATTGTCCACCTCTGAACCTTTGTCCTGGCACTCTCCAAAGTTTGGCATGCTCTTGCTCCTTGTATCTTGGATTCCCTGGTTTCTTTGAAGACAAAACTGAAGGACCACTTTTTTCTTTTTTTTAAACCCTTACCTTTGTCTTGAAATCAATACTGTGGAAATTAAAATGAAAATGAAAAAAAAAGAATAAAAAAGAATCAATACTATGTATTGGTTCTAAGGCAGAAGAGCCATAAGGGCTAGATAGATGGGGTTGAGTGACTTGTGTTACAAGGGAATCACTTTAAAAGACTGATATATATTAATTTAAGGTCGCCAAGGAATCAGCTATGTAATTCCTAAATGAAAAACTCAAGTCAGCCGTCAGCCTTTTTTGGAGTTTAATTACAATAGGAGCAAGAAAGGAATTAGAGATATATATAGAGAGAGAAGGGAATAGGGCTTAAATACCCCTTCTGTTTAGGCTGGGCCAAAAGGCCCAAGCCCTTAGATAGCTGGAGCAAAGAAAAGAGACCAGTCCCTATTACTCACGTGTCCAAAAATGGAGAAACAGTCTCAGAGGCCCCCACCTTCAGCTTCCTTCAGAGCAAGCTCCCCTCAGAGCCCAGGAACCACACTGACCAAAAACTCCACCCCCTCCAGTCTCCAGACCCTCCTATCTTTAAGGACACCATCCAAGTTGCCTCCCCTCAGTCCTCACATCTACCAATCACTCTTCATCAATTTCCCTGTCAATGGAGGCTCTTGCTTAACCCAGGACCGCCCAGAGGTTTCTGGCTTTTGCACATGTCTGTTGAAGGTCATATTTTTCAAATGATTAAATCTTTACTCCTTTGTTACAGCCCTTTCTAAATCCTGTTAACTTGAGTATGGTAGAGATTGGAATAATTAAATTTTGATCTAGGCTGCAGCCCTTACTCAATCCTATTAGGACTGAATAGGGTGGAGATTTATTCCAAGTATCTCCATTGTATCAATTCTAAAATCAATCAAGACTCAAAGAAATTCCTGTTCTATGCTTAAGCATAGGTCAAAGTCCTTTCCATTGTTCAGCAAAGGGTTTCTGTCCTAAAGTAATCTTAAGAAGGGAAGAGAAGGAACCTCCCATGCCAATGGGGTTCCCATTCCAATAGACTATCAGTAAGGAATTTTCCAAGTATGAAATATCCCAATGGTGAAATTTTCAACAATTATAAGTCTAAGGAAATTTGAGGTTTACACTTGACCAGGGTCACACAAGGAGGAAGTTTCTGAGGCTAGATTTGAACTCAAGACTACCCATTTCCAGACCAGGTTCCTTAGCCCCTGAACCAACTAGCTGCCCCAGCTAATAGTGTCTTATCCTTCAAGGTTCCCTTGTACATAGCTATATTGGTTTTCTACCCCATAAGACTGTGACTTCCTTGAATTCAGGGATTATTTAGTTTTTATTTTTGTAATCCTAATACCTAACAACATACTTGTTGATTAATACCAAGGACCTGTGAGTTCTGCTATATGGGAAAACCTTTCATTGAGGAAGATCTCAGCATATCTTAGAGAGTTGTCTGGAACTCAGAGAGGTTAAATTACTTGGCATAGTCCCATAGCTGGTGTGTATTAAAATCTGAATTCAAGCCTTTCTTAACTGCAAGAGTCAGGCAAGGCCTAATGAAGGAGGTCGCATCCGAGCTTGGCATTCAAAGAAGTGAGAGACTTGCAGGTAGAGCTGAGAGGGCATCCCTTCCAAGGCATTGGGGCTGGCATGAACAATGGCCTAGAGATGGGAAGAGTGCAAGAGGAAAACACGACAGAGAACTGTGCATTTTGGCTAAAACGGAGAACAGGAAGGATAGCTGTGTGGATTAAGGCTGGAAAGGAAATTTGCAGCCAGATTCTGGGGGGCTTTGAATGCTAGAATCAGGGGTTCATAAGGACTCCACATTTTATAGGCACTGGGGAGCCAGTGAAGATTTTTAAGTCAACTGTGACATGCTCATCCCAGCAGTCTAAGAATTTTCTGGGAGCAGTGTGGAGGATAAATGAAAGGAGGAATAAACTGGAGTAGAGAGGGGAAAGATGAGCTAGTGTTGTTACAATCAAGAAGACGAGGCAGTTAATCTGTGGGGCAAGAAGGTGGCCCTAAGGGAGCATCAGACTCTCTCTTGCTCAGAGGTCCTTCCTAAGAAAGAGGTGAAAACAGGGAGATCAGGACTCGAGGCTGGCATTGGGATGGACCAATACAGTGCTCTGCTTGTTGACTGATTGAATTGTTTGTACTTTGGGACTTCTTTGTGAATCCAGGAAGCTAGATTTCCTTAGATGATTTTCCCCTTTGTGTCTCTGTTACTCTGTGCTATGGATGTCCCCAAGAGAAGTCCGATTCTCCTGAGGTCCTAAGCATAGGACTAAGCAGGGATGGCTGTGTTCCCAGGTCAGCCACAGCTGTGTCCTCTACAAAGCCTTCCTATCCTCCGGGCATCCCTGTGTCAGAAGAGCCTGTTACAATACACAACGGCCTAGGCAAGGCCTAAAGAGAATCCCAACTAGGGCCATTGCAGAGAGGTCAGAGGTGAAAGAGATTCCAGAGGCAGAATCAGCAGGATTGGGTTTTTTTTTCCTTCAAAGGCCTGGCTAGGACCTAGGCCAGAAGATGTGAAAATGGTGGGCATCAGGACCCTGAGATGCCAGGTGTCTTTCCTAGCCAGCTCTCTTTATTCCACACACAGTGGCCTGTTTCTCTAAGATAAGAGGCTGAGGAATTCTATCTCCTCCTGCAAAATTGTTTCCATTCACTTTTGCCCTATGTGATTAAGTGGTGGCCCTCTATCCTGTGAGATTTCCCTCAGCTTGAGGATAGGCTGGGAGCAAAGGGAGGCCGAGGATGGAAAGTCAAGTACAGCCTGTGCCATCCATCAGACTTGGTGCCAAAGTCCCAGAAAGGGGAATCAGTTTGCTCAATAGTAGTAATAACAGTAAGAGCTGAGATTTGAACCCGAGTGCCCCAGCACCCAAACCACTCTTTCCACTAATGATGTGGCAGTCTAACCCCTCCACTTCCAAAGGCAGTCCCCTAGGTGCTTTAATGCATTATAAGCTAGTATTCTTCTCTTCTCTTCCTGATTTTTTTTAAACCCTTACCTTCTGTCTTAATATCAATTTTAAGACAGACAGGGCTGGGGAATTGCTGTGACTTCTCCTTGGTCACCCAGCTAGGAAGTCAGGCCACATTTGAACCCAGCTCCTTCCAACTTCAGGTCTGCCCTCTATCCACTGTGCTCCCTCACTGTCCCTCTCCGAGCTCCTCTGTATCCCCAGAACTTAGCCTGGCACTGGATCAAAGCTTACTGATGGAGTGACAAAATTAGTTTTTATTGATATTCTGCATCTGGAAGGGAGTGTGGCATATCAGAGGGAGAACTAACTGGCCTTGAAGCAAAGTTGGTCTGAGTTCAAGTTCCTCCTCTGATGCCTGCTGTTTGTGTGAGCTTTCACATGTCACTTAATTAAGACAACTCTTTAAGACTCTAAGCTGGAGAGAAATTTCTGACCTGCCTTCAAAGAAGGAATTAACTTGCCTGGTTCCTTCCATCAAAGATAGTATTTGTAAAGAGCTTAAACAACAGTGGATAGAACACCAGGCCTGGAAACAGGGGGTCCCGACACTTCCTAGCTGTGTGACCTTGGATAAGTCACTTAGCCCTGATTGCTGAGCCCTTGACACTCTTCTGTCTTAGAATTGCTATTAAGACGCTATCTACATTCAGAGGAAAAACTGTGGGAGTAGAAACACAATAGAAAAACAACTGCTTGATCACATGGGTCAATGGGGATAGGACTGGGGATGTAAACTCTAGGTGATCACTCTAATGCAAATATTAATAATAAGGAAATAAGTCTTGATCAAGGACACATTTTAAACCCAGTGGAATTGTGTGTCGGCTACTGGAGGGGGAAGGGAAGGAAGGGAAAGAACATGATTCTTGTAACCATGAAAAAATATTCTAAATTAACTAATTAAATAAAATTTTCCAAAAAAATTGATATTAAGAGAGAAGGTATGGGTTATATATACATATATGTGTGTGTATATATATATATGTATACACACACACACACACATATATATATATATATTAAAAAGCTTAGAGAGTACCTGGCACATAGTAGGTGCTTAACAAATACTTATTCCCCTTCTCTCAATCCTTGTGTACATGAAGGTGGGCTGGTGGTACAGTGGGTAGAGCTGGGTCTGGAAACAAGAAGACACATTTTTTTTAACATTATTTTATTTGGTAATTTCCAAACATTATTCATTGGAAACAAAGATCATTTTCTTTACCCCCCCCCCCCACCTCTCCCATAGCCGATGCATGATTCCACTGGTTATCACATGTGTTTCTGTTTCTAACCCATTTCCATGTTGTTGGTATTTGTATTAGAGTGTTCATTTAGAGTCTCTCCTCAGTCCTATCACCTCCACCCCTGTAGTCAGGCAGTTGCTTTTCCTCTTTGTTTTTACTCCCACAGTTTATCCTCTGTTTGTAGATAGTATTTTTTAGATACCTGCAGATTGTTCAGGGACATTGCATTGACACTAATGGAGAAGTCCATTACCTTCGATTGTACCACAGTGTATCAGTCTCTGTGTACAATGTTTTCCTGGTTCTGCTCCTCTCGCTCTGCATCACTTCCTGGAGGTTGTTCCAGTCCCCATGGAATTCCTTCACTTAATTCCTTTGAGCACAATAGTATTCCGTCACCAACATATACCACAATTTGTTCAGCCATTCCCCAATTGAAAGGCATCCCCTCATTTTCCAATTTTTGGCCACCACAAAGAATGCTGCTATGAATATTCTTGTACAAGTCTTTTTCCTTATTATCTCTTTGGGGTAAGAAGATACATTTTGCTGAGCTCAAATCTGACCTTGGACACTTCCTAGCAATCTGACCCTGGGATAATCATCACCTCTCATTGCTTTCCAGACAGGGAAGGTGCTGATCTGCATTGGTAGAGGGAATTTTCTCTATGGGGAGTTCTCCAGATCAAGGAAATGACAGATCCAATCCTTTTTCTTGAAACAGAGTGGATACTTGGAGAATGGGGCAAAGGATAAATTCAAGGCTATACACAGGCTTCTCAATAGGTGCTTGTTGAATTAATTGACCAAGATTCCAAGCTGAAGGGGACCTGAGAGATCCTTAAGATCAGGAGTTCTTAAGTTGTGTCAGTCATTGAGTCAATCAATAAACATCTATTGAGCACCTACAAAGTCTCAGTGGTGGGGAGACAAAGAAAGCAAAAGGCAGAAGCTGACTAGTCTAATGTTCCCAAGGAGCTCACTAGTCTAATGCAATTATGTGAAAACAAAATGTAGACAAGACAAATTGGAGATAATTAACAGAAGGAAGGCACTAATGGTTTTGTTTTTTTAACCCATACCTTCCATCTTAGAATCAATATTAAGCAGTGGTTCCAAGGCAGAAGAGCAGCACAGGCTAGGCAGTGGAGGTTAAATGGCTTTCCCAGATTTACACAGTTAGGAAGTGTCTGAAGTCACATTTGAACCCAGGACCTCCCATCTTCTCACATGGTTCTCTATCAACTGAGTCACCTAGCTGTCCCAAATGCACTGATGTTAAGGGAGATCTAGAAAGGCTTCTTGTAAAAGGCAAGATTTTAGCTGAGACTTGAAGGGAGCCAGAAAAGCCAAGAGGCTTGAGTAGGTGGCGCCATGGATTTTTCTGGCAGTCTGGTAAAGCCTGTGGACTTTTTCCCAGAATTATGCTTTTAAATATTATAAATTATAAAATACAATACATAGGATTATAAAGGAAACCAAGGATATTAGAATAGTTATCAAAATAGATGTTTTTTAAAATTCACAGATGTCAGGTTAAGAATCCCATCCTCTTGCCCCATCATCCCTCCCCTCACTTTACAGAGGAAGAAACTCACTGTGTGGGGGAAAGGACAGAAGCAACACTAGGGTCCTCACTAGGAATTCCAGTCTGCTTTGTTTTGATATAATATCTGATCTCAGATCAGTGTAGGTAGGAAATGGTCATCCCTTCCCCCACCCCAAATACCACAGATGGTAAACAGGAAATGACATCTGGATAAAAATAATGCTCTCTCTGTATTTTCGGTTTGGTGTCTCCACCTCAGAAGTTGGTGTTCTTAAGAAGAGGAAATGCTGTTTTCAGTCCATTCTGACTGACAGGCGGCAGGGACAAGTGCTTTTGGAAGAGGGTGTGCTTTCCTGGGCTTTCTTACTGTCCATTCTATAAATCATGGCCGCCTTGAGCCATGCATCCTGGCCAGCTGCCTTAAGGAGAGAGGAATCAAGGCTGGCTGGGGGTGGGTAGTCATTTCTATTCCTCCCAGCTGGAACTTCAGGCTCACAGAATCTCAGAACCTTCATAGGCCGCCCCTCGGCAGGGCAGAAATCCTTTCTGCAGCTTCCCCAGGAGAGCCCTTGCTGGAGCACCCAGGGCAGGGCAGGACAGGTGACCACTTCCCTGGGCAGCCAGGCCATTGTAGACCTGCTCCAGTTGTTCAGTTCATAGTTCTTCCTTGCACATATCAAACTGGAATCTACTTTGTGTCACTTCCATCCACTGATATCATAGACCTAGAGCTGGAAGGAACCCCCAAAGGCTATCTAAACCCAGCTCCCACATTTTACAACTGAGGCTCAGGGATGGGAGTAAGTGGTTTGCTCAGGGTCAAGAGGTAGGAGGTATCAGATGTGATTTGAACCCAGGTCCTCTGACTCCACAGCCTGTGCTTCCCCCCACCACACACACACACACACACACACACACACACACACACACACACACACACTGTACCACACTTTTTCCAGTTCTACTTTCTGGGGCCATACAAAGCTGGCCTAATCCAGTCTTACATGATAACTCTTCAGATATTTTAAGATTGTGGTTATATGTGTCCCAGGCCATCCTGCAGTCTCCATTCAAAAGCTTTTTTTCTCCTGCCCAAGTTTTCCCAATCCTTTAAATTATTCTACTGTCTACCAAATAATATAAACTTGTTTTTAAAACACCTTCTGTCTTAGTATCAGTTCTAAAACAGAAGGGTGGCAAGGGTTAGGTAATTGAGGCTAAGTGACTTTCCCAGGGTCACACAACTATAGGAAGTATCTGAGCCCAGATTTGAGGTCAGGTCCTTCAGACTCCAGGACTGGAATTCTATCCACTGCCCCATAAACATCTAATTACTGTTGTTCAGTTGTGTCTGATTCTTATTTAGGGTTTTCTTGACAGAGATACTGGAGTGGTTTGCTATTCTCTTCTCTAGCTCATTGGATAGATGAAGAAACTGAGGCAAACAGGGTTTAGTGACTTGCCAAGGGGCACATAGCTAAGAAGTATCTGGGGTCATTCCTGACTCTAGGGCCAACACTCTTAATGACTGTGCCACCTAGCTGTGTTCAAAGCCTTCCCCAATCTGGCTTTCGGCTCCTTCACAAACTTTTCATTTTAGTCATGCCCTATCGCCCATGCTTATCCTACCTTCTCTTTTCTGTGCTTTTGTTGAGTCTTCTAAGCCTGGAATGTGCTCTTCTCCTGACCCCACAAATGGCCTGTCAAAATCTCTCCCTTCTTTCAAGGTCCAACTCAGGTGTCATCTTCTATGTGTAGCTTCCAAGGTGAAAGTGATCTCTCCCTCCTCAGATTTCCTACAGCTTTTGGCTTGAACATCTCCTTTACACTTATTATATTCCATTACATCTCAGTGCTTATTCTGAGTACTTGTCCTTTTTGTGTTAGACTATAAGCCCCTTGAAAGCTGAGATTATGTCGTTTTTTTCATGGAGGCCCCAATAACTATTTTAAACCCTTACCTTGCACCTTAGAATCAATACTATGTATTGGTTCCAAGGCAGAAGAGCGGTAAGGGCTAGGCAATGGGGGTCAAGTGACTTGCCCAGGGTCACATAGCTTGGGAAGTGTCTGAGGCCAGATTTGAATCCAGGACTTCCCATCTGAAGGCCTGGCTCTCAATCCACTGAGCCACCTTGCTGTCCCCTCTCAATAACTATTGATAACTCTTTGAGCGCATGTTAGGTGCCTTAAAAATGTTAGTCAAATCAAATTCCATGACCCTCTCTCACTCTCACTCTCACATAAATATGCTTCATATTTATGCTGTCTATATTTTTATATGTACTTGTCTCTCATTAGAATAGTGAGTTTGGATTCTTTCATTCTTCATTTTTGTATCCCCTGTACCTAGCACAATGCCTGGCACATATTAGACACTTAAGAAATACTTGCTGACTGAATGAGAGAGGTTGAAGTGACCTTAGAGAACACCTGTGCAACTCTTTCATTGTATAGGTGAGGACCAGAGAGGGAAGTGATATATTGAAGGTCTGACAGCTTGTAATTAACGGAACCCAAGTGAAATCCAAGGCTCTTTGGCCTGCATCTCATACTGAGAGCAAAGTGAAGTAGGGCTTCAACCTTCTCGGGCTGGATACCAATATGCTAATTTACTTATTAAATTTTAGTGATGTCTTCTGGGTCTTTTCCTGAATGATACACTCCCCTCTCCCTCCATGGACTCTTTTCTTATAACAAAGAAAAACAGCTCAGCAAAGTCAATTCAATCGGCGGTGCATACAACACCCTGTACTCCTCCAAGGCTTCTCTACCATTAGGAAAGAGGTCTATTTCATTATTTATTCTTCAGGACTGAGATTGGTCTTTATAATTAAGGAAACTTCTTTTGCCTTCTGGTGGTATTTTCATTTACATAGTCGCAGTCATTGTGTATACTTGCTCTTCTACTTCACTTATGAGCTTCTATTGAGTACCTGCTGTGTACCATGCCCTAGAGAGACAAATATAAAAGTGAGAAAAGAGTACCTTATCTCCAGGAAACTCTCAGAGCTTACTTCACTCTGTCCCAGTTTACCAAAGTCTGCTCATGTTTGCTTTAATTTCTTATTTTTTATCGTGAAAAATTCCATTCACTCATGCCCTACAATTTGTTTATCCATTCCTCAATCAATAACAGCACCTTCTTTATTTCCTGTTTTTGCTCTACCACCAAAATGCTGCTATGAATACTTTCTATATATATATATATATATATATATATATATATATATTAGTTTATATACATGTATATATAAATGTACATTTATATACGTACATATAATATACACACATGACCTTTGACTTTATTGGCACTGTTACATTATTGAGTGAAAAGGTATAAACAGGTTGGTGACTTTTCTTGCATAATTCTGAATTGTTTTCCAGAATGGTTGGACCAATTTATAGCTCCACCAACAGGATATTATTAGTGTGTCTGTCTTCCCACAGCTCTTCCACTGTTGATGCTTTCTGTCTTTTATAATCTTTTCAACATGCTATTTATTACCAAAAGGAAATTGAAAAGAGAAACAAGGTTCCTTGCCAAAGTATAAAGAGTGGGGTTGAGTCAAAAATGGAACTCATCAGCAAAAAGGAGACAGCAAGGGGTGGGATTGAGAGTCAGGAGATGTAAATGAAATCTTGGCCCTGTTCCATATTACCAGCTGTGTGATCTTGGACAAGTGACTTCTCCTCTGTGGGCCTCAGTTGCCCACCTGTAACATCAGATGACTGAATTAGATGATCCTTAAGTCTCTTTTCTTCTGTTGACAAATCCCTTGGACCTGAAGTTTGTCTGCTCTGACTTGTTGGCAGTCCTGCTTTGGGGTGCCTTCCCTCTTTACTCCCTTCCCTCTCTCCCTTTCTTCATTATTATTACCTTAAAGTATATATTAAATTTAACAACCCAGTAGCAAAACTGTGTTATCTTCTGAATTTTTTTCTCTTCTGTATATTTTTAAAAAACTTTTTATGATAATGTATTTTTTTCTTGCACCTGCATCAACAGCCACTAACTTATCACACTCCTACCCACCAATTAGAAACCATCTTAGGGATGGGGGTCTCTCAAGTCTTTTCCTCATATAACTTTAAAGATTCAGATAATGATTTCTGAGCAGGAGAATCCTAGAGCATTTTTCTTTGTTCACAAATTTCCCAATATCTGTGGTTTAGGAGCTGATGTTCATTGTCTTGACCTCAGAGGTTAAATTTGTAGGCATTAAACCATTAAGAAGGAGGTTCCTCAAAATGTATTCACTGAGTCTAAAATAGGCCTGCCCTCTACATCTGCGTCAGTGGGGAGCCCACATCCTCCAGCCTGTACCTCCTAATTAGGGCTGACTCATAGTTCCCCTGCACACTGATGGAATTTGCCACCAACGGGTAGAATTAGCTTTTCTGTCAGAGTCCCATGAACAGCTCCTTAAACTGGGTTTAAACCTTAACAAACTCACTGATGTGGGCGGGCATTTCCCAACCTTTGGGTTATTTCTGAATGTTTGGATGAGTGGACTATGTAGGGGGGTGGGAATAAAAATTCTCCTTGGGACTATTTTGGGAGGTTCAGCAAGTAATAAGTGCTGCCACTGCTTTTATTTATGAGACAAGTCCAGGTGGCTCATTCCCAATGATGCTTTGATGCTCAACTTGACCTTCCCATCTGGTAGCACTACCTGGGGAGACAGGTCCAGAACAGGGTCCAAACTGATATATCTTCCCTGAATTCAAGAGGTGGACAAGGAGGGGTGGTTGGGAGCTCTGGAGTAGTTTAAGAGGCTTTAGTTTGAGAAGGGAAAGTGTGAGTGGCTTAGATGTAGGTTTGACCTTTTTGAGAATCACAGCAAGGAAGTTTGGATATAGGTTTTGATCTCATGGAGTTTGATGTTACTAGCTCATTTTCCAACCATGACACCAACACGTGGCCCAAGTATCCTTGGATAGAGCCTACCCTATTGGCGGGTCCACAGGGAGAGATAGCTCCCAATTTTCTTGTTAAATAACTTTTATTTGATAATTTTTGTTCTTGTACATCACCATAGTTTTCTCCACTATCTCTCCTTTACCTCATTCCACAGAGCCATCCCATGTGACAAATAGTATAACTGTCAACTATTTTTGACATGTTCTAGAGATTCCCCTGGCTGATCCTGCTGTGTGGCCTATGGGCTCCTTTCAGGGCTATTTGGGCAGCTTTGAGAAAATTTGTATGGAGTATTGCCATTGCCTGGATAAAATTTACATGATTTGTGGCTTATCAGTCAGACTCAGGAAAATGAAATGACAAGGACATGGGACAGTGAGGTATAGAAACTCAAGTTTATGAATCTCTCATTTTGCCTGTTTTATGATAGGGAGGGAGTGGGGCATGACTCTGGGGTAGAGATCAAAGAGGACTTTGGGAAGGTGCCTGTAGCTGACCAGCAGCTACAAAATATTCTTGTGTGGGTGGACCACCTAAAAGGGAAGCTGGGGATTGAAGGAATATAGGTGGAAGGGTTTAAAGATTAAGGGAGGTAGGACATAGACAGAGAAATGAAGCACAAAGACTCAGGATTCCTCAGCATTGCATCCAGCCTGTTGAATGCTCCTCCGATGATATGAGAGAGTTAACTACAGGTGAAAACATTTTTATTGAAGTTTCAAGGAATGGAGAATTGAGGATAGTTAATCAACATGTGGCATGGTAGAGAATTTAGCATCAGCTTGCTAAACCACAACAAGATGAAAGAGATGGAAGCTAAGACAGTGTAGTAGCCAGTGACCAGCCCAGAGGTTCATTTGACCTTCAGACTGCAGGCATGGGGAAGGGTCAGAATACCACAAGATTTGAGTCCCAATTCAATGCAAGGATCCAGAAATCATTTATGTGAAATATTAATAATATATCCGTAAGTCTGGTACATGAGCATACTGCTAATGAGTCAAGTATTGAATGCATCTTTAATACTTTCATAATTTGTTTATACCTAGAATTCTACAGTGCCCTATGGCATAGAGAGAAGCTGGTCTTGGGTTTAGCTCCTGTTGCAAATTTGGATAACTTTTTCACATAATCATTTAGAGGAAAAGTCTTTATTTAAAACTTAAAGTGATATAGAAATACAGGTTAGAAATGATAATGTAAATACTTATTTTTGACTTATGATCTAATTTGTATAAGGAACTGTTTGGTAAGGAAATTTTTTCTACCAATGCAAATCAGCAACTCTTCTGTAACTTATAATCTTAGAGACACTGAGAAGTTACTTAGTCAGGGTCACATGTCCAGTGTGGGTGAGAGTCAGGACTTGAACTGATGTTTTTCCTGACTAGTATTCTAACCTTTATACTAAACTTCCACCATCCCCACTATCATCATAATCATCTCCCCCACCATCATCTATTATCCCCCTCCACTACCACCACCACCACCACCACCACCACCACCACCACCACCACCATCATCATCATCATCATCATCATCTCCCCCACCATCATCCATCTACCACCACCACCACCACCATCATCCAAAGTCCCAATGCCTCATAATGAGAAGTAACCTTAATTTCTCTGGGACTAGATCTAGCAATTCCATTCATATCATAAAGATTTTTAGTATAGGACAGGGAGGCAGCACAGATAGAAAGAGCACTGGCTCTTTGTCAGAGGACCTGGGTTGAAATCCTGCTTCTGGTACTTATTAACTGTGTGACCTTAGGCAAACCTTGGGCAAAATTTCTTAGCTGTAAAATAAAAGGAGTGGATTAAATAGTCTCTGAGATCCCTTCCAGGGTTAGATCTAGGGTTCTGTGACAAAGAATTGCATGCTTAGCATCTGAGAACCAGCTTAGCAACAAGGTTGTCTCAACATCAATAAAATAACATGAAGCTTTGGGAACACCAGCAAGAATTAAAAACCTGGGGCAGCCCCTAATCAAACAGTCTAGATGGGGAATCATTACCCCTGATAGAGAGTAATGTGACAGAGTGGATAGAGCACAGAACTTTGAGATAGGAAGAACTGAGTTCAAATCCAGTCTCAAAAACTAGCTAGTGTGATTCTGTACAAATAATTCAATTTCTCTCAGCCTCAGTTTGCTCATCAATAAAATAGAGATGATAATCACACCTACCCCACAATATGCTCATGAAGACCAAATGAGATAATATATGTTAAGTGTTCTGCAAACATTTAAGCACTATATAAGTGCTAGCTATTATTATTAATAATGATTACCAATAATTACTATTACTATTATTATTCTTTGTTCATTGCCCCCAGAAATCTATGAAGGACAAGGCTTCCCTTTTCCCAAGACTTTCCATCCCCTTCTTTCTGGCCATGTGTGTACATTCTGAAGACAAGATTCTCCCCAAAGTCTCTAATTTGGAGTTGAAAGCTATAAAAGACCCATTGTAGGAATATTTACTTTTTTGGTAGAATATTAGGTCACCAAAATAACCTCACAAGAATTGGGAACATTTTTTCCCCTCTGAAAAAATGCAATCAAGTTGAATGTATGGCAGTGTCATACCAATGAGAGAGATGGGGGAACAGGAGAGAGGGAGAGAGAGAGAGACAGACAGACAGAGAGAGAGAGAGAGAGAGAGAGAGAGAGAGAGAGAGAGAGAGAGACAGAGACAGAGACAGAGAGAGACAGAGAGAGACAGAGAGAGACAGAGAGAGACAGAGAGAGACAGAGACAGAGAGAGACAGAGAGACAGAGAGACAGAGAGACAGAGAGACAGAGAGAGAGAGAGAGAGAGAAAGAGAGAGAGAGAGAGAGAGAGAGAGAGAGAGAGAGAGAGAGAGAGAGAGAGAGAGAGAGAGAGAGAGAGAGAGAGAGAGAGAGAGAGAGAGCGCAGATGGACCCATTTGGCTCGGGTGCTGGCCATGTTGCCTGGCGGGTGTGGGTGTAGTAGCAGAGTCAGATGGGGAGAGGCAGAATGAGTCTGTGAGGGGGGGAACTCATCAGATTCTGAACTTTCTCAGCTAGAACTTGGGATTGGCCCTTGGGGCTTGAGCATCTAAGATAGTGTCTGGCTCAGAGCTTAGGAACTAGTGCCACCCTCTCTTCACTCTCATTGCAAGATCTTTCCAAGAAAGTGCAAGACTGTCAGCAGCTTGTTGGGGAGGGGGGGAGGTGATAGGGGGAGGACAGCTATGTTAGGGAAAGCCAAGCTTTGCTCTGGGAATAGCAACTCAGGGACTTTTTTTAAAACCAAAAAAGAGTGTCACACAGAGCCTCGAAAACTCCCTACATTTGCTCAGAGGATGTTTTCAAACCTAACGAGGACAAGGCTGTTTTCAGCAAAAGTTAAAGAGTTGCTCATGGTTGCTTGTATAACCACAGTTTCATACCTGGCTCTAAAAGAATCAGGAGACTTATGGGAAATAAATCTGGTACTTTCTTGGATCAGAGGAAGATGATACCAGCATAGCCTTGATTTTGCTGAAGGGCTTAGAGAATCTATGTTTCACTGTATAGATTCTGACATCATGACCAAGTCTCTCCCCTTCAGCTCTCTATGTGTTATCTTTCTCCATTAGAATATAGGCTCCTTGAGGACAGGGAATCTCCTTTTGCTTACATTTATATCATCACAAGTCAACAAACATTTATTATGCAATGCTAAGTTGTGATGGGCACTGAGCACAAGATGAATGCGTACAGACTCAGGGATCTATTGCTTATTTGACAGTCCCTATTGAAGCATTCCCCTTCTTGAAGAACACATGCACACTCCACAAGTCTTGGGTTCTGGAAATACCAAGTTGTCTAAAATGAGCTCAAGTAGGGGCTCAGTAGATAGAGAGTCAGGCCTGGAGACAGAAGGTCTTAGGTTCAAATCTGGCCTCCGACACTTCTTAGCTATGTTGGGCAAGTCACTTAATCCCCTATTGCCTAGCCTTTAGTGTTCTACCTTGTAACTAATACTTAGTATTGAGTCTAAGACAGAAGGTTATGGGTTTAAAAAAATGAGTTCAAGTTCCCTGATCCAGATCATTCATTACACCCCAGAGCACTGAAGGATTTTGAAGATTTAATTGTTGAACCACTGATGATTGATTATCTTAGAGGAATCATGAAACAGGAAAAAAGAACCACAATACCATACACAAGAAAATGTTCTGATTGTGAAACAAGGGAAAGAAACTAAAAAATATATGCCAACATGATTCACAACATTTCACAGCAAAAATCTGGAATGGTATAAAAGCATATTTAAAATTTTTTATATTAAAATATCCAGTTAACTCCCTCCTTCCTTCCCCTCCTCCCATTCAAGAAGGCATCGTTTGACAAAAAGCTATATGTATATATAAAACTATGTCCTACTTATGTCTATTTATCAGTTGTTTCTCTGGAGATGGACATGCATAAGTTATTCTTCACACAATATTTCTGTTGTAAATAGTGTTCACTTGGTTCTACTCGTTTCATTTTTCATAATTTCATGTAGATCTTTCCATGTTTTTGCTGCAGATCATTTTTTATAGCACATTTGTATTCCATCACAATCATATGCCACAACTTCTTTAGCATTCCCTAGTTCATGGACATCCCTTTAATTGTCATCATTATGGTGCTGTGTAAGCATTTAGAAATACTCACAGAAAGTGAGCAGTAGGAACCAATAGAGAGTCATTGAGAACAAATCAGTTCAACAAATATTTATTAGGTGATATATGTGGGAAAGACACTACATGTGCCTGACGAACCCAATTTCCCTTTTTATCTAGATTAGAATATCTATATTAGAAAATGCTATATACATAGTATACTTGGGTTTTGGTGTGGCATCCAACAACAATCTTACGTTAGCCTTATGAACAACATGGAGAGATATGGGAACTAGATGAAGCAACTAGATTAGATAGAACCATGGGCCTAAAGTTAGGTAGCTCTGTGTTTAAATCTTGCCTCAGACACTTACTATGTGACCTTGGCCAAGTCATTTAACCCCAGTTTCATTAACTGTAAAATAGGGATAATAATAGTACCTACCTTGCAGAGTTTTTATAAGGATCAAATGAGATCATATTCACAAAGTATTTAGCATAGTGCTTAGCACATAATAGATATTATATAAATCCTATTATTATTATTTTATCATGAGAGAAGGTGAATTGTCATAGGGATAAATTATTATGGAGGTGAATTTGAAATTGGGTAAATGATCAACCCAGAGTTCTTGATTAATTAATTGAGATCAAGTTGGAAAAAATCTTTAGTGAAGTATTCAAGGCATCTATCTGCCTTTGCCCATATTCTTCTGTCCAACATTCCCCAACTCCACCAATTACTGGGAGAAAGATGTAAATGGCATACATCAAATCCAAAGATGACACAAAACTGGGAGGGGTACTTATGTGTAATGACAGAGTCAGGATCTAAAAAGACATTATGATGGGCCAAATCTAATAGAAGAATCTAACAAGATGAAATGTAATTGAGGTAAATGTAAAATCTCATTCTTGGATTAAAATTAATTATACAAGTCTAAGATGGAGAAGACATGGATAGGTAGTAGCCAATGTGAAAAAGACATAGGGGTTCTCCCTGGAAGGTGACTCTAAAAAAGGGGAAAATTTCCTGACTATTGTAGCTGTCCAAATAATGAACAGGTAGTGAGTTCTCAGTCATTAGTAGTTTTTAAGGGGCAGGTGACTCAGTGGACAGAGAGCCAGGCCTGGAGGTGAAAGGTCCTGAGTTCAAATATGGTTTCAGATTTGTGACCCTGGATAAGTCTCTTAGTTCCTGGGCAGCCCTTACTGTGCTTCTGTCCTGGAATCAATACACAGTAATGGTTTTAAGACAGAAGGTAAGGGTTTTAGTGGTGAAAAAAGAGGTAGTCCATGGTTCTTATCTACAAAGAAAAGTTCAGAGTTATAAAATATTCCTAGAAATCTTAATAATATTTTTTTAAATTTGAAATGTTAGATATTTATGCATGGGTGTAACAGGTACATCTTTATTGTAGGTTAAAAGTTGTATATGGTAAGACATTTTATTTTTATTGTTTTTAATTTTTTTTTAATTTACCTGGAAAAACTTTAACTTTAATTTTAAAAAATTTGAGTTCCAAATTCTCTCTCTCTTTCTCTTTCCCTCCTATTCCCTGAGATGGTAAGCAATTAGATATAGATTATACATGCTCAGTTATGTAAAACATTTCCATGTTAGCCATGTTGCAAAAGAAAACACAAACAAAAAAAAACAACAAGAAAAATAAAGTTTTAAAAAGTATGCTTAGATCTACCTTCATTCTATATCAGTTCTTTCTCTGGAGATAAATGGCATTTTTTCATCACAAATCCTTCAAAATTGCCTTGGATCATTGTGTTTCTGAGAAAAACTAAGTCATTCCTCATTGGTCACCATATAATATTATTACTATATATAGTATTCTCCTGGTTCTTTTCACTTCACTTTGCATCAGTTCCTGTAAGTCCTTCCAGATTTTTCTGAAAACATCCTGCTTATCACTTATTATAGCACAGTAGTATTCTATCACAATCATATACCACAATTTATTTATCCATTCCCCAATTGATGGACATCCCCTCAATTTTCAATTCTTTGCTTCCACAAAAAGAGTTGCTATAAATATTTTTGTACAAATTGGTCCTTTTCCTTTTTCTTTGATCTCTTGGGGATATAGACCCAGTTGTGATAGTGCTGGGTGAAAGTATATGTACAGTTTTATAGCTTTTGGGTACAGTTCCAAATTGTTCTCCAGAATACTTGAATCAGTTCACAATTTTACCAGTGGTGCATTAATACCTCAAATCTTCCACATTGCTTTCAACATTTATAATTTTCCTTTTTTGTCATATTATCCAGTCTGATAGGTATTAGGTGGTAACTCAGAGTTGTTTTAATTTGCATTTCTCTAATCAGAAATTATTTAGAGCATTTTAATGTGGTTATAGATAAATTTGAATTATTCTGAAAACCACCTGTTCATATTCTTTGACCATTTAGCAATTGGGGAATGACTCAAATTATAAATATGACTCAATTTTCTGTATATTTGAGAAATGAGGCTGTTCAGAGAATCATACTGTAAAATTCCCTCCCCCAACCCAATTTTCTGCTTTCTTTCTATTCATAGCTACATTAGTTTTGTTTGTACAAAATCTTTTTAATTTAATGTAATTAAAATTATCCATTTTACATCTCATAATACTTTCTATCTTTTGTTAGGTCATAGATTTTTCTTGTCCATAGATCTGGCAGGTAAAATACCCATGTTTCCCTAATTTTCTAATGATATCACCCTTTATATCTAAATCTTAAACCCATTTTGCCTTTATCTTTGTATGTGATGTGAGATGTTGGTCTATACAAAGTTTCTGCAAAATTGCTTTTTAGTTTTCCCAATGATTTTTTATTTCACATTGTGAATTTTTGAACCCAAAGCTTGGATTTTTGCATTTACCAAACACTAGGTTACTATAGTAATTTACTACTGCATACCTACTCAAATTCACTGATCCACTACTCTATTTCTTAGACAGTACCAGGTTCTTTTGAGGTTATCCCCCTTGTAATACAGTTTGAGATCTGGTACCATCCTTTGCATTTTTTTATTGATTCCCTTCATATTCTTGACCTTTTGTTCTTCCAGATAATTTTTTCCTCATTTGTTTCTTTTAAATTTTTATTTAGAATATTTTTCACAGTTACATGATTCATGATCCCACACACACTTTCCCCTCCCCCCATCAAAGCTGACAAGCAGTTCCACTGGGTTATGCATGTATCATTGTTCAAAATCTATTTTCATATTTGCAATTGTTAAGGGTAAATTTTTGGGTTGAGACTGAATATATCATTTAGTGGCTGCCAGGTACTTAAATTCTAAATCCCAATGAAATACTCAATTCAGAATAGAATTTTATGGTGGTTTATTTACAATAGAAGGAAGAAATTAAGAAGGAGAAAGAGGGAAAGGGGGAAAGATCTACTCTGGCCTGGCCTGAGCCAGGGAGAATTCAGAGGCCTTTCAGCCAAGGGGCCTTCCCAGAAGATTAAATCTAGCTTGGCTTCCAGTTAAGAGGCCTCCTCTAAGATAAGGGGCCTCTTTGGAGGCTGGAACCTTTAGAAGGGTCAAGAGAAAGGGAAGTCAGCCTTAACACTCATCACATGGTCGCCTAAGGGAAGCAGTCTCAGGACCCATACTTCAGAGCTCCACCCAAGTCTGCAAAAGCCACAAAAGCCCCTCTCACAGGAAGTGTTGTGAAATATAAAGGCATTTCTTTACATCACTTCCTGTGTCTCACATGTACCAATGGTGGCTTAAACTTGGCTTAGGACAGTCCTGGGGGTCAGTCAGTCATTTCTGATTTGTCACTTGCTAGCACATGCAGGTCACAGACCATCTTCCCCCACACTTAATCCTTCAGTGGGGGTGTATACATTCCTGGTTGCTAAAATTCTAAAGACTAAGCAGGGTGGAGTAAATCTAAAACAATAAAACGATCTTTTAACATTTAAACCCTAATCACATCCCTATTGAACCACATGATCAATCATATGTTTTTCTTCTGCATTTCTGTTCCCACAGTTCTTTCTCTGAATGTGGATAGAGTTCTTTATCCTAAGTTCCTCTGGATTATCCTGAGTCATTCATTTGATTGTGCCATAATGTATCAGTCTCTGTGTACAATGTTCTCCTGGTTCTGCTCCTTTCATTATGCATCAGTTCCTGGAGGTCATTCCAGTTCACATAGAATTCCTCCATTTATTTACTCCTTTCAGCACAATAATATTCCATCACTAATATATACCCAATATACAATATATATCCAGCCATTCCCCAATCAATGGACACCCCTTCATTTTCCAATTTTTTTGCCACCACAAAGAGTGAGGTTATGAATATTTTTGTACAAATCTTTTTCCTTATTATCTCCTTGGGGTACAAACCCAGTAGTGGTATGACTGAATCAAAAGGAAGACAGTTTTTTAAAGCCCTTTGGGCATAGTTCCAAATTGTCCTCCAGAATGGCTGGGCCAATTCACAACTCCACCAGCAGTATATTAGCCTCCCAATTTTGCCACATCTCCTCCATTTATCACTTTTCTTTGTTGTCATATTGGTCAATCTGCTAGGTATGAAGTGGTACCTCAGAGTTGTTTTACCTCAGAGTTGTTTTAATTTGCATTTCTCTAATCAGGAGGCATTTATTTTCCTCAATTTTTTTCATTCTTTTGATTTTGTTTTACAGTGTCCTGCTGCCTTGTGAGGTCACTTGATTCTAGTTGTTATATTCTGGTTCTTAAAGACTGGATTTCATCCTTGGCTTTTTGGTTGTTCTTTTCTTTTTGGTCTGATTTTCTTTGGAGGCCATCTTTCATCCTCTTTACCTCATCTTTCATCTCCTTTTTCTCATCTTTCATCTTCTTCACCTCATCTTTCATCTGCTTTGCCTCATCTTTCATCTCCTTTGCCTCATTTTCCTTCTGGTTGATTTTGGCTTTCATGACACTATTTTCTTGTTTTAGTTCAAGTGCCTCTGTTTCCAGATGACTTATCTTAGTTTTTAAGTTATTTTCCTAATTGTCTTCAGCCTCTCTTAATTGCGTTTTGAATTGCATTTTGAGTTCTTCCAAATCCTGTATCCAATTTGCTGGGATTTCTGATTTTTCCTTTGCTGATCCCTCCCCCTCTGTTTCTTTCGCTCTTTGCTCATTACCTGTGCAGGAGCTGTCTATTGTAATTTCTTTCTTCTTTTTCTATTGTTTGCTCAAGTTTACCCCTTCTTTGCCCCCCATATTTGTCTGTGCTCTTGCTCCTCTCATTTTTTGGGGGGATGTCAGTCTCCCCTCTTGGAGCTTTGTCAGATCTCTTGGTACAGTCTCTAGGAGAGGAATGTTAGCTTCCCTGTCCTCTGGAGGCTTTTGATCGGATTAAATTCAACTGGGTTGGGCTGTATGTGCTCTGAGGCCGAAGACTCCTGGAAGGCTGGGCCGCCCAGGCTCTCTCCAGTTCTCTCCAGCTGCTTCTCCGCTGTCCACAAGGTTCCCCAGTGCCTTTGCACTGGTTCCTGTCCTTGCTAGAGGCCCTGCACTCTAGGGGGGAGGGGTCCTGGCCTCCCTAAGCTCTGAGGAGTCCTGATGGGATTATGTTCAACTGGATTGGTCTAGATGTACCCCGAGGCAAAAACCTCCTGGTGAGACTGGAGCCAGATGGAAGGACCCAGCCATTGGCCCAGTCTCTTCCTGGCTTCCTCCCCTCTGTCCACGCTAGATGCTCCGAGCCCAGCTTCCCGCTGCTCACAAGGTAGACCCTCCAAACCAGCACCTTTGCCTGCCCAGAGGTTCCCACTGCCGCTGGGGGCTCAGCCCTCTGGGTTGGGTGGTGGGGTCCTGGGACCTTCCCTCTGCCTCCCCCTTAGACCTGAGTGTTCTCAGATTCTGGCTTTTGGGGGGCATACCTTTTGATTTGAGTCCAGAAGGAGGGTTCCCTGCCTCTGTCCTTTTGTTGTTTGAATTTCAGTCCCCTAGGAGCATTCAGTTTGTGATCAGTAAGGAAGGGTTTTCAGAGGTCTGAACTTTTGCTGCTTCTAAGCCACCATCTTGACTCTGCCCCCCTCAGGAGGCATTTAGAACACTTTTTCATATGCTTATTGATAGTTTTCATTTCATCCTGTGAAAACTGCCTATTCATGTCCCTTGACCATTTGTTGATTGGGGTATGACTTGATTTTTTTTGAAAATTTGACTTAGTTCTTGCATATATTTGGGAAATTGAACCTTTGTCAGAGAGTTTTGTTATAAAAATGTTCTCCCAGTTTGTTGCTCCAGATAAATTTTACTATTTTTCCTATTTCTATAAAATATTTTTTGATAATTTTATTGGTATGATACTTAATAGGAAATTAATTTAGGTAGAATGATAATTTTTATTATATTGGCTTGTCCTATTCATGAGCAATTAATATTTTCCAATTGTTTAGGACTGACTTTATTTGTGTGAAAAGTGTTTTGTAATTGTGTTCATATAATTATTGGATTTGTCTTGACAGATAGACTTCCAAATATTTTATTGTCTACTGTTATTTTAAGTGGAATTTTATTCTATCTTTAAATGCTGGACTTTGTTGGTAATATGTTAAAATGCTAATGATTTATGTGAATTTGTTTTATATCCTGCAACTTTGTTGAAGTTAATTATTTCAATTTTAGTTGACTCAGTATATCATTATATCATCTACAAAGAGTATTCATTTTGTTTCCTCATTGCCTATTCTAACTCTTTCCATTTCTTTTTCTTGTCTTATTGCTTTAAGCAATATTTCTAGTTCAATATTGAATAATGGTGATGATAATGGACATCCTTGCTTTACCTCTGATCTTACTGGAGAAGCTTCTAACTTATTCTCATTACATATAAAGTTTGCTGAGAATATTACTTATCATTTTAAGTAAAGTTCAAATTATTCCTATGCTTCATAGGCTATTTTTAAATAGGAATGAGTGTTGTATTTTGTCAAAAGTGTCTTTCTCCATTTATAGAAATAATCTTATCATTTTTGTTCATTTTGTTATTGATATGGTAAATTATGCTGATGGTTTTCTTTCTGTACCTTTCTTTCCATTCAGACAATTTTACTTTTCAAATTCTTTTCTTTAGTGAATTTTTGTGTCTCTTTTTGTATTTGAAAAATTTTGCTTTTTAAGGGGTTCTCTTCTGTGGATTTTTGTGCCTCTTTTATAGAGTTATTATCTCTCTTTTAATGATTTTCTAGCATCACTCATTTATTTTCCCAAAATTTCTTTTTATCTCCCTTTTTTAATTTTAAAAATCCTTTTTGAATTCTTCCAGAAATTCTTTTGGGGATTGTGACCAATTCACACTTTTCTTTGAGGCTTAGTTGCTTTGATCTTATTTTCTTTCTTGGGTTTGTCCCTTGATTTTCTGTGTCATTATATGCTTAAGGGTTTTTTTTGTTGTTGTTTACTCATTTTTTCAGCCTATTTCTTGATTGTTATGTTTGTGTTAAAGTTAGGCACTTCCCCTGGGATGGAACAGGTACTGTCCAAGTTTCTGTATTCTCATGTTGCTATTGTCAGAGCTAGTTCTAGGGGTCTATAAGTTTTTAGTTGGAAATAATACTTAATATCAATTCTAAAACAGGTCAGGGTTTTCAAAGAAAAAATCATTATCCTAGTTCTGTACATTTTCCATTTTATCAGTTCATATAAAATTTCCCAGGTTTCTCCAAAACTACCCCTTTCATCATTTCTAATACAACAATGAATGATATTCCATTACATTAATTTACCATAATTTGTTTAGTCATTCTCCATTTTTTTGCCACTATAGAAAGAACTGCAATACATTTTTTTTTCATATGTATGGGCCTTTTTTCCTCTTTGATCTCTTTGGGGCATTGACCTAGTACTGCTATTTCTGTGTCAAAAGCTATGCTCAATTTAGCAGGATCCTGGGCCTGGTTCCAAATTGCTTTCCAGAATGCCTATACAAATTTACACCTCTGACAATAATGTTTTAATATGCTCATTTTTCGATAGCCCCTCCAATATTTGTTTTTTTTTTCAACTTCAGCAACCTGAGGTGTGTGAATTGGAATCTCAGAGTTGCTTAAATTCATATTTCTCTGATGTTTAATAATTCAGAGCATTGTTTCATAACAATATTTCATATTGATAGCTTGACTTTTTTTCACTTTGCTTATTCATATATTTTGACCATTTATCAGATGGAGAATGATTCTTAGTCTTATAAATTTGAATCAATTACTTATATATCTTGAAATGAGACCTTTTTTTTTTTTTAGAAATGAGACCTTCATTAAAGATGCTAGAATCTCCCCCAACCCCAGTCAACTATTTCCCTTCTAATCTTAGCTGCATTGGTTTTGTTTATTATGTAATCAAAATTGTTCATTTTGTCTTCTGTGATTCTTTCTGTTTTTTTTTTTGTTGTCATAAACTGTTCTTCTCTTTATAGATCTGAAAGGTAATTTCTTCTTTGCCCCTCTAATTTTTTATTTAAGTCAGACATACATTTGGAGTTTGTCTTGGCATATGGTATAAGGTATTGATCTAAACCTAATTTCTGCCAGATTGCTTTCCAGTTTCCCCAAAAGTTTTTGTCAAATAGTGAGTCCTTACTCCATTAATTGGGGTTCTTTGGTTTATCAGATAGTAAACTACTAGGTTAGTTTGTTTTGAACCAGGAAGCCTCCTCCAACACTTCTTAATTCCAGTGCTTTCCCTCTTTTGACTATTTCCTATTGATCCTGTATATAGCTTTCTTTGTATGTATTTGTTTGTATATTATCTTCCCCATTAGACTTCAGGCTCTTTGAGGTCTGGGACTGTCTGTTGCCTCTTTTTAAATCCCCAGTGCTTAGCACAGTGCCTGGCATATAGAAGGTACATAATAAATGTTTACTGAATGAATGGATGTATGCCTTATTTTACACAGAAGTGTAAGATTCTAATAGGTCAGTGATGGTAAACCTTTTAGAGACCTAGCACCCAAATTGCACCTCACACCCATGTGAGCCACCCCCTTACCCTACACAAGGAAGGGAAGAAACATTCCCATTGGGCTACTGGGAAGAGGGGTGGGTTATGTGAGAAATGTCCTCAAGTGCATGTGGAGAGGGGGAGAGGAGTGGCCTCCTTTGGCATATCCCGGCATGTATGCCATAAATTGGCCAACATGGTAATAGGCAAAGATAAAGAGAGAGTATATTCCAAGTATGAGGAATAATTAATACAAAGGCATGGTCAGAGAATAGGAAGTATGAAGGTTGGAACATAGAATTCCTCATGAAGTGGAGTAATGTGAAATGTGCCTAGAAATGTAGCTTGGAGTTAGATTAGAAAAGACTTTAAATGTTAAGTAAAAGAAATAATATTTTAATTTAGAGGCAATGGAACCTACTGAACATTCAAACAGGAGCAGAGGAAGTTGGTGGGAAGCAGGTTCCAGAGAGGAATATATTGAGGAGGGGAAAGGAGATGGGGGGGGGGGGAGAGAGACAGACAGACAGACAGACAGACAGACAAAGACAGAGAGAGACAGAGAGACAGAGAGAGACAGAGACAGAGAGACAGAAACAGAGTCAGAGAGAGAGACAGAGAGAGAGAGAGAAAGAGAAAAGGAGGAGGAGAAGGAGGAGGAGGAAGATGGAGGGACAGAGGGAGGGAGGAAGAAAGATATCAAACAGAAGCACTTTCCTGACTTTTGACATCCCCTACATAGGGTCTGGAGATTGAGAGGCAGGGTGTCATGAGAGATGAAGCCATTGCTTTGACCACATGACCACATGGGTAAAAGAGCACAGACACTGTCCCCCATAGGACACAATATAGACTGAAGCTCCATAATCTCATGTCCAGAGTCAATAAAAGACTACCAGGCCTCCAGTGACTGACGTCTCTATCAGTGAGATCCTATTAGGGGAGCGGAAGATGGGTCAGCCAGAAGCAGCTAAAGAGACAGTCATTAAGTTAGATTTGCTGGCTGGAGTTTAGAAGGTTTTGTAGTTGGTGAGTGATTAAATATTGTGGGTGTGGGTGTGGGGGATGAAACAGCCCTCTTCCCTTGAATACAGGCAGTATTTGAGGGAGAAAATAAAGAGCAGCTGTCAAAGGCAGTGTTTGAGCCAAGCAGAGTGTGCAGTGAACACATTTAATGTAGAATTATTCTGGGTTGGCCATTCCTTTTCTTCCCCAGGGTTGAAACAGATGCCTGGTTCCCATTTTCTAATTGTTGTTTATTATTCCTGAGTGAAGTCCTAGTGTTTCATTGTCCAGTAGAAAGAGTATGGAGGTGGGAATGCATAAGGTCTTCTGATTCTCTGAGGTCTGATTAAAAAAAAAAAACTTGGGCCAGCTCCTGAAGAGACTTTTTTTTTTCCAACTCATGTAATATTTTGTATTATAACTTTCTATATATGTGTAATATCCCCTTACTGAATTGCAAGCTTCATGATAAGGAAGACTTTTCATTTTATCTAAATTTTCTGTCTTCTCTAACACCTGCAACATATTCTGTACACAGTAGAAACTTGATAATTATTTCCTGAATTGATTTGGCTACAGAATAGGAAACCTGGTTTCTTAGGGAGCCACATCCTAGCTCTGTGATCTTGAGAGGGTTATTTTCCCTTGTAGAAGGACCAGGAAAGGGTGGTGTCCTAAAAACCATGAGAGAGATTATCAAGGAGGAGAGAGTGATCAATGATAGTGTCAAAGACTGTAGAGAGATCAAGGAGAATATGAGGACTGAGGAAACGCTATTGGATTTGGCAAGTAAGAGATCAGTAGAAATTTTGGAGAAAGCAGTTTTGGTGGATGATAAGGACAGAAGCAGAACTGTAAGGAATTGAGAAGAAAATGAATGAGAGGAGAAAAGTGGAGGTCCCTATTGGAGACAATTTTTAGTTTAGCTACAAAGAGATATAGGAAGATAACAGGGATGGAGGGATCAAATGGGAGTTTCTTCAGGATGGGAAAGACATGGGCACATTTGTAATTAGGGAATGAGCCAGTAGAGGAAGAGGTTGAAAATAAGTAAAAGAGGGGAGATGACAAAAGGGGTGATTTGATGGAGGGGACATGGTGGAGTGGGATCACTTGAATAAGCAGAGAGGTTAGCCTTGGCAAGGAGTAAGACCATTTCATTACATGAGACAGGGATGAAGGAGAGAGCAAGATAATGTGCCTAAGTGATGGGAAATGAGGAAGAGGAGAAAAGAGGGAGCTCATGGGAAGTTTGCCTTAATTTCTTTTTGTAGAATATGAGGCAATGTTCTCAACTTCAAAAATGGGGGAGTGGGAGCTATAGGAGGTTTGAGTTGGGATGAAAAAGCCAAGTGAGAAAGTGAATTGATAAGGGAAGCATAGTAGGATTGTCCAGCAGCAGTGAGGATCCAGTCTGTTTACATGTTATAATACTCTAGAAGAGTATAAACTCCCTGAGGGTAGAAACTGTTTCATTTTTGCCTTTGAATCACCATTGCCTAGCACAATGTCTGGCAAATTGATTCTTAATTAATAATTGATCACTGTGATCAATAATTTGATAACTGTGACTTCTGAGTGCCCAGCATTGAACCAGGTACAATGTGTTGGGTATGTGATTATGGGAGAAGAAGAACTTCCATTTAATTTAACAAAGATTCAGTAAATGCCTGTTACATATAAGGTACTACACTAGGTCCTAGAGATAGAAAGCTGTAACACAGATCCCAATTTCAGAGCTCTGGAAACCTGAAGGGCACACACACAAAACACAAATCCAAGTCAGTATATAATCTGTAATCAAATTATGTGATTCAGATCCTGAGTTCTCTGGGGTTGCAGAGAAGGGCTAGAGTAGCTGAGGTAAGGCTTTGTGAGAGATTTCAAGAGGCCTTGGGCTTGATATAATATACCTTTTCCTCCGACCCAGTTTTTTCCCCCCTTTTGTTCACACTGTACTGATTTCATAGATCAGTTGTGATTCATTTCTGGGCTGGTGGGTTGGAGTGAATTTTTCTCTGTACAGCCCGCCCCCAGCTTATGAACAGGTTGTGTTCCAAAAGTTCATTTGTAAGCCAGTTGTTTGGAACTTGAAACACATTTCCCTTTCAAAACAATGTGAAACACAGTGGTGAAGTTCCCAGGCTAGCTCACAAAAGCCTACTTAACCTCAAATGTTCCTAAAATTCTCTTCATTGTGGTGTGAAGGGCTTCGGAGTTCTCTTTTGGGATATATATTCTGCCAAGGTCAGAGAAAATAGAAAATACTTGACCTTAGGTATGGTGATGGCCCCAAGTCCAAGAGCAAGCCTATCCAAGGTCCAAGTGGCTAATCACCAATTTGAGCCCCCTGTCAATTAATCTTTTGCCCATAGTAATTTTTTTAACCTTTATTTTCTGTTCCAGTAACAACTCAGAGATAGAAGGGCAAGACCTAGGCAAATAGTATCAAGTGATTTGCCCAGGGTCACACAGCTAGGAAATATCTAAGTTCAGATTTGAACTCAGGTCCTCTTGTCACCAAACCTGGTGCTCTATACACTGTGCTACCTAGCTGCCCCCCTCCCCATTAACTCTTTAAAATCATCTACTAAACTGGAAAAGAGTTAGAATTGAAATCAGAAATTCCTGAAGTTTTCAAATGTACTGCCCCCAAATATATCATCATATCATTGCCTTGAGAGGTAAGGAGGATCTAGAATCTGTCCTTCACTTTTTCTAGGTGCTGTGTCTAGAGCAGTGATGGTGAACCTTTAAGAGATGAAATATCAAGCTCCGCCTCCACACACCTCCCCTCCCCAGGTGCTGGGGGGGGGGGAGGGGGGGAGGCTCTTACCCCTCACAGGGGAGGGAGAAAGCACTCCCATTGGGCTGCTGGGAGAGGGGCAGATAAAGTGAGGGATGTCCTCAGGGAGTGTAGAAAGGAGAAGGGAAATGGCCTGAGTGCTCTGCTCCCCTCCAGTTCTGCTGTCTATGAGCTGCCCACCTTACCCCCATGATCTCCCATTGGCTGCTGGGCAGAGAGGCTGAGGATGTGAAAAAAATGTCATCAGGCACAGTGGAGAGGGGGAGGGGAGCAGCTCCACCCAAGTCCCTCTGCCTTTCTAGCAATGAATTCAGGGGAGGGGGGCAACTGTGTGCCCACAGAGAGTGCTCTGCATGCCATGTTTGGCACCCATGACATAGGTTCACCATCACTGGTCTTGGGGTTGATGACTGTAAAACACCTTCAGCTGCCAACATCTAGGAACCAGTGCCTTATCTCAGGTCCTCTCCTCAACACTACCTCTGTTCTAGTCATTCTAGGCTACTCTGTCTCCTTTTCTCCCCATCTTCCCTCATCTCTGTGTCTTTTCTCACACTATTGCCCCAGGTTTGGAATAGACTTCTTCTCTGTCTTCCTCAGTCTTTATCAGTTGGTCTCTCATTTCCTTCAAGGCCTAACTCAAATGCTGCCTCCTCCAAGAAGCCATTCCTTACCAGCTTCCCTGCCCCTCAGGGGAAAGTGATCTCTACTTTCTCAAATTTCTCATATCACTTGATCTCAATCATACTTATGCATTAATACTAGGTAGAAAGTTAGAAGAGGAGAAGAGAGAACAAGACAAAATGATGCTCATCTATATGGCAGCAAGGAATAAAGCTAGACCTGTATTAGTGGGCATAATGAATGAGTGGTTGCGTTATTCAAATTCACACTATTTGAAGTTACTATCATGTGTCAAATGTGGTCACTGGTTCCAGCCCATTGGAAATATGCAGTGTGAATTTGAATATTGCCATGGCTTATTCATTTTACATGGCTTATTTATGTTTACAATAATCTGGAATTATCTAGATTGATAGCTAATCTATCAGTTGGGAAGACCTGTTTCAAGTCTCACCTTTGACAGGTATTGGCTGTGTGACCCCCCTAAACTCACTTAACCTTTCAGTATCCCCAGGCAGAACTCACTCAGATTGTTATTTGAAAATCTGCACTGGTAGAGAAAATTTCCTGTATCACAAATTGATCTCAAAAATCAATAAAAGGACTATTTAAAGAGGGGCTTTGAAATACTTCTTTGTATTTCTATCAGATTAGACTGTAATTTTCTATGAAGCTATAAGCTAAGCACCCTAATAGACTGTAAACATATTGAAGGCAGGACTGTTTCCCCCCTTCTTTGTGTCCTGGGGGGGGGGCTGAGTTTTCACATTTCTTTATATGTCAAGGATATATAATTTTATTATTTACTAGCCCAGGATGAAAATCTGTGTTGTAGTTATTTCAGTTTTATGACCAAAAATTGTCCTCCTATGGCAATCTGATGATTGGCCTCTAACATGTTTTTCAGTCATTTCAGTTATGTCTGGCTCTTCATGACCCCATTTGGGGTTTTCTTGGGAAAGATACTGGAGTGGTCATTTGCCATTTCCTTCTCCAGCTCCTTTAACATATGAGGAAATGGAAATAAACACCGTTAAATGACTTGCCCAGGACTGCACAACTCATAAGTGTTTAAAGTGCCATATTTGAACTCGGACCTCATTTACTTCAGGCTGGTAATCTATCCACTGCACCATCTAGCTGCCCAGCCTTTACTATAGCTGAAATTTAATAAATGTTTTTCAAGTAAAATTAAATTGAATAATGGTGAATTAGATGGTGTGGTGGAAAGAAAACTGGAGTTGTGCATTTTCTTGGCTGACTCTTAATACTTATGAGCAGTCACTCTTCCTCTGAACCTCAGTTCATCCTCTAGAAATGGGCTCAATAATATCTCCCTGATCTTTCTCACTGAGTGACTGGTTGTTATTGATTTGGTCTGGCCTTGTGAGAGTAGAGTATGAACGGAAGAAGGCAGAGGCCTTTTCCTGTCTTCTTTAGAGGACAGTCTGGGCACTAACCTCTTCCCTTCTCACCAGGCTAGGCTTCTATACTTCCCCATCATGTCCTGGAAAACTCTTCATCCTGGAAGATCATTTCAGCCTTAGCATTCACACCTCAGAAATACCCTCATGTCTCTCCCTCTGGTTGGAAAACCCCTCCTTTTATTTAGGGCTGCCCAGGCCAGCCATTTCTTCACTTGCCACCAGGTTGTAATCCCAGTTTCTCTGTCATGCCCATTGCCCTGTACCTTTCATCCCCTGCTTCTCCCTACTAGAATGTAAGTTCCTAGAGGCCAGGGGCCACCTTTCTTTTTGCTTGTCTTTGCATCTCAGCATTTTGCACAGTGCCTGGCACACAGTAACTGCCTAATAAACACTTATTGACTGACTGACTGCCCTGCCTGGATCTTGGTTTCTCCACTTGTTGCAATGCCTGCCTACTAGTCACCTTAAAATTATTTTAAATAACAACAATTTTAAAAAACCTATAAGGATTAGAGAGAAAATGATTTCATGGGGTTTTGAGTTTTTTTAAACCCTTACCTTCCTAAATACTAAGTATTAGTTCTAAGGCAGAAGAGTGATAATGGTTAGGCAATGGGGGTCAAGTATCTTGCCCAAGGCCCTGCAGCTAGGAAGTATTTAAGGTCAAATTTGAATCTGGGACCTCCCGTCTCCAGAACTGTCTTTCTATCCACTAGCCACCTAGGTGTCCCCTAGTTTTGAGACTTTTAGAGAATGGTGCTGTCAACATTTATTTTCATTTCTCATCTGTGTAGGTAAATGCCTATAATGAGAGTCTGAAAGAGGAAAACACAAACAGGCATACCACAAAACAAAACAAAATAGAGTGGAAAAAAAAAACCCTTTTTGCCAAACCCACACATCACAGAGGCCACATGTTTTTTTACCTTTAACTGAAGTGAGGAAAAGCCTGTGTCTTTCTGAAGGAAAAGCCTTCCTTCTGTT
The DNA here is from genome assembly GCF_027887165.1 of Monodelphis domestica. Lineage (NCBI taxonomy): Eukaryota > Metazoa > Chordata > Mammalia > Didelphimorphia > Didelphidae > Monodelphis > Monodelphis domestica. Next base: position 404,144,902 of record NC_077227.1, on the reverse strand, counting down.
TTGTTATTAGACCCTATACTTACCCTGCTCCCTCCCTGGGGCATCCAGAGTAAGTGCCTGTCCTGCCCTGAAGAGATGTGGGCTGCAATGTAGGTGGGCATTATTCATGTGAGGGAGGAAGGGTAGGAGGAGCTGTGGGGAGTCTGAGCCTGCTGCTTGAGTCACTGGTTTACTCATGGTGAGGAGATGAAGAAAGAGGCCCATCTCTAAAGTGAAGTGATCAGGGACTTCCTGTTAGCTGACTGAGGTGGGGATAGACCCACTGGTGGGTAAACACTTGGGGTTTTCAGCCCAAGATTGTAGCAATAAAACTTAATGTGAAAGAATCACAGAATTTTAGAGTTGAGAGACCTCAGCCTATCCCACCTACAACCTAAAAAGAAAAAATCCAGTTGCTATGTAACTGACAAATGTCCAGACAAAATGGCCTTTTCCTGAAGTCCTTCAATGAGAGAACTCCCTACTATTCTCACCCCATCGCATGCTTACTCCCCACAGTAGCACATTGCACTTTTGGACAGCTCTAATCCTTAGCCAGCTTTTCTTGACATCAAGCCTCAATTTGCCTCCTTGAAAATTCTATGAGTTGCTCCTATTCTGCTCCTTAAGGTCAAATAGGGCAAATCTAATCTTTCTTCCATGGGGCATCTACTCAAATATTTGAGCACAGATAACCTCCTCCTGTCCACCTATCACTGCCCCACCCCACAACCTTGTCTTTTCCGGGCAAAATATCTCTAGTTGCTTTAGCTAATCCTCTAAATATTTAGACTCAAGGTCCTTCACTAACCTTATTGATCTCCTCCAGGCCCTTTTCCTTTAACTGGTCAATTTCTTCTAGAACCTCCATGTTAGGGAAGTGCTCAGGCTCTCCAGACTTCTTTCCCCACCATGCTCCTATGTAGATTCCTTCTTCCCATCCTTTTCCCTGTCCCCCACTTAAATGGGATGATGAATATCCACACAGAGTATCGATATTTTTAAAGTGGTGATTCCTGGGTAGGGCTAACATTCTCTTTGACAAGTCCAATTTTTAAGATCTATGACATTAAAATATGAAAGGGAAGTGGGAAGCTAGGTGCTTCCGTGAATTAAGAGCCAGGTCTAGAAACAGGAGGGCCTAAGTTAAAAATCTGTCCTCAGACATTGCCTAGCTGTGTAACTTTAGGCAAGTTACCCCATTGTCTAGCCCTTGACACTCTCCTGCCATGAAACCAATATAAACGTGTTGATTCTAAGAGGAAAGGTAATGGTTAAAAAAAAGTAAAGGGAAGGTCTCACTGTAATATTTAAAATTATGAGGCTGTTTGTAGTTTAATAACTTTATTAAATCAAAAGTAGTAGTAAAGAGAGAAAAAAAATAGGAGAGAGGTAGAAAAATACTTAACCATTCTAATCTGCAGACACCATAGCTACAACCTAGCAAGGGGCCCCTCTTTTCCTCCACCCACACACAAAAGACCAAGACTAGCCTCCAGTTCAAATTTATAAGCTTTTTTTCTCCACCCACTAACTCTCACACATCACATCACAGGAACCATCATAGTTTCTTAATTTGCCTGGGCCACCCAGGTGGGGTAGTGCCTGTGGAATTGTTTTCTGTCTTCTTAGTTTGTTGGTTCTTTAACTTCCTCTTCTGAGGCTCATCTATACCTGAATTTACTCAGTGGTATTTGACCTCCAAGTCACTGGAAGATGACATAAAAAAGGCAACATTGGAGAGAGAGAAATTTGCTTCTGACACACATCAGAACTGTTAACTTGGAAAAACACAAAACTACTAAATTAGTCAGAAAAAAGACTTTAATCAGGAAAGAGATAGGTCCATTATAATTAGTCACTATCACAGAGTCAAGTACCAAAAACTGCACAGAGTCAAAACCCTGGGACTCTGGGAAAATATCTTTAGGAGGATCAACATGCTAGAAGATTCTCCAAAGAATAATAGAACCCAGGGATCTTGTATACCTTTTGGGGAACTCAGGATATCAAACCTACACTGACAGGTTGTAAGCAGGCATAGGTAGCCAGAGGCTAGGGTAACTGGGAGTGGTCTATTACAATGGATACCAAAAGGATAGTTCTTGCACAGGTGTTAGTCTTCTTGGGAAAGGATCCCTGATACAGTGGGGGGAAATTCTAAGAATGAAAAGATACTTAATATTTGATTGGGTCTACTAACCCCATCTAAGCTGGGATCATAAAGTACTTTAAAGTCTATTGTTCAGTCTGAAATGGGTAAGTATGGATCTTTCTTCAGGGTGAATTCTCAGGGGGCAGGGGCAGACTTTGGGCTCCCAAAAAATCCAGTTGACAGAATGCTCTGGAGTTATTTTCTTGATGGAGTGACTCTGATAGACTGGTGTCGTAGTGATTGGCCACCCAAGATAACTCATCTAGCTATGCACATGCCTCAGACATATGAGTCCTTGGGTTCCAAGACTTGGGGCTTATAGAGTAGAATCAAGCAGAGCTCTGAGGTCCAATGAGACTTTGAGAGGTAGAAACTGTCTCCTCTCTGGGCAACCTTTGTAGTCCCAAATAGAATGGCCTAGAGCTTTGTTGGCAAACCTATGGCACATGTGCCAGAGGGGGCTGCTCCCTTCCCCCTTTCCTGAAGGACATTTCTCACATGACTCACCCCTCTGCATAATAGATCCCTCCCCTTTCTGGGGTAAGGGGGTGGCTCACATGCAGCATGAGGGTTGTAGTTTGGGCACTTGGATTCTAAAAGGTTTGCTATCACTAGTCTAGAGTGATACTTCAACTCTCCCATTTTAAGGGCTTAGTCTAAGATGGCTCTGCTAATGTCATCCTGCTATCCCTCATCATGGCCAGAAGGTGACCCTGGGCTCTTAAAGACATCACCACTGAAACCTGAGCTCTGGCAGGTCCTACCAAGCTAGGAAGCACAGGTCTTCCAATGTACTGTGTGTCTGTTGCCCAGTCAAACTAGCCTTCTTGCTATTACTTACCTGAAACATCCCATCTATCTCCCAGCTCCCTGACTTTACACTGTCTGTCCTCATGCCTGGGAGGCATCCTCCTCCTCACAAAAATCCCTTGTTTCAGTGGCTCTGCTCAAATGTCATCTACCACATCCAACATTTCCTGAACCCTTCCATCTGTTGGCATGTCTCCTGTGTCCCCTCAATTTGCCTTGTATTTATTTTTCCATTTTCACATAGATTTGCACATAGGAACAAAGTATTTATTAATTAATGAAATTAAATGAATGAGAAACATGTAATAAGTGCTTAATCTTTGCAAAATTCTATGGATACAAATAGAAAAGTAGAGAGAATACCTACCTGTTCTCATGGAACTTATACTTCAAATAGTATATTTGAGCTGCAAGTTTAGAGAAAAGGCCCACTGCTCCTTAGGGTACCACAGCAACACAGATGGTGATGCATCTTCTCTAGTCAACAGGCAGTCAACAAGCATCTATTAAGAGCTTTCCATGTGCCAGGCACTATGCTAAGTGCTGGTAATAAAAAAGGCAAAAGATAGTCTCTGCCCTCGAATAGCTCATAGTCTAATGGGGGAGGCAACAGGCAACTCATTCAGTATGTTCAAAATACATACAGAATATATATATATGTGTGTGTGTGTATATATATGTATATGTATATATACATATATATATATATACAGAATAATATGCACAGAGGGGAAGGTACCATCAGGGATGGTGAAAGGCTGAAGATAGGATTTGAAGGAAACCAGTAGAACTAAAATTTAGAGATAAAGATGGAAAACATGCCAGTATATGGGGCAGCCAGTGCCAAGATACAGATGTAGAAGGTGGAAGGTCAAGTAAGCCATGATTACCCAATTGCTGAAGGGGAAGTAAGAGACTGGAAATATTGGAAGAGCACAGGTTGCAAAATGCTTTAAATGCTCCAGAAAGAACTTCTATATCTGATCCTGGAGGCAAGAGAGAGCCATTGGAGTTGACTGAGTAGGGGAAAGGGGTGGCATGGACAGACTATAAGAAAATCCCTTTAGAGAATTTGGAGTACCTTTGGCGGGTACTGGGGAGAGACTTGAGGTAGACACACCAGTTGGGAGGTCTTTGCAATAGACCAGGAATAAGGTGAACTCCTGAGGAGCTTTCCATTTTTCAAACCATAGCAGTACCATTTGCTGATGTCCAACCACTTTGGAGTTAAGAATTTTTCTAGGATGGTGAAGTTGGGGGAAGTGGGGGCAAGAATAGGGTAGCTAGGTTGGTGGGGTGGGGAAGGGGGAAAAACTGCAGTTCCCAGGACTCTTGGGCTTATCTTTTCTGGTCATTTGCTTGTCAGTTAATATAGGTGGTGGTAGTAGGGATGGCAGGCTCTCCTGGAGCTGCTCTCATGGATGATAGCCATGGTGGCCAGCTTGGGAATGCACATATGAGCTGAATTGGTAGAATATTGACCCTTGAAGGGACAGGCTGTTTCGTTTTTGTATATCTCCAGCACCTGACACAGTGGTCCTGGACATTGTGTAAGAGGTTAATGAATGCTTCTTGATTTAGTGATTGTCACTTAAAAAGCAAAGTAACTGAATTTTTTAGGATCATCAACAGTTTTCCTGGAAGATGATTCTTTTTTTAAAATACTTACCTTTTGTCTTAGAAACAACTCTAAGACAGAAGGGCACAGGCTGGGCAAACAGAGTTAAGTGATTTGCTCAGGGCTATACAAGGAGGAAGTGTCTTAGGCCACATTTGGACCCAGATCCTCCTGACTCCAGGTTGGCACTATCCACTCTGCTGCCTAGCTGCCCCAATGATTCAGTTTTTTAAAATTATTTTTTAAACTGTTTTTTATGTTTTAATTTTTGTTACATGTAATTTTTGTTACATGTGATGTTACATCACCAACATTTTTGACAAAATGTTTTTGAGATTTTCAAATTCAGATTTTCTTCCTGTCTTCACTCCTCTCCCTGAGGCAATGGAAATTTGGAGGAAATTATAGTGGAAGATGGCATGCTTTGATCTGTACTCACACTCTAACAGTTCCTTCTTTGGCTGTGGAAAGCATTTTCTTCATGGATCCCTTGTGGTTATCTTGGAGGTTTGCTTTGCTGATAATGGTTTAGTCCTTCACAGTTAGTTGATCATTGCATAATATTTCTGCTACTGTATACATTGTTTTCCTGATTCTGCTCACTTCTCTTTAGATCAGTTCACAAAAGTCTTTCCAGGTTTTTCTGAGCTCACTTTGTTCATTGTTCCTTATGATGCAATAGAATTTCATTACCACCATATACCACAACTTGTTTATCCATTCCCCAAGTGATAGGCAACCCCTCACTTTCCAGTTTTTTTGCCACTACAAAAAGGAGCTGCTAAAAATATTTTGGTACAGATGGGTCCTTTCCCCTTACCTCTGAAATTACCTCTGATTCTGGTTTTTGGCCATAGCAACTCTGAGATGTGGAGGGGCTAAGAACTGAGGCTGTCTTGGAAAATGCCACTCACATTAATGAAATTAGAGAACTTTTGTCTTTTTTTCTAATGAACTTAAGCATCAATAAACATATACATTTCAATTAAAAAAGAACAGAAGAGTATTGTATGTGAAATGATAAACCTCTGTAAAATAATTATTAAAAGTTCATGCCCCCTCTGACCTTCCTGAAGCCCCCCTCCTGGTTTTGTTAGTGTTTAATATTTTCTTTATTTTGCAGCAATGTTGCTGCATCTCCCCTGCTATAACTCCCCTCAATCCTGCATAAAAGCTCTCCCTTATAACAAATAAATCAGTCAAGCGAAGCAAATTAACACAGGAACTGTGTCTGAAGATGCATGTCCCATTGTGCACCTCTTGAAAATAAAGCTCTAACAAATCCCTGCACTATAGAAGTGGGAGGTGTGGTGACCAGAGCCTGGGACTTTTTTGTTTTTGTAACTTACAGAGTCCACCTTGACTAGAAAATGTGTCTCCTTCCTTTAACTCACATTACCCAGAAGCCCAGCTTCCTACAATTTTTCATAAAAATGTGAAATCTCTCTTTGGTAACTTTCACTCAGTGTAGTTTTTGCTAGCCCTCTGGGTTCTGGTTAGTGTGGTTGTAACTTAAAGAGGCCTAGTCTCTTCCTCTCTGCATCACAGGAGCACTCCTAGTTGGAGTCACTGCATAGCTGCTCCATTTGTGGAATTGGGGTGCTCTTTTCATTCTGGATGGTATGATTATTCCCTTTGGCAAACTCTGGCTCATGCACCTGGGCTGTCATCATAGGATCATAGGAAAGGACTTTAGAGGACACAGATTTTTTAAAGGATGAAGAGAATGAGGCCCAGGAAAGTTAAGTGACTTCCCCTATGTCACATAGGTAAGACGCAACAAGGCCCAGATTTGAACTGAGATGCTCCAGCCCCAAACTCTTATGTTCTGTCCATTGTTCTAGGCTCCTTTCTCTGTTTTGTTTTAAATGTCAAAGTGTGACTATAGAGAGTCCAGGGATGGAGAATAATTACTTATATTCCTATGGTACTTCACAGTTTATAGGATGCTTTCTTTAAGCTAATCTAATATGTAATATAAACTAATTTTTAAACTGAAATGTAATGTTATTGTAATATTTTAATAATTTTATATTAATAATTACAAGTAATAAATTAATGTCATAAAACTAAGTGCAATATAGGTAGCACATTATTTTCAGTAGTTTTTTTAGTTGCATCTGACTCTCTCTTAGCAAAGATAATGGAGTGATTTGCCATGTCCTTCTCTAGCTCATTTTATGGATGAGCAAAGTGAGGCAAACAGGGGTAAGTGACTTGCTCTGGGTCACACAGCTAGGAAGTATCTGAGGACAGATTTGATCTCAGGAAGACCTCCTGACTCCAGACCCCACATGCTATCACACTATCTACTGTGCCACCCAGCACATTGTACCTCTATCCCATTTAACAGAAAAAGAAACTGAGGTTCAAGAAGGTAGACTTTCCCACAGTCCCAGAGCTAGTGAGTGGCAGAGACAGGATCTAAATCTAGGTCCTTAGATTCTAAGTCTCTCACTCTATCTACCACAGCACAATGGCTCTGTATCAGCTGCCTAATCACCCAGTATTGTTCTCCTTAGACTTGCCGGTCCCTCCATGGCTCCCTTCTCTTGCACCCCCATAATTCTTATTGACCTCCTCTGAAGAGAGCTGGACTTTGCTGCCTTTGCAGATGTGTTTCTGTCATCTGACCGCTGATAACCCCAGAGTTTTATATGTTCTGTTGAGTCTTTTCAGCCTGGTCCAAGGCCATTGAGCTAATTAGAACATGGAAGATGGAGGTAGCCGTAGTATAGTGCAATTAGGTTTGGAGTCACAAGGATGGGATTTGGGACCCAGGCTGGCCATTTGCTTGCCCTATGATCTTTTGTAATTCACTTCATATTACTAACTTGCCCTCATTGAGTGCTAAGTGTTTTCTCACAGAGATCCTATGTGGTAGGAGGTGTAAGTTTCTCTATGAGGGAACTGAGGTTCATAGAGGTAAATAATGGGCACGGCCCCATAGCTAGTAACTACTGAGTCAGGACTTGAGCCCAGTTCATTGGGTTCTTTTAGCTACTCAATTTCCTCATCCATAAAAATAGGAATAATAATATGACCTTCTTGATTGTGGTTTAGAGAGAGCTAGCCTCTCAGTAAGGCAGTCCTGGGTTCGAGGGCATACATACTTCCTTCCTGTGTGACTCTGAGCAGGTCACTTAACCTTTTGGTGTCCAGACAACCCTTGCAGACTAAGAATTCCAGAGAAGGTGCTGATCAACATTGGTAGAGGGAGTTCTAGTGCTTATCATAATGCCTAGAATACAATAAGTACTTAATAATGTCTGTAGATTTGACTTCCTTACCCAGAGCTCCCCAAGCCAAAGAAATCACAAGTTAGGTTAAGAAAATGAAAACAAAAACAGAAACACTGAACTAGTTTCCCCATAGGGGAGTGTTAAGACCAAATGGTAAAATATGTACAAAACACCTCACAGATCATAATGGTCTCTCTGAGCTCAAAACTTGAGCACAACTATGACTTTTTCCTACCCTTACCTTCTGTCTTCCTATCAATTCTAAGATAGGAAAGTGGTTTGGGGTTAAATGACTTGTCCAGGGTTATAACCAGGAAGAGTCTGAGGTCAGATCTGAACCCAAGTCCTTCCAACTCCAGGGCCGGCTCTCTATCCCCCGTGCTTCCCCAGAGCACAACTCTGTCTTGTCTTGAATGTCTTGCCTTCTCCAATCTAAGCCAAACCAATAAACATTTTGGGTGCCTTCTATGTACCAGGCACTATGCTGGCACCACCCATCCCTAGTCCCTCCCACTAGTCCTCCTAGGATATGAACTTCGTGTCCTTCACCATTCTGGTTACCCTACTGTGGATGTTCTCCAGTTTATCAATGTTCTTCCAAAAAACGATAGCACCCAGAACTGAACGCTAGAACAGTGTTCAATTGAGTACTCCCACTCCTGGAAAGGACATGCATCTATTGATTTCTCTCTGACACCACTCACCATCTTTGTGACATTGTGTGTTGTCTTTTCCTACTAGAATATAAGCTCCTGGAGATCAGAAATGATTTTGCTCTGTGTTTGTAATCGCAGCCCTTACCACAGTGCCTCTTGGTCCATCAGTGAACATTTATTAAGCCCTGGGGATACAAAGAAAAGTAAAAAATGGTTCCTGCTGTGGAGGAGTTCATAGTCCAATGAGAGAGATGATATACAAACTACTATATACAAATGTGACATGTACAGGAAAAATTGGAGACAATCAATAGAGAGAAAGTACTAGCATGAAGGTGGGCCAGGAAAGGCTTCTGGTCAAAGATGCGATTTTAGTTTAGAATTGAAGGAAACCAGAAAATCCAGGAAGCAAAGATCAGGAAGGACATTATTCTGGGCATGAGAAGTCAGGGAACATGTTTAGAGTCAGGATATAGAATTTCTTGAGGAATAGCCAGGGAGCTGGTGTTACTGTATCACAGAGTATCTATGGGTGAGTGAGATGTAAGAAGACTGGAAAGAGGGCTGGGGCAGGTTCTGAAGGGCTTGGAAACCAAAAAGATGATTTTTTTTTATCCTAGAAGTGATAGGAAGCTACTGGAGTTACTGAGTAACCGGGGGAAATGGAAGAAGCTGTGATTTAGGATGATCACATTAACAGATGATGGGAGGTTGGCCTGGAGTGGGGAGAAACTTGTGGCAGGGAGCTATCATATTATAATAGTCCAGTTGTGAAGTGAAGAGGGTCTGTAATAGGGTGGTAGTAGTGTCAAAGGAGAGAAAGGGACACATATAAGAAATAATTTTTTATATACTTACCTTTCATCTTAGAATCCCTACTGTGTATTGGTTCCAAGGGAGAAGAGTGGTAAGGGCTAGGTAATGGGGGGGGGGGGGGTCTTTCCCAGGGTCACACAGTTAGGTAGTGTCTGAGGCCATATTTGAACTCAAGACCTGTTTCTAGGCCCAACTCTCAATTTACCAAGCCACCTTGCTGCTCCCATATACAAGAGATTTTGTGAAAATTAACAGGCCTTGAAAACAGATTAAATATGGCAGAGAGGAGAAGGAAAAGTTGAAAATAACATCTAAATTGTGTGCTTAAATACCCGGGAGGATTATGGTACCCTCTATGGTACTCAGGAAGTTAGGAATAGGGGAGGGTTTGTGGATCAAAAATAATGAGGTCAGCTTTAGTCTGTGTATGGGACATTTAGTTTGAGATGTCTAGTAGGTAGTTGGAGGTCAAGAGAGAGATTAGGACTGGATAGATAGTTGAGAATCGTCAGCATACAGGTGATAGTTAAATTCATGGGAGCTGATGAGATTGTTAAGTGAAATAATAGAGTAAAAAGAGAAGAGGACTCAGGGTAGGACCCTGTGGGACACCCACTGTTAGCAGTCATGGCCTGGATTAAGACTCAGCAAAGAAGACTCAGGAGTGGTCAGACAGGCAGAAGAACAGGATAGAACAATATCATGAAAACCTACCAAGAACAATATCAAGGAGAAGAGAGTGATCAATAATATCAAAGGCTGCAGAGAGGTCAAGAAGGAGGAGGATTGAGAAGAAGCCAGTAATTAGGTTTAGCAATGAAACTTGGTAACTTTGGAGATCAGTTGTGGTTGAATGAGGAGCTTAGGAGACATCCTGGAGAGTTAAGAGTAAGAGGAAAGGAAATGGAAGCACCCAATGTGATGGAGGCTCCAAGAAGTTTCACCAGAAAAAGTAGAAGAGATTTGGGACCTTAGCTAGTGAATCAAGTGAGGGTTTCTTCAGGAAGGGAAAGATGTGAACACATCTTTAATTGGTAAGGAAGCAGCCAGTAGCCTGGTAGGGACCAAAGATAACCAAGAGAGCAGGAATAAAAGAGAGGAGCTCTCTGCTGAAGAAGGTGGGATGGAATGGGATCATTTGTGCACAGAGAGAGTTTTCCCTCACAATAAGGGCCACTTTATGTGCCTGGCACATAGTAAACAATAAATAAATAATTATTTTTATTCATTCATACTCCAGATGTGGTCTTATCAGGGTAGAGTACAGCAAGATCCTCTTCTCCTTACAAGTTATGTCTCTCTTTATGTAGCCAGTTATAGATATTAGCTTTTTTTTTTGTCTTAGAGCTATTAGAAACACAGAAAGTAAGGGTTTAAAATAATCTGTTATAGAAATTTCCCAGGATTCAAGGAGGTGTGTGTGTATGTGTCTATTTTTCAGATAACTCCCGTTTTTCCTCATTAGGATGGTTTTCCTTTCTGTCTTCAAAATTTCATCCTCAACAGTGCCTTACCTTTCCTGGACCAACTTATCATGTAGAATTTTAATTCTATGGACCCTGTCTATCATTCCTCTAAACCCATTGAAATCTGCTTTTAAAAATCTAGGGTGCATTCCATACGATCCCTGATTTTTCTCTCCTCAATCACAAATTGTAAAAAGGAATGATTACTTCCTTCTTGTTCCCTCCTCCACCATGATTCCTATCAATTTCACCCTAGTGATCAGTTCCTCTCTGTAAGAATCAAATTCAACTGGGAATTCCCCCAAGTTGGTTTCCTTCACTTTGGGAAGGATGAAATAGCCATTAAGGCAAGTCAATTTGTTATTAGCTGCTCCAATTTGTGTGTATATGTGTGTGGACAGAGAGAGACAGAAAAACTGAGGAGAGGAGAGGAGAAGAAAGGAGAGGGGAGGGGAGGAGAGACAAAGACTGAAAGACTGAGGAGGAAAGAGAGAGACTCAGGAGAGGAAGTCAGAGAGAAAAGATTCAGAACATCTGAATAATTGAGGCTCCTTATTATTAACATAACCTGTCAGGTCTCTGATCTGTCTCCCAAACTCCCCCTTTTACTCCTTATTCTGTCCCCAATGGTATTGTAACATACTCTAATGAGAATATCTCCTTCCATTTTTCTTTACCTAAATGCTTTCCACCATGTATCTACTATCCCCTCTCTGGTTCCTGTTTGCTTCACACAAGTGTATTTTTTCATAAATCATGCAATTCCCACCCCTTTCACCTATTCTCTTCCTTTGAATAAAACATGCCTCTTTGGAACCTTTGCCCAGGCCTGGGTCCCACCTGTCTCATTTATAACTATGAGGTCAAGTTTACTTTCTAACAGCAGGGCAGTTAGGTTAGGCCTTTTGCTTATTAACTGAGCAGAGCATACTGGAAGTGATTTTTAAAATACTGGCTTTTTACTTGGATTTTTTTCCCCCTGTGAACAAAAGAGTGTCTCATCAAGTAGCCTCCTTTTTTTCATTTTAGCTTCTATGTTATGTAGTATGATGGATATACACAGGATTCATCCTCTATCATCCTTTTTTTTAAACCCTTACCTTATGTCTCAGATGTTAAGATCAATATCCCAACACAGAAGGGCAATAACTAGGCAATTAGGACTAAGTGACTTGCCTGGGGTCACACAGTTGAGAAGTGTGAGACAGATTTGAATCCAAGTCCTCTGGACTTCAGGCCTAACTCCTAATCCACTGAGCCCCCTCTCTGCCCCTCCTCTTCCTTTTAATTTTATTTTACTTGGTTGTGTACATGCTTTGTCTCTGCTCTCAACAGGATATCAACTCCTTGAGGACAAGCACCTAAGTGGTTTTTGCCTACACGCTTAGAACAGTGCTCCAAACATAGCGTGCATGCTTAAACAATGTTTGGTTTGGTCAAACAATTGGTTTGAATTAAATTGAATTTGCTCCAGAGTTTGGTACATGTTATCAGCTTATAGGAAAAGGCTTCCAAAGGCCTAGTACTAGCTACTAGCTGTGGGACCATGACCAAGTGAATATAAGCCTCAGTTTCCTTACCTATAGAGTAGAAATAAAGATACTTACATCACCTACTTGACTTGGATTCAAGAGAGACTTAGATTGGAATCTCTGTTTCAACAATGACTAGTCTTGTCACATTAGATAGGCCACCTGACCACTTCTAACCCTCAACTTTCCCCTCAATAAAATGGGAATGATACTTGTCCTACCCACCTTGTAGAGTTGTTGCTTGAAAAGTGATTTGTAAGCCTTCAGGGAACATGTGAACGGGAGTTTCAGGTCTTTTAGAGTCCTTTGTTGTTGAGCGGTTTCAGTTGCATGAACTCTATGTGACCTCACTTGGGGCTTTCTTGTCAAAGATACTAGAGTGCTTTGCCATTTTCTTCTCCAGCTCATTTATAGGTGAGGAAACTGAGGCAAACAGGATTAAGTGACCTGCCCAGGGTCACACAGCCAGTAAGTGTCTGGGGCCAAATTCGAATTCAGGCCGATGAGTCTTCCTGATCCCTGGTCTGACCTATCTACCATACCTTTGGGTGATGCCTAAAGGTGGTTTAGGAAGACTGAAGTTCCCACAGTTGCTTCCTTCAAGGGCTTTGGTGTTCAACAGAGGGTTATGTGTTAGCTCCTTCTGCCTTTGGGCATTGGATCATGGCCATTCCCTACTACCCAAGAATTCTAATTAATTTTTCTCTCTATTTGGAGAATCTTCAGAAAGGTGGGATCAAAGCAAGAGCAGGGTGGGGAAGGCTTTCACTCTGTGTCCCTAAGTCTCAAGTTCAGTATTGGATCTTTTTTTTTTTAACTCTTACCTTTTATCTTAAAATAAACACTATGTTTTGGTTCTAAGGCAGAAGAGCAGTGAGGGCTAGGCAATGGGAGTTAAGTGACTTGCCCAGGGTCACACACTAGGAAGTTTCTGGGGTCACAATTGAACCTAGGACCTCCCATCTCTAGGTGTAGCTTTCTATCTGCTGAGCCACCAGCTGCCCCTAGTATTGGATCTTAATGACATCGGGGTCTCTGCTTCTGCCCAGCCTGATGCAGTCCACATGAACCTGAGGCTCTGTCTAGAACCTCAGGCACAGGCATGCAGGAGTGAGGACTCCTCCAGCAAGGGCGCCAGCAGGTTTTCCCTGGATGTTGAAATCCTCTGTCCGGGGTCTGTAACCCAAATCACTGGGGGGAGAAGCCTCCAGGGAAAATCAGCTATCCTTGACGTCACAGAATGCCCGAGGTGGAAGGGACTTTAGACCAGAAGATGCAGTTTCAGGGCTGGAAGGGACCTTAGTCAGCTAGCCATGCCTTTCTCCATGTTCTTTACCTTCTTTGCATGGACCCCTTCTCAGAAAAATATCTCCAAATGCATAAAATAAAATGCATGAGATTACAAAGAAAGCCAGATATATTAAAATTGTTACCTAAATATGTTTAAAGCAAGTTCTTGGACCCCAAGTTAAGAATTCTTGATCTAGTGCAAGAAGTCCTGACTCTATAGGTAAGGAAAGGAGGCACAAAAAAGTTAAATATCTTACTCTGTGGGCCAAATTGAGGAGCCCTCAGGGGAGGATCCTTCCTACTGGGGTTCTAGTGCAGTATCTTCCTTGATCCCTTCCTTCATCTTTAGACCTCTCTCATATTCTTATGTAATGTTAGGTGTTGAGTTATCTGTACTTGGGTCTTATCTTAATTTTTAAATTATTTTTCTCAAACACTTACTTTCTATCTTAGTATCAGCTCTAATCCAGAAGGGCAAGGGCTAGGCAAAGAGGTTAAGTGACTTGGCCAGGGTCATCCAGCTAGGAAGTATCTGAGACCAGATTTGAACCCAGGGTGAGGCCTGGTAATCTGTCCACTGTGCTACTTCTCTAACTGCCCCTTGTGTCTAATCTTTAAAGTAAAATGTGAACTCCATGAAGGTGGAGATCATGTCTTATCCAAATTTTGTATCTTCAACAGCACCTTTGCACATATACTGGGCAAGCAAGTGTTTGTTGAAGGAGATACAAGAATAAGTAGTAGAAAGAGCTCTCAGGTTTATGGTGCTTTACAGCAACATCTTACAATAACCCTATTCAACAGGAATATGTTATTATTCCCATTCTACAGATGAGGAAATAGAGGCTAGAAAGGTGAAATATCTTGCCTGGATTTACATAGTCAACAATTTATTCCAACTTTACTGTTTTCTAGAGAAAAAACTTAAGAGTTTGGCTTTTAAGTTTGTAAAAGAAGTATGGTGAGGGGGCAGCCAGGTGGGTCAGTGGATTGAGAGCCAGGCTTGGAGAGGGGAGGTCCTGAGTTCAAACCCCCATTGCCTAGCCCTTAGGGCAGTTCTGCCTTGGAATCAATATTTAGTATTGATTCTAAGACAGAAGGTAAGGGAAAGAAAGAAAGAAAGAAAGAAAGAAAGAAAGAAAGAAAGAAAGAAAGAAAGAAAGAAAGAAAGAAAGAAAGAAAGAAAGAAAGAAAGAAAGAAAGAAAGAAAGAAAGAAAGAAAGAAAGAAAGAAAGAAAGAAAGAAAGAAAGGAAGAAAGGAAGGAAGGAAGGAAGGAAGGAAGGAAGGAAGGAAGGAAGGAAGGAAGGAAGGAAGGAAGGAAGGAAGGGAGGGAGGGAGGGAGGGAGGGAGGGAGGGAGGAAGGAAGGAAGGGAGGGAGGAGAGGGAGGAAGGAAGGAAGGAAGGAAGGAAGGAAGGAAGGAAGGAAGAGGAAGGAAGAAAGAAACAAAGAAAGAAATGGTATAATAATAACAAAAAGAAAAGCAACAAAAACTGAAGGGAAAAAACAAAGGGCAGGCAAGTGGCATAGCCTACCTCAGACACAAGAGGCTCATCTCTCACCATCCTTTGTTTTGCAGTGCGCTACTTTCTGAAGAGCAAGATAAGTCCTGACCTATGCAACGAGGATGGACTCACTGCACTGCATCAGGTGAGAGCCTAGGCATACCAGACCCTGGTGTCTTGGCAAAGGAGAGAGGCAGGGAAAGCATCCCCTCTTCTAATTTCCAATCCTAGAAACTCTGGAGGACCCAGGATTTCCTTTTTATTTCACATTCCAGCTAGTCACTTAGGGCCATTTCCAGGACTAAAGCATATGTCCTAATTTATTATGATGATTAGAGTTTTTCCCCTTCAATAATGCTTTATCCGCCCCCCTCCCACTTACATGTAAAAACAATTTTTGGCATTCTTTCTCTTTTCTCTTTTTTTTTTCAAACCCCTATTTTCTGATTAGAATCAATTACTAAGTATTGGTTCCAAGTCAGAAGAGCAGTAATGGCGAGGCAATTAGGGTTAAGTGACTTGCCCAAGATACTGTCACCTGAAGTCTGTCATCACCCACAAATGGAGATGATACTAGTGCTTTGAAGGCCAGCTGAGGCATTAGATTGCTGCCCCAGCTATTCACTAGCTGGAAGCTAATATACCAATTTAAAGACAAAATCTCAAAGGAAGTGTCTGAGGCCAGATTTGAACCAGGGATCTCCTGCCTCTAGGCCTGGCTCTTTATCCACTCATCCACCTAACTTCCCCATTATTCATTTTCTAACATTTTGAGTTCCCCATTGTCTCCTTCCTTCCCCTCCTCTCTTCTCCCTCCCTGAGACAATAAACAATTTGATATTTGTTATATGTGTGTGATTATATAAAACATATTTCCATATTCAGCATGTTGTGGAAGAATCCACAGACCCACACATACACTTAAACACAAAACGATAAAGAAAATAAAATGAAGAGTGGTTGGTTTCAATCTGTATTCAGACTCCATTATTTCTCTGGCAGTGGATTGCATTTTTCATGTTAAGCCCTTTGGGAATGTCTTGGATCATTGTATTGCTGAGAATAGCTAAGTCATTCCCAGTTGTTCAGGTGACTAGATATTAATGAGTTTTCCATTTTAAGGCTATTCAAAAAAAAATCAACCACTTGAACAGTGGCTTCTGAGAGTTTGCCTTTAAATGGGTATATTAGCTTCTAGCTAGTGAATAGCTGGGGCAGCAATCTATTGCCCCAGCTTATCATCTCTATTTGTGGATAATGACATACCTCAGGTGATGGGATCATATGATATTTCCCAATTCCCTACCAAAGAATGTATAACTTATCCTGGCATTCAATGCCCCCCAATCTAGTCCGATTTCTTCTATCTTCATCTCATACAACATTCCTTTAGGCTACTCAATATTCTGGCCAACTTGAAACTTTGTGGTTTTTTAATACTTTGCCCAGTGGCAACATCATAGGATCTTAGATTTAGAGATGGAAAAGACTTTGGGAGTCATCTAGTCTAATCCCCTCATTTTACCAATGAAGTGGTAAGGAGTATCACAGCCCAAGTCCTTCAGCTCGAGCTAAGAAGACTTTAAAGAGAGCCTGTCCAGCCCTTTGGGAATGGGAAAGACTGTGTGTATCTCCTAGTGTGTTACTTCCTTATGTTCTGGCAGTTTTAAAACTCAGTCTGAAAGGACTTTCTTTCATTTGTGTCCAGGGCACTGACAGGCTCATTCTAGGTGCACAAAACAGCTTTGGGAAACTATAACTATATTTCATGGAGCAGCATGTTCTGCACCAAGGTTTACGTTTGAGGGAAGAATAGACATGACAGGGTGGAAGATAAGGGCGTGTGTGTGTGTGTGTGTGTGTGTGTGTGTGTACACGCATGGGATTGTGTGAGAGAATAAACCCTATGTACAGCCTTAACCCAATTCTGAGATTTGGTGTGTCTAATCTCTATCAACTCTTGTCTTCCTGTGTCTTCCTCTTGTCTTCTCTAGCCAGCATCACCGTAACTGAGGAAGCTGTCCATTCTCTGTGACCCCTTTCAGTGGGACCTTCAGTAACCCTTATTTCCCAGGAGAGACTCATTACAGTGCCATTATAGGATGTTAGATTCAGAACTGGAAGGGACTTCAGAAACCATCTAGTCCAAAACTCTAATTTTAAAAATATTGTCTGTATTTTTAAAAATTAATAAAACATCTTTTCTTTTCCTCCCACTCCCACCTCTGATTGAAAAAAGAAAAGAACAATTCTTGTAAAAAAAGTATATAGTCAAGCAAAACAAAATCTCACATTGGCCATATCCAAAAAAATGTGTCTCAGTATGTAACCTGAGTCCATCGCCTCTTTCACAGGAGGTAGGTAGCATCCTTCACCACTGGTCTTCTTGAATCATGGTTGGACAGTGCATTGATCAGAGTTCTTAATGCTTTCACAGTTGCCTCTCCGTACAATGTGATTATTATTGTATAAATTGTTCTCCTGCCAACCCCTTCATTTTACAGATGAAGAAACTGAGGCTGTCCTAAAAAGGATTTACCCCAGGTCACACAGGTAGTAGGTATCAGAGATGGAATTTGAACCCAAGTCTTCTGACTCCAGAGCCAGAGTTGGGTTTTTTGGGGTGTTTTTTTGT
The DNA here is from genome assembly GCF_027887165.1 of Monodelphis domestica. Taxonomy (NCBI): domain Eukaryota; kingdom Metazoa; phylum Chordata; class Mammalia; order Didelphimorphia; family Didelphidae; genus Monodelphis; species Monodelphis domestica. The sequence goes on along the minus strand of NC_077227.1, from coordinate 404,127,199 downwards.
TTTTGTTTTTGTTTTCAGTTTACCACATGTTCCAGGAGAGGGGAACAGACAATCTGTGTCCAGAATAGACAAACATCTGTTTTCTCCTTGGGGTCTTGCTCCCTAACCAGCTGCTATTTGCTTCTGTGATCCCAGTAAAAATTGCCACTGTGATAGTATTAGAAATGCCTGGACTATGGGGGTAGGGGGGAGGAAAAGAAAATGATCTTTGTCTTTAATGAATAATGCTTGGAAATGATCAAATAAAACATTATTTAAAAAAAAACTAAAAAGAAAAAAAAAGAAATGCCTGGGGGGGTGGGGAAGCTGGGTGGCTCAGTGGATTGAAAGCCAGGCCTAGAGATGGGAGGTCCTGGGTTCAAATCTGGCCTCAAGACACTTCCCAGCTGTGTGACCCTGGGCAAGTCACTTAACCACCAGTGCCTAGCCCTTACCACTCTTCTGCCTTGGAGCCAATACACAGTATTGACTCAAGACAGAAGGTGAGGGTTTAAAAAAAGAAAAAGAAAGAAATGCCTGGTTTTCCTGCTTGCTTCTAAGCCCTTCGGTGCTTATCCTTAGCTTTAGCTTGTTAAAAAGCTTACTGGGAGGATGGGACAGGGACTACAGCAGGTGGGAGTGGGGGTGGGAACAGTAGCTGGGTTGTTAAGTGCCATCTGAAGACAGTTCATCTCTCCAACTTCTGCTTGTCCAACAATGATAAATGTGCCCATTGACTGCCCTTCTCTCCCCAGATGAGTTTTTTCTCTCAGCTGCCCTCACCCCTGCCTGGTGCTGCCTGTTGTAGTGTCAAATATACAGAGAAATTAGTGCCTAGACTGACAAGAAAGGCTTTTTGTTCATGAGAATGCACTTTCCCAACCGAGGGACCCATGATGTAAGCTTGGGTTGCAGTGGTAGCTTCCACGGCTCCTAGCCAGGAAAGGGGTCCCTGGCCTAAACTTCTGGATATGCTGGCCCAGAGTCTGTCCCCTGATGAAGGGACGTGGAAGAGCCAGGGGCCCAGACCTGCTTCCTGCCCTGGGATTGGCTGTTATTGTGAACGCTTCTTTCTTCTGTCTCATCAGGGGTTCATGGGAAGGGCAAGATGTTGGCTATTTCTTGGCCTGCCAACCTCACGGGCTGTTATGCTAGGGGAGTGTGAATGTTTACTGGAGATGAGAATGAGGATGGGAATGGAACCAATTTGTGAGTCATCAATATAGGGACCTCCCTGGTGAAGAAACTCCATCTGTCCATGCAGACTAACAATAATTTACAACTTAGAATCTTGGAATTGCCTGGGCTACTGTTAGGTTAAATGACTTGCCTGTATCAGAGACTGGGCTTGAACCGAGGTCGGCCTTATTCCAAGGAAGTCTTTCTATTCCCTACTACACACTATTGCATGGAGGTTATTACTATTAATAATTCTCATAATGATTTAATGATAATTCCCAGAGGATACAGTGCTGGGCTTAGATCAGGAAAACCCAAGTTCCTGTCTAGCCTGAGCCTCTTGTATGACCCTGGGCAAGTCACTTAACCTCTGTCTCCCTTGGTTTTTTCAACTTTAAAATAAGGATAATAGTAGCATCTCCTCCCCAGGGTTGCTATTGAGCAAATGAGACAATATTTTAAAAGAGTTATTAGCTCAGTGTCTGGCACATAGTAGATTCTTTTTTCCCCTTCTGTCTTAGAATCAATACTATGCATTGGTTCCAAGGCAGAAGAGCAATAAGGGCTAGGCATTGGGGGTTAAGTGATTTGCCCAGGGTCACACAGCTAGGAAGTGTCTGAGGTCAATATAGTAGATTCTTAATAAATCCTCCCTCCCTCCCTTCCTTCGTTTGTTCCTTCCTTCTTTTCTCCTTTTCTTCCTTCTTTCCTTCATTCCTTCCATCCTACCTTCCTTCCTCCCTCTCTTCCACCCTCCCTCTCTTCCTTCCTTCCTTCCTTCCTTCCTTCCTTCCTTCCTTCCTTCCTTCCTTCCTTCCTTCCTTCCTTCCTTCCTTCCTTCCTTCCTTCCTTCCTTCCTTCCTTCCTTCCTTCCTTCCTTCTTTCCTTTCTTCTTTCTGTCTTCTCTACCTGCTCCCCTCAACCAAAAGTGATTTCTCCCTCTAGAAACCTCTTTGGTACCTACCATACTCTACTTTCATTATACTTATCTGTGTTAATGTGTGATTCTTACTGTTTGGCTATAAGGTTTTTAAGGATAAATGACTATGCTATTTTTCATCTTTATGTCCCACAACAAAGCTTAATGTAGTTGGTACTTAATAAGTGTTTGTTCTGGGGATTCTAAGTAATGCAATAGAGAGAATGCTAGGCTTGGAGTTAGAAAGACCCATCTTCCTGAGTTCAATTCTGACTCTGGCCAAGTCACTTAATCCTGCTTGTCTCAGTTTCCTCATCTGTCAAATAAGTTGGAGAAAGAAATGGCAAACCACTCCAATATCTTTGCCAAGGAAGCCCAATTGGGGTCATAAAGAATCAGATTCAACTGAGACAAATAAACAACAAAATGTTTTTTTAATCAAATTGAAATTAATAGTTGACTCTGAAAGACCTTTTAAAAGCTTCCTAGACTCAAAGGAATAAGACTATAATGGCTAGTTTCCAGACCTTAAGAACAAATAGCTAAGGAAGATATTTGGGATAAGAGAGGCCCTCCTAGCACACTCTCTCCATCCTTACCTTGGTTCTAAGGCTCGGGTGAGGAATGGCAACCCTTTGGGCAGAATAGTAGGATTTAGAGCTGGCAGAGACCATAGAGATCTCTTCCAGACCCCTCATTTTACAAAAGTGGAAATAGGATGGGGGAGAGGATTTCCTGAAGGATGTGTAGTTTTCAGGTGAACAAGCCAGAATAAAGACCCAGGACTTCTGACATCAAACTGCATATTCTTGTTGCTCTGCTGCCCTTGATCTGGTCCCTGTAAATTCTGGATGCAACGAAGAACAAAAGTGAGGTGAAGCTGGGCTATTATAGCAAAAATATTGGATATGGAGTCAGTGGGCCTGGGTTTGAGTCCTAGTTCTGCTACTTAGTACTGGTAAAGCCTCAAGGAAGACATCCTAGTAATAATAGCAGACATTTCTATTATATGTTAAGATTTCAAAATTGTTTTATATATGCTCTGTCTTACTTGTAAGCTCATTTTCTTCTCCTACAAGAAGGGGGTGGCATGGGGTCATTGAAGTTGATGTCTAATGCTTCCTCCAACTCTAAAATCCATAAGCTAAAAATTTGTTGATCTCTGGGCCGCTGTGGTTTCTGCTTTGGTCTCTCCCTTGGCCTGACTTTCTTTTTGTGCTTTTGTGTTCCTCACCCCCTGCTCCTCCAAAGTGCTGCATAGACAACTTTGAGGAGATAGTCAAGCTTCTGCTGAGCCATGGGGCCAATGTGAATTCCAAGGACAACGAGCTGTGGACCCCCCTGCATGCTGCTGCCACCTGTGGCCACATCAACCTGGTCAAAATCCTCATTCAGTAGTAAGTGACTCCTTTCTGTCTAATGCCTCTTGGTGTTTCCTTTACTCTAGAGGCATGTGACAATAAGCTCATGGGCTACGATTGGGGGGGGAGAGTGGGGGGGGACTTAGAGTGGGGAGGGCAGCAACTCCACTGCTCCATTTTCTGGGAATGGGAGGAAACTCTGGGTTGCACCACTTCCAGGAGGATGTTGGTCTGTGTGTTCACTGGGAGCTGACCTACATTCTTCCCAGCAGAAAGAACCTAGAGGGAGCCCTGGCCACTGTTGTAGCTCAAGCTCATGGTGACTGGGAGATCAAGGGAAAGAATAGTTAGTGCCCTAGAGAGAAAGCTTCCTTTTTATGAAGATTTAGAAGGCTTGAACCCTGGCTCTATCCCTTGCTTATTGTGTGATCTCCAGCAGGTCTGGGCTTCTCTGAACCTTAGTTTTCCTCCTTTATAAAACTCTGAGGCTGAACCAGATGACCTCTTAGGCCAACTCCAACTACAGACTTGCAGGATCCCATAATTTGGTGGCTAAATGGGTTCTGTCCAGCTCTGGTATTCTGTGGTTCTGATGCAATGATTGAATAAAGAAGCAGGCTTTGACTCATTTTTTCCTTCTCACCTGCGATGATCAAGCTTACTGGTTGTAAAGTAATGTTGAGTCTCAGAAGAAAGGTGTTATGTGTGCCTGGGAGTGTGGTTTAGTGTTACTGTTTTTGGGCTTGTAGTTTGCAGATTCCAGAGATTTAGAGTGTTTATATATATTTTAAACCCTCACCTTCTGTCTTGGAATCAATACTGTGTATTGGGTCCAAGGTAGAAGGGTGGTAAGGGCAAGGCAATGGGGGTTAAGTGACTTGTCCAGGGTCACACAGCTGGTAAGTGTCTGAGTTCAGATTTGAACCTAGGACCTCCTGACTCTCAATCCACTGAGCCACCCAGCTGCCCCCTAGAGTGTTTTTATGGCAACAACAGATTGTCTTGTTGAAGGCAAATGATCATCCCTTGTCCATTTTTACTGAAGTCCAATAGAATACCCCTTTTTGGTGTTGACAGTGAGATTGTGTTTTAAAAAACTAGGCAGCAGCAGGCACCCTAACATACTGTCCAGAAATTCTCAAATATGATTTCACCCTGTGAGTGAGCCAGGCTGACCTTGTGTGTACACTGAGTGTCAACCAGCTTGCATCCATTGAGAGGCTTGTAATATGTCACAAAACAGACAAAATAAAAGTTCCAGATTTGGAGACCTGGATTTGAATTCAGCTACTATGTGTGATATTGGGCAAGACTCTTCTCTCCCTTGGACCTCAGTTTCCTTAACTGTTCAGTAGAAGAGCTAATCATTCCTTGCTAGTGAATGAAGCTATGAATTAATGCACCCTCTCTGGGAAATAGTTTGGAATTAAGCAAGAAAAAGTTGCCAAACTGTTTATACCCTTTGATTCAGCAGTCCCAATGGGTTTATACTTCAAGAACTTCATGACAGAAAGGTTTCATGTGTGTGAAAATATTCACAGCAGTATTAATTACAGTAGCAGAAAGCTGCAAACAACCTATGTGCTCAGCTATTAGAAAATGGCTGAATAAACTGTGGTCAATAAATGGAATTGAATATTACTACACTATGAGGAGTGATGACTGTGAAGAATTCAAAGAAAAAATGGTGAAACATATATGAACTGATGCAGAAAGAAGCAGGACCAGAAGAATAATATACACAATGACTCCACTCATAGGAATGAAGATGGCACAAGGAAGCAACAAAATTTAGGTTGAATAAGATCCACTATTGGTAGAAAATTAATGAAACTAAAGCAATATCTTTCCTTTCTGTTATGAAATAGTAAACTTCAAAAATGTGTGATACAGGGGCAGCTAGGTGAACGCAGTGGATAGTGCCAGGTCTGGAGCCTAGAGGATTTAAGTTTGAAATTGGCCTTGGACATATCCTAGCTGTGTGAGCCTGGGCAAGTCACTTTAACCCCAAATGCCTAGCCCTCGTTGCCCTTCTATCTTAGAAGTGATAGTAAGACAGAAGCTGGGGACTTTAAAAAATGAGTAGTATAATGTGTCATTCAAAAAGCACCTTATCGGGCAGTTTTGTTTAATTTTTATAGGACCATGATATGGTGCAGGTTTTAAACTGGGAAGTGGCTACAATGCTCCTTGAGAGCAAAGCTTGTCTTTTACCTCTTTTTTCATCTTCAGCACTTAAGTATTTGGTACATAGTAGCCAGTTGATAAATGTTACTGACTGAGTGGTTGACCATTATATCAAAATAAAATGTATTAATACAAATTGTATCAAATGAAGGGTTTGAACTACTTTCAAGGCCTCTTTTCAGCTCTAAAACCTTCTTATCCTATGGAACCAGAAGTTCTAAACAGCAGAATACTGGACTTCTCACAGCTTGTGAGTTCCAACATTTATGACTCATCCTCCCCAGCCCCTGTTTCTTTCCTAAAACAAACTTGTGGGGTTATTGGAAGTGGATGTATCATCAACACTGGAGTGATGTAGAGTGGTTCTCTCAGAGAAGTATTTCAGTCATGATGCAGAGATTTAAGTTTTGTAACCACAATCATCAATAACTTGGTGAAGAGCATTGCTACTATTATTACAGAGCAGTACTATAATCTCTCAATACTCATATTTTTATTTCATCATAAAAATGTTAAGGAGAGACAATATGATATAACAGGGAAAAAAGGGGAGATGGGGTTTGAACTAAGAGTGAGGATACCCAATTTCCATTCCTACTTCTGGGGCTTCCTAGTTCCACAACCATCATTAAAGCCTCCTCGTTATTCTATGATTCGGTGTTTTCATTTTTTAAATAAAATATGTTCACTAACTATTTCACAGGACTTGTTAGTGAAAGGAAAATTTAAAACCCTTCTAGAAATGTGAATTATCTTAGATGGCATCGCGCCTTGTGTATGGAAGTCAATGCCTGCCTCTTGGCTAAACCCTATTTGACATTTCTAATTGTCCAAGTCTGGTCACTGTGAATCAAAGACTACAATAAATACAGTCTATGACACACGAGCTTGCCAGCAGTAGCAGAAGAAGAAAGGAACTGCTTGCTTCTTAGTATCTTCAGATGATTTCAGACATACCAGTCCCTGCTTCTGCCAGATCCTTTCCATACAGATTCAAGCATGCATATTTTCGGAGGAGAGCATGTCATTCAGACTCACCCAGGAGGCCAGGCACTATCCAGGAACTGTCCATGGTAGACATTTTCTTTTCTCTTGCAAGTGCCTTGGATTCTTTAGTCTGCAATTAGAATAACACTCCTCCAAAACTCTCCAAACATTAATTTTCAAAAATAATATATACATGCAGGGGATTATGGTGGTGATGGAGATATATCTTATATTTACATTGTTATCTCCCCAATAGAATGTAGCACTTTGAGGAAAGGGATTGTTTTTGCCTTTCTTCTTATCCCTAGGGTATAGCACAGTGTTTATCACAGTAAATTCAATAAAATGCTTGTTGATTGGTTGGTTGATTTTTATTCCTATGTTACTTAAAGACATTATGATTTCTTTTATGTGGGTGTTCCCTCTATTCAATGAATCAATCAGCAAGAATTGATTAAGTTCTTTCTATAAAGTGGATACTATAAAAGGCACTGAGGAAGAGAAACAGTCTTATTTCCTTTTTTTTTTTAACTCTTACCTTCTTCCTTAGAATCTATACCAAGTTTTTGTTCCAAGACAGAATAGTGGTAAGGGCTAATCAACTGGGGTTAAGTGACTTGCCCAGGGTCACATAGCTAGGAACTATCTGAGACTAGATTTGAACCCAGGACCTCCCATCTCTGGACCTGGCTATCAATCCACCAAGCCATCTAGATGCCCCAAACAATGCTGTTTTCAAGAAGCTTATATTATAATGGAGGATGCCACTTCTCTTTACACCTTGATAGACTATTGTTTATGAATTGTTATAATTGAACAAATTCATCTTTGTGTGATGATGATGCTCTATGAAATTAACTCTACTTTTTCTTTTCTTTTTTTTCCTTAAAAACCCTTACCTTCCATCTTGGAATCGATATTGTGTATTGTTTCCAAGGCAGAAGAGTGGTAAGGGCTAGGCAATAGGGGTCAAGTGATTTGCCCAGGGTTGCTCATCTAGGGAGTACTGGAGGTTAGATTTAAACCTTGGACCTCCCCTCTCTAGGCCTCATTCCCAATCCATTGAGTCACCTAGACTATACTCTTTTTAATGGCTGGTGCATCATCTACTACCAAGTTCATACTTGAAATCTGTCCAGATCCAAAGGCCTTTCCAGAGCTTGGACTCTACTGGTAGGTTCACCCAGATTGAATTGTTTTCCAGACCCGGGGGGGAGGGGAGGAGAAAGAAGGGAGGGAGACAATTTGGATCATATAACTTCAGAAAACTTATGTGGAAATTTGTTATTACATATAATTGGTACAATTAAATAAATAAATCTATGTACAGGGCCCTTTTTTCAAGCACCTTCTTATCTTTCATGTCAAAATGAGGCCTCAAAGGAGAATGGGTGCAGTGGAGGTTCCCCAGGTTACAGACTGAAAAATGACACTGGATTTGTCAAGGCTGAAAGAAACAAGATGGACACATGATGTGAACTCCATGCTGCTTTTTAGCCAGAAAGTGTTTGGAAATTCTAATCTGAGAAGCTGCTCACAGTCACCTGAGGAAGAGATTCTAGAATCCAGAGCTTTTTATGAAGGATATAAAGAAACAGAACTCAACCTCATGTCCTTTGGAGCTGCTGCTCTGTGCTTCTGCCTAGCACATGCAGAATCCCAGTGCCAAGAGGACCTGTCAGCCCAGAGAGGCATAACCCTTGAGTTGCTGTAGGCACTTAACAGCAGGATGAGCAAAAAATGGGGCAGATGTCACATTGACAAGAGGATGATGAATGGCTCTAGCATACACCTAGGCAGGGTGGATCTGTTCTCACATGCACCTGCCACAAGGCCTGAATGGACGTGTGTGTGTGTGTGTGTGTGTGTGTGTGTGTGTGTGTGTGTGTGTGTATGTGTGTGTACAGGGGTTGTGGCTGCCAAACTTGATTCATCCATTCAAGTTTATATCACCTGTGCTGCCAGATTATCCATTCTCAAACATTGCTTTTTAAAACCAAACTTTATGGACACCTTTTGTTTTTACCTCACTTTCATTCTCTGGACAGATCCTGTCCTCTTCCTATTCCTTTGTAACAAAGAAAAATAATCAAGCAAAAGTAGTGACTGTATCTAACAATGGATGCCATTTTATGCCCTGCCCAGGGGAGAGAGCCATGTTTCCTTGTCAGTTCTCCAAAGCCACTATTGATTTTTAATTACTCAGAGTTCTGTTTTATTTGGGTGATCTTTTCATTTACATAGTTGCAGTCCTTGAATGTTTTGTCAGCTATCATTTGATCAAGATTCCTTGGCAGTCATCACATGCACATAAAATTTAGAGTTGGGAATAGCTTTATATTTCCTCTAGTTGGATCTTCTCATTTTTAGATGAGCAAACTGAGGCCCAGAGAGGGGAGATAGCTTGCCTACTGTCACATAAGTAGATAAGCAGCAGCAGAACTGGGATTTGGTGTTAGATCTTCTTACTCCAAATCTAGTTCTCTTTCTACCCTACTACATTTTGTTCCAAACTTCAGCCCTTCCAACCTGCCGCCATTATTCCTTTTCAACATTATACCCTACTGTTCTTTATAGCTTAGGTAAACATTAATGCCATAACTAGGGCAGGGAGACCAAGGCTTGATCTCAGAACACTAAAATTTAGAGGACACTAATTGTACTATCCCTGAGTATTTCCTTCCCCTGGTGGCTGCACCCATAGAACCCAAGCCACTTCCCTAATAACAATACTCCTTGAGCAAGATGGAAATCTGATCATACTCCCAGGTGAACTTCCTTCACAGAGTTCAAGTGATCACATCCCATATAAACTTCTCCCACCCCCAGCTAATCCTGCTCTGTCCCTAACCCTGAACCCAAGCACAAGCATTCTTAATTACTTATAATAGTGAGTGGAGAGACCTTTCACTGAAGAGTGGTAGGCTTGACGTGGTCTACCTTGGGGAGGTGCTGGAGACAATAACTAGCCTGTACGTACTGGATGGAATAAAGAAGGAATCTAATGGGGAGCTTGATCCCTACCCATTTCTAAGGGCATTAGAAACCAAACCTATGAGATGCCAATCATTAGCCCCAGTGAAGCATTGTAAAAACCATCTCAGAAACATATAAAGAACTAAGAATAATGATAACCTTTAAAAATGATGCTTTCTGGGGCAGCTAGGTGGCTCAATGGATAGGGAGCCCAGCTTGGAGATGAGAGGTTCTGGGTTCAAATATGTCCTTAGATACTTCCTTGCTGGATGACCCTGGGCAAGTCACTTAACCCTTATTGCCTAAGCCTTACCACTCTTCTACTTTCGAACTAACATTTAGTATTTATTCTAAGGCAGAAGGTAAGGTTGTTTTTTTTTAATGATGCCTTATAGCTTCATTTTGGCTATTGTAAGAGTAAATTCTCAGTCTTCCATAGCTATTTCCTAAGAGAGGGGAAAGGCTAGAAGGAAGAAAGCTGTCTATCATAGACAGTGTCTTTGGAGAGATTTCAAATGACCCACTCCTTTAGGATCTGCTTCCCTAAATCTGAAGTGGGGAGTATGGGGAGAGAGAAGGGAAGCAAAGGCATGCTTAAAGGGAAAACTGAGCCTTTCCTTTATAATTCCCAACATCTGGTCCTCATCTGAAAACTTCTTTTTACAGTGGCGCAGATTTGCTTGCAGTCAACTCAGATGGAAACATGCCCTATGACCTCTGTGAAGACGAACCAACCCTTGATGTGATTGAGACTTGCATGGCATATCAGGGTGAGGAGTAGGGAGATGCAGAAATTCTTCTCAGCTCCCTTGTTGTGTATATGGCAGGGTGGTTACAGAGAAGAGAGCAATGTGTATACAATGGCAACAAGTCTAGAATGCATTGATCTCTGAGCCTGAAGGAGGTACCAGTCTATTTTTGATTGTGAATGTGATTATATTTATGTCTTTTCCTGTGTGTGCTTAGTGTTTGTGTGTATAAAGAGATTCCTTAAAATGAAAAATTGCATTATATGAGAATTAGAAACCAAATTAATGAAGAACACAGAACTAGAGGATTGGGGTTTTAATCCCACTTGGCTCTTTTGATGACACTATAGGACCCTGAACATGCAACTTTAGCTTTCTAGGCCTCCATTTTTTAATCTATAAAGTGAGGATATAATCCCTAAGCTATCTCTTTCTTAGGGATGTTGTTAGGCATGTTATAAGATTGACAAAAAAATACTATGAAAAGTGAGCTCAAGACATTATTAGCTTGGATATTCACAAATCACTATAATACCAATGATAAGAGGAGAGACTAGACCATTTGGGATTTCTTACTTGTTCTCTAGCTAGATTGATTTGGTTTAGATATCAAATGGACATAGTGGATGAACCTGATTTTCTCTTTTTAGACTTTTTTAACCAACTCCAAATATGATAAGCACACCCATATAGAAAATAAAACAGCAAAAAGAATCATACATAAGTTGCAAATGTATAATTACACCTAAATTGTTTTTCTTTTTACACATATTGTTGGTTTCAACATGTTCTTTTTACATCTGATCTGCTTGCCTTTGTTTCCTACTGACCTGCCTTCTGTTCTCTTCTATGCATTTAAAAATGCTGAAATGCTCTTCTTACTTTTCTTCTTTCTTTTCATTTTGGTAACCCTATCTGTAGCCCTTGCTCCCTCCTAAAGCTCCACATCCAAATAAAAGAAAAAAAAAACCCTTGCATCAAAATAGCTCCTCACATTGATCATATCCAAAAATGTATCTCATTCTGCAACCTGAGTCCATCACCTCTGTGACTGGAGATGGGTAGCATTCTTCATGATTGATCCTCTGGCATCATGATTGGTCATTGCATCGATTTAAAGTTCTTAAGTATTTTAGAAGTGTTCATTTATCTAATGGCATGATTATATAAATTGTTCTGTTTCTGCTCACTTCCTTCTGCACAACTTTATGCAAATGTTTCTAGATTTCTTTGAAATTTTCCCTTTCATCATCTTACAGTGCAATAATATTTCATTACATTCATATGCCATAGTTTGTTCAGCAATTCCCTACTTGATGAGCTCCCATTAGTCTCCAGTTCTTTGCCACCACAAAAAGATCAGCTAGGAATATTTTTATACATATCATACATATTGGTTCTCTCCCTCTATTTCTCTCTCTCTCTCTCTCTCTCTCTCTCTCTCTCTCTCTCTCTCTCATTCTCTCTCTCATTCTCTCTCTCTCTCTCTATTTCTCTCTCTCTCTCTCTCTCTCTCTCTCTCTCTCTCTCTCTCTCTCTCTCGCTTAGTAGTGGTGTCAATGCGTCAAAAGGTATACACAGCTTAGAAATTTCGTGATATAGTTCTAAATTACTTACCAGAAGGACAAGACCAATTTGTAGCTCCACCAACACTATATTAGAGTATCTAAATACTCTAGTACTCTTGCCCTTCCCACAGTACCATTTTTTAAACCAATCTGATCTTCTTTAATTTACATTTCTCTGTTTCCTGGTGATTTAGAACATTTTTAATATGTCTGTTGTTGGTTTTCTCTCTCAGGCATCACTCAAGAGAAAATCAATGAGATGCGGGCAGCTCCTGAACAACAAATGATCACTGACATCCACTGTATGATTGCGGCAGGTCAGGACCTGGACTGGACTGATGCTCAGGGAGCCACACTGGTGAGCAGATTTGTTTCAGCCCAAGCTGGAGCCCCATCTGTCTCTACTAGTGGCAGTCCTGGACTGGGGCCATCAGGATCCCGAAAACTACAGCCCATGCTGGCCACAATGGCTGATGCCAGGGCCATGCATAACAGGAGGATTTTGTAATGTGAGATGAACTCTCTCTATACAGATACAAAGCATTTTACAATGCTCTCAGCAGGGAAGCCAAAAATAATCTTAGGTTGCATGACTTTGGTTGGATTAAGTTATGTATTCATAGAATATTTTGATCTGGAAGGGATTTCAAAGATCTTGTAGTCCAGTTTCCTCATATCACAGATAAGGCAAGCAGAGGCCCAGAGAGGGGATGTAAAATAAACAAAGTCACACAGCTAATTAATTAGTGGTAAAGCTGCAATTAGGTCTGAGGCTTCTTGATTCCTAGAATAGTTCTCATTCCACAGTAGCATCCTGTTTCTCATTCCTCAGTTTCCTTATGGGTCTGAATGCAAATCCCAGCTTGGGCATTAGCTCTGGGAAGGTCACTCCTTCTCTTTGGGCTTCAGTCTCTTCATCTGTAAGATTAGAGAGTTGAATTCTCTTCCAGTTATAAATCCTATTATCCTCTTTATTTCCTGCACAGGAAAGGTGTGAAGGTTAGATAAGATAATTGAAATGAAAGTGCATTCAAAGGTCTGATGCCCAGGCAGGGAAGCTGTTGGCACTGTGGGGTAGCTCCTGCCCACATAAGAGAAGCACCAGTCACACTGGGCTTTGAAGTGTTTGCTGGCACGATATGTGTACAAGCCCTTTCTCTTCGAGCTCACAGGGAATGTCAACCCAAACCTCCACAGCATCTCCTCCTACAGTGTGAACAATTCAGGCAGCCGTCCTGTCTCATCTCAGCCACTAACATGAAAGCATGAAGCTTTTGGGTGAGAGACATGCTGAATCAACAAACAACAAATATTTATTAAACATTCGTATGTGTGAGATGCTGTACTAGGTCCCGAATCAGTGAATGAATGAAAAAGCATTTATTAAGTGCTTACTATGCAGAAATACTGTGCTTTGTGCTTTGGACACAAATAAAAAATTGAGAACAGTCCCTGCTCTGGAGGGCTCGAGCTAACTAGGAGAGATAACACAAAGAGGGTTCAAATGCAGAGCAGGATGAAAAGGACCAAAAATCCTATGAATATTGCAGCAGGGTGAATGGCAAGGTCTGGGTGTCCTTAGGGTACATCAGCAGGTCAGATGTCAGTGCCCAGCAATCTGGAGGTAATAACAGCAGGGCAGAAGGTGAGGTCCAGAGGACCTTAGCCCTGCTTGGACTCCATCTGATGGTAAGGATTGTAGTTTGGGATATGTTACTTGTCTAAGTGGTATGAACAGATATGTCTACTCCAAGGACCTTGTCAATCACCACTGGGAGGAAATGAGTGGTCCTTGGGATCTGGGTTCCTTCTCACAGACATGTGATGGGGATAGGGGGCTCAGCAGCCAAGAAGGGGAAAGGGCATTAACAGGAGAGAAGAGCACCCCATGGCCTTACCTCCACCAAGCCCTTTAGCATTTTAATGGGCTATAAGATAGGGAAGGGCCCCTCACTGCTGACATACAAAGCTAAATATGGCACAGACCCTGTGCTCGAGAAGCTTCCAATCTATTGGGGAAAGGGAGAAGAGAAACATGTGCCCAAATAGTTCATACTTCAACATTCAAAAACCATGTTTTATCAATGATGCCAGCTGGGGTAAAACCCTTCTAGGCCTTAGTAGAGTTCTGAGTTTCTATTGCCAAATAAATTCAGCCTTCTCAACCTGGTAGTGACCTCTCTTAGCTAGGCTGATTATCAAATGACAGACATATAATCTGTTGCTAGGCTCACTACTAGAAGCTTTTTGATCTTGATAGGACTTTCTAGAGTATATGTTCTACTGGCATCCTCTTAATTGTTTTAACTGTGCCTATGGAAAATGCATTTGGGGAAAGGAAGGGTGTGGCAGTGATAAAGACCTGCAAGTACAGCTGGATTGGGAGAGCTGTGGTCCTTCCTCTGGACTGCCCAGCCCTTGTCCCTCTACAGGGCTTAGGGAAAGTGGACACCGAAGAAGGATGCTATAAGACTCTGAGGTGAAGGGCACCTAGATGGCCTGGTAGATTGAGAGCCAGTCCTAGAGAAGGGAGGTTATAGATTCAAATCTGGCTTCAGACATTTCCTAGCTGTGTGACCCTGGGCAAGTCACTTAGCCCCCATTGCCTAGCTCTTACCACCTGTCTACCTTGGAACAAATGCACAACATTGATTCTAAGATGGATGGTAAGAATTTTTTTAAAAAAGACCCTGAAATGGTAGTCTAGGGCTGGTTGTCACATGCATTGCCACAATTCAGAGAAAGATGTTAGGAATGTCCGTCCTTCAGGGAAGAAGTATGTCTCCCTATCTTTGCAGATATTGGCACCCTGAAGCAAAGTTCCACTTGCTCCATGCTAACTGGCCCTTGAGAGCCCAAAATCTTCACAATGGAGCTTTACAGGAGAACTGTCACAAAATTGTATTCTGATGACATCCCCTTCCAATGAGGGAATAGCCAAGATTTTTACTTCCATATCTCTGTACAAGTTGGCTCATCTTCCTGCTTAGTCTAGCCCACTTCTGTTCTTAGCTCTTGCTCTGAGCAGAGGCAAAAGCAGCAGCCTTCATTCAACATGGTTAGTGTTCTCTAGTCCCCACTGCTCCATTACCCAGTCCAGGATCTGACTTGCTCTTCTCCCCCTCAGTCGTCCTGGGCCTTTTCTCTTATCTGGCCCTGGTTCCCAATGATGAGTCACTTTGTTCTGGCTCTGCCATCTGCCATCTGGCCATTCACTGTCTGCAACCCCGACATCTTTGCTTGGGTTTCAATTCCTATGACCTGGCTCCTCTACCTCTGGGGCCAGAGAACTAGGTTCTTTCATTGGGGTCTCTGGTCCCCTACCCACTAATATCTTGAGGTCAGCAATGCTTCACCATGCCACCTGTTCCTGATTAATATTGTACTAGAAACGCTAGTGGTAGCAATTAGAAAAGAAAAAGAAATAGAAGGAATTAAAGTAGGCAGAGAGGAAACTAAACTATCACTCTTTGCAAATGATATGATGGTACACTTAAGAATCCTTGAAACTGTGATGTCATGTTCTCCTTAAAGTGTTTCAAGGCCCAATAATCCATAAATTTTTCCCTTTTCCTTTAGCTGCACATTGCTGGGGCCAATGGATTCCTTCATGCAGCAGAGCTCCTTCTTGACCAAGGAGTACGAGTGGACGTCAAGGACTGGGATGGCTGGGAGCCTCTCCATGCTGCTGCTTTCTGGGGCCAGGTACATCCCCCAACTCTCCTTGTTGCATGGTGGGAATTAATGGCCCCTCATCCTTAGGTCCCCTCCAATCAAGTCCACTGGAAACTAATGTTTGTAATGGAAATGGATGTTTATACCACTGTTAACAGCTTCTATCAACCTTTAAATGTCTACTTTTCTCTCTCAATTTCCCATTATCCCAATGTAGTAGGGACTGAATTTTTGAGCATGTTCAGTTCTACTCAATATATCTGTGTCTTAAAGAAATGCCATCTGGCTAAATGAAACTAGAGGAAACATATTTTACATGCAGACATTTGTTAATTTTTAAATGTATTGGAAGGATAAAAGTAAAAATAAATGGTGGAGTTTCAGGGATCTGGAGAGTTCTGCCTGGTGTTGATGCCCACTCTGTCCTAGACCTCCAGTAGTAACAGCATTTAAGACACACACCAAAACTGGCAGGCAAACTGACTCCCCTCCCTCAAACACACCTACTATGTCCCAGTGGCTGAAAGGATATGGAGGGGAACCTTCTCATTCCCACCCCCCATTCTGTATTCCCAAAATATGGTCGATTATTCCTTGGTGATAGTTTATGATTGGATCCTTTTTCCTCACTTGGAAGTCAGCACTCAGAATTCTACAGAGCAACAATTCTCTAACTCTTCAGTCTCAAATTTGTTGCATTTTTTAAAAAGACTCTTGCCTTCCATCTTAGAGTCAATACTATGTTTTGGTTCCAAGGCAGAAGAGTAATAAGGACTAATCAATGGAAGTCAAGTGACTTATCCAGGGTCACACAGTTAGGATGTGTCTGTGTCTGTGGCCAGCTCTGAACCTAGGACTTCTCTTCTCCAGGCCTGGCTCTCAATCCCCGAGTCCCCTATCTGCTCTTAAGAAGGTCTAGCTAAGGGTAGGTGGCAGCTTAGGGAGAATTTAAAGAGTTCTATGAAGAATAACTTCCCTATGCACCATCCCCTACTCTGACACTGTCTATCCTGGTTGACATTCTACTCTTCCCTTATTTCTTTGGAGTAAGCAGTGTTTCTTCATTAGATCCTTGTTTAAAATGCATTGATCCCTGGGCAGAAAAGGGAGAGGAGAAGTTTTCCAGAGGGGGACAAGCCCTGGTCACAATGTAAGACTCCCATGGGTCCCTTCTGTGTGCCCAGGATTTTGCCCCATGTGTGGTCTTTGGGAAAGCTCTTGGAATTGGCTGTCAGTGTGGCTTTGTCTCTTTGTTTCAGATGCAGATGGCAGAGCTGTTGGTGTCTCATGGAGCCAGTCTCAGTGCTCGGACATCCATGGATGAGATGCCAATAGGTCAGATTCTCTTAGCTCTTCTTTTTCTTTCATTCTGGGATCATATGGACTCTTTGTTGCCCTCCCCTTAAATGCTGTCAGTTCTGGAGGGTCCTGGTTACCTGATGGTTTATTCCTACTTCTCTGCCTCCTAATCTCTTCATCTAGTGGAACTTAGAACATAGGATTTGGAAGGGACTAGAAGAGACCTCAACCCCTTCTTTTGACAGATGGGAAACCTGGAAAGGCCTAAGAAACCTAGGTCACACCAGTAGCATTGCTGAGATTGAACTTAGACTTTAATCCTTTCCATTTATATCAAACTGCCTTTAAATAATGATAACTGGCATTTTCATTGTATTTGTGGTTTTAAAATGCTTTCTATAAAGAGGGAGAGAAACAAAACTTAAAAATTTATGTGTATGATCTTATTTCATATTCATAATAATCTTTGAGGTAGCAGCTATTACATGTATCATTATACCCATTTTACAGGTTTAAAAAAATAAAGAAGCTATGTGAGTGGCACAGGATCACACAACAAAGAAGGCAAAGCTAAGATCTGAATCAAGGTCTTTGAGTAACTCAAAGTCCAACATTCTTTCCTCCCTTTGTAGTCCCTGCCTGCCCCAGAATGCTTCTACAGGAATGTATTCCAGGTCTCATTGCTGTCACCCCTTTCCTTCATTGAGCAATTGGTCCCTTAGCTTTTTCAAGGTCCATCCCTTGTGCCCAGCCTGACTCTCACTGGTTTTCCTCTAGACCTCTGTGAGGAAGAGGAGTTCAAGGTGTTGCTGCTGGAGCTGAAGCACAAGCACGACGTGATCATGAAGTCTCAGCTGAGGCACAAGTCCTCCCTGAGTCGGCGAACGTCCAGTGCAGGGAGTCGAGGGTGAGTGGGGCCCTGATTGGGCACAGCGGGGACTGCCTGTGGGGGCTCACACCCTTCATCTTACCCTCCCAGCGTTCCAGGGCTAGGGGCTCTCTCTCTGTCTCCTCAGGAAGGTGGTAAGACGGGCGAGCCTCTCGGATAGGACCAACTTGTACCGGAAGGAGTATGAGGAAGAGGCCATTGTGTGGCAGCAGAGGGCCTCCGCTGCTGAGGAGCAGAGAAACTCCATCTACAGCGGGGATGTCAGAGAGACCCGTTCGGATCAAGAGAACAAGGACCCGGTGAGGAGAACTGTCCTGGAGCCTTTGTGTTAGAGGAGACCCTAGAAAGTATGCACTCAGCGCTCTTGCCTGGATGCCCTCTTGTAC
This sequence comes from Monodelphis domestica, assembly GCF_027887165.1. NCBI lineage: Eukaryota > Metazoa > Chordata > Mammalia > Didelphimorphia > Didelphidae > Monodelphis > Monodelphis domestica. The sequence continues at coordinate 404,109,045 of NC_077227.1, read as the reverse complement.
TGTTCCTGATAGTTGCTCGAACATTTCCAGGCATGGGGAGCTATTTCCTCATGACAACTATACCATGATTAGAGGGTTAGAGAGAAATTCCGACTCCCTATAACTTTTACCTGATGGTCCTGGGACTCTCCGATAGAAGAACTACTCTGAATCGTCCTTAATCCATTTTTTTTTTCAATTTACTGCTCTCCTGGCTTCTTTTCCAGTTTCCTTTTAAAGCTAATTGGTGGTGATAACTATGTAGCTCAGTGGATTTATAGCCAGGCCTGGAGATGGGAGGTCCTAGGTTCAAATGTGACCTCAGCCACTTCCTAGCTGTGTGACCCTGGGCAAGTCACTTGACTCCCATTGCCTAGCCCTTACCACTCTTCTGCCTTGGAGCCAATACACAGTATTGATTCTAAGACAGAAGGTGAGGGTTTTTAAAAAAGTAATTGGAGTGGTAATGGATGGAAGGGAAGAGTTAAGTGATAAAAGATGAAGGGTGAAGGGTAGATGGTGAAAGTAAAAGATAAATGGATGGAGAATCAGGGTGAGAGATGGAAGATGGGTAAGGATGGTTTGTGAGGACTAGAGTGAGACTGAGGAAGAGAGAGGACAAAGGATGAGAAAATGATATAGATAAGGCCAGGAGGATAAGGGATAAAAGGACAGGAGCAGGGTGCCCAAAGGTAAGGGTGAGAGGAGGAATAGAGAAATAGAATGAGAAAGTTAGAGAGAGGCAGAATGAGGGTGAGTGATAGATGGGTGAATGAATGAATGAATGAATGAGAAAGCCTTTACTAATGCTGGGTGTCAAGCACTAGGGATACAAACAGAAAAGTGAGACAAGAATTGTTTGCAGATGATATGTAACATCGTGTAAGCTTAAAAATTAATATACAATAATAATAACTAGAGATAATGGTCTATGAAGAAAATGGAGGGTAAAGGGCTGAGAATAAGGGCCGAGACCTGAGGCGGATGAAGGGGGATGAGTTTGAGCTGGTTAATGGGCACGTATCACCCTTTAGTAAAATTTAGGACACCTGAGACTGCCAATCTGAGAAGACAGATTTCTTCCAACACTAATTTCAATGATCATTGGCTCTGGGAAGTTGTTGGAGGAATTGGGAAGAGTATAAGGGACAGGGGGTCTCCACAGGGCTCTGCTCTGGATAATCTACTTAGGTAGGATACCATAAACATAAAAAAACTAAGCTCTGACAGGGCAAATGAATCTCCAGGCTTTGGTTTGCTGGACTTAGGACACAGACCAACCACCTGGAAGGTGTGCAAATGCAGGAGGACAGCGCCCCCTGCTGTCTGCCCTACAATATGGCTTCTCTAGGTGTTGAGCCATTCTTGCTTTCTCTTTTTAGTCCATAGGCTTTTCCCAATTTAGAAATTTAGAGCAAAATAAAGGAAATTAAAGACATTCTTTGGTGAGGGAGAAGCAACATGTAATAAGCATTTTTGGTATATATAATTTCACATTTAACATTTTAGAAGGGAAAATATTCTGGGTATTGCCATTTTTCTTAAGGAAACCTAGTTCTGTCTCTTCCTAGTCCTATCTCACTGAAGCTAGGTAGAACAGTTTGGAAAATGTCGTAATTTGTTGTTTCCGAAAGAGATGTGTGCTAACAAGCTTTTACTTTTACATGGTGGAAGGTCTGAAATTTCACTGGCTTGGGTACTTTTATCAGTGTTAATGGCACTCCTTCCATGTCCATATGCTCCCATGGACCCTCTATAGAAGATCTACCTTTAGACCAAACATTTTCAGATTGAATCTTTCCCCCCTTGGACTCAACTTATGATGAGAATTCCCCAGGAGGAATGGGTTCCACTTAGAGTCCTAGAGACTGAGGTACTTGGGAGTTAAGTGATTTGCCCCAGAGTGCAGTGGGTGTCAGAGGAAACTTGAATCCAAAATTTGTCTTTTTTCTCCCCTAAATCCTTGTCTTTTGTCTTAGTATTGATTCTAAGACAGAAAAGCATCAAGAGCTAGGCAATTGGAGTGAAATAATTTGCTCAGGGTCATACAGCTAGGAAGTGTCTGAAGCCGCATTTGAACCCAGGTCCTCGACTCTGGGCTTGGTGCTTGATTCACTGGACTACCTAGTTGCCCCCAGATTTCTGACTTCTTGACTTTCTGTCTACTAGGCCATGCCAGATCATATTTGACAAAAATTAATAAGGTTATAAGATCATAAATTTAGAGCTAGAAGAGAGCTTAAGGATCATCTAATAGAGTGGTTCCCTAATTTGTGCTCTCAGGATCTCTGGGGCATCCTCAAGACTCTATAAGTGGTTCCTGAGGTCAAAACTATTTTCCTCATAGTACTAAGATGTTATTTGTCTATTAAAATACACCTCTTTTCCATCTACATATCCAGGTGAGGCCAGATTTTCTTTATATACTCAATTTAAAAAAAACGTATCATAACAAACTGACTACAGAAGCAGCTATGAGAATCCAGTTGTCTTTTAATAAGCTAGAAATTAAAGAGACCAAATATGGAAAACAATGCCCTTTTGGTCACTACATTTTTTGTTTTGGAAATTTTATTTTTATAAAAATATTTACGTTAACTTGTAATGGGCTTATTATTTTTAAATGAATAAATATTTCTAAAATGTATCCATTTAAATTTCTAATATGGTAAATGTTGATAGCTATAATTCATATAAATAATAGCTCTTTTTAGAGTATAAGAAATCTTAAAAACCAAAAATGTGAGAAAGGATAACCCTTTAATAATACCTCAAGTACACCTCCTTTATGTTGAAGATGAAGAAAATGACCCAAAAAGGTTCTGTGATGTGTACAAGGTCACACAGCCAGCAAAGTTGGCAAAGTTGGAATCTGAGCCCAGGTCCTCCAAAATCAAATCCAGTGTCCATTCCACTAATTTATTCTCAGAGTCCCATTTTGGCCTGACCATCTGGTATTTCTCATTATTAGTCAGTTTGTTCCAGGGTAACATTTAGGAAACGGATATAGGAGAAAGTATATCACCCTAAAGTCAAAGGACCTGGATTCAAGACTCATATTTACTATCTTTGACATCTTCAGCAAATCATCTCCCCTCTCTGGGCTTCTGTTGATGATGGAGTTAGCTAGACACTCTCAGGTGCCATCCAGCACGAGATCTTTAGATGAATGGAGAGCACTTCTCTAAGGCAAAGAATAGTCTCCTAAAATGATTCTTTGTGGAATTTTTCTTTGGGCATTTCTAATTGACTAAAAGCCGAGAAGCTCACAGAGCTGGGCAGTCACCCTGAATCTACCGAGCTGCCTGGGCTCTCTGTTCTCTGGGGTGTTTGTGATTAGTTTTCCTAAAGATACTGGTGGGCTTGTAGAGCCTTGGCTGAGCCTCCCCGATTCAAAGTGAAGTCGAGATACCGTCGTACTTTGTGATTTGTATCCCTCATCGTTCAGCACAGTTCTTTGCATAGCATCAGGACTTAATTCATCATTTGTTCATCATTTCCCAGCATGTAGGAGCAATAGTAGAGTTAAATCCCATTTTGTTCAAAGCCTCTTCAGAATTGGATGATACTAACGCTTGGTAATTTCCTCCCTTGTTCACAGAACACCATGCTGGAAAAGCCACTGCTTCTTTCTGAATTTATGACCAAAAGCACACTGGGGAACACAGACCTGCCCATGCAGAATGGCCTCCGGGGTCCAGTCAGCCCTTACCCATACTCTTTGTCTAATGGGGACATGCCCATCCAGAATGGACTCCGGGCTCCGGCCACCACCCACCAATACTCTCTAGCCAATGGCGACATCTGGAAGGTGCACGAGGTCCCAGACTACAGCCTGAGTGCATCTCTGCCCTATGGCAGCCCTGGCCTCCGGGACATGCCGCAGCCCTGGAATGTATACAAAGAATCCAGCCACCAGACGCTGTCAGAGCTGAAGCGGCAGAGGGCAGCGGCCAAGCTCCTCAGCCACCCCTTTCTGAACCCCCACCTAGGTGGTGGGGTGGCAGGGGTGGGGGAGGGCAGCAGTGAGAGCAAGACCCCCCTGATCGGAACAAGAACTTCTCCTTACAGTGCCAATGGGACTTCTGTATATTACACGGTGGCCAGTGGGGACCCCCCTCTCCTAAAGTTCAAGGCTCCAATGGAGGAGATGGAGGAGAAAGTCCGGGGCTGTTGCCGGATTTCTTAGTCCTGCTGCAGCCGTGCCCCTGGACCCAGGAGGGAGAAGGACCTGGTCATGGTCAAGGCACTGGGCATTCCTGAGCCTGACCTGGGATGAGTACCCAAGGGGCAGCCACGTGGGATGGAAAGCAGATAGAACGAGGTGGATTCTCCTTTTCCTGAGAGGAAGATTTTTCCACAGTTGTCCTCAATCCTGGTCACTCTGAACTGCCCACCCCTGAGGGCTTACCTTGGACTGACTGCCCTTATCACCATTCTGCAATGAAGAGTCCCAGTTATTAGCCTCAGATGAGTGACTGCCAGATGTCTGACATGTGGCATGAGGAATCCTGTGGAGCACCTGCCTGTCCTAGTGTCGGAACGCCTACACATCTCACTCGTGCATACACACACACACATGCACAAACCATTTGTGCTCCCCTTTGTGCCAAAGACCAAGGTGGGTGGCTGTAAACAGGAAGGAGCATGTCCAGCTGGGCCCTGGGAATGTAGCTGCTCACTTTCATCTGTGAGTAACCGGTGCTGCCCCGGGATGCGAGCGGGACAGCCACAGATGGTTCAAGGTGGGAGCTGCTTTCCAAACCGCAGCTCGAGACGTGGCAGGAGAGAGGTCCAACTCCAGACGGAGGCAAGGCCCTACCTATGGATGAGTCCACGGTTACGTTCAGCGGCGGTGACTGAGGGTGTTCGTGTCTCGTGGGGTGTCCCTAGGAATACCCCTTAATAAAATCAAAGCAACCACCCTGAGCCATCTTGGAAGTTGAGGACTAATAGCCACCTAATCCAGCACCACGCCCACAGTAGATGCTTGGTGTTTGTTGAGCGACTAGATGAATGGCCAGGTTTCATAACCATGGTCAGGGTCTGCTGGCAGTAGGGGCTCTTTTCTGTGTATTGTTCCAAGGCAGGTAAAAATCCATGAGGGTGAGATAACAGAAACTGCCCAGAGAAGGTCCCCTGTTAATTCCATTAAGACTGGTACTGGCCCCCTGAGAGTCTAATGTCAGAGATACTAAACTAGGTTGTTCCAATCTCATTAGGTCTTTTAAACTTCCCATTGAATTTTGCTAGTTAGAGCTACAAAGTCAACATTTTAAAAGAAAGAAAATCTTTGGAGACTATTAAAAACCGAGGGGAAATTATATTTGTCTCCAGTCAGGGACAGCTCATATTGCTCCTGTCTGCCAAGGGCTGGGTACGGTATTAGAAAAAGGCACAGTTGTGTAAGGTTTTGCATTTGGGATTTGTATTTGGAGGACCTTGAATCTTGGCTCTATTACCCGTGTAACCGTAGACAAGTTGGTGAAATTCTCTGGACTTGTTTCCTCATCTATAAAATGAATGGGATAAACTAGACAATCTCCAAGATTCCTTCCAGCTCTTGATACTTGGATCTCAGGAAACTCGGGGACCAATTTTTGGTTACTGAGTTCTCTGCCTCACCACACTCCGGCCTAGGGAAATAGGAGCTTATGTTGCCAATTTATTTTTAAAAAATCACTGTAGGAGTGAGATTCAGTTTAAAGCACCCAACTAACCCCTTTAGTTTTTTAAAAGGACAAATATTGATGTCCCCAGCCCTTCGGGTGCTGGTAACAAAAATGGGGTCCCTGGTTGGGGTAAATGGTCAATACAAGACTCTGAAATGCTTTACTTTGGGGCCCATGCATTCTGGGGACAGAGCTTCCTTCCTAGGGAACCATAAGCATGGGATATGGAGGGTGTTGGGGAGACACAGACACTCACTGTTCTGCACGGATGGAGTCTCTGGCAGGACTGATGGTATTCATCCCAGTAGAAAAGTGTTTGGCTCTCATTGAAGGTGGCAGGAGGTGGGTAGGAGGCAAGTGTGGTGCATATGACTGACAAGGCCATTTATTCAGTGGCTCTTCAGGAAGTACAGCATGCAGGAAGGCAACAAGGGACTTACCTAGTTGCAGAGCTGGAGTTGCTAGGTTGCCTGTGTCCCAAAGGAATCTGGGCTTCAAAAATGGAGGGAAATCACCCCAACATCATTTCCACAATCCATCCAGTCCATACTTCTTTCTCTTGATTATTCTCCCTGATGTGAGGGTCAGCTATGCCTCTGTTTGTATAGGCAATCTCAGTCAACCCTTGGGGGTTAGGAGACAAGGACTTTTACAAGGTTCCTTTCTACTCTGTAAGCAGGAAAGACTTATTTATCCTAAAACTACCTCTTTTTAGCTCTGTGGAGGTGTCCAAGTCCTAGTTTCCAGGGTTTGAGGAACAAGTACCTTTATCCCTTTATAGCTTCCCCTTTCCATAAGTGAGAGTGATATAAAGGTGGAATGTGGTAGGGTTCCCATTACTAGAGGTGTTCAAACAGGGGACACAGAACAACTTGTTGGAGATGTCGTAGAGTGGATTCCTCATTAGACTCAGGTTGGGCCTCAGGTCCTCTAAGAGTCCTTCCGGATTTAAGATACCATCATTTCCTGAGTCAGTGAACAAATTTCTCTGCAAGCCAATGCACTAGCGTTTTACTAAAGATCAGTTCCAGGCCATGGGGTAGTGGCAGTGCAGGGGCTGAGGCTAGTGGGCTAAGCTGTTTGGGTGTCTAACCCACAGACTAACATCAATATGGCGAGTCTTCTGGAACAGAGGCCCGCCAGGCTGCCTAAAGAGGAGCTAACTGTTCCAGGTGAGGGAAAAAAAACCAAGCAGGTCAAAATTTCAAGCTGATTAGCCCTGCCATCTGCAATGAATGGCTGCTTCACATTCAGCCTGGCAAAGATGGGGAGTCCTGTGCTCCGGGGAAAAAAAAGGAAGAGAAAGAAGCTGTTCCAGAGGTGTATAAGCATGTGTGCAAGTATGCCAACACATCCCTATATGCAGCCTGGACATGAAACAGCGAGGCCCAGAGGCTTTGCATTGTGTTTTCTGTGTTAACAGCCCTTAGCCATCATGATTTAGCTGGCCCTTACAACCCAGACTACTCCAGAAGCCGAGACCGTGTCTTCAGGAACCTGAGGCAGAGACACAAAGGTGGAGGTAGAAGTCAGGGGCTGGCAAAAGCCTTTCAGCAAGTCAGAGCTGGATAGGGAGAACTCGGGGTTTCTGACAACTTGCTACTCCAGGGAGGTGGGTAGCACCCTGACCCCAAAGAGACTAGCTTGGAGTGGGCATCTCAAAGAAAGACGAGGCAGAGGCGATAGCCACAGCTATCCCACAAGTTGGGATTCATCAGTTTTACCTTTGTGGTTTGTGGTTTAGAACAGACGGGGCAGAGTGGCATTAATTTAAGTATCCAGGTGGCCAGAGGAAAGGGATTAACCCAAAATCGATGGCTTCATGATACTATTCATTGCAGACTAGTCTTGAAGAATGGACAGATGGCCTCGATCCAGACTGACCTCCATGCTGGGTGAGAAGGCGGCAAAATGTATAGTAGCAGAGAGACAGGAGTTAACCCTATCTGACCTCTATTTGTAGCTGCCAGGGATGATTTTAGTCCTGAATGTGTAGGGTCTCTAAGGCATAGCTATCCTATGTGTCCACTTCTAGACTCCCTGGTCTGAGACTAGTCCAGTGCCTCTCATGTAAGATGTCCCTGGGTGTGCAGTGGAGGCTCTCCAAGGGTCTCCTTGGCCCCCACTCTCCAGGGGGACTTGCAGAAGTGCCTGTCCTTTGATAGGAAAGAGGCTATGGCTGAATCTTAAGTTGGGGAGCACAGGAAAGGTTCTGCCAGACTGTGGGGTGGAGAGAACAATGACCTTACCTCCTACATCTACTTCTGGGCAGCTATTATGGGCCCTTCTCCAGTGTGCCCTTGCCATGGGACAACACTAATTCCCTGAAGAGGAAGAGCTCTGAACCCTATCCTTTCCATCAGGGATTAAGGACCTCCTTCTTTCAAGGGCATTAGTAGAGGAAGTGTCCCTGTCCAGCTTCTGGTATAAGTGTGTCAGGAAGGAGGGGGATGTGATGCTAGCAAAAAGCCAGGTGAGTCAAAGGACCCCCAAGCCTAGTTTTTTCTTGTGCCTAATCAATGCAAAGTAGAAACCCTTGAACACAATGGAGCCACTCAGAGCCCTGTTGTCTCCCTGGAAGCTGGGCAAATCAATACCCAGAGCCTTTGCCTATCGGGAGATAGGAGCCCACAGATGGGCTCTCTGATGAACTTCCTGTTGTAGGGCATACAACAAAGAACACTGCTGTGCTCAAAGAGATACCAAGCCATGGCTGCAGGTGGATGAGGCTTGCCTAACTTTAAATGTGGCCTTATTGGGAACCACCCAATGTGTCATCATTTCAGTTCTGCCCCAATTGGGAAGCCTCACAGATTTCTGCGCTCATTGTATTGCTGGACTCTTCCCAAATGGAGGACTTCTTTATGTCGTAGCCAACCAGAGCTGCAGCCCCAGACTCACAAATGCCTCACCTGAGTCAATTTGGCTTTCTCTCTCTCCATTCTCCTTTTGTTTCTCACACGTTAGAATCAATGTTGAGCTAGTCAACTCAAGCTTGACAAGGAAAACCATTGCTGCCTCCTAGAGTGGGTTCGGCATGACAGTGTCTGGATCAGAACAGTACCTAAGAGTTCAACGATGGCAGCCAGCTCTGGAAGGAGATTTCCAACTTGGAGTCACAGGACCTGATTTCGAATCCCATCTCTGACATTTACTACCTGTGTGGCCTTGGGCAAGTCACTTAACCTCTCTAGGCCTCAGTTCCCTCCTCTGTAACATGAGGCCCTTGTCCCAGATGACCTCAAAAGCCCCTTCTAGTTCTAAAAGTATGATCCTAAATTCTTGCCTACACCGTCTCTTGCTCCTGTTAACACAGAGGATCTTTGTTTAATATGACTTAGCAGGAGTTTGAACAAAGGTTTCTTCATCTTTGCCAAGGATGCATCTCCTGTCATCAGAGAAATGACTCTGCCTCCTCTCCTGGAGTAAGGAATGGGGGGAAGGATGGAGAAGTTGGACAGTTTACCAGATCCTTCCAAGTTACAGCACTGGCGCCATTATTTACTTTGAATTGTGAAATCGTGAGTTCTCCCAATACCAGAAACACCCACATCCAACCATAGGTGCAAAAAGAATACCCCAAAGCCAAAAGAGATTTATAGATTATCCATGCTGATATATATATGAGACAAGTTGTTTCTTATTCTCAGTTATCTGCTATAAAACATTTATAAACCATTTGTTTTAGAGCAGATAACTGAGAAATAGAAACAATCTGCCTTTCTCTAACACCCCTTAACCCATGACAGATGAGCTCTCATCTGGCCAGGAGCTAGACTGAGAGAGTTTGTCAAGGTCACAGTCACAGACTACCAGCCACTAAGGCCTTGGGTTTAGTGCTGGCAGTTATGTGAACTGTTCATGGAGTCCTAAGTCAACTACTAAGACCTTAGAACTTAATACTAGATTGTGAGCTCCATGAGGGCAGGTACCTCATCTTATTTATCTTTATATCTATCTCCCCCATGCAGTGCTGGGCACAGAGTAGACACTTAATAAGCATTTGTTAAATTTGAATTTTGTTTCACTAGAAGAAAAAAATAGTATTGCCAATTGGTTGACCAAAATCAATGGTTTTAAGCCATAATTTTTTAATGTGAACCTTTTTTTCTTTTTAGTTTGCTATGTACAAAATTAAACTATATATATCATTTCCAGATTTCCCCTCCTACTAGATTTGTTGCAGAACATGATGGTATTTTTCAGAATCGTCCAAGGAATATTTATACAAGGGCTACCCCTATAAGATACTAGAGGGGTATCTTATTTAATTTTTCATCATCTATAATCAAGCCTATTCCTCACTCCTTTGGCATCCAGTAAACATCTAAGTACAAGAATGGAGCTACTACACAAGCAGTGAAATTAGGCCTGATGTAGAAACCACAGAAGCCTTTCTAACAGGAGTGTGAGTGCAGAAATGGACTCCAGGAGTACAATATACCTATTATAGAGAGGCATATTGAGCAGTGTTTGGCAGGGTGTGGATATGAGCATCCAGGTAGAGTTGGAAGATACCTAGCCCCCTGCAATAAATAATTCACCAGGCCTGAAGCCACTGATGTATATAAAACACTTAACAAAATGTATTTTATTTGAAAAAATAATTGTATGAACACTGTATATTGCATTAGCAACTTTGTGTAAAAAAAATTGGTAATCAACAGAGTAATATATTTAAAACATTTTTTAAAGACAACCACCAATCTTTGATATTGTATGAAGGTGGCTTAATGTTATACCTTGAAGTCTAACTGGTGGTTTCTCACTATATGGAGACAGTGTGTCTGGTCCCCAGGGCACTGTGCATGTCAGATGGGGACCTGTGACAAAAGCAGCTTCTAAAAGGCAGTGTCCTTCACAGGACATGGATTTTTTTAATTAAAACTATTAAATTTCTTTTAATAACACCTGTCATTGTCACTTCATTTCAGAGGGTGAAGTCTCCTCAGTTGGCCTGAGATGGATTTGGGAACTCATTGAGGGAGGGCACTAAAGGGACAAATTGGCAGATGGTTGGAGAGGGAGGCCTTCTAGCTTTCACTGTTCCCACTCACCCACCTCTTCACAACCAGTGACAACTGATAGAACATCTGGTGATTCATACTCAAGTCATTTTTCTTGGGCCTCATGGACCAAAAGTGGGGCTTCGGTGAATTCTAGTGTTCCTTCCTTGCATCAAGGAATGGATTAAAAGCAACATAACTCAAGTCAACAAACATAAAAGAATACTATGTATAAGGCCAGGTCTCAGGAGATGGGGGCACAAAGACAAAATAGTCCGTCTTCTTAAAAAGCCTCTATTCTACTTGCCAATTTAGCCAGCTGCTCTCTCCACCTGGAGGATTCATTATTTATGGTGGTTTGTAATGCAAAATAAAATGAGGCTTTAGGGGTCCTCAAAACTGGGAGAAATTCTGGTAGAATGATTTCCTTTTCATTTTCCTCTCTTTCATCTTCAGTTTCTACCTATCAATCTCCTCCTTCCCTATGATCTATTCTTTCTCTATTATCTATAAACTTACTCTGGTCTCCCCTATCCTTAAAAAAACATTCCCTCGATCCTGTCCATCCCCACCCAGGCCTTCCAAGCTGATCCTGTGCTGATCTGAAATCCAAAATTCTGGTACCCTAGCAAGTTCCATAACACCAGCCTGTGGCAAATGAGGAAGGAAGAGGGAAGTAGGAGCTCAGGAAACATGGCCCATTGGTGGAACAGACTCCAGGACACTCCTATAGTGCCAATATCACCAAGGACCCCAATTGGAAGGCTATTGCTAAGGAAGTCAAAGGGGCATCCCTCTGGGATGAAATCTGGGAGAAGCCAGCTGGAAGCCTTCCAATTTGAGATAATTGTTCTTGTTAGCTAGCAATAAACTCAATTATTTCATTTTGCAGTGAAAGTGCAATGGAAGGGATCTCCTAAATTTCCACACTCTTGAGGGGCAAGGCCCAAGTTGTCCCAGGCTAGTTCCTGCTCTGAACTTATCTCTGCCCCACTTTTAACAGTGAAACTCCAAGAAAAGGAAATCTATACCCCTTGCCTCTACTTCCTCACTATTTACTTATCAACCACTTACAATCTATCATCTGACCCCATTGCTCTACTGAGACTTTTCCCCAAAAATTCAACAGTACCTTTTAAATGGCTAAATCCGATAGTTATTTCCCCATTCTTATCCTCCATGATTTTTCTAAGACATTTTATGCTATTGACCCTCTCGTCTTACTGGTTACTTTCTCCTTTGTCTTCTGTGACATTGGTCTCCTGAAATTCTCCCACCTGCCTGACTGCTCATTTCCAATCTCTTTTGCTGGTTCTTCTTCCTTCTCTCATTTACATAGCATTTACTATGTGTCTGGCACTATGCTAAGCAATTTACAATTATTATCTCAATTGATGCTGTCAACAACACCCCTTTGAGGTAGGTACTATTATTATCCTCATTTTACAGATAAAGTAACTGAGTCAAATACAGGTCAAGTGACTTGCCTGGGGTCATACAGATAAACAAATACACAGAAAATGTATTTGGACCTGAATTCAAACTCAGATCTCCCTGACTCCAGGCCTGGCACTTTATCTACTATACCATCTAGCCATCCCCCAAAGCATTGTCCTGTACCCTTTATATCTACATACTCTCCCATCTATGTCCATGAATCTGAGATTCATTGATATGACTCCCAAATTTATATAACTAGTCCTAATCTCGCTTTCATTTCAATTCAATCCCCATCTACCTCTGCCTGCTGAACATCACTTGGATATCCAACAGCATCTCAGACTCAGTGTGTCTACAACTGAGTTCACCATCTTCTCCCCTAAAACTGGCCCTTCCAGCCCCTCTGTTTCTCCTAATGCCACTACCAAACTCCCAGGAGCCAGTGTCACAACTTGAGACTCAGCTTTGACTCTTCTCTTTCAGCCCCCACATCTTTTCAGTTACCAAATCATGCTGTTTGACCTTTACATCTCTTGAAAATGTTCACTTCTCTCCACTCAGGCCACCACCCTAGTTTAAAGCATTTGCCATCTCTTACCTATATTTATTGTAACAGCTTTCTAATTAGCCTCCCTGCCTTTTTTCTTTCCCATCCATTCTTCAAACAGCTGCCAAAATATTATTCCTATCATGCAGGTCTGACCAGGTCAGTCGGTCTACTTAGGTCCTACAGTCTTCCTCCACCTACATTTTTGGTTTATTTCATAGACCCTGCACGTCCCTGACCTCAATGCCACTTCTGTGCATTTACACAGGCCACCCTGGAAAACGCTCCCTCCTCATCTCTATTCTTCAGAATTCTTTTCTTCAATTGCTTGTGCAATTTCCTCTATGAAGTCACCTCAGATTCTCCCACTATTCTCTTCCTCAAATTTGCATTGAGCTCTAAATTTCTTCTCTATACTATCACACACCACATTTACACTTAGCTGTGAACATGTCAGAATATTCTCTGTAGAACAGGGACTGTATTAAAGTTTTTTGTATTCCCACACAGCGCTTAGCAAAGGGTCTAAACATAATAGAAAAAAAACGTTTGTGGAGAACATGCATATGTCATAGCCAGAAGGGAACTTCACCTATAAGAGACAATGATGTCCTCATGACTAATATACATATGGGGTAACCCTGCTTATATCTGGAGCTCTGTAGTGTATGAGCACCCCATCTAAATTAAGTAGGAAGGAAAGAAGGAAGGAAGGAAGGAAGGAAGGAAGGAAGGAAGGAAGGAAGGAAGGAAGGAAGGAAGGAAGGAAGGAAGGAAGGAAGGAAGGAAGGAAGAGAGGGAGGGTGGAAGGAAGGAAGGAAGGGAGGAAGGGAGGGAGGGAGGAAGGGAGGGAGGGAGGGAGGAAGGGAGCTGGTTTCAGGAGTATATCAGAGGTAGGATGGACTATACTCTTGGTTCTTCCACATTACTTGATTACTTGAGTTTGTTTTGAATGAAGATCCAGATTTCAGCTGGCCCAGGTAAGAAGACTTCCATTCAGGTATGAGCATTAATGTAGGGTGAGGTGGGAAGAGTGCTCAACACAAACTCAGAACCTGTGTTAAATCCTGGTTCTGCAGCTATTCAACCTCTCTCCAGCCTGTTTCCTTATTTGTAAAATGAAAGGATGGGACTCAGTGACTTCTTGGGTCTCCTCAACTCTATATCTAAACAAGGATAAAGAATAGTTCCGTTTGGCTGGAATGCAGAGTATGGGAAGAATTGTAAGAGTTAAGGTTGGGGCTAGATTGAGGAGAGCCTTGAATGCTAGCAGCAGGACAAGTCCTCCCTTGTAGCCCCCAGTAGTGAGTGGACTCCAGTAAAATCAAAGCCAAGGTCTGGTAAGAATCACTCCTCAGATGAGGCCCCCAAACCCCTCCTTTCCAACTCCCCCTCTACTGTACTTGGTAATAACTGGCTGTTCTTGACAAACCCACTGTACTTCCCTGAGAATCTGGGCTAGATGGTTACATATTTGAGATTTATTATCCTATAGAACTCTCAGTCTAAGCTTCGGCGAGGTAAACTAAGTTATTGTACTAAGGTTGTAAAGCATTACCAACCGTTGTCCATGTAAAAAGCTTCCCTAATCCCTTAGCCTGCATCACTTTCTCTATAAAACTCTGTGATCAGTAAACCCAGCCTCTAATTGTTACCAGCTTCAGTGGCCCTCCTGATTCCTGTCATCCTCACCGCCTCTCATTCCCCTCATCCCTTCTCGACCTCCGAATGTTTGTCATGACTCCTTAGGACCCCCTGACACTCCCTGATTTGAGGAACTTAGCAGTACTAATCCTTCACTCGGAGTTAAGTGACTTGCCCATAATCACCCAGCTAGGAAGTGTCTGAAGTCAAATTTGAACCCAGGTCCTCCTGACTCCGGATCTGGCTCTGCGCTACCGGATCAGAGGGTTTTCAAGACCCCTTCTTTGTTATTCTGTAGTTATCTCTCTGATTCCTTCCCATGGTGCTTTGCAGACTTTAAAGCGCCATATAAATGTCACTTATTATTAGTTAGGAGTGGTGTATGTCTTCGAATCGTCCTCTGAATACGTCTTTGTCCACTAAAGATGTAACTCCATATATCCAGTTTGTGCAGATGAGGATCCTAAGGGACACTCACGCTGACAATGAGCGCGTCCTTTCCTACTTAGGTTGGGCAAGAACTGAAGACTCACCTTGGAATCAGCAGGGGGCGCCCCAGAGCCACTCTCTGGGACGAGCCCAGGGATGCCGGGAGCTCCGAGAGTAACCTCTCCGGAGCGATAGCTCAGTGTTAGTTGGAGCCCAATTTCTGGGGGCTTGCAGGAGAGGGTCAGCTACTGGCCCAAATAGAGCCTGGTCCTCTGGGTTCCAAGCGCAGAGGTTGTCTCCTCTACACACTTTCCTCCCGCACAGGACAAAAGTAGGCCAAGCCAAACTTAAGGAGTAAGCCCTACACTTCACGGGCCGACCCCAAAACCAGCCTTTAGAACGCCCTAAGTATGGACTCCCAGCCCGGAACCGTTTGCAGGCGGGGCCAGGCCCCGCCTTGTGCCCGCCCCTTCACACGCGCAGACTAAGTAAGAGCAAAGTTTAAAACTGGCGAACCAGTCGCGGGCTCCTTGTGGGCGGGGCTTTGCTGCAGCGCTCTGGGCGGGGTTTTCCTTAACCAATGGTCGGGCCAAGTTTGAATTTAAATCCCCCTTATAAAATGTGGACCGGGTGTCGCTACGCTACCCTGGCTTGGTCCCTGACGGTTCCCCCTTTCTTCTACCGGCTGGCCTGCCATGGCGTCTCCATCCGAGTTCCTGGATGACCTGGTCGCTTCATGTCTGTCCCCGCGCGGCCCCCCCAATCTGCCCGAGCTGTATAGCGAGTCACAGCGGCTGGCGGTGGAGGAGCTGGTGGCTGGGGGCCGCGATGCCTTCCTCACTTTTTTGCGGCGGGAGAACGTTACCTGCTTCCTCTCAGAGGAGGAGATCCAGGGCATCCTCCAGTCTGCCGAGCGGCCCAGAGCCCGGGGGGAAGATAGCGCTGCTGACGAGTCCTTCAGTTCATCCCAGGATTGCTCCTCGCTCACCTATTTTCCCGAGCAGTCAGACATCGAGCCGCCGATTCTGGAGCTGGGTTGGCCCGCCTTCTACCGTGGCGCGTACCGCGGTGCCACTCGGGTGGAGGCGCATTTCCAACCCTGCTTCCAGGACTCGCCATACGGCTGCAAGGACGCGGTGCGCAAGCAGATCCGTTCGGCCAAGGAGGTGAGCCCTCCAGCCCCGTCGTCTCGGGCCACTGGGCTAGAGTAAAGCTGGAAGTAGTGATTTTCTTTACACGAAGGGAAACTGAGGTCTAGGGCTACAGAAGCAGTTACCTGGGCTTGAGTCATTCCTGTAAGAATCCGAGGACTAATACCTCAGGGGTTCTTTCAGGAATTCTGGCCTTTGGGGCTTTGCTTTTGCTCCCTACACCTTATTTATGTTCACGAATGGTTGATGAGAGGCTTGAGACAGAGGAAAATTGCAGAACATTGCAGTCATGAGAGACTCGGGTTCGAATCCGGTCTTAGACATTTACCTTTAGCAAATCACAACCTCTCCGAGCCTCAATTACTTCACTTGTAAGAGAGGACTAATATTTACAATAATACCATCCCCACAGAGTTGGTGAGAAAAACACTTCAAAAACTGTATAGCACTTGTATACATGTATTGGTAATATTCCAGCTGTCACTCTTTGCTCCCACTCTGGGTTTTGGAATTCCCTGCGGGACTCATGGAGATTTTTGGCTCTTGCGTTCAGTTAATTTCTGGTCACTCTTCAATAGAACCAGATTTTGGGAGGACACTGATTCCCTCAGGGAAAGTGTGATTCTTCTGCAGCCCCTAATAACTGCTGCTTCCCCTAAGTGAATAGAGGTTAACATTACTTTCTACTTCTAGACCACTGATGTGCCCTTTCAAGGGCCTGTCCTTGTTCCCTGTGGTGATAGGGTCATGGAGAAGAAGAACCTATGGGAAAAACTGGGTCTCTTACCTTTTTAGCTATTTAAGTAAAACCCAATTCCAACCATTCTAACACATTCTCCTTCAAACCCCAATCTATCATTGGGCATTTAAGTGTTGTTATGTGATGGGTACTGTGCTGCGTGCTGAGGATACAAAGATAAACTTGAAATGAGGATATCTGGTAATAACTTGGGTTCCTGGGTCTAGAGATAGGGAACCATCATTAAGTATTGATGATATTTCATTTAAAAAAGTAAAACTTACTTTAATAGAATGAATGATGTTACTATACTAGTTTTCTCAAAAAATAGGGGGGCTTCTGCCAGATAGATGAAAGCTGTTTCCATAACTTTCATGCACAGGGTAGCCTCAGATATTTCAGGGCTGTGTGACCCTGGACAAGTAACTTAGCTTAACTGCTTACTCCTTACTGCTCTTCTACCTTGAGACCAATATTTAGTATTAGTTGTAAAGCAGAAGGTAGGGATTTAAAAAAATAAAAGAAAAATTTCCACTTTGGAAAATGAGGCAAAAGAGAGGAAGGGAAAGGGCCTTTTTTTTTCCCCAGCCCTTCCCTATACAACCATCCTATTTCCATCAGTTAGATATCTACCTGGACAACTCAATTCACACACACACCCTCCTCTGTTTATCAGATGATGACATATTTATATTAATTGCTTTGTTCAACTGAAGGGGGGAGGTATTGGTAAGAGACTTGTGGTAACCTGAAGGCAATCAGGGAGAAGGGGCAAAGGGTAGCAGGAGATGGGAAAGAAAGCTACAAAAAAAAGGAGCTTTGAGAGGGAAAAGAGTTAAAACTTTGCAATTTTGCCTAGACCCTGGTGAAAATCAGTGAATTGAGTTTGTCACCAAGAATGGCCTGAGTCCTTCCTAGGCAACTGTTCCTACTAACTTCATGTCTTCTATGGAGGGAAGGGGGAATGTGAAGCAGGATCCTGGGTAAATGGAAATATTGGTCAAGTTTAAAATATGTAAGTACATAGGACTCTTACCTATAAATTGGATATCTAACTATACCTAGGCTTCTGAGACTTGTTTGTAAAATCGTCGTTAAAAGCCTGCAGTTCTCACAAGTTGATGGGGATATGATTGGGGATGTAGACTCTAAATGATGCAGTTAATCAATAATATGGAAATAGATCTTGATCACTGACACATGTAAAACCCAGTGGAATTACGCATTGGCTACTGGAGTGGAGGGAAAGAACATGAATCATGTAACCATGGAAAAACTATTCGAAATTAATTAATTAAATAAAATTAGTCAATTAAAAAGAAAAAAAAGTCTGCAGTTCTCTCACCTGTGCCACTTACTACCTGTGTGACCTTAGGTAAGTTGCTTAAACTCCCTGGGCTTTATTTTCCTCCTCTCTGAAATTAGGGAGTTGGGCTGTATTACTAAGATCCCTTTCAGCTCTGAATCTGTTTTCCTGTCATCATATAGCTAATAAGGTAGGATTTGGACCCAAATCTTTAGATTCCAAATCCAGTATTCTTTTTAGTATTTCCTCCTGCTTCTTGAGGGCTATTTTCCTGCCTTCCATAGAATCTGTGTATTTTATGTGATTTGCAGTAGCCAGACGTGACTTCAGAGTTCTGTCTCTTCCCTAGTATCATTGATGTTATGCTCTTTAGGGGCTAAACAGGCTAACAATTAGAGGATGGGAGAAGTGAGCTGTTCCCTCTCTGCCCATTAAACTTGCAAGGTTACCATTTCTTAGTGAGTCTTTCTTTCCTTAAGGTTAGACCAAGCTCTGTGGCAGGATTTTGGGTGCCCTCCCTGCTCTTTGTGAACAAGAACTAACCTGCCAGTTCAAATGAGAGCTTGTGCTCAGACTTGCCAGTCTTTTTTAGCAAGAGCATCATGAGCTCTCAGAGTTTTGTTTCTTGAGGTTTTCATTTTCAGAAAATCCCTTGGGTTCTTATCTAAAAGGCATCTCAATGGAGTGTGGTCCTGCCTGCTTTAAGGAAAGCTATTTTGGCAGATGTGTGGAATACAGAATGACAAGAGAAGAACTTGGGAGTTAGTGCCTAATTATGAGACCATTGCAGTAAATACAAGTGAAAAGTGATGATAACCTGAGCTAGGGTTGAGGGCCAGGAAGTAGAGAGAAGAGGAAGGGTAGAGGAGATATAGTTAGAGATAGATTTGACAAGAGTTGGTAAATGACTAGGTGTGGGGTATAAGGAAGGAGGAAAAAATCAAAGATGAGCCTCACCTTAAGAAATTGGGTAACTGAAAGAATGCTAATGTCCTCAACAGGAACAGGAAAGTTTTGACTTAAGGGATGTTGCTTTAAAAAGGAGTAATATATTGGGTTCTGTTGTGGACAGATTGAGTTCAAGGTGCCCGTAGAACATTTGGTTAAGAGATATCTAACAGTTTGTGCTTTAGGACTAAAGTTTAAGAGAAAGATTAGATCCAGATATATGGATCAAAGAGTCACCTGCCTAAAGATGATCACTGGACCTATGAGAGTCAATCAAGTAACCAAGAGAGAGATTTTATAAAGAGAGAAGAAAATAGGGCCCAGGATGCATTCTTGGGGAACACCCATGACTTTTATTTGATCCAGCCCCAGAGTCTAAGATGGAACAATCAGAGAGATAGTTGGAGAACTGAGAGAATGCAGTTTCAAAAAGCTGAACAGGAGACAATGTCCCAGAGGAGGTTGTGGTTTTATTATTGTTCTGTCCTGTCTGACTCATGTCCCCATCTGGGGTTTTCTTGGCAAAGATAATAGAAGTGGTTTGCCATTTCCTTCTCCAACTTCTTTTACAGAGAAGACTGAGACAAACATGATTAAATGACTTGCCTAGGGTCACACAACTAATATTTGAGGCTAGAATTGAACTCAGGATTTCTGACTCCAGGCCAGTGCTCTATCCATTGCACCACCTAGTTGCTCTTACGTAGTGGATAATAGTACTCAAAGCTGAGGGTGAGAAGAATGAAGACTGAAAAAAGAACATGGGATTTATAGATTAATATATCAGTGATAATCTTGGAAACAGTTTTATTTTTTTAATTTACTTTTTTTTTTTGGAAAATTTTATTTAGTCAATTTACAACATTATTCCTTGCTTATAAGACTCATAGTCTTTCCCTTCCCTCCCCCAACCCCTTCCCATAACTGGTGCAATTCCACTGGGTTTTACATGTGTCCTTGGTCAAAACCTATTTCCATGTTGTCGATGTTTGCATGAGGATGATCATTTACATCCCCAATCATATCTCCATTGACCCATGTAATCAAGCAGTTGTTTTTCTTCTGTGTTTCTACTCCCACAGTTCTTCCTCTGGATGTGGATAGTGTTCTTTCTCCTAAGGCTCTCAGAATTGTCCTGGATCATTGCATTGCTGCTAGTAGAGAAGTCCATTTCATTCGATTGTGCCACAGTGTATTAGTCTCTGTGTACAATGTTCTCCTGGTTCTGCTCCTTTCACTCTGCATCAATTCCTGGAGGTCATTCCAGTTCCCATGGAGTTCCTCCAATTCATTATTCCTTTGGGCACAATAGTATTCTCTCACCATCATATACCACAATTTGTTCAGCCATTCTCCAATTGATGGGCATCCCCTCATTTTCCAATTTTTTGCCACCACAAAGAGTGCAGCTATGAATATTCTTACACATGTCTTTTTCCTTATTATCTCTTTGGGGTACAAACCCAACAGTGCTATGGCTGGATCAAAGGGCAGGCAGTCTTTTAGCACCCTTTGGGCATAGTTCCAAATTGCCCTCCAGAATGGTTGGATCAATTCACAACTCCACCATCAATGCATTAATGTCCTGACTTTGCCACATCCCCTCCAGCATTCATTACTTTCCTTTGCTATCATGTTAGCCAATCTGCTAGGTGTGAGGTGATACCTCAGAGTTGTTTTGATTTGCATTTCTCTGATTATAAGAGATTTAGAACACTTTTTCATGTGGTTATTAATCGTTTTGATTTCTTTATCTGAAAATTGCCTATTCATGTCCCTTGCCCATTTTTCAATTGGAGAATGGCTTGATTATTTGTACAATTGATTTAGTTTAGGCCTTTATAAATTTGAGTAATTAAACCTTTGTCAGAAGTTTTTGTTATGAAGATTTTTTTCCCCAATTTGTTGTTTCCCTTCCAATTTTGGTTGCATTAGTTTTGTTTGTACAAAAACCTTTTTAGTTTAATGTAATCAAAATTATTTATTTTACATTTTGTGATTTTTTTTTCTAACTCTTGCTTGGACTTAAAATCTTTCCTTTCCCAAAGATCTGACATGTATACTATTCTGTATTCACCTAATTTACTTATAGTTTCCTTCTTTATGTTCAAATCATTCGCCCATTCTGAGTTTATCTTGGTGTAGGGTGTGAGGTGTTGATCCAAATCCAATCTCTCCCATACTGTCTTCCAATTTGGGTCCCAAAAGCTGGGATCATTAGGTTTGTCATAGATTGGCTTACTGAGGACACTTACCTCAAGTCTATTCCACTGATCCTCCTTTCTGTCTCTTAGCCAGTACCAAATTGTTTTGATGACCGCTGCTTTATAGTATGACTTGAGATCTGGTACTGCTAGGCCACTTTCCTTCATATTTTTTTTTTCATTATTTCCCTGGATATCCTTGATTGGAAACAGTTTTAAATGAGTGGTCAGGTCAGAAACCACCCTGCAAAGAGTTGAGAAATGAGAGAGAAAGAAGAAACAATGAGTAGGGATGGCTAATGGATGTTATGAAGTTGTTAAGGATAGGAAAGACCCAGATATATTATAAATAGAAACAAAAGAGCCTTATAGAAAGAGAAATGGATTAGAGCAATGGGTAGGACTGAAGAGGTAAACTCTTAGAGGGGACAGGCTTCAGGGCCCAGGTAAAGGAGTTGGCACAGATAAAAAGAAATGGCACTTTGTCAGAGACTGGAGCAAAGGAAGGGAGAGTGAGAGATGACATAAGGGTTTGAATTATAGATTTGGGGAGGAGAGGCAGTCTATAAGGATGGCCAGCCTCTTTTCTCAGTAGGAGGCCAGATCTTCTGCATGGAGGGAGTGAGAAGAGGTAGTACAAAAGGCTTAAGGGGAGTGGGGGGAGGATTTAGGATAGCTATTGTAACAAATGTGATTGATAGAAATTAATCACCGAAGCATTTAACCTCTCAGAACTCTGAATAATTATTTAAGATTTGTAACATATAAGGCAGTTAATAATATAATCAGTAAAGGGATTTCCTCACTGAGAGTTCCCCTATAGGAATAAAATCTCAGGTCTGAACCATCTTCTACTTTCCTGATCCCTACTAAAAAAAAAATAAAATCAGTTGGAGAAAAATCATAGGATTGCCATGTAGCAGTGAGGTAGATAACATGAATAGCACGAGTATGTGGCCAGTTCAGTTTGTACAGTTGTGTGGCTCCCTTCAAGAGTGTCCAGAAGCAGGTACTTACATGTAATTGAACTCATTCCTTCCATCCGGTAAAACCAAAGCCATGATTCCCATTTGGTTATTGATGAGTTGGGTTTTTGTTCTCATTAGCTGAGCACATGAAAAGTTATTTCATGGATCCAGATAGCACAGCTCTGACCTTGACTAGTGGTCAAAGATCCCCTAGTCCTACATGCAGGCGCATGAACCCACGGGATGCCCAGATGGGAGGCTGGCAGGTACAACATATGCCCCAAACCTTTCTATTCCTTACAAGGTACTGGCACACAGGGAGTCTCCCGTCCCCCTTGTTCTTCCCAGCTTCACATTTGCCTTCTCTGTGTCCTTTTCAGAACTCATCTATTTATACTTTGGACCCTATTCAGCAATTAACAAAAGCCAGCTGTGTGCCCAGCTTTGAGTTAGGCACCACAGAAGATCATTAGGCTTTTGTCCTCGACCTATAAGAAGTTTATAATCTCTTTGGGTGGGAGGGGGAATAGAGAGTTTTAGAGCTTAGAGAACGATCCTGTCAAAATATCTGCTACAGCTGTATTGAGCCCATGTGGGCTAGATATAGAAGAACCAGAGATAGAGCAATGTCGTCATTTTCAAAATGAACATTTGGGACATAAAGAGAGGCCTACAAAAAGCAGGACATTCCAAAATAACCTATTTCCTTTGATAATCCGGTTTTTAAACTGGTAGAATAGGGAATGCCACAGACATAGAATAATTTATTATACTCTAGATAATGTTAATTTGTGGTTTTCCAAGTCAATAGGCTGCCTGCAGGGATCAGTTTCATGGATGACCTTTAAAGTCCCTTTTAGCACTAAATCTTGATCCTAGTTAGATTTTAGAGATGTTAGGAATTTGGAAGGGAAAAATGGTACACTGAATAACAGAATCGGGATTCAGTGTACTCACAAAAGACGAGAACCAAGGACCTAGACCAGTAAGACAAAATTTAGCATGGATAAACCTAGTCAGTTGTTTAAGTGTGTTGTTGTTTTAAGTCAAATTCATGAACAGTGAGTGGTAGAAAACTTGACAGCAATTAGAAGAAAAGCTAAGGTTTTAGAAAATGAACTAGCCAACTGGGTGGTAGAAAAGCTCTCCCAATCTTTGGAGGCTTAAATGGGAAAATACATGAGAAAGCACATAGTAATAATATGTATAAGGTAGAAAGGCCACTAGAAATGTAGTATCTAGAGCAGATCTAGAATATTGTGGTCCCTTTGGGATGTTTAATGAGAATGCTGATACACTAAAAAACATAGCATAATAATAGCAAATATTTATAGAGCACCTATTATGTGCCAGTTAATGTGCTAAATGCTTTATAAATATACTCTCATTTGATCCTCACAAACAACCTTAGAATGTAGGTACCATTATTATCCTCATTTTAGTGTTGAGAAAACTGAAGCAAACAGGTTAGATGACTTGCCCAAGGTCATCCAGCTAGTAAGTATCTGAGGCTGCATTTGAACTCAGGTCTTCCTTACTCTAGGCTTTCATTGTGTCCATAGAGACAGCCTAGAAAAACCTGAAGAAGACTTGGGGGTAGGGATGGAAGGTGGTGGACAACTGATAACCATTCTCAAATATTTGAAGGACTACAATATAAAAGTGGAATTGAGGTTATTTTCTGTTTCTCTATAGGGCAGGAGTAAGAACAGTAGACTGAAGTTATAGGGCCAAATTTTTTTTTTTAAGTAAAGTTTTATTAACACCTTTTGGGGTTTTAATTTTTTTTCATCCTAACACATCTGCTTTCTCTCCCTACATCCCCAACCTTCACCTTCATTTAGAAATAAAAGAAAAAAAAAACACAGTCTTTCAACAACAAAGCATAGTCACCCAAAACTAATTCCTATGCTGACTATACCCAAAGAGATTCCACATTCTGCATCTTGAATGTCAGGAGGTAAAGAATGTGTCATCAAAGTACCTTTGGCATCTTGGCTGGTCATTGTGTTGACCAGAGTTCTAAATTTTTCAAAGTTGTTTGTCTTTACAATGTTGTTATTTTTTTAATTGTCCACCTGTGTTTCTGTTCCTTTCATTCTGCATAAATTCATATGTCTTCCCAAGTTTCTCTGAAACCATCCCTATCGTCGTTTCTTAATAGCACAATAAGAATTCAGTCATTTCCCAAATGATGAGCATTATCTTAATTTCCAGTGCTTTGTCCCCACAAAAAAGTTTCTATTAACATGTGGAATCTTTTCTTTTTTCTTTAAGATAATACTTTTTATTTTATATCACATTTATTTTCAAATATAACTATCTGCTGCCAGCTTTCTACCATAATTTTAAAAACAAAATACAGAAAGATTTTAATTTGAAATAATGAATCCATTTCTCCCTATGTGGTTCTCTTCCAGTCCCACGTGCCCCACCCACCCACCCAATTAGAACTATTTGGTGGTGGGGAAAGTACCTTATTTTGAGGAAGTGAGCTCCCTGTGCTAGAGCAGAGGCTGGTCAGCCATTCTGTATGGTGAGGTGTTTTTGTTTTTGTTTTGT
Source organism: Monodelphis domestica (assembly GCF_027887165.1). Classification (NCBI taxonomy): domain Eukaryota; kingdom Metazoa; phylum Chordata; class Mammalia; order Didelphimorphia; family Didelphidae; genus Monodelphis; species Monodelphis domestica. Next base: position 404,084,450 of record NC_077227.1, on the reverse strand, counting down.
TTTTAATTAAATTTTTTTTTCTAGATTACATGTTAATACAAATTTTAGTAATAGTTTTCTGATATTTTGTGATCCATATTCTCACACTCCCTCCAAACCCCTTCAGCCTCCCCAAGACAGCAGGGAATATAAGTTGTGTACATATGTTATCATAATACATATTTCTGTTTGTTACATTATGAAAGACACATATCACTTACTCTAGAGAAAAATTCATGGAGGAAATAAAGTGAAGAATAGTATGTTTCAATCTGCATTGAGATTATTAGTTCTTCCTATTTCAGTTGACAGTCTTTTATGTCATGAGTCCCTTGGAGTTGTCCTGGATCCTTGCTTTGCTGATGATAGTTGTCATTCACAGTTGATTGTTGTACTTTATTGCTGTTCCTGTACCCAATGTTTGCCAGGTTCTACCCACTTCATATAAGTCTTTCCAGGTTTTTATGAATATCTTATTCATCATTTTTAATTGCAAAATAGTATTCCATTATAATGATATACTCTAACTTGTTCAGCCATTCCCCAATGGGGTAATCCCTTCAGTTTCCAGTTCTTTGCCACCACACAAAGAGTTACTATAAATATTTTCATACAAGTAGATTCCTTTCCCCTATCTTTGATCTCTTTGGATGACAGACCTAGTTGTAATATTGCTAGTTCAAAGGGTATGAATAATTTTATAGTCCTTTGGGTACAGTTCCAAATTGCTCTCCATCATGGTTATATCAGTTCACAACTCCACCAACATTGTATTAGTGTTCCAATTTTTCCACATCTCCAACATTTGTCATTTTCCTTTTTTGTCCTAGTAGCCAATCTAATAGATGCAAGGTGATACCTCAGAGTTGTTTTAATTTGCATTTCTCTATATTGGTTTTGGAGCATTTTTTCATATAACTAAAGATAGTTTTCCTTTCTTCATTTGAGAATTGTCTGTTTATATCCTTTGACCATTTGTCAATTGGGGAATGCTTTTTTGTATTCTTATAAATTTGACTTAGCTCTTTATATATTTGAGAAATGAAACCTTTGCCAGAGATACTTGCTATAAATTTTTTTGTCTATTTGTTTTCCTTCCAACCTTTTTTGCTTTGGTTTTGTTTGTGCAAACTCTTTTAAATTTAATGTCATCAGTATTATCTATTTTACATAAATTCTTCCCTTATCCATGGGTCCAACAGGTAAAACTATTCCATGCTTCTTTAATTTGTTTATGGTCTCACCCTTTATTTCTAAATCAGTGTATCCATTATGACTCTCCAGTATGATTTTTGTGAAAAGGATAATTGCAATTGGAAGAATGTTAAAAGGGATGACCCTCTACAACTATAGAGTCATTGACACTCAAGTTGGACAGACTTTAAGGTTCATCTCTGTTTGAAATTGGATTCAGGCAACCCTGGATATTTCATTGATGGTATTAGAATTTGGGGGTGATCTATGGATTCATATTCAGGAAAAGAAGTACTGGAGCAGAAATGGAGGAACAGTGCTGAGGAGTCTATCTCTCAAAAATGGTAATGGTCTGTGGAAGGGGAGAAAGTGTATTGGCGTCCAGGACTTGCTCTTTCCTTTTCCTTTGCCTCTGCAGACTCTGTACTCACTTGGCACTGAAACAAGGTGTGTGTGGGATTAACAGGAAGGTAGTTGCCTTAGTATCATGGGATTAAAACAATGAGAATGAAGGGAAGCGTTGTGGAGGGAAATAAATTGCTGTTAGGGGCAGCTACTTGGGAAGAGGAGTATCTGTAGTCGCCTAGTTGGGTGGTTTAATTTTTGTTGTTTTACCAGACCTGGGCTATTTTGTGAGGCACATGAGAGAGGTACTACCTGCCTAGTGCCGCTGTCCATATTTCTTTGGATCCTTGTTGTCCATTTCATATGGAAGGTGCTTAAAATGTAATATTTTAAATTAAAGAAATAATACTTATTTAGCATAAATCACTTCTCCCTTCTAAATCAGAGACAGCTTCATAGAGGAGATAAAATATGATAATGCTGTAAATCATGATTTCACGTAGTGTTTGGTTAGAAAGCACTCTGTGTGATCTCATTTGATACTCAATAGTATAAACAGTGAGAGAAGTAGTACAAGTAGCAGAATCTCAAATTCTATCCTTCTTATTCAAACCACAATTATTCTGTTCAGCTTCCACAGCTGTTTTCTAAAGGCATCAATGGGGCTGAGAATGTTAACTGAGTGGCAGTTTATTCCCTCTTATGATGACTTGGTCCCTCCAGTCCATATTTCACATAGAAAACCACTCTCTCTTCACTAGAGGATTTTAAGGTTGCCTCAACTTCTCATTCTTAGGATTAGTAAAGTGTCAGAAATAAAAGCCCTGATCTTATCAGGTTACATTTATAGTTTTGTGGCTTACATGCTAGAGGAAAATATTACATAATTTCTCATGTTGGGTCCAAGACAAACAAGTGGTTTTTAAGATTGCAAGATTTCTCTGTCCAATATCAATAAAATCATTGTACCTAAGACAGGAATCTCTATGAAATTTGTTGTCACATTGAAGCATCTCTATTAACTACCAAAGGGATACCAGGAGGCTTCTTCATAAAGTTATGAGGATCAAATGAGAAACTATGTGTAGAAGTTTTGTAAACTAAAAGGTGCTATGTAAATATCAGGATTTTATTGTTATAATAGATTTTGGACAGGAAGTTGGATGACTATACAAAAATCTATTTTGTTCTTTTGGTAGCATATTGATTATTTTTATCTCAAGTCTTTTCTCCTCTAATCACCTCTTAAACCCCATACATACCCTGTTTATCCTCATTTTTGTTTGTATAGTTAAGAGGTTTATTTTTTGGTTTGGTTTGGTTTTTTGATGCATGGGAAGATGCCAGTCAATTACTGAAAAACTAGAAATAGAAAGAATGTAGACCGTGGAGAAGAAGGAAGTGGAAAACTTTGTAAAGTCATTGGTGACATTTGTTTTTTCTTTTGAAAAATGCTTAAATGTGGAATACAGTGACCTAAAAAGAGGATATTTTGGATTCCCTGTAAAGGAAACACGTGATTAGAACCTTGTAAAGAAAATTTATAGTTATGTGCAGTATTGCAAGAGTTTTCCAGTCTCTATCCCAGATCCTGTATCCTTGTCAGTCCAGCCAACTAAAAATGCTGTTTTCATTAAGTTGCTTTTCCTGTTTGAGAACTTGTGTTCATCTCCCTCTTGTTGCTCTGAACATAAAGTCCAAACTTTGCCCTGACATTCAAGGCTCTCCATAATATAACCCCTCCCTGCCTCTCCACCCGTATTGCCTATTCTAGACAAATATAGGTCTTCTCACATCTTTCAAATACACTGTTTATTCCCAATGCCACACTTTTGTTTCTTTTGCCTGACATTTATAGCCTTACCTTCTGTTTCTTTAAAATCTTAATTCATTCTTTAGGGTCCTTAGGTGTGGTAGAATAAGCTTAGGCTTGGAATCAGAAGAAGCATTTGAGTGCCAGCTTCATTGACTAAATTGGGCCAGCCTTAGTGGAACTGTTAGGAAGTAATATGTATATTCCTGGAGGTCAGAGACTGGTTAACTTTTTTGTTTGTTCTTTTTGCCTCAGTGCCTCCAGTGCCTAACACAGAGGTTGGCATGTTGTAGGTACCTTAAAAAGTGCTTGTGGAATCGAACTAAACTGGCAAACAGCTTTGGCTTTTATGCATTATATAGTCTTGAGAAATGAGCCTCCTTTTTAGGCAAAACTTGAAGGAAGATAAGGATTCTAAAAGATGAAGATGAGCAAGGAGTCATATTCCTGTTCCTCACAGTTTGGACACTCCATCTTTTGCCTCTGCATCTACACAAACCATCTAGCAAATGTACTTCTTCCTCATCCATCTCTTGTCTTCCTTTAAGGCTCAGGCCAGGTGCAGTCACCTTCCAGTGTTTCCCTATGTCTCTACCTCCAGTTGTTAGTGTTCAGAAACCTTGGGACCAGTTTAATGAAATTAATACCATTCTTTCCTCCCTTGAGAAAAGTGTGCTAGAAATGCAAAATTTCTTTTATGGATGTCTGGCTGAATGTAGATCAAAGATAAAAGTCTAGTCCTGTAGTTTGGGAGGAGGAGGGATAGGAAGGATGAGATCAAGGCCAGAAGAAAAATAGGCCACCTTACCCTGCAATGAAATTTAAAAAGGAAGTAACCGAGTTATGTGAGAATTCCCTCATATTTATATGCTCTTGATAGAATTAGAGTATAAACTAACAGTTTGAAATGGTATAATCCTTTTTTTTTTAACTCTTACCTTCAGTCTTGGAGTCAACACTGTGTATTGGTTCCAAGGCAGAAGAGTGGTAAGGGCTAGGCAATGGGGGTCAAGTGACTTGCCCAGGGTCACACAGCTGGGAAGTGTCTGAGGTCAAATTTGAACCTAGGACCTCCCGTCTCTAGGCCTGTCTCTTAATCCACCGAGCCACCCAGCTGCCCCCTGAAATGGTATAATCTTAAAGAAGGAAGTCTGATAGAAAACAGTCTCTATCATCTAGTCATATATCCCCAGTGAACTATATACAGGGCTACGGTAAGAAAACATCAGAGAATTATCTAAGAAAGAGGTGATCTGTCATACCTGTACAAACAAACCTAAACAAGAGTGAAACAGAATTCTTCCTGTTATTTTCACCCCTTATTTTGGTCCATCCCCTTGGTGAAATGCAAACCAGAATGTATTCATGAATCTCTACTTTGAATATCTTTCCCCTCAAGCAACATATCTCATGGACAATGGCTCCCCAGTGCCCTTAAGTAAATGCAGATTATAGTCTGGCATTTAAAACCCTTCACAGTTTGACTCCATCCTACCCTTCTATCCCTATTTCACACTATTTCCTTTTGCAGATTTGTTTTGGCCATTACTATAAGTTCTTCACTTTAAACCTCCCATCTCTTGCCTCCTCTGTGTATTTGCACAAACCACTTCTTCAAGGAGTTCCTTGTTCATCTTCACCTCTTAGAGTCCTTGCCTTCCTTCAAGATTTGGATCAAATGCTACTGTGTGAAAGCTTCCATGATTTCCCTCTTTCCACAAGTTGTCAGCATCCTCTCCTTCCTCAATTTTCCTTATGCTTAAATGTGCATGGATTGTGCCATTCCCATTTCCTCCTTCTTTCTCCCTCCTCCAAAGAGTTCCTTGAGGGCATTCTTGTCTTTGTATCTCTAGCTCTTGGCACAGAGTACATTTGTATTTTGCTCAATTGAATTACAGCAAAGTTATTGTATTTGTTGCACAAAAATATATTTCTCATCATGTAAGTAGAGATCTAAGTTCAGGGTGCCTACCACTTAGGGAACCCTGAATGGAAGCCCTGTATTCTAATGATGTATTGGTTATGTAGGTCCCTAACTAACTATTGGAACACTGGAATCCTGGGGAGGGGGGGGAAGGGTGACATCTGAACTCATCATGTCCATGTGGTCAGTCTTTAGCTGTCTGACTGAAGCCACGTGCTCCTCTTCAAAAGGGGCCCTTTTGTTATGACCTCAGCATCTAGGATCCTTTTGATAATTTAAGGGTTAGTAGGAGTGATAATTATTGATGAGCAAGTTATCTACTGCTGTAAGCAAGAGTACAGACCAGTTGAGTAGCTATTGAGGAATCTTGTTGGAGGCCTCCTATAAGTTACACAACTGATCCTCTAAACCACAAAAACAGGATTTGAGCATAGTTATTAGTTACTCTTTGAATAAAATATTCCTAGAGATCTCAAGTGATTCACTTGAGATGGCATCACGATGGTAAGGTTAACTACTGAACTGAAATATAACCATTATTTTTGTTTCTACAAAACTTACTATTTTGTACAATTTACAAAAACTACAATCTAAATCTACAATTCATTGGTGATTCGCTACTTGTCTATTCCCCAAAGCTCTTATACAGTTCCTAGCCATCATCCCCATCTTTTTTCCCTCCCATTGTGTTCGATATTCACGTACCTACTCGATTGCTCTTTGATTCCTATAGACAAGATTCCATTTACATTTCCCAGTCACCTTTTTTTTTAGGTACTTGTCCCAACTGGAGTATTTCAAGGATCTATGAGGAATCATGAGTCTCCGTGGATACTTCCTCCTTGGACAAGATTATAACTCCTGTACAACTCAGTGAATGGTATTTAAGAGATGCTGGGGCCCCTGTGTTCAGTTTGGACACAAATCTCTCTGCCAGTCACTCACTCGGCTGGTCCTCAGAGGATGGACATATAATCTACCACCCAACCTCTACTTGAAGCCTTTCCAGTTTGGGTAGGCTGTGCCAAAACTTGGCCTTGGTGTAGAGCCGTCAAAAAATAAAGTGTACCCCCTATTTGTATAAAAAAGTAGAAGATCTGGCCTAAGGGGGTGGGGCTGGGGGGAGGAATGATCTTTAAAGACCTAGAAGAATTAAGAGATGTGAAGATCAATCTCACTTATTTCACTGATTTATTTAATGGATAAAATGATTTAATTTTTAAGCTTTTTAAGGGAAGGGACCTTTTATCCTCCCAACAGGACTGAGATTATAGGTGCCAGTAGGTTGTCATCATCATTATCAACACCTACTTATTGAGCATCTGTTTAACTGCTTGCTGGCTGGTGATTGATGAAAAGCTATTGAGCAATGCTGGGATACAGCTGGGTTTGGGAGCGAACACTGAGATGACCCCAGGCATTGTTGTTCTGATAAATAGTACTTTTTCTTCCCACCAGAGACCAGGTCATTTCTAAGCTTTTCTGACATTGAAATGAGTGAAGCCAAGCAGGAGCCTCAGAGTCTGGCTTAGCTAGGGGTTAAATAGACCCCAGTTCCTGGCTCCATCCTTGGCTTAATCTTTTCTCCTGGAGTTCTGTTGTGCTGGGGTGATTTGGATGCATCATGGCATGAAGGAATAGGAAGACCCAGGTTCAGAACATGCATGTGTATGGGCAAGACACTTAGCATGTTTGGCCTCATTTTCCTCATCTGTAAAATGGAGATAATAATACCACTAGTATATATTTCATAGGATAGTTGTGAAGCTAAAATGAAGACATATTTAAAATGTTTTGCCAACAACAAAAAAAATAAATGAAATGTACGCAGTCTTTGACCCTAGAAATCACATTACTAGGATAATAAACAAAAAATGTCAAAGATAAAAAGGGAGACCAATCACATATATTCCAAAGTATTTATAGCAGCACTTTTTTTTGGTATTAAAGACCTCAAAATAAAGTAGATGCTCATTAAAAAATAAAATGTTTTACCAAGATCTATATAAATGTTAGCTATTGTTCCATGATATCTTCCTAGCCCAGAGCATTGTCCTCAAATCTCTCATGGTTGTGGTCTGGACTTGTGTGACCTGAGAGTAGATTTCTTCAAAAACAGATCTACATGGAATAGGTTAGGTTTCATGGGAATTGACCTTATATTTCCAGTTTTAGCCCAAGTGATCCTAGATCATAGACTAGAAAGAGACTCCTCTTCCCAGTATTTTCCTATTCATGAACAAAAAAACATTTCAGGAAATATGAGAAAATATTTGGACATGAAGTTCCAAAGAATTTTGATCTCTATTGAATTTGGTGGGAAAGAAGGCAAATATTGTATGCTGTGGTATGGTGGTAGTAGAGAAGAAGATAATAATTAGAAAGAACCAGCTTCTGGGTTGATCGTAGGACCATAGAATTGAGGGCTGGAAGGGGTCTCAAGGATAATCTAGTCTAACCTCATTTTAGAAACTGAGGTAAAGTAATTTTGCCTAAAGGCATTCAGGTGGAGTCAGGATTTGAACCTAGGCCCTGATTTTTCTTTTCCTATAAGCCACGTTGCCTCAGCTTTGTGTTTCCATATTATTGACATTAAAAATAAATAGAAATTGCAGGTTTAAAAAAAAAAACCCTTTGCTACACATATATTTTCCTGTTCTAAAAAGCCCCATCCCACCTATATACTTTATGCTGGAATAATTTAAGGGAAATGTATTCATGCACTGTCAGCCTCTCTTATTAAGCCAGCAATTTGTTTAATCCTCCACCCACTGAGTAGCTTGTGCCTTCCTGGAGTGAGGTTGTACCACCCTATTTGAACTGAGGCTGTCAGCCCTTCACCAAGATATTGGACTTGTCATTTGTATAAAGCTGATTAGAGAAATTTTGTGAAAGGTATAATGGAGAGGCTTTGTTGCAGATCCACAAAGTTACGAAGCTTCTCTGTGGGAAAAGGTTTTTCTAGTGCCTTAACTCCAAAGACAGACAATTTCACAAATAATACATTAGAAGCCCAAGGTAAAAAGCACAGAAATTAAAACTGAGTTTTTCGTTCTCTTCAAGTAACAAGTGAACTTCAGTAATTGGCATACAGATCCCAGGCCATGGAGGTAATAGCTGGACAAAACTCTGCCTTGGGCAGTAAAACCCCATTTGGAGGATCTTAGATTTTAGTTATAAGAAGTGCCATGTTTTAGGAGAGAAATTGACAAAGGGAAGATTTTTTTCCCCCAATTTTTATTTTTTTAATATTTTTCCGTGTTTACATGATTCATGTTCTCTCCCTCCCCTCTTCCTCCCAGAGCCAACAAGCAATTCCACTGGGTTGTACAAATGTTATCACTTGATACCTATTTTAGGGAAGAGTTTTATAACAAATATAGCTATCAGAATGGCCACAATCTGAGACAATGACCTCTTTGTCCCTAGAAGGGTTCAGAGAGATTCTGAACAATCATTTATCAGGGATGCTATAAAAGGGATTCCTCCAGTAAGTGGGCAGTTGAACTGACTAAAACCTTGCTCCCCAACCACACACATCCTGACGTTGCTACTTCTCATGCCTAAGATTCTGTGATTCCTTCCTCCTCATCTGCCCTTTGTATGTATTTCATATGTTAAATGTCAAAAGGAAAGCTCCTGGGCAAGTAAACTTTGGTAAGTTAAGGAAATAGAATTTGGGGCCCTGGTTAGTCAACAGGTAGCATTCCATATCACAGGATGTTGAGTGTAGGACACAAATTAATGTTCTACCTTTGACTAAACACCTTCCTATGGCAGAATTCCAAGTGTATTTGTATATATACTTGTTTTAAAGTTATGAGGTGGGAGGGGAAACTGAGGCACTGAAGTAGAAAATGACTGACACAGACTTCCTGTCAACAATAACCTGAGAAAGAATTGGATTTAGAATAATTTAAACACCCATAACATTGGATTTAAGTAATATATCCCTTGAACGGAGCCCAGAATGATTTTTTAAATTCAACACACCTTTATTAAGCTCCTACTATGTACTAATATTGCACAGACTATATATATACTTTTTTTTTTTTAATTCTTGCCTAGAATCGATTATAAGTATTGGTTTCAAGGTAGAAGAGTGATAAGGGTCAGGCAATAGGGGTTAAGTGACCTACTACCTAGGGTCACACAGCTAGGATATGTCTGAGACCAAATCCGAACCCAGGACCCCCTGATTCCAGGCCTGGCTCTCTATCTACTGAGCCATCTAGCTGCTCCCTCACACACTATACTTTCAAGTATATTGGTAGTAATACAATTGGTAGTATTACTAATAGTAATTCATTTTAGTATTAATAAGTAGTAATAGTAGTATTACAAAAAAATAAAACCAGTCTTTGCCTTCAAGGAGTTTATATTTCTCTTAGGAGGCATGAACTGTATAAAAATACATACAAAGCAAATATTTCTGTAATTGTCATGGTACTAATACAGATGGTAGGTATGTATGTTCATTAATTCAGAAACCAGTTTTGAACTTGTCAGACCCATTTTTTCACTCATATAATAGTTGTATGTTAGACACGACTGAAATAATTCAATGGGCACCAATATGCTATAAGCATCTTGGCATAGGGTAGAGGTTCTCAAACTTTTTGGCTGCAGGACCCTTTTTTAACAGTCTTAAAAATATTAAAGACCCTGAAGAGCTTTTGATTTATATGCTTTATTCATCTTAGAAATGAAACTGGTACATTTTTATTTATTTATTTATTTTTAAACCTTTCCCTTCCATTTTAGAATCAATACAAAATGTCAATTCCAAGGTAGAAGAGTGCTAAGAGCTAGGCAGTTGAGGTTAAGTGACTTGCTCAGTATCACACGGCTAGTTGGTGTCTGAAGTCACATTTTAACCCATATCCTCCCAACTCCAGTCCTGATACTCTATCTACTGTTCCCCCTAGCTGCCCCCAAACTGGTAAAATTTTAAAATAATTATTCAGTTAAAAACAGTAAGTTACAGATCAACACAAGTATACATTTATGAAAAGAACTTCCAAAATTAAAAAAAATGATTGAGAAGAATAGCATCCTTTGACACATTTTTAAAAAAATCTCTTTAATATCTAGCTTAATAGAAAACACCTGGGTTGTCATAATTGTTTCTTCAGTCGGTCTTTGGTTGAAGTATGTGAAGAAATTTAGCCTTGCACAGATATATAATTGGAAAGGAAAGAATATTATAAAAGGCAAATAACATCTCAGTATTATTATGAAAATAGTTTTGACTTTATGGCCCCTGAAAGTGTTTTGGGGACAGACTGAGGTTCAGGAATCATACATCAGAGCCCTGATCATTCAGAAGTTCCACTTTCAAGATCTACAGATGCCATTTACTGTATATGGTTCACTTCTTCTGGCTTAATTTCATTTTTGAGGAAAGCAAGTTGAAATAGATGATGACAAGGTGGTTTCCAACACCTTTAAAACAAAATATTTTTTTTTGAGAAAATTTTTTAAATTAGTCAATTTAGAACATTATTCCTTGATTACAAGAATCATTCTTTCCCTCCCTTCCTCCCCCACCCCTTCCCATAGCTAGCACTCAATTCCACTGGATATTACTTGTGTCCTTGATCAGAACCTATTTTCATGCTGTTGGTGTTTGCACTAGGATGTTCATTTAGAGTCTACATCCCCAATCATATCCCTTCGACCCATGTAATCAAGCAGTTGTTTTTCTTCTGTGTTTCTACTCCCACAGTTTTTCCTCTGAATATGAATAGTGGTTTTTCTCATAGATCCCTCCAGATTGTTCAGGATCACTGCATTGCCACTAATGGAGAAGTCCATTACATTCAATTGTACCACACTATATCAGTCTCTGTGTATAATGTTCTCCTGGTTCTGCTCCTTTCACTCTGCATCACTTTCTGGAGGTTGTTCCAGTCTCCATGGAATTCCTCCACTTTATTATTCCTTTGAGCACAATAGTATTCTATCACCAACATATACCACAATTTGTTCAGCGATTCCCCAATTGAAGGGCATCCCCTCATTTTACAATTTTTTTGCCACCACAAAGAGTGCAGCTATGAATATTCTTGTACAAGTCTTTTTCCTTATTATCTCTTTGGGGTACAAACCCAGCAGTGCGATGGCTGGATCAAAGGGCAGTCTTTTAGCACCCTTTGGGCATAGTTCCAAATTGCCCTCCAGAATGGTTGGATCAATTCACAACTCCACCAGCAATGCATTAATGTCCCAACTTTGCCGCATCCCCTCCAGCATTCATTACTTTCCATAGCTGTCATGTTAGCCAATCTGCTAGGTGTGAGGTGATACCTCAGAGTTGTTTTGATTTGCATCTCTCTGATTATAAGAGATTTAGAACACTTTTTTCATATGCTTATTAATAGTTTTGATTTCTTTATCTGAAAATTGCCTATTCATATCCCTTGCCCATTTATCAATTGGAGAATGGCTTGATTTTTTTCTACAATTGATTTACCTCTTTATAAATTTGAGTAATTATACCTTTGTCAGAGGTAAAACAAAATATTTTTTAAAAGAGACAATTGATCAAGAATATCCAGGGAAATAATGAAAAAAAAATGTGAAGGAAGGTGGCCTTGCAGTCCCAGATCTCACACTATATTATAAAGCAGTGGTCATCAAAACAATATGGTACTGGCTAAGAGACAGAAAGGAGGATCAGTGGAATAGACTTGGGGTAAGTGACCTCAGCAAGACAGTCTATGACAAGCCCCAAGATCCCAGCTTTTGGGACAAAAATCCACTATTTGACAAAAATCGCTGGGAAAATTGGAAAACGGCATAGGAGAGATTGGGTTTAGATTAACATTTCACACTGTACACCAAGATAAATTCAGAATGGGTAAATGACTTAAATGTAAAGAGCGAAATCATAAATAAATTAGACGAACATAGATTAGTATAGTATACCTGTCAGATCTGCAGGAAAGGAAGGAATTTAAGACCAAGCAAAAGATAGAGAACATTGCAAAATGTAAAATGAATGACATTGATTATATCAAATTAAGATGTTTTTGTACAAACAAAACCAATGCAACCAAAATTAGAAGGAAAGCAACAAACTGGGAGAACATTTTTATAACAAAACTCTCTGACAAAGTTTAACTTCCCAAATATATAAGAACTAAGTCAAATTTACAAAAAATCAAGCCATTCCCCAATCAACAAATGGTCATGGGACATGAATAGGCAGTTTTCACAGGATGAAATCAAAAGTATTAATAAGCACATGAAAAAGTGTTCTAAATCTCTGATAATCAGTGAGATGCCAATCAAAACAGCTCTGCGGTATCACCTCACACCCAGCAGATTGGCTAACATGACAGCAAAGGAAAGTGATAAATGTTGGAGGGAATGTGGCAAAATTGGGACATTAATACACTGCTGGTGGAGTTGTGAATTGGTCCAACCATTCTGGAGGGCAATTTGGAACTATGCCCAAAGAGTGATAAAAGACTGTCTGCCCTTTGATCCAGCCATAGCACTGCTGGGTTTGTACCCCAAAGAGATAATGGGGAAAAGACTTGTACAAGAATATTCATAGCTGCGCTCTTTGTGGTGGCCAAAAATTGTAAAATGAGGGGATGCCCATCAATTGGGGAATGGCTGGACAAATTGTGGTATCTGTTGGTGATGGAATACTATTGTGCTCAAAGGAATAATAAAGTGGAGGAATTCCATGGAGACTGGAACAACCTCCAGGAAGTGATGCAGAGCGAGAGGAGCAGAACCAGGAGAACATTGTACACAGAGACTGATACACTGTGGTACAATCCAATGTAATGGACTTCTCCATTAGTGGTGGTGTAATGTCCCTGAACAACTTGGAGGGATCTATGAGAAAGAACATTATCCAAGGAGGGGAGGGAAAGAATATGATTCTTGTAAGTAAGAAAAATGTTCTAAATTGACTAACTAAATACAAATTTTAAAAACCCACGGCAATATTGCAGTACTCTGTAGTTTCTGATTTCTAGTGTAAGGCTGTAACTCTTTCGATCATCTGATCTCTTCATCTGGGTTGAAGTGAGAGTTATCCAATAATTACAGTAGGGCCCCTGCATTCTCCAAGGAGGATATGTTTCTACCTTGGATGGCAGAAACCTCACATTTTCTGACCTCTATGTGGTTCCTCCCATCTAAGAGTCCCCTCTTTTCCCCCCCGAAAAAACCTTTAAAAAGTGAAAGTGGAAGCAGAAGAGATTTCTGCTGGGGCAGATTGCTGCCACAGGTAGACTTCTAGCCCTTCACAAGAGGATCTCCAGCACTTTGGTTTGATTGCAGTTAACTCAAACCACAGAATGTGAAACTTCTGATAAGGGGAACTTACTGTAATTTAGAAATAAAGGTCAGAATCCTTAACTTTCACCTCGAAACAAACAAGAAAACAATAGTCTCAGATTTCATTGTTAAACATATAAAAAATCAAGGCCTTCTTGAGTCCTTGATCTAAAATAGATCTAAAATCAAATCTAAAAATAGATCAGTAAATAGTTCAGCCAATTTTAGTTATATCTTGACGGATGTTTGTAAATCTGTTTCTTTTTCTAGAGAAATCGTAAAATCCCAATCCTTCATCTGCAAAATAGGAGTTGGACTAAATGATCTTTAGGGTTCCTTCCAGCTGTAACATTTTATGATTCTGTGACCTAAAAGAACGGGTTCTAGCTTGTATGAGCAAATGGGAAAATGGAGTGTATTCTCAGAGTGGGGTGCGGCATGTGCTAGACTCTTTAGGGTGGAGCATTCCTTTTCCTTCTCTTCCTTAGTCTTTGTCAGACCTCAGGTAGTGGGAATTATGTCTGATTTTCATTCTAGCCTAGAATTTCTCATGTGGTTTTAGTCAAACAGTTTGAAGCAATATGACCAGATATTCCTAAGAGCACATGATAGGGTTGGGAGGCTGTAGGGAAATAAAGATTTTTTTTTTTTTTATCAAGGTTCTACAAACACCGGGCCAAGTTTATTTCATATCCTGGTCAGGCATGAGTTATCTCATAGGTATCTAGCTAGACAACCAGCAAATAACACCACCCCTCGTGAGAAATAGATCACTTTCTAATGAGTAGAATCTCTAAGACTAGAATTTGCCACTCAGTTAGACATCTTCATGCTTAGGTTTTAAGGAGAAAATGGCGAAAGAAGAAATCTTTTAAGACCCCCAAAGAGTCCCAGTGGAGTGTGTGGGCTGACTTTTAGATCTGTTTTTTTCACAGTCCAAATGGGAGAGGGTGTAACATTTATGAAGTCAATGAAATTAATAATGAGCAAGAATCTAATGCTTAATTTAACATGATGGCATTACTCATGCCATTGTTCTATTAAATGACATGTCAATATTTGATTTCGAAAGAATTTGCACTTCTCCTTAGATCACTTTTAGAGAAGCCCCACTATTTCCCAGTTCATTTCGAAACTTGGCAGTTATTTCACTTTGAGGAAATCAGTTATTCTTACAAGATTAGAATCCGAAGCCACTCAGGTCCCTTCCTTGCTTGGGGGGGGGAGGGTGCAGAAAAACCTATGACCAAGTGCAATGGAACTTGATTTACCTTTTCAAAAGATCATGGGTGAATGACATCCAAGAGATTCAAGTGATGTAAAGATGTTGGTACTGCAAGGCCCAATTCCAAGGTATTTTTTAAAAAGAATAAAGCTTTTTATGGTAGTGTTTTAAGGCAGTGATCCAGGAATAACATACCTGTGTTCTTTAAGTCAATTCAGCAAGCATTTATTAACTGGATAAGAAGATCTGGTTAGATAGCATCACAGGAGAATTAGAGAGGTGGTGGAGTAGTTAAGTGAGGAGGTAGGAAATAAGAGATTGCAGAATTTTGACATTTGGTCCTTACTTTGATCCCATAATAGATATTTAAAGGCTGCAATTGGAAACTTGAGAAGTTGTTCCCAATTTAACAATATGATCCCATTTCCTACTCACACATTTCTAAGTCCTGGCTTCTATTTTGCTAGAACCACTGCTTTTTAGGGAACTGTCCAGTTAGGAAGAGGTAGTGAGGAGGAAGATGACTGAAGAGAATGCTCGATTTTCCCAGACCTGGGCAGAGCAAGAAACTCTAGGCACATGGCCAAAGTAGACAAAAGGCCTCTGTTTTTGCTAGCAAATTGGTAAGACAAGCAGCCAAGACCTACAGCTTCCAATGACTGTACTGAAAATGCAGCATTAAGTCTTTCTTTGGCTTTAGGCAAGTAGTTAGCTTTCTTTGTATGGACTTGTAAGGGTGTTTGGCATGTAAGCAGCACCTACACAGCCTTGTTGGAAAGTAATCGTATGCCACCAGGTATTGTTCCTGTGGCGGCCCCAAAGGACGTGACTAATAACTTCAGGATCAGTGCTAAGTCTAGTTAACATAGGGGGATAGTTAACATATCCCCTCTGGAGAAGCAGCAGAGTACAGTAGATAACCCAGGAGTCAGGAAGGCCCAAGTTCAACTCCTGCCTCTAACATTTTCCAACTCTAGGGCAAGATTTGGCAGAATTGGGTCAGGTTCTGATTTGTGGCAAAACTTTTAATCTCTCAGTATTCAAATCCTTTCTCTAGGGGGCAACTAGGTAGCTCAGTGGACTGAGAGTTAGGCCCAAAGATGGGAGGTCCTGGGTTCAAATGTGACTGTAGACACTTACTAGCTGTGTGTCCCTAGGCAAGTGCCTTAACCCCCATTGCCTAACCCTTACCACTCTTGCCTTGGAACAGTGTTGATTCCAAGATGGAAGGTAAGGGTTATTTAAAAAAACAAACAAAAAAGCAAATCCTTTCTCTAAGGACAAATTATCTCCTGTATGTCTAAAAGGAGTTTCTATGCTAGGAATACCCTGTGGCTAAAACCACAGGTCTAGGACCTGTTCTTTTTTTTTTTTTTTAAACCCTTACCTTTTGTCTTAGAATCAGTACTGTGTATTGGTTCCAAGGCAGAAGAGTGGTAAGGGCTAGGCAATGGGGGTTAAGGCACTTGCCCAGGGTCACACAGCTGGGAAGTATCTGAGGGTAGATTTGAACCCAGGACCTCCCATCTCTGGATCTGGGTCTGGCTCTCAATCCACAGAGTCACCCAGCTGCCCCCCCACCTGTTCTGTTAGCCTTTTTCTTCTCCCCCCCCCCCCAACATGCATATAAAACTATGAATTGGTTTAACTATTTTGGAAATTAATTTGGAATTATGCAAGAAAAGTTAAATTAATCAGATTGTTCATCTGCTTTTCCATCCAGAAGTCTTTTGCTAGAAACTATCTGCCCAAAGAGATTATTGACAGATATGACTCTTATGTTCACATATGATAATATTGGATCTGTGAATTGGTTTGCTAATTCTGAAAAACAATTGGAATTTATCCTGATGTCTATACCTTATTCAAAGAAGTCAGAGGTAAAAGGAAAAGTTTCATATCTGCCAAAATATGTATAATGGCACTTTTTTCCTTTAGTAAGAAAGAACTGGAAACAAAGTAGATACCCATCAATTGGCAATGGCTAATAAATTGTGGTATATGATTGAAATGCAAAATTACTGTGCCCCAAGAACAAATGACCATGAACAGAGAAATGTGGGAAGATGTACATGAACTGACAAAGGCAAATAAATAGAAACAGAAATGCTGATTATAATTATGTAAACTGAAAGAACAACAAAAATCCAAATTGGATGCTATGAAATTAATAACAAAGCCAGGCTGCTGCATAGAATAGGGGAGAAAGCAATCCACTTTCCTTATTTACAAAAGGGGGGTGTCTATGGATATGTAACATCAGTAATGACTCATTATTTTGGTTAGTTTTAAATTAGCCCCCCCCTTTTTAAATTCATTGTTATAAGAGATGGTTTGAGTAAGGGTGAAAGGGAAGAATATATTTATTTGGAAGTTCGTGTTTTAAATCTTTTTTTTAATGATACTGTTAAAGTTTAAAGAAAGAAACCAACCAGTAAAAATATTCATAGGAGCAATACTTGTAGTAACAAAAAAGATGGAAACAAAATATGTGCCCAGGGAATAAGGAGTGGCTGAACAAACTATATTATGTAAATGTAATGGAATATTACTATGCCATAAGGAATGATGACTATGAAGAATTCCAAGAAACATGGGAAGACTTGTATGAAGTGAGGCAAGGTGAATAAAGAGCCAAAAAAATACACATGACCACAATAATGTAAATACAGACAATGTGGAGAGGATGTAAAACTGGTCAAATGGAGTAATCCTTGTTCATGTAATAGTATCAGAGTCAAAGAATACATACCTTCTGTTAGCAATCTATAATCTAACTTTGCATACAATGTACTTAATAAGGAAGTTTATTGAGGTGTTTCTTAGGATATGTCTCCAATCAAATCAAGATGTGTGTTACTCCTCTGTCTAGTCGGGCGACTGTTTAAATCCTTAGCCAGGCAGGGTAGACGGTTCCCTGATAGACAGCCCTTTGGCACTGTGTACTTTGCAGGTGATAGGAATGGGAGGGAGAAAGATGACTCCAAATCGGCTGAGAGATCTCTGAGTCCATGGCACTGTGTACAAGTGGAGAAGGGGCTTCTTTGGATTCTGAAATTCACATTACTGGGAGGTGGGAGAGAGGTAGAGAGAGGCAAGCACAAATTTTTGAATGGCAAATGGGAGATCTCCCCAGCACTGGAGACATAAGGAAGTCAGATCCCAATTGGTCCCTTGATTCTAAGTACCTGTAAATGTAGAAAACTGGGTGGTCCAACAGATTGAGGAATGGGTCTGATGTCAGGAAGACCTGAGTTCAAATTCAATTAATCTCAGATACTTTCTAGTTGTGTGGTGCTGGGAAAGTCTCTTAAACTTTTGTTCAGCTTTTTTTTCTCAAATGTAAAAGAGAAATAGAAATAATAAGCACCTACCTTGCAGAGTTGTTGTGAGAATCAAATGAGATAATATTTGTAAACTGTTTGGCATAATGCCTGGCACACAGTAGGCATATTATAAATGCCTATTTCCTTCCTTCCCTTACGATTGCTAAGAACAGATTCTCCACTTTGACATCTTTCCTTGGTTGAACCTAGATCTGGTCTCATTCTGAAAAACTAATTTGTGTCTCTGAATTCTGTCACTTCCTTTAATCCACATATCTTCTTTGACTTGTTTATTGCTTCTTTGACAGAGATTTATCTAGCTATCCATGATTGTCTTCTTGTGTAACCAGCATCTTGTGGGACATAGCTGAACTGGCAAGAGTTTAAGCTAAGTGTTAACCTACCCTTAAAAGCAACCAGGGAAAGCCATTATGATTTTTTTTTAAACCCTTACCTTCTGTCTTGGAATCAATACTATGTATTGGTTCCAAGGCAGAAGAGAGGTAAGAGCTAGGCAATGGGGGTTAAGTGACTTGCCCAGGGTCACACATCTGGGAAGTGTCTGAGGCCTGATTTGAACCTAGGACCTCCAGTCTCTGTATAGACAGCTGCCCCCAGCTACTATGGGCTGTGATTTTTAACTAATTTGGACCCTAAAATTTACAGGTATTATAGGTAGATATAATTCTAGCCTTATATGCATCTTAGAAGGGGGGAAATGGGGGTGAAGGAGTGAGTACTGAGCTATAATCCTCCTCTTGCTTCCCACAAAAGTGTAAATCATTGTCCTCTTGGGAGATGGGGTGGGCCAAATCCCAAATTAGAGAATTATATATGCTACTCATGAACCAGCTGAATTTCTATGTTAGAAGCCAACTATACAGATATATTTTATACATATTCTGGACTGAATACTTTGCTGAGTGCTGGGCTAATGCAAAGATAGACAAATGATGATATGTACCTTTATAAGGTTTACAGTTTCTGGTTGATCTGGTTTTGAATCTAACCTTAGGTACTACTTACTGTGATCCTGGGCAAGTTACTTAACCTCCTTGGGCCTCAATTTCCTCATCTGTTAAGTGAGATTGGCCTTGATGACCTTTGAGTTTCCTTTCAAGTTCTAAATCTGTGACCCTATAGAGAAGTCATCCTCTTAGAGGTGATCTTGGGATTTAGAGCTGGAAAGGACCTTAGACATCATCTAGTCCACTCTTCTTATTTTAGAGGAGGAAACAAGTTCAGAGAAGGGAAATAATTTGACTAAGGTTACATAGTTCAATGGTAGAGCTACTTGTAATTTGAGCCTTGGACTTTTGACTCTAAATGTAGTGTTCTTTTACCATTTTGCCTCTCTGTACAGTTGATGTCATTGCATAGAGATGAATGGGATGGAAATGAAGCCCAGGTTTCTAAAAGGATGTTACTTCTGATAAAGGATGCACTAAATCAAGGAGCAAATGCAGAGAAGGAAGAGTCAGGCCCTTGGGGAGCATCCCAAGTGGAAGATTGGAAGAAAGGAGAAGAGCCAGCAAAGGAAGTGAAAAAAGAATATTGGAGAGGGAAAAGGACAAACAGTAAAATGTGATGTCACAGTAGTCAAAGAAGGGAAAAGTCTAATCAAGTTGACAATGTTAAATGCCACAGAGTTCAAAGAGGATGAGAACTAAAGAAAGGTTGATGGATTTGACATGACGACTTTGGAGAGAGTGGTTTTGGGAAGGGAGTCAAAGTCGAATCCAGTTTGCAAGGCTTTCAGAAGGCATCTATTAGAACTGGAGGTGGAGGCCATAAATTACATTTGGGGAAATCTGGAAGTAAAAAGAAAATTGAAGGATAACCTAGACCATCCAATAATTGTCTATGAAGATCAGAATGGTTTGAACATATTTAATAAATGAATTGCAAGGGAGATACTGGGATTAGGAAATTGGGAAGAGGAAATAGATAATGCTGGTGGGTGGGTAGTGGGGTTAAAGTCTTCTCCATCTGCTCTCATTTAGGAGATTCAGTCTTGGCAACTAAGTGTACATCTCTCTTGCTGTGAAGTAACAGTTCTGTTCCCTCTCTTTTCCCCCTTGCCATAGGTTATTGCTGTGGTTATGGAGTCATTCACAGATATTGACATCTTCAGAGACCTACAGGAAGTATGTAGGAAGCAAGGAGTGGCCGTGTATATTCTTTTGGACCAGGCTCTGATCCGTCACTTCCTGGACATGTGTGTGAATCTAAGAGTTCATCCTGAACAGGAAAAGGTTTGTACCAAAGTATCTATGTTGAGGGAGAATAGATTGTCACTGATTACATTTATTCATTTATTTTATTGATTTATTGGCTTGGAGATGGATTAATACTATAGCTATTTTAGTGAGCCATTGTCCTGTAAGCTACTTGTTTCTACATTCAATAGACTTCTAATTTCATGTGAAATTTGAGGATTTCCCCCCTTATTCTGAGCATGATTAAAGTTTAATGCATGTTTCAATTTCAAAATATATGTGGCAAGGTTTACAAAACACTATTAACTCTTTTTATCCCCACGACAACCCTGGGAGATAGGTGCTATTATTATTCTCGTTTTATAGATGGGGAAGCTGAGGCAGGTGAAAGTTAAGTGACTTGTCCAGAGTCACACAGCCAGTAAACATCCAAGACCTGATTTTGAATTTAACATTAATTATAACTATATTCATCTCATGATGTTAATGGAAAAGGACATTGGCCCAGACCTGTGATTTTATTAATACAGCAAGCTCCTAATGAGGAAACTCCCTATACCAAGAGAAATTGCTACTTGTTCATTCTACAGCGTATAGTCTTGGAGTTTCTCGGGATCAGAGAAGTTTTGACTTGCCCAGAGTGATAGAAATAGTACACATCAGAGGTGAGACTGGAACCCAGATCTTCCTGATTTGGAGGCCATACCTTTATTCACTATGCCATATGTTTCTCAGAAAAAATCTTATTGCCAGCAAAATAAATAAAGTTAGAGCAACAGTTGTATAATACATGAGCACTTGGAATTTAGTAAAGTTAGCTTTTGGCTGGCATCTGTTGTTTACTACTTAAGACCCAAATATAACTGCTTTTTATTAAATAATTCTCTTTGCAGTTTTTGGAGCATTTTTTTTACAGGAACTCAGGTTCATTCTGCTTCCCCATATCCCTCTTCTATGATAAAGAAACTAAGAATAGACTATTAAAACGGTTTTGATTGCCTGTGTTGCCATTAAAGTGTTAATGAAAGTCTTAAATTTCCAGTCCTTTTACTCAGCCAAGCAGATAATCCCAGACACACAGCTTGAAAGGAAATTGACATCAAGTCTGAAAATAAGAAAATAATGCTGTTGGAAAGACCATGATCAAATCTACAATTTACAGCAGTGCCAGCCCCATCTTTAAGGTTCTTTTGGCAACATTGCAGCTGATGAGGACAAGTGTAGCATTAGCTAATAGAATTGAAAACTCTATTCTGCACCACATTGCTCATGCCATTTTCTTTATGGAGCAGACCTCTGTGCTGCTGTACCTTAGTGGTAGGCAACTCACAGCTATATTATAGTAAATTTCTTTTGTCAGTGTAGATAGGATTCAAAGGAGTATACATGGTATTGAATTAACTTTGCCGCTTGGGAGAGGAAGGTAGGAAAGGGCTCCCAAATGATGACTTTCTATTATTTATTTTTAGCTTTTTCTAAAAGTTTTTCCATATTTACCAAAAAAATCTGTTCCAAAATTAATTTTGGGGTTGGGCTTTTTGTTAATGATGAAGCAGATATACAAAAGTTCTAATACCTTGTTTGAGTGCTTTACAAGTAGACTTAAGAAATAAGAGTATTAAGAGAATGGTCTGAAACATTAGAATGCAGTCCACAACACTTCCAAGTATTGCTATAACCAATTTAAAATGTAATTTGGTGAAGGAAGAAGGAAAGGTGGCCCAGTGGATAGAGACCCAGACCTGGAGATGGGAGGTCTTGGATTCAAATGTGGCCTCAGATACTTCCTGGCTATGTGACCCTGGACAAGTCACTTAACTATTTCATGCTTACTGTTCTGCCTTAGAATCAATCCTTAGTATCAATTCTAAGACAGAAGGGAAGAGTTTTGGTTTTGGGTTTTTTTTTAATATAATTGGGAAATATTTAACAAAAAATAAATAAAAATACAACAGAAGATAGATAATGTCAAAATGTGATTTTCTAAGGCAATATTCAGTATGCAGGGATCTTTCTGTACAATTTAGTGGCCCTGTTTCTATTTGAGTTTGACACCACTATTCTAGATGGAGAATCTAGGTGGCACATGGCAATATGAGTGAGAGATTAGATTTGATCCTGGAGTGTAGATTGGCAGTTATACCAGGTGAGTGTAGGTAGTTACCCGCCATTTATCTGCCAACAAGTAGGCCTTACCGGCAACTATTAATGAATCTTGTTTTATATCATTGGATAATAGTGCTTACTAAGTTTTATTAAGATTTTATTCCTTTTTCTCTTTAAAAAAGCTTATGACAGTTCGAACTATTACTGGAAATATATACTATACAAGGTCAGGCACTAAAATTGTTGGGAAGATCCATGAAAAGTTCATGTTAATTGATGGCATTAGAGTGGCAACCGGCTCTTATGGGTAAGTGTCAAACTCTTGAGTTAACTACAAATTCTTCTGAATTAAAGATTTGTTTGTTTGTTTTTCAAATATGTTTGTTTTTCCTCCGTCTAGTTACTTTCATTCAATGAAATGACTTTATTTAGTTCTAGGACACAGAGACAGCATGGAGTAGCATAGAGAATATTGACCTTAGAATCTGGAAGGTCTAGTTTCAAATCTTGCCGCTGGCACACATTGACTACATAACTGCCCAGAAAACTTACTAAAACTGTATGTTACAGATTTATTTTGAGAAAGGGAATTTCTTCACCAGATTCTTCTATACCAACGTCATGAGTCTGATCCACCCCCATCCCAATCCTCTGCTCCTGCAATGGAAAAAAAAAGTTTTAGAAAAAACCCTGCAGTTTTGTTGAGAGTGGTTAATAACTTTACTAATACAGCTTGGTGCCCTTCCACACCTTAGAGTTTTGTGAATTGATGTGGCCCCAAATACAACCTCCCCTGATGGTCAGCCTTCTGCTTCTATACCTTCCCATACTTAGGTTGGACCTAGGACAGAAGACATTTGGCCCATCACAAGGTCAATACTCAGACTACTTTTAGCTTGATAGAAAACTTGCCAGAGATTGTACACTGTGAGTAGATACTTTGTGACCCGAGGGTTACACCCATGCCACACTGAGGAGTTAGACTTCATCTTTGGTACTTTGTCTACCATATGGAAGCTTTGATTTTTAAAGACGGCTATTTTTATCATATGTTCTGCTCTCCCTCCACATCCTCTTTATAGTTTGGGGAATTGAGGCCCAGAAGTTGTGATTGGCCCCAAGATCACTCAGTGAGGGTCTAGTATACTTTCTGATGGGCAGTTGAGCATCCATGCTTGCATGTGCTCCCAACACTTCCCCTTTGGCCTTTTGGATCCCTTATTTACCTCAAACTCTTAGTAACTCTAATGGGAAGGTAAGCAAAGAGTTTGAATAAAAAGCCAACTTGGGCTGTTTAGCGCTTTTCGTGTTTGCCCTTTGTTTTCTAAATCTTGTTCCCATTGAATCGAATTTCTTATTATCGAGATGTGCTCAGGGATGAGGAATTCAGGAGATCGGGTTGAGCCTTTACGAAAGTGGGAACAGAGCAAGGAGAGAACATAGTAGGAACAATTTTGCTTCTTATATAACTAGATAGAGTTTTCAAAGCCACCATTAGCTGTAAAACAGAAGCATTGGCTTGCCTATTCAGCATTTAGGGGCTGAGCTTTGAGGGGCAGCTGTGAAGGAAAGCTGGGTGGCACAATGGATAAGGTGCTGGGCCCACAATCATGAAGAAGACATTAACCTCAGATACTTATCTGCTGTATGATGTTGGGCTTATCCCCGTTGTCCTCATTTTAAAGTTTTATCAGTATAGGGTGCTGCCTCAGATACTTACTAATTGTGTGACCCTGGGCAAGTCACTTAACTCTGCCTCGGTTTCCTCATCTGTCAAATGATCTAGAGGAGGAAATGGCAAATAACTCCATTAAGTTTGCCAAGAAAAACCTAGATGGGGATCACAAAAAGTCAGGTACAACTGAAATGACTGAACAACAACAAAGTTACAGAAAGAAGTTGGAGATAAAAATCATTTACCTTTCAGCGACTGCTCCAGCAGTGATTTTTGACCACCTTTCTACTTGAGTATCGATTATTGTGGCAAAGCACATGAGTGTTATCCTGTCAGGATAACACTTAAAGAGAGCTATATATTATTGCCAATGCTCAAAGTCTTTCTGGAATTTCTCTTTGGAAATTGCCTTCATGATCTGTCGAATGTTCTGTTTTTATTTCTGCAGTGATAGGAAACTTTGGACCTTTATGAAGTTTTGGGGTTTTAAGAACAACCAGAAAGGTGTTAGAGATAAGTTAGAAGTCAGAGGCATTGAGTTCAAATCCCAGTTCTCCCATATTAGCTAGATGCACCTTGAACAAATTATTTAACCTCTTTGGGCCTTCGTTTCTTCATCTGTAAAATGGAAGAGCTGGACTACATGATCTCTAGAGTTCCTTTAAGCTCTTAATCTTATGAAAACATATGGCATGATAAAATTGAAATATGGCATTTAAGCCAAAAATGATGTATAAGGGGAAAACATTTTCTTAGAAGCATGAGTTCTCATATTTTTGTTTATAAAAAAAGGCATTGATGAGGGGTCCCAGGTTCAACTCTGGCCTCAGACACTTCCTAGCTATGTGACCCTGGGCAAGTCACTTAACCCCCACTACCTAGTCTTTACTGTGCTTCTGCCTTAGAACCAATACATAGTATTGGTTCTAAGATAGCAGGTAAGGGTTTTAAAAAAAGCCATTACTGTATTTCATAGTCAAAACTGATTTTATCTATATGTTTCTATAGTTGTATCCATACCTGAGTTAAATTTAAATTTCTGGTGATCTTGATACCACCAAAACTTTAATAGCAGAATCCACTGACAATCATACCTTAAGACATAAAAGTTAACTGAATTGTTTTCAATGATTTTTTTCTTTTTTTACTCTTTAGCTTTACCTGGACCGATGGCAAATTAAATAGCAGCAACTTAGTGATTCTGTCAGGCCAGGTGGTTGAACATTTTGACTTAGAGTTCCGGATCCTCTATGCCCAGTCAAAGCCAATCAGTTCCAAGCTCCTCTCCGTGTGCAGGAGCAGCGACAAGTTTGACCACCTGATCAACAGAAAATCCTCGCCTAAGGAACTCACGCTGGGAAACCTCCTGAGGAAGCGGCTGGCCAGACTCTCCAGCACTCCGGACAAGGCCGTGGACTCAGAGGTACCCGCAGAAGAGAAGATGGAGAACAACTGCTATGATCCCGAGACTTCCACCATCAGCGAGGAGGACTGCCTAAGTCAAGAGGCTGAGTTAGAGTTCATAAAGGCAAGTGACGTCTCCACCCAAACGGAGCCGTGGGAGCAGATGCCGGCGATAAGGGCGTATCACGTGGGGACCCAAACCCGCATCCCGACAGAGTGTAGCAGCACCCAAACCGTGACTGCTACCCGAGTGACCGGCTCCCAGACGGTGGTCTTCTCAAAGTCTATCACCACCCAGACTGTAGGCGAGCCTGGAGAACCTCCTTTTTCTCAGGGGACCCGCTCAAAAGATGTATCCCCGGCATCTAAAATGTCCACTGCGCCATCTACATCTTCCAGCCTGAAGTCCTTTTCTTCTTTGTCTTCCCAAGGCTCTGTGGCAAGCTCTGTTGGCTCCCATTCCTCCACCAGGGCTACCGAGTTTCTGCATCCTGGGTATCCCAAATACTCTGGCAACCCCCACCGGGGAGCATGCCTGAGGGACTCTTTCAGAAACTTAAATAAAGAGAGAGCATTTCACTTTACCGGCATCCGGTCCCGGCTCAATCACATGCTGACCTTGCTATCCAGGAGAACAATTTTGGCCGAAAGATATCTGGGCTGTAATCCTGGGAGTCACACCACGACACCACTGGGGGGTGGCAACAATTTACTTGGCATTCGGGATATTGCGCTGTACCCTTCGTACCGGTGACTGAGGCTTCCTGTTAGCTGACTTTGGGTATGATGCCATAATGAGCTCTTGCCAGCAGTGCTGCCCATCCTGTCACTGGGGCCCTCTTCCTGCAGGCTGCTAACATCTCAGTGTTTTTGACGGAAAATGCCTTCTATGCCAAAGAGCCTTCCTTTACTTTGTAAAGCATAAGATTTAGCTAGCTTGTTTTCTTTGAATCCTTTATAGCATGCATTATTTTAAATAATGCTGATAACTTTATTTTGACTCTGTCGGATTGCTCTCGGAACATTATTTTTTTAAGGGTTACTCTTTAGGGGGTTGCAAGGTATAGAAATGCACATAGGGATTTTCCTTGCATAGTTGCATAACTATTCTAGTTTATTGTAGACACTAAATGCTTTTATTACACATCTAATGCTCTTATTAAGGGGAAAAAACTGTTCCTTTGGTTAGAATGATTTTTTCTTTATTACTGTAGTATCTTAGCATTAAATAAGTATTCAAAAAAATCAATAAATATTCATGTGGATACAACTTGTATTTGATTACTTTGCCATAGATTTTAATTTTTTTTATTTTTATTTTTACACAAAGCACACTTACATCCATATCAGTCATTGTTGTAAGAGCACGCTTATATAGAACTAAAGCCTTGCCATAGATTTTTAAGAATGAAACTATACATTTAATATTAGGGGGCTATCTCATGAGTTGATGAACAATTAGGTAACTAATGAATAAACTTGTTGCTAGTGAAGGGGAAATAAACTGAGAATTCTAATGTAGGCTGGAGGTTCAAAAGAGAAGACGGGCAGCATAGCATACTGGATAGAATGCTGAAAAACCTGTGTTTGATTCCCACCTCAGACACATACTGGCATGTGACCGTGGATAATTCAATTCTCTTCTCCAAGCCTCCATTTCCTTATTTGTTAAGTGGGGCTAATAATAGCATGGGGTAGTTGTGAGGTTCAAATAAAAGTTCATGTGTAAAGAGTTCCAAACCCTGGAGAGCTATCATTACCATAGTCATAAGAAAATGTAAAAGATGACGGTAAGGTCTTTATTAGCCTTAGGAAATGGAGGATTAAAACCACTCTCCAGATAAGCTCTTATAAAACTATATGCAAGCTGTTTAACTCAAAAGCCTGCCAGGAAAATGAAGCAGGTGTGTGCACTTTGGTTCTTTGGGTTTTAGATTCCTACACTGAATTTACAAGAGTCTGAGGTTTCCCTTTTGCTTCCTTTCCCTGGCCAGCGAGGGCTCACTGTCCTTTCCTGGACTAAGACCTGACTTGAACTCTAGTGGCTCTGGAGGCACCACTTCATCAGAAGGGTGTACTGGTTACATCCAGATTGAGCAATTTACATTCAGGTATAAGGGGAAGCCGAGGACACCGACAATTATCCTAGATTCCTATTTCAGTGGTAGGCAATGCAACTGGTTTCTACACCCTGCTAATCATGATTGGTATGGCTGTGGAATCTTGTTTTTATTTTTTGGGGGGTGGCTAGTATCATTCTACTAGATAGACAAAAAAAGGAAGAAGAGACATAAATGTTCACTTCCTCCTTTACCTACAGCAATGATATTATACTCCTTCCCATTCGTAGAAAATGCTACTGAAACATTAGAACATTTTGAGATTTTTTTTCCCATACATTCTTCAGAAATGTATGTCTGGAAAAAAATGTTATTTTATCTTGTAGCAAACACAAGAGAGAAGAGATGAATAGCTCTTGGGCTCAACTGGCATCCATGCAAGATCAAGAGATCTACAATATAAGGCCTCTGGCATGTTAGGTGGACCCCTTATGGAGAAATTGTGGGAAGTTAAATACAGGAGTCCTGCCAGGTGGGTAGGGATGATAATGGTTGCAATCATCATTGTAGGAAATGCCTTCATCAATGAGATCACAAGACCAACAACAAATTTTTTGTGATGAACAATTTGTTTTTATGAGGTGCTTTTCCTGCTACTGAGATAATGTTCAAACTAATCCATATCTGAAACTCAACCACATCCTCAAGAGTGTCACATTGTGAATGAACCGAAAATTTCATTTCCACAGTTACTGAGCCCCTCTTCTGGGTTAAGTATTTATCAATAGGAAAGTAGTGTCATTTATAGAGTCTTGGAACAAAATACAAAATGACAAATGCATAGGTACTTTTTAAACCCTTATCTTCTGTCTTAGAATCAATACTAAGTATTGGTTCCAAGGCAGAAGAGTGGTAAGGGCTAGGCATGGGGGTCAAGTGACTTGCCCAGGGTCATGCAGCTAGGAAACATCTGAAGCCAAGTTTGAACCCAGGACCTCCCATCTCCAGGCCTGGTTCTCATTCCACTGAGTTATGTAGGTGCTCCAAACAAAATGTTTTAATCTATAAAAGTCATCACTCATGTTTTTCAATAATTTTGGAGTTTTGTAGATAATTTCATATGCTATATTCACCTACCAAAAAAATCAAATTTTTTACTAACAAGTCCTGAAACCTGAGTAGAAGATCTAAGGCCATGGCTGACCATTGGTTCTATTAGACTGGGATGAAAGAGGGCTGTGGGTTTCCTTTACTCCCACATAGAAAGAAGGTAGTGAACATATATACAGGGAATTGGTCTATTGCTAAGGTCTAAAGAAGAGTCTGTTTATGAGATTGTAGAGAAGATTCTTGTCAATTGTCCTCGGCTTTTCTCTGTACTTGTATGTTAAATGTTCAAGTTTATGTTGAACTAGGTGGGCTAGATGCCTTCCAACTCTGAGATTCTGTCAAGTACGTAAATGATAGATTGGTTCTTGTTATCTTCTAAATGAATCTTCGAGCTTCCTTGAGAATGCCATAGTTAGTGCAAGACTATAAATTCTTAAAATTTTTAAATGATCACATGCCTATAGTCCTTAAAGAAATAGGCTATGGAAAAGTATTTTAACAAAACTTAAGTTTTTTTTCCTGTGGCACCCAGGCTCTCATTATGACATTGTAATTATATATATATATATATATATATATATATATATATATATATATATATATATTTCTAAGAGCACTTTAAAGGCTACCAAATACTTTCCTCACAACAACTTTGAAATGTATTATCCCCATTTTACAGAAATTGAAACTAGAAGAAATTTTAACCTATTAAAATCACAAAGCTAATAAGTTCTGGAATTGGGACTTAAAACTCTAGGTCTTTTGGAAATAAAATTAGTGCTCTTATACCTACATCACGAGTTTGCCTCTCGGTATAAATGAAGATATTAAAAAGACACTTAAAATTTTTGACTTAGTCAATTTAGGTTGATGTCTTGAGGGTGGTTCATAGTGCCTTTTGGGAGTTCAATTTCTTTACTTGAAAAATGATGATATTGCACTTAATTACCTCTAAATCTCTTCCCTCTTGAAATCTGTTTGAGCAACAGGCAAGCATTTATCAAACTGAACAAGGTGAGCAAAGTAATCAATACCTCCTACCTTTGAGAGCTACTCACTAGTAAAATATTGTTTGCTTTAGAATGGAAACATCCCATGAACACACTTAAAAACTCTTGGTTCCATTTTGATTCTGCAATATCCACAAAAGCATATGCTCTACAACTTGTTGATTGTAGCATGGTTGAAATGTGGCTACCATTGGCTCCAACAGATTCATTTCTCTGGGGGAGGTTCCCAAGTTTATATCATTATAAGCTGATACATGATACCACATCTATAAACAGATGCAGAATGTATCTAAATGGTCATTTCTTTAATGTATATTTCACTTTGGGCTGCTATTTCTGAACCTCAATTTTTAATAACTACTTTGGACCTTCTAGCACTTTGATGGGAATTTGAGGTATCATTTCTTGTTTCTTTCTTTGGGATCGTCACTTTGAGACCTTGCATCCATTTTTTATCATTCATAGTTTTGCTCGTAGGATGGTCCTTTGGTATCTATTCTAGCTCTGCATTGCCTTGGCAGATATTCTTATCATCTATACCAGTGATGGTGAGCCTTTTAGAGATGGAGTGCTGGACCATGTCCCCATCCCAGCCCCCAGACCAAGTGCCATGCTCACACCCCACAGAGATCAAGTGCCATGCCCTGTTGCCTCCAAAGACTGAGTACTGCCCCCCATCTTCCTGGACCTCCCCTTGCCCCAGACAGGGGAGGGAGGATGTGCTCCCATTGAGCTGCTGGGCAGAGGGGTGGGGGAAGTGAAGGAATGTCCTCAAGCACATGGAGAGGAGGAGGGGATCAGCTCCACCACAAGTCCCTCTGGCTTTCTAGTAACGAACTCTGGAGGGTGACTGCAGGTGTGTCCACAGAGAAGGTTCTGTGTGCCCTTTTTGGCAGGCATGCCATAGGTTTGCCATTACTGATCTATAATGATGGGCCCCTCTTGGGAAGTTATGAATATTGCCAACTAAGTGTTTAGAGAAGTGATTAACCTGAATATATTTCTCTTACAGGGGTTTATATGTCAAGGAGGATGGATAGATGATCATATCTCCCAAAAGAGAGTTTTGCCATTTATTTAGACATAGCAAAGTTTTTTTTTTTTTAATTTAAACATTTTCAATGAATGAAAAACTTCTCTCTCCCTCTATCCCTCACTGGGGGAAAAAAAACAAAACTCATAATAAATCTGAATAGTCAGGCAAAACAAATTCCCATTGGCCATACTCCAAAAATGTGTCTCATCTTATACCCTAAGTTCATTACCTCTCTTTCAGGAAGTGGTAAGTAGCATGCTTCATTAGTACTCTGGAATAGTGGTTGTTCATTGCAATGATTAGAGTTCTTAAGTCTTTCAAAGTTGGTCATCTTCATAGTACTTTTATTGTTTTAAATTCTCCTGATTCTGGTCATTTTACTCTTCATCAGTCTATACAATACTTCCCTAGATTTTTTTGAAACCGTTCTTTCATTTCATTATTTCTTTTTTCCCCTCTCATTTCTTATGGTACAAGAGAATTCTATTATATTGATATACCATACTTAATTCTGCTATTCCCTAATCGATGGGAATCCACTTAGTTTTCAGTTCTTTATCAAAAGAGAGCTGCTTCAAAATCTTTGAATATAATTGCTATATTTAGCATTTATATAGTACTTTAAGGTTTGTAAAGGACATTGAAAATATGATCTTACTGTATCCTCATAACTGTGAGGTAGGTGCTATTATTACCTCCATTTTACAGGTGAGGAAACTGAGGCAGATAGCGGTTAAGTGCAGAGTCACACAGTGTCTAAGAATGGATTTGAAATCGTATTTCTCCTTTTTCTAATGAACATATAGATATAGATCCTTTTTTCTCTTTCTTTGATCTCTTTAGGCTAATAGTGGTACTTCTAGTATTTAGTCTGGTAGTACCCAGTATAGTAACCTTTGGGGCAGGGTCCCCAAACTTTTTACACAGGGGGCCAATTCACTGTCCCTCAGACCATTGGAGGGCCAAACTATTAAAAAAAAAAAAAACTAAACAAATCTGTATATTGCTGTCTGGGATAGCAGAGGCTGCAGTGCTGACTGTGATGGGCCTGTCCCACCTTGCACAGGCCCATCACTGCCACCACTATACTGGGCAGCAGTATACACAATGCGGAATCCCCTCCCCACCGCTCACCATGCTGACGTCTTCCATTGTGCAGCCACATAATCCTTTGTGTGGTGCCTCGTTCTTATTCAGTTACTCTCAGAACAAGGTGCCCCGCAAAAGATTATGTCACTGGAAGTAGTACTGTATGTGAGCAATGCCACGCTTTGAGGCACCACCACATACAGTGCTCCTCTCACTGACCACCAATGAAAGAGGTGCCCCTTCTGGAAGTGTGATGAGGGCCAGATAAATGGCCTCAGGGGGATGCATGTGGCCCGCAGGCCATAGTTTGGGGACCCCTGCTTTGGGGCATAGTGCCAAGTTACTTTCCAGAATGGCTGTACCAATTTGTTCTTCTACATTGCAATATGCCTGCTTTCCCATCACTCCTCTAACAAGTATCATCTTCCTTTTTTTTTTATCAACATTGACAATCTGACAATCTGATGAGCATAAGGTAGAATAACAGAGTTGCTTTAATTTGCAGTTTTCTGATTACTAGTGATTTGAAGCATTTTTTCATATGGCTAGTTACATCTTGGATTTCTTCTCTTGAAAACTGCCTATTTATATCCTTTGACAATTTATTTGTTAGTTGAGGGATGGCTCTCATTCTTTTACATTTGAACCAATTCCTTATATATCTTAGAAATGAGACTTTTATTGGGGGCAGCTGTAAAGTTCAGTGGATTGAGAGCCAGGCCTAGAGACAAGGTCCTGGTTCAAATTTGGCCTCAGACACTTCCTAACTGTGTGACCCTGAGCAAGTCACTTGACCCCCATTGCCTAGCCCTTACCACTCTTCTGCCTTGGAGCCAATACACAGTATTGACTCCAAGATGGAAGGTAAGGGTTTAAAAAAAAAAAGAAAGAAAGAAAGAAATGAGACCTTTATCAGAGAGACTTGCTAGAAACATTTTTTTTCTCAGAAAGCTGTGCCCCCTTCTAGTTCTAATTGCATTGCTTTTGTTTTGCAATAATTTTAAATTTTTATATAATAAAAATTGTCCACTTTATATTCCATGATCCCTTGTTTGGTCATAATCTGTTTCCCTATCCATAGATCTAAATTTATTTCTTGTTCCTCTAATTTTTTCATGATGTCAACCATGTAAAATGGTTTGGAGTTGCCTCACCACTTTAGTCATTACTCTACAAACAAGGGGGAAGGGAGCATGAGGAACAAGTATATTTAGAAGGAAATAAAAGGTAAAAATAAGTATTTGTCAGGTAATAGGGGATGGTGTGAAACAAAGACTAAAATGGAAGTCCGGACACCTGGGTTCTCAACTTTATTCTGGCTAGTTACAGGCAAGTTACATGACCTTTCTGGGTCTTTTTTTTTTTTTAATCAGTAAAATACTGTTGGATCAGGTAATTTCTAAGGTCTTTTCCAGGGCTAAGGATCTCTGATCTCTAAAATGAAGAGATTCTCAAATTTCAGTCCTCAACTCATTTTAATATGTTATTTCACCAAGATATTATGACTATTATTTTATTTTAAAACCTTTACCTTCCATCTTAGAATCAAGATTGTGTATTGGTTTCAAGGCAAAAGAGCATTAAGAGCCAATGTTTGATTATAATTAGTTATTAATTAGCTATCTAGTCTAATTAGAGGCAGAGCTGTAGACCAGAGCAAGGATTTTTGCCCTGTCCCCTTTGAGGCAAGGCCAGGGAGAAAATCACCAAGGGCTCTTTAAGAAAATTTTCGTATTGGGAAGGCAGTTACAGAACTCATAGCCTTTCTCTTGAACCCCCTTTCTTGAGCAGGTTGCTGGAGATTTTCTCTGAGACTATTCTTTGAGTGATTTCTGTGAGAGTTAATTTTGAGAAGTTGGATGAACATCTGTGAAGCTGAAGAAAGTTGGTTGGAGTGAGAGCTTTTCTCCCAGAGAGATAAAAGCTGCCAGAATGGGGCTCAGTTTCCTCTCACTAGAACAGCCTCAGTGGCTGGTTCCCTGCTGGGAGAGGCTGACAGGTGAGCAATTTCTGCCATATCTGAGAGTTAGTTAAGGCAACTTGTGGATTTTCATAGATATTTTAAGGAGTTATTTTAAATTGAAGTTCATAGTTTTAAAATAGGTTAATAAGATAGAATTTAATCTATAGTCAGTGTATGAAAGTGTAGTGTCTACTTTGGTAGATAAAGAAGATACCCACTGAGGGGCAGTTTGGGTACTGGGTTTTAGTTAGAAATATTAGTATTAGGGTAAGATATTTCCTGCTTTATTCCTACCTCCTTTATCCTGTCCCTGCCTCTCCTCATAATTATAAATAAATAAGTGTTGGATTAAGCTAGTCTAGCCAGTTCATCCATAGCATTTAACTGGATTATCCTACCAGCTTTAGCCTATATCTACCACCTGATCAGTATCAATCAGCTCTCAATATCCAAACCCCATACAATATCAATATTACCCATAACATTAGGCAATGGGGATTAAGTGACTTGCCCAGTGTTATACAGCTAAAAAAGTATTTGAGGTTGAAATTGAACCCAGGACCTCCTATTTTAGGAACTGGCTCCCAAACAACTGAGCCACCTAGCTGCCTTCTCACCTCACCTCAATTAAGATAGTCTTAATACTAAATGATTTTATAATACTAAATGGGTTCAAATTTGACCTCTGCCATCAGTTAGCTGTCTTTGGGCAAGTCATTTAACCTCTCTGGGTCTTAATTTTGATATCTGTATATTGGGACTATCAATTATTCCTATGGCATTGGGAGGATCACATAAGAAAACATACATACATATATATATATGTATATACATATATATATATATATGTTGTAATGATAATTTTAGGGTTGTGACTTAAAATCTAAATTAATTGGTCGCCAGGGAAAAATTCCCAAATAAAATACCCAAGTCAGTCTGGAAATTTATGGTAATTTTAATTAATATAGAGGGAAGGATTTAAGGAGAAAGAGGGAAGAGGGTATAGGATTTCTCCCGCCTGGCCTGTGCCAAGGGGAGTTCAAGATCTCTGCCACTAGGTCTCTGAAGGAGATTAGAGGCTTCTAAGAGGATAAAGTTTGGAAAGTAAAGAAGGAAAACTCAGCCAGAAACTCACCACTGAACCGGACAATAGCTGTAGCCATGTCAAGATGCTGAAAGGCCCAGCACACTGCTACCAGCCACCTCTCCGCTGCCAAAGGTCCCAGAGAGAGGAAGTGAGCCAAATATATAGACCTTTTACTCTTGTGTCACCTCCTCTAAATTTTCACATCTACCAATCACATCAGAGGCTTTTCTCCAGGACTGCCCATTCTTTAGTTCTCATCTTCTTTGATTAGATTATATCTTTTGAGTTACTTAACACTTCTTTGTTAAGTTTGCCTTTTGTTAGTTACTTAACCTTTTTTGTGATTAATTTACCCTTTATAGTTACTTAACACCTTTTTGTAGTAAGATCTAAAAATAGACTTAGCTTAAAGTTCTAGCTTCACTATAAAGAACTAAGTACCTTCATTGTTCAATCAGGAGATTACAATTTTATCTTCATCATAAAGTAAGATCTAAGTAGGGTGGAGTAATTTAAAGTTCACAATGTATATATATGAAGTGCTTTGCAAGTCTTAAAAAGCTACATAAATATCTACAGTTTTTTTTAATATGACACCTTATTTTAGCAGTGTAATTTCAAATACAAAATCTACAAATTTAGAGTGAAGTCCACTTAGCACTTTAATCACACAGCTTTCACATATATTTTCCCAAAACAATACTTTGAAGTAAATAGGATAATTATTACTGTTTTATAATTGAGTGTGCTTGAGTTTAGAAATAATAAGTTCACATTCCTGTTTAAGAAGTATAAGAGTGGTCTAGAGTGTGGATTTCTTTATTCTTTTTTTTTTATTCTTACCTTCTGTTTTAGAATCAATAGTGTGTATTGGTTCCAAGGCAGAAGAGTGGTAGAGGCTTAGGCAATGGGGGTTAAGTAACTTGCCCAGGGTCACATAGCTAGGAAGTATCTGAGATCAGATCTGAAAGCAGGACCTCCCATCTGTGAGGCTGACTCTCAATCCACTAAGTCCCCTAGTTACGCCCTCTTCATTCTTATAACAATACTTTTTCTACTAAATGACTGAGTTTTGCCATATCAAAGTATTTCTGTAATCATTGAAACATATTTTATATAAGATATATTAACTGATTAAGTTGCATATTAATTTTCAAAATATTAAATACTATATTAATTATACTGGGATGGAAGGTTACTAATTAAAGGAATAAAACTGATGTGGGCTGAAATGTCCTACAAACCATGCCAAGGAGCTATAAACAATCAAAAGAACATAGAAACAATAATTAGTTGATTAGTATGAGGCTACCTTTCAAATAAGATATATAGGTTGCTTAGATTTACAATTATGAAAAAATTCACATCAGTCTTTAGATAAAACCTAGGTCAATGATGGTGAACCTATGGCATAGGTGCCAAAGATGGCACACAGTATGCTCTCTCTGTGTGCAGCTACCCCCTCTTCCCTCAGAGTTGGTTACTAGAAAGGCAGAGGGACTCGAGTGGAGTTGCTCCCCTCTCCCTCTCCACCATATCTGATGACAATTTTTCACATCCCCGCCCCTCTGCCCAGCAGCCAGTGGGAATGCACAGGGGGTAAGGGGGTGCTCACAGGCAGCAGAGCTGGAGGGGAGCAGAGAAATCTGGTGGCTCCCCTCCCCCTCTCTACACTCACTGAGGACATTCTTCACTTCACCTGGCCCTCTGCCTAGCTGTCCAATGGGAATGCTTTCATGCTTTCTCCCTCCCTGTGTGGGGTAAGGGGGGCAGGGTGGACCTGACACTTGTTTGGGGGAAGGGGCATGGCACATGGCCTCTGGGGGGGAATTGGGGGCTGGTCCAGCACTCCATCTCTAAAAGGTTTACCATCACTGACCTAGGTCTTTGGTTGGGGATCTCCAAACAGCTAGTATAGTTTCCTAGTCACACAGGACTAGGTTCAAACAAGGATCCCTTTCCACAATCACTGCCCTCCTTTGGAGTCTGTACAGAATCCAGCAAAAGTATCCAGAAGTTATTCTGAGGTGCTTACCATATCATTAGCATTTCATTTACATTGTGGCTTTTACTCCCCACAGTGGGCAAACAGAAGGAATCTTGGATAAAGCAGGCAGACCAAGGTGAACTATGGGTAAAATGACCTCAGTTCCTTGGAAATATTCCTACCTGACCCCTAATAATTAATCTCTATCTAGAAATTTTGTGTACTATTTTATATATACTTTGTATTTACTTGAGTACATACTAAATCCCTCCAAGAGAATCTAAGTTCCTTGTGGGCAGACAGACAACTTTGTTTTGTTATCTTCAGAGTATAGAACAAATGCCTCTACATTTGGTAGTACTGATAAATACTTGTTGAACTGAATTGTGACTTGAAGAGGTCAACTGACTTGGCTATTCACATACCTATTAAGTGTCAGATGGTGATTCAAACAGGTTTCAACTTCAGGTCTAATGGTCTCTCCATTCCAACAGAAGTCTTGAGAGATTTTTAACAGCTTAATGCTTTTGAGAAGTGCATAGCACCAATGATGTGCTGGAGCTGACTTTTAAAGACTAGAAGAACCAATTGTTAAATTTTTGGTGTGAACATTTATATCTCAGAAATGAGCAGAGAAGGGATATGAATACACAAACAGAATAATTTTATTAGGAGATCCTTATTTTAAAATAATAATTAAAGAATCCCTACCACTTCCTCCTTTTAAATTAGCTAATTGAAATTTGTAGGTTGATTTTAGCATTAAAGAGACTAGACCAGAAAGATGATTATCTGAGATATCATAGAATAATAACCCAGCAAAACAACAACAACAAAAAATCCATTTATACTAAAACTTCTTAAACTTTTTTTTTTTGTCATAGGCCCCTTTAGGGAGTCAGTTTGAAGAAGTTTATGGACTTTTCAGTATTACATGTTTTGTTTTGTATTTTGATCCAATAAGTATTTCCCATTACCCAAGGATGTTGGATTGAAATTCTATAGTACTAGGTTGTAAGACAATGATACCCTGGCAAATTCTGTGGGTCAGGTCACTCTTTGTATTGCCCCAGACCCAACACACTGTGGTAAGCATGGTTAAATCAGTTCACACTGTGACAGAGGCTAGCACAAAAGAAAAAGTGCCATTCTGAAGAATGTGTGAAACTGATCACCTCTATGGAGGAGGGACCCCAGGGGATTGGAATCTGGAGGAGGAGAAGATTCTGGCTGGGAGAGGAGTTACTCTCTCAGTCTTGAGAAACCAAAGACAGAAGGTGGGAAAAGACTTTCTCCCAAGGGTTACCCACTTTTTCTGTTGGTGACTGGAAATCTTTCTCTCCAACACTTCCCAATTGAAGGGACTTTCTGAAGAGGAAGCCTGAGAAAGATATTTTAAATCTCTGTTGGACTTTACTTTGGCTCCTGTTGCCCTGAGTCTGAACTGAGGCCAAAGGGCCAAACCCAGGGTGAGTCAACCTGACTTTCTGTCAGGGGGCTCAGGCTGCCAAGGCCTGATTTCCCCCCAAACTTGAGAAGGGAGGAAAAGGGTTTTATTTTTTTATTATTATTGTTGTTGTTGTTGTTAAACCCAAATATGAGGGCTTTAAAAAAATTTTTTTTAGTTGCCTTTTTTAAAAAAAATTTATTTGGTCAATTTCAAACATTATTCCTTGGTTACAAAAATCATATTCTATTCCTCCCTCCTCTCCCCCGCCCTTCCCATAACCAATGTGCAATTCCACTGGGTATTACATGTGTCCTTGATCAGAACCTGTTTCCATGCTGTTGATGTTTGCACTAGAATGTTCATTTAGGGACTATATCTCCAATCATATCCCCTTCCACCCATGTAATCAAGCAATTGTTTTTCTTCAGTGTTTCTATTCCCACGGTTTTTCCTTTGAATGTGGATAATGTTCTTTCTCCTAGATCCCTCCAAGTTGTTCAGGATCACTGCATTGCCACTAATGGAAAAGTCCATTACATTCAATTGTACCACAATGTATCAGTCTCTGTGTACAATGTTCTCCTGGTTTTGCTCCTTTCACTCTGCATCACTTCCTGGAGGTTGTTCCAGTTCCCATGGAATTCCTCCAGTTCATCATTCCCTTGAGCGCAATAATGTTCCATCATCAACATATACCACAATTTGTTCAGCCATTCCCCAATTGAAGGGCATCCCCTCATTTTCCAATTTTTTGCCGCCACAAAGAGGCACAGCTATGAATATTCTTGTTACATGTATTGAGGAAAAGGGTTTTAGATAGAGCCAGGGTCCCCTTTTCCCCACATTCCTTTCCTATTCTTCCCTGCCAGTTATTCCTTTGTATTATCCTGATTGAGTGGACATTAAAATAGTTATCTGTTCCCCAAGCTGTGAACAAGTGTAAGTGAACTGATCAAGGGGAGACCCTTTGGTCTCAAGTAGTGGAGGGGGTACAAGAGGGACAAGAGAGAATCTGGGAGAGCAGCTTTAGTTAAGGAGGGAAAACAGAAGGGGGAAAATCTTCAAACCCCCTCTCTTCTCTCTGAGCCAACCCTAAACATCAGCTGTCTCCCCTGAACCCTGATTTGAGAAGGGGGGGTCTCTCCTCTTTTTCCCCTCTCAATACTGAAAGTCTGAACCCCTCAGTTACAAATTAACCTCCCTTTATAATACAACTCTACCTACCAACAAACAGTCTCATCTGGATTTTTGCATTAACTTTCCTGCCTCCAAGTCTTCTTTCCAATCTATTTCAACATAGCTATTACACTGATCTTTCTAAGACATGAATCATGAGCCTGTGATTCTCCTGCTCAAGCAACTTCAAAGGTTTCCTATAGTGGAGGAGAGAGATGCAACATATTGCAAAGACTGGATTTTACAATGAAATCTCATATTAGACTTTGGTTCCTGATCGCTGCTCGTATACTATTGCTTTGGGATAAAATACAAACTACTCTCTTTGACATTTAAAGCCCTTCAAATTCTGCCACCCACCTGATTTCCCATTATTCCTAATATGCTCCATTGTCTAGTCAAACTGGCCTTTTTGTTGTCTCCTCAGTCTAATCCAGCCTCCTCAAAATAACTGAAGTCCCCCCCCCCCAACTTTAGAATTGACAATGACATTCTCCCACTCATTAAACTCTGGTGGCTCCAGGATCCTCTATGATATTTAAAACCCTTCACAACCGGGTCCCTTTTGTGATATTTAAAATATTTGACTGCCATAAACTGTGGCAGTTAAAAGAGTTGGGGTCATAAACTGTAGTGAGTAAAAGAGTGGATGAGTAAATTGTGACGGCAGAAAATATGTTTCACTACAGTGTCTTGTTTTTAAATCAATATATAAGGTGGTCGCCAGGGAAATATTCCCAATTATGAATATACCCAAGTCAACTGGGTTTTATAGAGATTTTTAATTAATAATACAATGAGTAATTTAAGAAAGAGAGAAAAAGGAAATAACATGGCCTAGACCTGAGTCTTAAGAGAGAGAGATCAGTCAGTCAGTCTTTTATCACTCACCACAAGGTCTGTCTAAGCAAGGATTCTAGTGACACCAGGCCAGCTCCATCTCAGCTGACTTCACCAGAGAGAGTTCCAGCCAGAGTCCTCCTCAAAGGGCCTCTCTCAAGAGCCTCCAGAGGGACAGAGTGCCCTCAGAGGAGCTCCAGCAAGACCTCCTTAGAGATTGTCCTCCAAGAGCTTCCCTTCTCCAGAGCCTCTCTCAAGAGATCTCCTCAAGCCATCCTCATAAGAGATTCTGCTTTTTCTTATATAGGGGGTTTTCTCCTATGTCACCTCCCCTAAATCCTTACATCTACCAATCACAGTAGACGTTTTCCAAAGGACAACCCATTCTAAAAACACTGCTGGGTCGACTAATCCCTTTAGTAAGTTTGTACCAGAAAAAACTTCTGAATAAGTTTTCACCTCTTTGCTCCTGGCAAGTTTACAAGTTGCCTGACCTTTAATAGTTACTAAGCACCCCTTTGTATTACTTCTAAAAATAGGCATGGCTTAAAGAACTTTTTGCCTTACTGTAAGTATGGGCCCAAGTACCCTCATTGTTTATCGAGGAGTTTTTTCCCCTAAAGCAGTCCTAAGTATGGGTGGAGTAGAGGTCCTCCCATTTCTGATCCAAGTAGAGTTCTCACATCCAAATGTGGAATGTTCCCAGTAGGGAATTGTTCCAATGGAGAATTCCCCAATGTGGAAATTTTTAACATTCACAAGTCTGAGAAATTTCAAGATTTACACTTTCTACCCTTCTAGTCTTGTGCTCTTTGTTCCCTCCAGGTACTCTGTGATTCAAGTACAGCAGCCTATTTGGAGTTCCTTCAATAAGAAACATCGACCGTTTCAAATGCTACCATCTTCTAACTTTGCTAGTTTCCTTCAAGAAACAGTAAAAATCCTACCTTTTGCAAGCCTTTCTTTTCAGTTGTCCATTCCACCCCTTCCCTCCCTTTTCTTTCCACTCTGTTACCTTGTATGTTTTGTATGTATGTTGTTATTTTACATGTTGCCCTCTTTAATAGAATGAGTTCCTTATTAAGAGCCTAGAAGACTGTGACTTTTGTTTTACATTTAGGTTATTTTTTTTATGTCTCCAGTGATTAACACAATGTCTTAGCGACTAAGTGCTTAATAAATCCTCATTGACTGCTCTTTGAACTCCCCTTGTATTTATTTTATTATATTTGTTGTAGGTATTCATCTACGTGTATATTTTTTCATCCTATGTATTCCTTGAGGTAAGCTAAGAGCATGAATTGTTTCATTTTGCATCTTCCACATTTCTCATATAGGAAAGGCCTTTATTGAGCTGAATTGGATAGTTGACTGCTCTGCCAACAGAAACCCACAAAATCCAGCTGTTTTAAAATTGGTTTTTATTGAAATGCTTTTACCTACCGAACCTTTCTCCCTTTCTCCTTCCCAAGAGCCCTCCCATTTTAACCCCTTCCCCCCACCCCCCCACTTGCGGATCTCCTCCTTCAGACTACTGGCTTTTTGAGAGCCTTTTGTATTCCCTAGAACCTAATTAGCACCGCATCCGGTACCTAGATACGCTTACTAAAAAGTTTTAACTGATTCACCTCCCGCCTCTGCAAAGGGAAAGGGTGGGTGTGTCTCCCCTGTCGAGCCATACTCATCTTTTATAATTTTCCATACTTTTTTTTAGTGTGTTCTTTCCATTGGGCTACTAGGAGAAGGCAGGCGAGATGGGAATGGCTCTGAACCTGGGTCTGGGTTTTAAGGCAGTCCCCTCCCGCCCCGCCCCTCCCCTTCTCTCCCCTCAGTAGGAGCGCTAACGGCCGTGCTACTCCGTAGGTTTCAGCCTTCCCGAGATGGATGAGAAGTCACGTGAGGCGGGGTGGGGGAAGGGGAAAGGCGGCGCTTAGCACCTAGCCACGAGATCGTCCCAGTCCCCTGACGCCGCCGCCGCCGTAGGCCCCCAGTGTAGGGGAGTGGAAGTCGGAAGGGGCGACCGCTAGGCTTCTCCGCTGCTGAGGCAGAGCCCGCGGCAGCACCGGCGACCTCAACCGCTCCGCCCCCTTCTCGCCCTCTGTCAGGCTTGCCCACGGCCGGGGGCGGGGCCCTCGCTGTGACCTTTCACCCCAACATGGCCGCGCCCATGGGACCCGTGAAGTTCTGGAAACCAGGTAAGGCCTTGGAGGGGGAGCGGGCATGGGGAATGTGGGGTGGGCTGGCCCAGTCCGAGGCCCCAGGGCGCAGAGATCTTCTTCTGGAGCACGCTTAGTAGTAGGCGGTCCCTGGACAGAAGCTTGCCCTCTTGTAGCCCCTTTCCGGGTCATTCCTGGACACTGCCCTTTGGCCTCGGCTAGAATTAAGGACCCCCTTGGCTCCCTTGATCCCCGTTGCTTTTCAGGGAAGTTGGGTTGCCAGAGCGGTGAGCGCCTTTCTCCTGGCGCTCTAAGATTTTACAAAGCGCTTTTCTTTCGACAAGGTCGGCTGGGTGGATGGCGGCATCCCCATTTTACAGACGGAGAAACTAAGACTTAAAGTGGGGAATTGGCCAACTCAAAGTCGCACAACTAAGTACATGGTGGACCCTTGGATTTGAACCCGCGTCTCTGGCTTCTCCTCCGGGCACCGGGGGTCTTTCGTATCTGAATGGGCAGGCTTTTCCACTCGCCCAGCTGTCAGACTTGGACGCCCAGGAGCCCTTCCCTACTGTGGTGCAGTTTCATAAATCTCTGTCACAAAGTTGGGTTTCTCTTTCCCCATCGCATCTTTCTTTTGTCCTTATCTGATCGCTTTGTGCTGTCTTTGGTCCCTTCCTGATCTTTGGCGTGTGGTACAATAGTACCTGCCTGTTGAAGCAAAGGGGGTTGCAGAAAAAATAGGATGGGGAAGTGATACTATGTGGCAAGTAGAATTAAGGCTTCAGGGTTTTTTCCCAGCTCCGAGACACGATGTTAACTATGAAGAACGTGGAAGATGAATGAGATCCTTAGGTA
This sequence comes from Monodelphis domestica, assembly GCF_027887165.1. Taxonomy (NCBI): domain Eukaryota; kingdom Metazoa; phylum Chordata; class Mammalia; order Didelphimorphia; family Didelphidae; genus Monodelphis; species Monodelphis domestica. The sequence continues at coordinate 404,041,117 of NC_077227.1, read as the reverse complement.
TGGTCTGCTTTCTGTGTCTTAGGGAACCAAAAAGGCATTTTAAAAATTACTTTTGCTTTATTGTTTGTTAATTTTTAAATATTTGTTTAAAAATTTTTTTTTCAGTTCCAAATTCTCTCCCTTCCTCAATTGAGGGGAAAGCAAACAATATGCCATCCATTATACATGTGAAGTCATCAAAACATTTCTGTATTAACCATTGGGGGGGGGGAATAAGAAAAAGTGAAAAAAAATGCTTTATTTTGCACTGATTTCATCAGTTCTCTTTCTGGAGTTGAATATCCTTATTTCTTTGGAATGTCAATCAAACATACTTCAATTCTTTTTTTGTAAGTAATCTGTAGACTCATTTCCCCCCTAATGCAATCTTATGATTCAGCATTTTAAGTTGCCAGCAATTAACGAGTAGCCAGAAATAAATAGTGGTAATTAGGACAAAACTACCAATCTAATAAGTATCCTTAACAAATGAGATATATATTTATCCCCTCATTTTTTCAGGGAGTTAATGACTGGTCAAAATGTGAAATCTAGATGTAAATTAATAAAAGCCGATTTAAACGATAGCTATTTAAAGAATCAGATCAGGCTTCAATTTTGCTCATCTTAAATAGTTTCAAATTGCTGCAATATTTTTATCTTGTTCTGCCACATTTTGGAAGTGTGTCCCTGATCTGTATTCATACCCTTGCCACAGTTTTCTCCTTAGTTATCACAAAATTATAAATTTTTAAACTGACACTTCAGAACTAGATTTTAGTCATTGCAATAGCATTTGTCTTCAAGTAAACATTCATAAACTTTTTTTTTGCAAGCTATAGTCATTCATTCAGTAATTATTTACTGAGGAACTACTAATTACTCTAAGAAATGAGATAATAAATAGAAATAAGAATAAGAAATTAAAAAAAAAACTTGAGATGGTTTGGGCTTAGAAATATTCCAAATTAATTTTTGCATTATTAGGCCTGTTTTGGATTTTTGATTTTACAAAAAAGAGGGGAAAAGAGCATTGCTTTCGTTGTATGTAAGAACTTAATCAGATTCCCTCCCTTGTTTTTTGGTAGTCTATCAAAACTTACCACCTTAAACAATGTATAAACTTATTAATACTGCAGGATGTATCCTTTCTAAGGAAATGGAAAGGTTCACATTTTGTCATTTACAAACATAGAAGATTAAGATTCAGTTTCCCTTCTTGTTTGCTAATCCATTCCAGGAGACTTGCAATATTCTACTAAGCATTTTAGGTAGTAAATAAGTACTTTTTTTAATTTTGAAAGATGTACTCAGAGTTCACATAGAGACACAGTCCTATAAAAATCAATTCAAGGTATTTAAGCAAAAATATTCATTTTGTGCAATTCCTATTTTGAATTTTTATAAAAAGTTGTAAACATAGTCAATTTTCATAGACTACAGCTGCTAATCTTGTCTTTCCCTTTTTTTATATTCAATAATATTCTGAATGTATCGATTTCATTAGATTTTTAAAGTACAAAATCACTTTAAAATTATGGTAGAGGAAACTAATGATTTTATTGGTTATAGACAGAAGTTTTGAAAAAAAGAAAAACATCAAAGGAAGGGGAATATTGAATTAGTCATATTTTATAGACAAAGAAAATGAGCATCTCAGACATAATGAGTTTTCAGAAGTTTCATTAATAAATGGCATAATTTTCATTTCTTTAAGCAAAGAATAGTGCACCTAAGGCTGAAAATGATTATAAGCAAATATATAGTGGACTGGGGAATTTGCTGGTAGTAGAAAACATTATTAAATTTCTGATTTGGTTGAGTAGAAATCTTTTAAAGGGAGAGATCAGGCAAATACTGAACAATAGCTGTCATAGAAAAGATTTCATAACAAGATATAGTAATACACTTAACTATAGTAGAAGAAAGGGGTAAGTGAGGAAGAGGAAGCATGGGCATGGGTGGGCTAAAAAAGTGGTGATGGGAGAAATAGTCACTGAGAAGTAGTGCGTCAGTGGGTTTTGTAATAGTTATGAAGAGAATATCTTTACAAATAAATTTTTTTTTTCATATTGCTTAAATTTTCCCTTGGATCATTTTCTCAACAAGCTATCCCATATAACAAATTTTTTAAGAGAAAAAACATCAAGTGTAGTGATATATTCCTGTAATCCCAGCCTCTTTGGAAGCTGAGGCTGGTGAATCCCTTGAGCTCCAGAGTTCTGGTCTGCAGTGGGCTATGCTATTTAGGCATCATCACCAAGTTCAACATTAATATTGTAAGTCCATGGGAGCAGGAGGCCACCAGGTTGTCTAAATACAAAGAAAAAATAGAACAGGACAAAGCTCCCTTGATAGTCACTAGTGGGAACAGGCAGTGAATAGCCCCTGCACTTCTAGCATGTTTGAAATGGGTAGACTCAATATTTAAGAGAAAAGAAAAAGAGGAAAAAGAGAAAAATGGATTATCAAAAGTGATCAAAAGACTACAGTCTTTCTAATAAGGGCCAGAAGGAAAAGATTAAAAAAATATATATATGAAGGTAAGAGAGAACATTTAACACGATTAAAAAGATACAACTTAAAAAGAAAAAAAGCTATCAGGTAAATAAAGGTGATAGTAGGGAAAATTATTTAATAATAACTGACATTTACATAGTACTTTAAAATTTTCTAAGCATTTGCCATGTGTTATTTTGGTTAGTGTATCATAACATCCTGCTATTTTTCGGAGCTTAGACTCCTGTCTAGCCTAGTCCTTCAGGAAATATAAACCTAGAGATAAGTAAGAAAGACAACATGGAATCTGTGAACTTTTTTTTTTTAAAGAAATTTTGGTAACTGTATTTTAATGTAATTGATTTTCTTCCTTTTTTATTTTGAGCTTTTAAATACATTTGTTTTGAGAAGAGTTCCATCCATATGTTTCACCAAGGGAATAAATACTGAGGCAAAAAGGTTAAGATCCTTTCCTTATAGTATCTTCTATAGACAATTCAAACCTATTTTGAGCATTTCCATTGTTAGAGAGTTCAAATCTGCCTCACATAGCTAGAATTGTTAGAAAATTATTTTGATATTTAGTCAAAAATCTCCCTTATTAGAATTTATATCTGCTTTAGCTTTCTAGGAGCATACAGGATGATTCTTTTAAATAGTAAAATCTATGTAAGTAAAGGTTTTCTTGTTTTATCTTTGTCCCTTGCAATGTTTCTTCAGCATTGTAGGCATTCTAGAAGTATTTCTAGAATAATTGATTTGAATCCCTCTTCCATGTGTCAGATACTTGACAACAGGTATGTGTATTGCTACCTTCCTCACCTCAAGATGCCCGTTCTCCATTATGAACATCCTCAGTTACTTTAGCTTTTTTTCATATGAAAGTTTTTAGATCCTCCAGCATCTTCCTGGTTACCCTTTTTTGGATGCAGTACAGTTTGTTAATATCCTTCTGTCCTTGAATTGTATCACCAGAACTGAACACAGTGTAGTACAGTGGGATTATTAACCTTCCATGTTCTTTATGGTATAATCTGTACTAGGGTGAAAGTTTTCCTATTTTGATAGGCAATTTTCAAAAGACTTTGCCCAAGGTGAAATTTAGTAACATGAAATACCATAATATGAAAATGTATTGGATATTTTAATTTCTATATATTTTTCTGCTCACAAGATGACAGTACCTCAATAAATATTTATCTTACAGGCACAGAAGGCCCAGGTATCAGCATCTCAGAAGAGAGACAAAGTACAGCAGAAAGCTCTGGAACCACTGTCATTTATAATCCTCATGCTGCCCTTTCTATAGAACAGCAGAGACAAAAGTTACCAGTTTTTAAGGTACTCTGTTATTCCAATATGCCTGAATTGTGTACTCATTGACAAATTTTATATTCAATTCAACAATCATTTATTAAACCCCTACTATGTTAGGTACTAGATATTAAAAGACAGAAATGAAACAGCCTCTGCCTTTAAGGAGCTTATTTTCTGCGGGGGACAAACAACATGAACATAGATAAGTAAATATAAAACATATTCCAAGTAAATCCAAAGTAATTTTGGGGAGACAAGGAGAGTGCTAACTACTGAGAGACTAAGGAACGACTGGGTACTTGAGCTGAGCCTTGAAGAGAGCTATTGATTCCAAGAATCAGAAGTGAAGGGGGAGAGAGCTTTCAGGGCATGGCAAACAGGGCATGTTGAGCAGAAGTGATTATATTTTAGCTTAGAGGCAGTAAGGTGCTGCTAAAATTTTTTTAGCACTATATTGACCTGATCAGAACCATGCTTTAGAAATACCAATTTGGCAGCTATGTAGAGAGGGGAGTCCAGTTTGGAGGTTGTTGTAGTATTCCAGGCAAGAGGTAATGAGTACCTCTTGAATTATGGCTCTTTGAATAGAGAGAGAGGGACAGATGTGGAGATTTAAAGATAAAGTTGACAAGAGTGGCAACTAGCTGTAAATGGGGAAATGGAAAAGTAGATGATAAAAGAATGAGTGAAAAAAGCATTTGTTGAGTGATTATTATGTGCTAGGCACAATATTAAGTGCTAAAGATAAAGAATATATAAAAGGAAACAGTCCTTGCCTCAAGGGAACTTCTAGTCTGATAGGGTAAGACAAGATATAGGATACTAGTGGCTAGGGAAGTGAGTTTTATTGGTCAGATTTGAGGTGAGGGTGTCTCAGATATGAACTGTTATATAGGATAGTCAGCTGATATGACCATCCTTGAAATAATGGTACTACTGGTTCAGAGCAAGAGATGGAAAATAGGTTAGGAGAGAGGAGTGTGGCCAAGAGGGTATGGGACAGATGCCCTGGGTGGGTGACTGGATGTAATGAAGCATCATCTAGTGTCTAGACTCACCACTAGATATGTTGGGCTATTTTTCATTCAGAAAGCCACTAGTCAGCTCAAACCCTATGGGCAAGACAATAGGGCAGGAATTAAAAGATGAGTGGATTAATTTCTATAGGGACTAGATTGGGAATCTGGAGACTGAAATTATGGTAGTGTCCTTGATAGAAGTAGAGAAAATCAGAAGAGAGATCATGAGTTTTTTTTCCAGTCATGTTGAGTTTGAGATACTTACAGGGGACATCTAGAGATGGAGGAAGTAAAACTCAGGAGAAAGATGTAACTTTGGGAGTTGTCTGTTTAGAGATAATAATTGAACCCTTGGGAGCTTTGGCGTTCAGTGAGACAGATTATACATAGAAAAGAGTATATAGCCAATAATTTTAGTTTAAAATAAATTTTAATGCATTTAACTTTTATATCACCTACATTTTCCACTCCCCCTTCCAGAGAGCTAATATTTATAATGGAATATTTTTTTTAAAGAAGAAAGGAAAAAAAGTTTTGTAAAGCTAGTTAAAATATTAAAGAAGTCTGATGTCCTTTGCAGTTTTCTATGCCCTTATATTTTGATTTCTGTTTTCCCTGCGAGCCAAGTTTGGCAGTTATAATTTTGCAGGCTTTTGTTTTGATTGTTTTGTTGTTTGTTCATATTGCTGTAATCATTGTGCATATCCTTGGTTTCACATCATTTTGTATCAGTTGATCTTAATCTTTCTGTATTCTACTGTATCGATTATCTAAATCTTTCTATACTTCTCTGAATACTTTTATTTTTAATTTCTCCAAAACATTTATTAGAACATATTGAAGACCTATGAATCTTAAAACCTGTCACCTCTCCCAAGTTGTGAAAATACCTATAATCCTTTTTTGCTATTTTTTTGGTAAAGATATTTTATTTTATCAATTACATGTAATAAAAATTTTCCACCTAAGGTTTTTGAAAGTTATGTGATCTAAAATGTCTCCCTTTCTCCCTTCCCTCTAACTCCCCAGAGCTGGTAAACAATTTGATCTAGGTTATACATGTTTTATCATATAACTCTTTTTAATCATTAAAGGTAACCTTGAAAGACTGGTGGTTTAGATACTTGAGCATATGAAAACATTTTGAAAATCTTTCCTTTAAAACTAATCAGGAATTATTTTTATTATACATATTTTATATTTTATTCCATCAGTCATCCTTTTGTTCCTTAACGAGGCATGAATTTGACCTTGATTCTCAAAGTCTATGCCAGTTGGAGGAGCAAGCTTTGGCAGATCTGTAAGAACTTATCTGGAAGAACTTTAAGTATTGGCCCTCCAAAAGACTATCCTGTCTTTGTTTTTTGAAGACCTTCTACCTTAGTTTGGAGGGGCTTATCACCAGATTGGCTGCAAATTGATGTTACATAGCACATCCTAAAGACTGTTTTTCTCCTCTCTCCTCTCCTCCCTTCCCCTCCCCTCTCCTCTCCTTCCTCCCCTCCCCTCCTCTCCTCTCTCCTCTTCTTTTTATACCCTTACCTTCTGTCTTCAAATCAATACTCTGTATTGGTTCCAAGGCAGAAGAGTGGTAAGGGCTAGGCAGTGGGGGTCAAGTGACTTGCCCAGGGTCACACAGTTAGGAAGTGTCTGAAGCCAGATTTGAACCTAGAGTCCCTTGTCTCTAGGCCTGGCTCTGAGCCATCCAGCTGCCTGTCCTACCCCCCCCCCCCCCCCCCCCGCCCCCAATTGTTTTCTAAAGGCTTAGCTATATGATCTGTGTCAGTTGGGGGAAATGACTGAAACCAATACACAGATTCTTGAAATATTGAAACAAGAATCATTACATCAGTCAGTCAGTTGATTAATAAGTTTTTATTAAATGCTGGGCCATGCACTCCACTAGCCCTAGGGATATAAAGCCAAAGCCAAGTAGTCTCTGAATTCAAGTTTATATTCTAACAGAAGAGTCAGTCAATAATAATCCATAAATATTTATTAAGTGCCTCCTGTGAGCCTGGTACTGTGCCCCTGGGCATACAAAGAAAGGTAAAAGACAACCCTTTTCTTTAAGATTATTCCTTTTTAATGGAGAAGAAAACATGTACATAAATAGTATAGACAAGATATAGACAGTGTAGAAGGGGGAAACTGAGTCCTGGGATGCATTGGAAATGGTTTCTGAAGAAGGTGGCATTGAGGCTGTTCCTTGAAAAGGGCAAGGAAAACTAAGAAATGGAGGTGAAGAGGGAGATAATTGCAGGCAGGGACAGACAGTGCAAAGGTCTGGAGATAGGCATATTGTGTTTGAGGAATGTGGAGGAGGGTCAGAGTCATGAATCATAGAGGACATGTAGGAGAGTAGTCAATTAACTCCCATTGCCTGACCTTTATTGCTCTTCTGCCATGGAATCAGCATATGATTAGATAAGACAGAAGGTAAGGGTTTAAAAAAAAAGAAAGAAAAAGAAAAACCAGAAAGGAAAAATACTAAAATGAGTTAAGCTTAGCACAGTACCTTTTACAGAATTTATTATATTAAGAAAAGTGATAAGAAAAAGTCTCTCCTGGGTTTAAATTTGTGATCCCATGATCTAATCAAGGGATAGGTTTATTGTTTGGGGCAGATGATATAAAATGGACTGCAGAAATATTTTGCTTCCATCTTTTTTTGTCAAAGAGAATGATTTATAGGTCTGTCAAAGTAGGATGAACATTATTAAGCAGAACTACAAGCATTATAAGAACTATAGGTGGGGAGATAGTAGGAGAAGCCAAAGTCATTACAAATGAATTTTAGTCTCTTATTGTAGATGAGTACCACTCCAGTAATAGGAAACTGCTTGTGCTTTTTTGAGGAAATATGAAGGAAAAAATTTGATGCCAAAAGGTTTGAGATTGATATTTTAATTTTTTTTCCAGGAAGTATGGATTCCAGTAACTGTAGATCAGTGAACTTGATGCCACTTTCCAGCAAAATTCTAGAATGGATAATTAAGTAGTTGACCTTTGAACCTTTAGAATGAAAAGCAGTGATCATTAAGAGCCAGCATGGATTCAGTAAGAATAAGTTCTTCTAGTTAGTCAATTTTCTTTTTAAATAAGATTATTAGACTGATATGTCAGGGAAAGATATAGATCATATATCTAGATTTTGTTAATAATGATTATTATTATAGCCTACATTTATGGAATGCTTTAAAGTCAAAATACCTCCTCATTTATTCTTACAACTCTGTGAAACAGGCAGTGCAAGTATTATCCTGATTTTACAGTTGAGTATTCATTTGCAAATTATTTAAAAGTCTGGTATGATATACTTGTAAACATTGGATTATAGTATACTTAAGGTATATTTGTAAATGGTGAATGCCTGGATAAGTAATGGATTGAAGCAGGTTTGTAGAGGAGGATGCTAAAGAGTTTCAACAGTAGCTCAAATGACATAGATGAAGATGTATACCTGTGACAATGATATGAGAGAATAGATTATGGAATTTGTGGAAAGACTAATGGGTTTGGAGTTAGAGCAATCATCCTTCCTCTAAACTCTTCTACTTTCTACCTTTGTGACCTTCTGCAAGTTACCTAATCTATCTGAGTCTCAGCTTCATCTGTAAAAAGAGGGAGTTGGATTAGATAACATCTAAAGTCACTTTCAGCTCCAAATCTATTATCCTTTTGCCTATACTATCCATTTGGTTGGAGTGACAGGCTGAATTTAATAAAGATAAAAAGAAAATTTGTCCACACTAACCAGAACAATAATAAAAGTACAAAACAAGAAGCAAAATCTTATACAAATACCTTAGCCTTTTAATAAGGCCTAATCAAAAGAATTGACAAACAAGTAAATGTTTTTTTGTTTGCCTTAAAAAATCCTTTTCTTTGTAAATTTGACAAGTGGTCACATAAAACCACAAAATAAAGAATAATATGACTCAAATAGACATAAATGTAAAGTCTTGCAATTAGGATAAAAAAAAATCAATTACGGGAGTATAAAGTTTTATACCTGAAAGGAACCTTAGGATTGGGAAATTGTGCCTAGATAGCAGTTCACTTAAAAACAACTTGGGGATTGCAAGCTCAATTTGAGCCTGTAATGTAAAGTGACTGCCAAAAAAGTTAAAAGTGAACTGCTACATTAATAGAAATGTAATATCCAGAACAGTAGTTAGGTGGTGAAATGGATAGGGCTTCACACCTGGAGTCAGGAAGACCAGAGTTCTGCCTTCTCAGACACTAGCTGTGTGACCCTAGGCAACTTAATCTTTGTCTCAGTTTCCTTATCTGTAAAATGAAGTTAATAATAGCACATGACTCCTAGGGTTGTAAGGATAAGTGAGTATTTGTAAAGCAGACTGCAAACCTTAAATTTAGTTCTCTTTATAAATTTAGTTGTTATCAGGGGAGGTAATGTTCTGATTTGACCACAGATGGAAGTATTCTTTTCTATTTTGAGCACTGTATTTTGAAAGACACTGACTATGCCAAAACAAGTACAGAATGACTGGGGTTCTTTCCTGGATGCTAACATCTGGATGTGGGGGTGGAAGATAGATTTGCACTTCTCACTCAGTGCTGGTAGTCCAAATAATCCATTTCTTCTCTTTTAATTGTCCCCCTCCTAAAGACTTGCAACTAGCTGTATGGCCCCTCTCCCACCCAGTCTTCTTACTCCACTTCCCCTGAACCTACATCGCACCCTGTCTGAGGACCTTGAGTTTGGGAAGGTTCAGATCAGAAGCACCTTATTGGCCCTCCCATATTCTTTTTATATTCAACTTAATACTTGCTCTTCTTGCTTCCTATCACTTTCTTCCTTCCTTTTCCCTTGACCATCTAAATCCTTTCTCTGTGATAGATGACTGTATTTAAACTGTAACGAATCCTGACTTAGGCTTCTGACTGGGACACTTTATAGTTTTGTGATTTTAGGCAAGTAATTTCCCCTTTCTGAGCCCCAGATTCATTTTCTGTAAAATGAAAGGGTTGGAGTAGATAACCTCTATGGTTAGTTCTAGCTCCATATCTGTGATTCCCATTATCCTAAAGCTCTTCCTTTCACATTCCTTCCATCTTCTAGATCTCACTGAAACTCAGTCTTTACCTAAAGACTTCTTGATATCTTCTAGTCTGGCTACTCCTTTTCTCTTAACCTCCTGACACTAGGCATCACTGGAGGCATACTCTTTGCTTCCCAATATCACTTTTAGGTCCTTCCTCTAATACCAGCAATCAGAAACCACTTATTCTCCCTTAAAGTTCATTTCATCCTGTTCACAGATGCTTGTTGCTGCTATCTTGGGACCTCTAGGTCATTCTGTCCCTAGCCCCCAATAAATTCAGCACTAAACTCAGTCTTCTCTACCCCAGCTTCTATACCCTTCAAATGTACTGGCCTTAGAGTTCCTTATTTATGTTCATCAAATTCCTGAACTCATGTCTCTAATTTACTTTAACCACACATAGGAGCACTAGTTTATGCTGCCCTCCTGCCCTCTCAGAGCACCTGAATTTGCCCTAGGTGCCTGGATTCCTTTTTGTGACTCTAGATCAGGGCTTCTTAATGTTTTTTGGCAGTCTTGCTTAGAATGTTTTGATTGGAAAGGATAGCAATTTTATTGAAATATAGTTATCAAAGATACATTTTTAGAAGTTCAGGTTAAGAACTCCAGCTCTAGATATTGACAAACTGTAACCAGTCCAGAGATTAATGAGCCAGCTAGTGGAGGGATTTTAACCTGCCATCCACAGAATGATTAAAGGAACTGAAAAGGTTTAGCCTAGAGAAGAAAAAACATAGAAAGGAGGACAAGATAATTCTTCCTCAGGTACTTGAAGGGCAATCATGTGGAAAGGGAATATTGATAATAATAGCTCACCTTTATATAGGTAGTACTTTATTAATATCCTTCATTGCAATCTAGGAATAACTTATACCACTGGTTCGTTCCCACGTACTCTAAGTAGCTGAATTGCATGTATTTTCATTTAAAATAAGTTGTCCTTTAGAAAGAAACATTTCATAGATTATAAGAATCTTTGTCTTGGTTGTTTTTAATATAGCTCATTGCTCTTTAATTTTTTCCCATTTCAGCTTAGAAATCACATATTATACTTGATAGAAAACTATCAAACAGTTGTGATTGTTGGAGAAACAGGATGTGGGAAAACTACACAGATTCCACAAGTGAGTATGTGTTCAATATTTGTTAGGTTTTGCTTAGAATCAGATAAAATGTTTTTGAGGAATGATTAATAATTTTAAAAATATTTATTTTCTCTTGTACTGAAGCATTTTAGTTACATTTTATTAAAGATATTTTGTTGATATCTATCAAGGATTTTTTTTTCTTTTAAAAAAATTTATTTTTATTGCATTTAAGACACTTCCATATTGGTCATTGTTGTAAGAGCAAACTCATATGTAACCAAAACCTCAAAATAAAATCATAAATACACTGATATATGAAAGACGACTCCAACAGTTCTTTCTCTGGAGGTGGATGGCATTCTCTGTCATAAGTCTTTCAGGATTGTCCCAGATCGTATTGCTGTCCCACGATCCCAGATCGTGTAGACAAGTTTTCACAGATAGTCATTACACAATGTTGCTGCTGTTATGTAGAATGTTCTTCCAGTTCTGCTTATTTTGCTCTGCATCAGTTCCCGTACATCTGTCTAGCTTTCTCTGAAATCATCTTGCTTATCATTTCTTATGGCACAATAGTATTCCATCACCAGGATGTACCACAGTTTGTTCAATCATCCCCCAATTGATAGACATCCTCTCAATTTCCAATTCTTTGTCACCACAAAAAAGAGCTGCTATAAATATTTTTGTATAAGTAGGTCCTTTCTTCTTTTTTATTATCTCTTTGGGATACAGATGCAATAGTGCTATTACTAGATCAGAGTATGCACAGTTTTATAGCCCTTTGAGCATAATTCCAAATTGTTCTCCAGAATGGTTGGATCAGTTCACAACTCCACCAACAATTTTGCGACATCCCTTCCAGCATTTACCACTTTCCATTACTGCCATATTGGCCAGTCCAATAGGTGTAAGGTAGTACCATAATGTTTTAATTTGCATTTCTCTAATCAAGAATGATTTAGAACATTTTTTCAAGTGATTATTGATGGCTTTGATGTCTTCATCTGAAAATTGCTTGTTCATAATCCTTTGACAATTTGTCAATTGGGAAATGACTTGTATTCTTATGAATTTGACTTAGTTCTCTATAAATTTGAGAAATTAGATCTTTATCAGAGATAATATGAAATTTTTTCCTACTTTATTGTTTCCCTTTTAATCTTGCTGACATTAGTTTTGTTTATACAAAACCTTTTTAATTTAATATAATCAAAATTGCTCATTTTACAACTTAAAATATTCTTTATCTCTTGTTTGATCATAAATTCTTTCTGTGTTCCCCTAATTTAGTTATGGTATCAATCTTTATATCTAATCATATATCCATTTTGACTATATCTTGGTATAGGGTATGTGGTCAAGAATTTTTTTTTTAGGCCATCTGAGCTGTTTTAATAAATTCTTTGACAATATACTAGTAACCATTATCTTATTTTTCTAGACTTATGAATCTATATATATTTAAATTTATATATATATATAATACCTTTCCTTTGAACTGTTCAAAGTACTAATTCTATGTGCACTAAACATTTCTGAAATATGTAACTCCTACTTGATGCTATTATTCAAAGAGAATATATATTTCTCAACATAAGCAAAATATGAAAACAGGTAATTTTCTAATGAACTGCTTGACTTAATGGAAATGGCACTGAATATAAAGTCAGAGGTCCTAGTTTCAACTCCTACCTCTGTCAATTACTGTCACTCCTTGTGTGACCTTGAGCAAATCTGGCCATGTGAAGTTGTGAAGTTGGACTAGATCTTTTCTAGGGTACCTTCCACCTCTAAATTTATAATCTCATAAACTTTTTTTTTTTAACCCTTATCTTCTGTCTTAGTATCAGCTCTAAGACAGAAGAGCATAAAGTGCTAAACAATGGGGGTGGGGGGTTAAATGGCTTGCCCAAGATCCCAGAGCTAGAAGTGTCTGAGGTCACATTTGAAACTAGGGCTTCCTGTCTCTACAGCCTGGTGCTCTAGCCACTGCGCTACCTACCCCTCATGTATACTCTTTTGATCAGTCCTATTTTCAGTAGAATTCTTTGTAATTCAATTAATAAGCCCTTGCTAACTCTAGCAAGGATTGTAAATGTAAAAGACATGAATTCTGGAATACCAAGAGGAAAAGATTTCTGTAGTAATGCAAATCAGTTGGCTTAAAATAAATTGTTTATTGTATGTTATAGAGGTTTACTTTATTTGCAGTATCTGGCAGAAGCTGGCTGGACAGCCGAGGGAAGAGTAGTAGGAGTGACCCAGCCAAGAAGAGTGGCTGCTGTTTCAGTGAGTTTCATTGGTATTTCTTTTCCTTCCCAGTTTTTGTCTTTAATTTCAAGAATTATTTTGTATCACTTTGTAAATACCTAAGATAAAAAAAGATTCTTAAATTTTTGACCCATCAAATAAAAAAAATCAATTCTGTGATGTTCTTCAGTGATTTCTCCAATGAGGTCCAACTTTATTGTCTTCAGGTTAGAAATAATAATAAAATTGATTGCATTTGTTATTGGCCAGCATTTCTCTGGTCATACATATGGAAAAAAATTCAGGCCAGTATTTGAATAAATAAGCATTAAATTGGCAGAGGATAAAGCTGAATGTTAATAAAACAGTACCTACTTACTGTCAATTGGATTGCAGAATCTTTTTACCATATAGAAAAGGGTTTTTTTTTTTGGTTGTTCTTATGTTTATTGCTCAGATTGATCTGCTTTTAACACATTACAATTTGGGTATTATCCAAGAATATTACAATAAATCCTCTATTCTGAGGGCAAGTTGTTTAATTTAATAAGTTACATTAAAATAATTATAGTAGTTATCAGTATTTTCAAGACAAGTTTTTCAGGAATCCAAATCCCAATCTACACCCAACATCAGCCACAAGTCTTCCTAGAGGCAAAGCTCTGCCTTTTAAAGGAAATGACATATGCAAATTAATTTATATAGCATATAAGTAAATCTATTGCATTTGGAGTGTCATACCCCAGAAGCTATTTTTCTTCTTTCTAAAGCCTGTGTGAATTTCTAAAATCTGAGAGCACACATATACCCAATGCAAATCAGATTACTTTACCTTTCTTTTGTTTAATTTTTTTTCATCTGTCAAATGGATAATAGTATCTGCCGGTCTGTCTTACAGAGTTGTCATGAGATTAAATGCTTGTAATGAAATACCAGGGCTTTTCCTAAGGAGAAAGAGTAGGGAAGGACCAAATATTTATCAAGCACCTCTACATGCCTGACACTGTCCTAAGCACTTCATCAGAAGCATTTTGTAGACATCAACCTTGGGGTATATGAGCTATTATTTCCTCCTTTTTGCAGATGAACAAACTGAGGCAGATAGAGATTAAATAATCAACGTTATATAGCTATAAGTGTTAGAGGTTATGGGGGTTGAATTCCTTTGGTCTTCCTTACTCCAGGGCCTGTGTTCTACTGTGTCACCTAGCTATTACAGATTCATATATTTTTATATTTTGTGATTTGAGAAAGTAGTCACATGTTCATTCCTCCAGCACCATTTCCTTTATTTTTTTAATTATGAGTACAAATATTTGAATAGTTTGTGATTTCATTGATATATGGGCATTTTTCCAACAATGTGGGTCATAACCCATCTATGCCTTCTTATCTTATGCTTTTCTTGTTCACATTCTCCTATGATATGGGTCTTCTTCAGTGAAACTTCCCCATGGTTTGGGGGCCTTCTTCTAAATCTCTTAACGTTGAGTAGGTATCAGTGATGTATATGAACTACCCATTTTTTTCCCCCTCACTGTCACTCTTTTGACTGGACTACCTCATTTTCTGGTCATAAACCTCTCTAATAATATCCTTATGCCACTTCTACTCAGTTTTTCTTGGATAGTATTTTGCCCACCATACACTTTGCATTGTATACTAGGTGACATAATTTTTATTTTCCTGAGACTTTGGTTTTTTATGATTTGCAACAATACAATATTACTTGTAGAATATTGATATTAAAAAAAATTGGCCATTATTACAGCTTCTGGTTTTCAGAACTCTACAATTAGAAGCACCCAGGATACTTTGCCCCTCATTCAGTTCTGGATCTGTTTATTGACCATCTGGAGTGTCTGTTGACTGATGGATCCTGTGCCATTTAATTGAGTGCCATAGTCTAGATATTGTGTCCTTTATTTGGCTGATTTTTCCAGTAAATGCTTTTGAGTAATTTTAGATCTGGTTAATAGGTTATGCATTAAAATTTTTTATATTTATTGATCCCTTTGTTTTTTGATTGCATTAATTTTAAAATATATTTTTCCCTTTCACCTGCATCTGGGTAATGCAGTGGATAGAATCAGGTAGCAATAAATACAAATCAGGCCTCAGACATTTACCAGTTTTGTGACTCTAGGCAAGTCACTTACTTGCTCTCTGCCTCAGTTTCCTCATTTGTAGAAAAGAGATAATAGTACCTACTTCCCAGGGTTGCTTTAAGAATTAAAATAATATTTTTAAAGCACTTATACAGTGCCTGGTACATAGTAGATGCTTAGTAAATATTTTTTCCCTCCTTTTCCAACCTCCCCTTTCTAAGTCAATCATTCCTTATAACTAAGATTTAAAGAGGAAAAAAAGCAGTTCAACAAAACCATCTAACATTTTGAATGAGGCTGACTTTACATAATATTCCACATTCATGGTCCCCCACTTCTGCACTGAAGGGAATATGATGCCTTATCTGAACTCTTCAGGGCAAGATTTGGTCACTGTATTACAGTATTTGGGTTTGTTTTATTTTTCTTTTGGCTTACATCATTATAGTCATTGCATATATTATCTTCCTGGTTCTTCTTAATTTACTCTGCATCACTTCATATAAACATGTTACTCTGTATTCTTCATATTCTTTTTTTTCTTGTGGTGCAGTAATGTTTTATTTTTAATTTAATTTCTTTTCTTTCTTTTTTTTTTAACCCTTACCTTCTGTCTTGGAATCAACACTGTGTATTGGTTCCAAGGCAGAAGAGTGGTAAGGGCTAGGCAATGGGGGTCAAGTGACTTGCCCAGGGTCACACAGCTGGGAAGTGTCTGAGGTCACATTTGAACCTAGGACCTCCCGTCTCTAGGCCTGGCTCTCAATCCACTGCGCTACCCCGTTGCCCCCAATTTAATTTCTTTTTAATTAATAAAAATTATATTACCTCGACCTTGAGGAAACAAGAAAAACAAAGGCCTTGTAAAAACAAAACAGATTCTTCCCTTGATTATGTTCCAAAGCTATATGTGGTAATCTGCATCCTTAATCCATCACTTCTCTGTCAGGTAAGTAGTAGGTGTCATCATTGCTTTTCTGTAATTGCAGTTCATCATTGCTTGATTAGTTCTTAAGTCTTTCAGAGTTGTTGATCTTTACAGTATTGTGATGATTGTATAAATTATTCTCTTGGTTCAGCTCATTTCATTCTTATTTCATACAGATTTCCCAGGTTTCTGTGAAACTTTATCCCCTTTGCCACCATGTCCTCTAACAAAGTAGTATTCCATGGTACATGTCATATATCACAGTTTGTTTGCTCATCTCCCAACTGATGGGTATCCTTTAGTTTCCAATATTTTGCCAGTACAAAAAGAACTGCTCTAAAATTATATAGCAATATTTCATTGTATGTATGTATGTATCATAGTCTGTTTATTCACCAACTTATAGATATCTATTTCATCTCCATTTTTTTGCTGCCACCAAAAGTGTTGCTGTGAATATTTTGGCATAGAAAGGATCTTTCTTTTTGGTTTTGGTGTCCCCAATATCATATACTTAGCAGCAAGACTCCTGGGATAAAAGATATGGACACTGTAAGCCCTTTCACAGTTTCTGTAGAGGCAGGCAACATGGTGTCATGGATGTAAAGGAGACCTCTGAGTCAGAAAGACCAGGATTTTATTTGATGTATTACCCTAGGCTCCATTACACTGAGCAAGTCACTCTTTCAATGCTGCAGGTAGTAGTTGGAAGAGTTGCTGATCTGTATTAATAAAAGTTTCCTGACTGGAAATTCCCCATAGCAGGGAACTTATAGGTCAGGTCCAAAACACATACTCTCCCTAATATCTTCTGTAAACTAGATTTTCCAATAGTTTCTTGCTAGGTTTGGAAAAGGAACTACGTGTTGATTAACAATTAAAGTAATTAGTTGATTGCAATAATAAGTTATTAATTGTATAACTGGTTTGGATTACTTGTAGAGCCCTATTAAGTTTTCATAAATGCTAACTGTTGGCTTACTCTGAAAACATATTTGTTTACTTTTTTCTACCTAAATCAAATCAATACTCTTTTAAAAGTTCCTACTATTGTCCTAAATCACAACAATAATTCTTCTGCTGTCATTCAATGATTCCTTTACATTTTATCATGCCCAGTTCAATCATAGTTTAAACGTATATTATCTATATAATTTTGACTAAACCAAGTGGTGATTGTGCATCATTGGTTCTTAAGTTTAAAGTTATAATTACATAATTTCTAAATTTCTCAAATATGTCAAACTTTTACCTAAGATTTTGCTGATGAACTTATATTACAATTTTAATTACACTGCAATTCTACTTTGCTATAGATTAACAAAATCACTTTGGCAGTTTGTGAGCAATATAAATAATTGATGTTTATTGCTCCCTTTCCTGAATATTCCTTTAATTTTTAGTTGCAGTGCTTATTGTTAACATGATAGCTCTGGGAACACAGATTTGTAGGTGGAAGGCACTTTAGAATGGCCATCAAATTAAAGTTCTTCATTTTTTAAATTAGGAAACTAAAACTCTAGGAAACTAAAATAAAGGAAATTGTAGCACCAATATAGGTGACTTTCCCAATGTCACACAGGTAGCCAGGGGCAGAATTAGAATTTCAACATGGGACTCTGACACAGAGTTCAACATTCTTTCATTGCATCATGCTGGGATTTGCTGCTTGGTGAATTGTAGGTAGGTATTGAGTAGCTGACTATATGAGTGGGTGGAACAAAAAGCAATTGATGATCCTGTAATTAATAGGTTACTCACTGAAGGGAGGGTACCTTCTTTTACAGCTCCCCAGTTTTTATATATTTATTTATTTTTTTGGTGGGGTCTAGCTGATAATACTTAATTTAGAACTTTTTATATATACTTAATTTTGTTGCTAAGGCAAATGTTGCCATTAATGTAGGGTAGGGATACATTCATAAGTAGCTTACATAGTGGAAACGTTCAACGATAATATCATCATTATCATATGTTTTTTTTTTTTTGGGTCCAGAGTTATGTGGGATTATGCTTGGAGCTGCTGTTTTTACATGTCATCTAGCACTGCTTTGCTCTGTGCAATCATGCCCTTAAAAATTCTACATTTTGGTGGGGTGACAGTGTAGACAATTCAGTTCAACTTACAGTGAAAATTCTACACATTAGATTTTGTTACTACTTACTCACCTCCATGAAACAACTTGTTTTTGAAAGTGGAAAATTAATATAATAGTAACTCTCATTCCTGTATCACATTTAGGGTATACAAGATACTTTCCTTATACCAACCTTGTGAAATAGATAGTACAGATGAGGTAAAGGAGACATGTGACTTATTCATGTAGATCAATGGTCGTCAGTACTTATATCCTGGCTCCTTCACTTCTTGTCTAGTGTTCTCTCTCTCTCTCTCTCTCTCTCTCTCTCTCTCTCTCTCTCCCTCTCCCTCTCCCTCTCCCTCTCCCTCTCTCCATCTCTCCCTCTCTCCTTCCTCCCCTCTCCCCTTTTCTGCCTTCCCTTTCTCCCTCCCACTCTTTCTCTCTCTCTTCTCTCTCTCCCATCATCATTCATCATCATCATCATCATCATCATCATCCATTGGAGTGCCTATGATGAAATCTCAAAACTTATTTTGAACTGTTATGGTAACCTATTCAGTTCATGAATTTGAAGAAGGTTAACCCCTCTCTCAGGACTGACAGAAGGGTAAAAAAATCATTCTTTTCTATTAGCTGAGTGAAAATATATTGTATTGTTCATAATCTTGACTTTTATTGCCTCCTCACCTATTTATTTATTCTCAACCAGTAAAACTGGAAAGGTGAGCAGGTGTCTAAAGGGAACTCCTTGTTAATTAACAATTAAAGTAATTAGTTAATGATTGCAGTAATAAGTTATTAATTCCATAACTGGTTTGAGTTACTTGTAGAGTCCTGCTAAGTTTTCATAAATGTTAACTGTATTGACTTACTCTGAAAACATATTTGTTTACTTTGTTCTACCTAAATCAAAAAGTCTTTTTGAGCCTACTATCAGCAAGGTACTCTGTTAGATCTCATGGGAAATCCAAAGAAAAATAACATTTTGTGCCTTCAGGTAGTATAGAAACCCAGTTAATAATGATAATGATGATTGTGATAACAATAAGTTTTATGTAGTGCTCTAAAGTTCACCAAGTACTCTGTATATATTTCATTAAAACCTTAAAACAACCCCATAAGTTATATACTACAAATGAGGAAACCTGAGACTGAGAGAGAGCTTAAATCCCTTGCTCTTGGTCACATATTTAATATAAAGTACCAGAGGTAGAATTTGAACCCATATCTTACGGATTCTGTGTCTGGCATTCTCTCGCCTTCACCATCCTGTCCCTTTTTTGCTGAGAAAAATTAAATGCAACCTGCTGTAGAGATTGTTCTTTTGCCATCTTTCCTCTTAGTGGTACTTATATAGTCACTCAAAGGAAGTTTATATTTAGTTTTTAATAGATTGTATGCAGTGGAATAATATTTTTGTTTTTGTTTTTCCCTCAAAGGTTGCAGGGAGAGTTGCTGAAGAAAGAGGAGCAGTGCTGGGCCATGAGGTTGGATATTGTATTCGGTTTGATGATTGCACTGATCCACAAGCTACAAGAATTAAGGTGAAATGTTCAAATTTCCCATTTAGTCTTTATCATGAGGAAGGTGGTAATTTCCTATTCATTTAAAGAAATGAAAAGATTTGTGTATATATATAGAGAACTTTAAAAAATGTTCCTGGTTATTCAAAATGTACCAAATTCTGGCTATACACTGTGCTCTGAAATAGGCACTGGGTAGAAGACCTAAGAAGTCTAAGCATGGTCCTTACTCTCCAGGAACTTTTAGTTTAATTGGGAAATATTTAATGAGAGTGAAGTCATAATACATATTTAGAACTAGAGAAAAAACTTAGTGATTAACTGAATTCTCTTAAGCAGTTGAGGTGTGTGTGTGGGGGGAAGTGAGGCCCAAGAGGTTACATGACTTGTTCAAGCAAAAGTAGCACAAAACTTGGGGGTCCTGATCTTTATTTCAGTGTTTTTCCCCCCATTATATCACATAGCTTTTCCATAATATTTATATTGAATAGGACTTAACACTTTAATCCAGGTAATGGAAATTGGTAAATTAAAGGATCTAAGTGCTACTTTTTCAACAATTATAACTTCTCCTCCTTATTACTTCGTATATCTCCATCTGCTTTTTATGTTTGCCAAGATTAAAATATTAGCACTTAAGCAATGAGTAAAATATTACAATATTCACTGTTCTTTATTTAACTATTAATGTAGCATTTCAATCAGGAGTCTAAGCACCCATTATGTGCCTACCCCTGTGCTACCCTTCATTTTAGAAAGAATTTTATTTTTTAAGTTAATTTTTATTTTAAAGTATTTTCCAATGTTAACATGATTCATTTTCTTTCCCTCCCCCTTCCCAGAGCTGACAAGCAATTCCACCGGGTACCCTTCCAAATTTCGAATGAGATTAGCAGTGAATTAGATTTAGTTGTGCCTGGAATAGGAATTCTGGAGTGAAGATTGAGATGTTAGTTTCTCCTGATTTTTTAGTATTTGCAACATAGACACAATTTTGTGAGCTAGAGAATTAACAGATAAAGCAAACTGTCAATTTGCATTTTTTGACTAGTTTAACCATACTTGTCGGATTTCTTTGGAAAACTACAAGTATATCTCAGACTACTTCCTCTATATACTAGATCAATAGGGAAAATGGTGTCCAAATGATATTTATGCATGTTTATACCACATAACTGTAAATATCTCTACAGAAATCTTTTAAAAAAAGACAAGCCCCACTTGATTGTCCACTTACTGCAACAATAATTGGTAAAAAAAAATTTCTCTACTGTACAGTTTAAAGCATTTAATTGTTTTCTTAGAATCTTTTGAGGTGGTATTAGTGTTGTACATAGATTCATCTTTTCTATAGATTATACTTTTAGTTCATTTAAGATTTTTTTGAGTGAGAATGTTGCAAATAATTAAATTATATTTCTTTTTTGCATTTAGTTTCTAACTGATGGCATGCTGGTCAGGGAAATGATGGTTGATCCATTATTAACAAAATATAGGTAAATATCTTTTCTATAGTTTTCCCTCAAACTTTGTTAATGCTTCAATAATACGAAGCATTTTCACTGAAATAAAATTTTGCTGGGAGAAGTCACTTTGTTGGATCAGGATGATGAGATAATAGTGATCTTATAGCTTAGATAGCAGATACACTTGCCGACATTTTAAAATAGTTTAAAAATATGATTGTTAAAACATCAGTAAATTGTGCTGAATTCTTCTTCCTGCTTATATACCAATGAGACCTTCACAGTGAAAGCCAAGTGAAAGAATTGTATAATTAATTAGCATACTTAAGACTATTGTAATAACAGAAAAAAAATCTAATAGCTACTGAATGAGCATCTACTATGTATCTTCATTTTTGTGTTTTAAGACAAAGTTGGGGAAGTTATGCTTTCATAGATAAAGCACAAGTTTCACACCTAGTTGTTTGTTTGACAATGCCCAGGTTAAATATGATTTTGAATTTACACTGCCCTTTGCCATTAGCTATTGTTTGGACTCACAGTTTTTCATTTAATACATAGTTTTTCTATCTGTGATACAATTCAGAATGAAAAATTGATGTCTTTTGTAATACTGTATTGATTTAAAACTTTAGAGATGAAAGTAAACACAGGATTGTTCCTTGAAAAGTCATTAAATATTAAGTTGACAGCACAAATTTTATTACTATTAATATCACTGCATTTTTAGATAGTTTCATTCCTATTAAAAGGCAATTGATGGCTAAATTCCCATAACACCTTTGGAAAGCTAGGTTTGACTATTCATATAGGGAAAACTTGGTTTTTAATGAAATATGTCCCTTTTTTATTTAATAGTGCTCTTATGCTGGATGAAGCTCATGAAAGAACTTTATATACAGATATTGCTATTGGCTTGTTAAAAAAGGTAAATGTGTATGGGGCTAGGGGACATTCTTGAGTATCTGAGTAGAATATGTATTCTTTGCTTCTAATTTATCTTTTTCATACTCTCACTGCTCAATCAACAGACTGCATTATCAGGGCATAAAGTGAAGTGTCTGACTTTTGAATATGCTGCCCTTCCATTAAGCCTACATATTATGTCTTTAAATTGATCCATATTTCATGCAACAGAGATTATTCTGTTTGGTTTATAATGAGTATTGATTCCAGAAAAACTTGACCACATCCACATCTGTATAGCATATTTGGTAAGAAGCGCAGATATTTGTGAAAAAGGACTAATTTCTCAGCCACCCATTTTCAGATAGCCATTCACCCCAACCTTAGTACTGCTTATCTCTATGTTGTGACATTGTTAAAGCATGTGCACTTCTCTACTCATTCATCTGTTATGCCATTCCTTCATGTATCCCCCACTACTCCAATATAAGAAAAGTGTTAATTGCATACTCCCATACCTGCAAACCCCTCATATATTCCCATTTTGCTGCACTTAACCATATACTGGATGTCAAAATCGCCTTATTAGTGATTACCCTTGGATTTGCAACATAACTCCATCCATCAGATTTAACCCCAAAGTACACCTTTGTACACCAGTTTATATTCTCTCCATAAAAACTTAAGACACTTTAATATATGCTTTTCATCATTCCTCAACCACATACTCCACATACTTTACCCTAGAGGTAGCCTACAATGCTCCAAAGTGTATCAAACAAGATTAAAACATAATTAGATACTTAAAAATTAAGTGAAAGTACATAAAACATATATATGTATATATATTTAAACTCTTACCTTCTGTCTTAGAATTGATGTAAGTATCAATTCCAAGGCAGAGGAGTGATAAGGGCTAGGCAACTGGGTAAAGTGACTTGTCCAAGATCCCACAATTAGGAAGTATAAGGCCAGATTTGAAATTGACTAAGCCTAGCACTCTATCCAGTGAGCCACCTAGCTGCCCCCAATAACATTATTTTAAAACCAAGTCAGTATGTGGCCCACAAGAATCCTCATGTATGGATTTAGTAGCCCTCATTTTTATTTCAGTTTGATATCACTGGTCTACCCCCATAAACTCATATCTAGCCATCTTCCTTGGCATGTACTTCCTTTCTTTATAATGATAGTTATGATAATAATGTACTAATAGCAATAATAGGGCAGCTAGGTAGCACAGTGGATAGAGTGCCAGGCCTGAAGTCAGAAAAAGTCATCTTCCCAAGTTCAAATCTGGCCTCAGAGACTTATTAGCTATGTGACCTTAGGCAAACCACTTACTCCTGTTTGCCTCAGTTTCCTCATCTGTCTGTGAGGCAGAGAAGGAAATGGCAAACCATTCCATGGTCTTTGCTAAGAAAACCCCAAATGAGGTCATGAAGAGTCAGAAACA
Organism: Monodelphis domestica; assembly: GCF_027887165.1. Classification (NCBI taxonomy): domain Eukaryota; kingdom Metazoa; phylum Chordata; class Mammalia; order Didelphimorphia; family Didelphidae; genus Monodelphis; species Monodelphis domestica. The sequence goes on along the minus strand of NC_077227.1, from coordinate 404,017,422 downwards.
ACTGAACAACAACAACAACAACGATAGTTGATATTTATGATATCCATTTTATAGACACAGAATCTGACCTTCAGAGAAGATTGGTGATTTGTTCAGAGGCAACAGTTAATAAATAGTAATGCTAGGATTCAAACCTGTGAGTCTTTTGATCCTAAATCCAGAGCTCTTTTGACTATCCTTCACTGCCTCTCGTAGACTGATTCTTCTTCTCTCTCCAAATGAACATACTTGTATATATATGTACACTGATCTCCCCTTGTCGTACAGGTTGTTTCTTCCCTCTTCTCCTTAGTCCCCCAAACCTGTACAACAAAACCGAAAACATCTGATTTTTATTCACCCATATTGCCCTCTCTGTTCCACTCTGCCACATGCCATTCATTGTTTCTCTGTTTTGCATATATCCTTTACTTATTCCAAATCTTTCTCTCCATCTTTGCAGAATATATCTACCACTTAGTTCTTATAAAAAGTCACTTTTCAACATTACTGTTTCTTGATCCTTTATTTTATAGATTCAGAAGAAACGAGGGGATCTTCGGTTGATTGTAGCTTCAGCCACTCTGGATGCAGAGGTATTGCCTATTTCCTTCTACACTTTCTATTTTGTTTGAACTAAATACATGTCCTGTTGTACATTAGGAGATAAATTTTACCTTTTACAAAAAGAGTTCACCTTTAGTAGAATGACCTGCTTTTGCTGGGATTTCACATGTCGTCCTAGATTCAGTTATGATCAGAGGACACTCCCTTTCAACTTGTGGGTAGAAGTTAATTTGTAGCTAATTAAGTGAGGTCATGATTAAGTGACTTAAATTATTCTTCTACAAACTTTTTAGTATCTATGCAGATAGATTTTTAGTTTTTTGGGGGAAGTATTTTTATCTTTCTTTTTTTTTAAACTGTAAAACAAAAATTATAAATTCTTTGTGCAAATGAGCAAGGCTCTCCCACAGACCAAATTTTCAGCTTTTTAATAAAAAAGACTATATTTTGATTAGTACTATATAATGTAATTTTCATGGCTTAGTTCATTCCATATTTATAATTGGTAAAAGACTAAAATCAAAATGATATTATTTAGTCTATTTGTACACAGTCTTTTAATTTCTTAAGTCATTGTTGATTGATATTTAGTGAACATCTATGATTTTTAAGTTTCCTTTTTTCCCTCATATGTTAAAAATGAACATACTTTACTATTGTAAAAAGTTCATATAGATGATCTTTTTTATTTTACTTTCCATCTTAAAATCAATGTTTGTGTATTGGTTCTAAGGTAGAAGAGTGATAAGGGTTAGGTAAAGGAATTAAGTGACTCACCCAGGGTCACATAGCTAGAAAGTGTCTGAAGTTAAATTTGAACTTAAGACCTCTCTTCTATAGGTGTAACTCTATATCCACTGAACCACCTAGCTGCCCCCTTTGATGGTCTTTAAAATCAAGTTTTATTAGCTCCCTTGAAGCAAGATAATAGGAAGAAAATTATTGTTAATTAGTTCACATGCTTTGTTGTAATTAGTTCATCACTGTGTTTGTGCATGCTTATCCAAACAAATACTTATAAAGTGACTAGATAATAACTGAGGAGTATTGTATAATTTTTTTCCTTTATTTGTTTTTTCCTTTTATTTGTATTAGTATATATTTAATGCTTGCAAATTTTGCAAAAATGTTTGTCTCTTAGATAAATATTTGGAACATTTTGAAGATCACTTATTTTTTTTAAAGCAAAGTTTAAATTGCCGGCTTGGGGGAGGGGAAAATTCGGTTGACAACATTTTTTCATAAAAATGCACAAAAAGGTGTTTTATGGTAAGATATTTTATGAAGTAAAGTTTTTTTTTTTAAACCCTTACCTTCCATCTTGGAGTCAATACTGTGTATTGGCTCCAAGGCAGAAGAGTGGTAAGGGCTAGGCAATGGGGGTTAAGTGTCTGAGGCCAGATTTGAACCTAGGACCTCCCATCTCTAGGCCTGGCTCTCAATCCACTGAGCCACCCAGCTGCCCCTTGAAGTAAAGTTTTGATGAATATTTTTTATACTATTTTACAACATACTCGTAGTTGCTATAGTCACAAGCATCCGAGGTCAAATCCATACTTGAATGAGCATTCTGATGACAATTTAATGGGGAGAAGATTTTGGTTCAAAACCTTTAAGAAGGAAGATTTGTAATAGCCCTCATTTTTAAATAAGTTTTTCCTTTGATCAAACCTAAATCTGACTTTTTGCAGCTTCTACCTACTGTTCTAATTCTGACCATGGGCAGTTCACAATCATTTATTAAGCATATGGTTTATGCAGGCATTGGGGTACAAAGACAAAAATTAAACAGTTTCTGCTCTCAGTAGCTTCCATATCTGGGGAAATGATATAAATACAAAGTAATTTGCTAAGGAGAACAGTGTGGGGGTAGCAATGTTGAGATAAGGCCTCACATAGGCCAATTGCTCTTTTACAGACTTAATGTCTGTCCTTGTTCCTTCATTTGATCTTTATAACTCTTGATCTCAAGGCCCTTAACAGTCCTAGTTCCCCTTCTTTGGACACTTTGGTTTTCTAATGCCCTTCCTAAAATGTGAATTTGAGAGTAGGCTGTAGTACAAACTATCCTCAGCAGTGTGGATTACACCCATAGTTTGGAGAAGCAAGCAGCCTAGCATTTAAATTCCTTCTATGTGCCAGGCATTGTATTGGATTGGGCATTCACAGAGAAAGCAAAACAGACTCCAGTCTTTGAGGAGTTCACATGGTAATTGAGGAAGCAACGTGAATATAAATAGGTTTCCAGGGAGTAGATGGAAAGTAATTTTAGAACTGAAGACCCTAGCAGTTAGAGGGATTAGGAAAGGCCTCCTGCATAAAATAGTAATTGAGTTGAGTCTAGAAGCTATCTAAGGATTCTGAGAAGGTAGAGGTAAGGAACAAGAATATGTCAAACACAAGGGATAATCAATGTAAAGGCAAGGAGATGAGAGATGGAACGTTAGGTTTGAAGAACAGCCAAGTAGACCAGTGTGGCTTGGCCATTGAGGGGAGTGATTTATAAGAAGCCTGGAAATAAGATGGGATCAGCTTATGAAGAGCTTTAATGTCAAACAGAGGAGTTTATATTTGATTTTTGAGATATTAGCCACTGCAGTTCATTCAGTGAGGCAGGGAGGATATAACATGGGCAAAATTTTTCTTTTAGGAAGATCAGTTTGGCACTGTTTGAAGTATAGGTATAGATTGAACTAAGGAGAGATATGAGGCAATGAGACTGATTAAGAGGTTTTTGTGGTAGTCTAGGCTCCCTCACTCCTTTTTGCTGTTCATTTTTTACTCCATTTGTTTTGAGGTGGTTTTTAAAGATTGGTTTGGAAGGATTGTCAGAATGGTTTAGGCTTTTGCTGCTACTAAGCTACCATCTTGGCTCTGCCCCCTCCTTTGTGGTAGTCTAGGAAGAGAGATGGTGAAGACCTGAACTAAGATGGTAGCAGTATGAGTATTGAGAAGGGAATGGATCCAGGAGATGTTGATGGAAATGGAAAGGATAGAATTTGGCAGTGGACTAGATATGTGGGGCAAGTGAGAGTAAGGAGTTAAGGATGATACTGGAAGGTAGTGCTGCCTTTGACTTTAATAAGGAAGTTTGGAAAGGAGGTGAAGTTTGGGGAGGAAAGGGACAGAACATATTGAGTTCAAATTTGGATATTTTAAATTTGAGGTGATTGTAGGACATTTAGTAGGAAGTGTTCAATAGGCAGAGGATAATGTAGGAATGGCAGTCAGGAGATACACCAAAGCTTGGTACCTAGGTCTGGTAGTCATTTGCAGAGCTGATGATTGAACCTTTGAAAGCTGTTGTCAGAGTGGAGAGAGAAGACTCAAGATGAGAAGATTCAAGACAGAGCCTTGGGGTATACCCACAGAGAGTCAGTTTCAGATGGATGAAGATCTATCAAAGGAGGAGCATCATTCAAATTACAGGAGAATCAGGAGAGAACAGTGTTATTAAAAATCAGAGATAAGGTAGTAATGTGGTTAACTGTGGCAAATGTTGCTGAAAGTCAGTCTAGAAGGATGAGGACTGAGAAAAAGCCATTAGGTTTGGCAATTAAGATATTTTAAATTTGGAAGAAGCAATTTTAGCTTGAGGGCAGTACAGTAGATTCTCTTTATAACCCCTAATATACTGGTTTTCATATAGTAGGTACTTAATAAATATTGATAGGCTTATTCTATGAAATGATTTTGAAAAATGTAATTTGGAATTTTACTTAGCACCCAATTCTTTACTCAGTTTGCATTCTAGAATTTTTGCATTGTAAACTTTTTCTTTTCAACACAGGATTCAGTAAACCAGAAAGCATAAATTTCCTAAGAAAGAACTCCCTATCTGATAAGAACTATAGGGAAAATTGGAAAGTAGTTTGGTAGAAATTAGATTTAGGTCAACTTCTTATACAATATTCCATAGTAAATTCAAAATGGATATGTGACCTGAATACTAAAGATTTAGAAGAAGAGGATCAGGTACCTTTTAACTATTGATAGGAAATGTATTCTCTCTTTTTTTTAAACCCTTACCTTTCATCTTAGAATCAATACTGGGTATTGGCTCCAAGGCAGAAGAGTGGTAAGGGCTAGGCAATGAGAGTAAAGTGACTTGCCCAGGGTCACACAGCTAGGAAGTGTCTTAACCACCCAAAGGATAGAGGCAATTACAAAGAAAAAATAGACAGTTTTGATTATTGCATATGAAATTGAAAAGTTTTTATGCCAATTATATATCTAGGACAAAAAAGAAGATACAAAGAAAATCTTTTTGTTTGTTTATCCCAGGTATATTCACAACTAATACATATCACAGATGCATACGCATGATTAAAAGCCATTGTCTAATAAGTGAGTATTAAAAATATACGAAGAATTATCAAAAAAGAATTGCAGATAATTAACTGCGTGACGGAATGCCCCAAATCATAAATAAGAAAGATACAAATCAAAACAATCCTAAGGTTTCGCTTCACACCCAATAAATTGGCTTGATGACAAAAGCTAGGAATAGTGACTATTGACTGCAGAAAGAAAGGCACACTAGCATTTGGTGAATCAGTGAATCATAATCATTTGAGAAGGCAACTTAAACTTACACACATAAACTGCCTAAAATGTCCATTACTGAGATTTCTACTACTGTGCATATTTCTCAGAGAGATCATTGATAAAAAAATAAGGTCCCCATATATACCCAGATATTTACTATATTTATAATAGCACTTTTTGTGGTAGCAAAGAATTGGAAATGAATTAGATGCCCATCAATTGGGGGTTAGCTAGATAAAATATACTAAGAATATTGTAAAAAGCTTTTCAATTTCATGTACAATAATTGGCTAAATAAATTAAGGTAGATGAATGTAATGGAATATTACTATTCTGTAAGAAACAATGAGAAGTATAACAAGACTTAATATGAACAGATGAAGGTTGAATTAAAGTATATTCAAGAAAACTATACAGTGTTAGCAATGTAAATATAAAGAACAACCACCACAAAATAATCAAAAGCTAATGTTGGAAAATTTCAAAGAATAAGCTTGGCCCTAAAGAAAAGCTATGAGAGACATAAGAAGACATCTCCCTTGATTCCTTTGCTAAGGTGGGGAGGTATCCAGATGTGAGATATTCTATCTATTTTCAGATTTTTCCAGTGTAGTGATCAATTTTTCCTATTTTCCTTAAAAAATATTCTTTTATCTGGGATAGCTCCCTTGAAGTAGGACACATATGCAGCTGTAGACAATTAAAAAACAAACGATAGCAACAAAAATTATTTTTTAAAAAGAAATAATTTAGAGTTTGAGCTAGTATTTTAAAAGTACTCCCCAAATTACCCTCTTTGACAGCGCATATTTAGATTTTTATCTAAAATGTGGCATCTTATGAAATCAGGCCATAAGTACTACTTAAGGACTTCCCACTTTGAATTACTCATTAATTAATATGGGCATGTCATATTGAATGCAGTTTTGAAGGCTGATTTCTCTTTCTAAATTCTTATTGGAAATTCAGTAAAATTTGATTGCTTCAGACTATAATTTTAAAGACACCAGGGGATCTGTTTCATTATCATTATTAATATTTATGTATGCTATTCACATAGTAGGTATTTTTATATGTATATAAAATAGAAAGGATAATGATAGATAGTATTTCAAAGTTTGCAAAGTGCTTTACATGTATTATCTTATTAAAGCCTCACAGCAGCCTTGTGAAGTATTACAGGTATTCTTCTTTCACATTTGAAAAAACTAGGCTCCTAGAAACCTCCCATGATAGTAATAGTAATAGTAATAGTGATAGTAAGTGTGAGATTCTAACCCAGGTCTTCTTGACTCTTAAAAGCACATTACTTTCTCCACTATAACATTCCTGTAGGATTGTTTTCCATTTGCCCCTGTATTTAAATTCTCTTTTTGTTTGAAATATACATTTTGGAGATGCATGGTAAATTCTTAACATTTTTCTTTTTAAATATTATAGAAATTTCGGAATTTCTTTAATCAAAATGAAACCAGTGATCCTGGTAGGGATACATGTGTGATCATTACGGTGGAAGGGAGAACATTTCCAGTGGATGTCTTTTATTTACAGAGGTTTGTTGTTACTTTAATCCTTTAAATGGTGTTTTTTAAAAAATGTGTCTGATATGACATTATATACATTACTGTGTTCTATAGAGAACTGTCATTTGTACATAGTTAAATTGAATTGGTTTTTAGCTACCCAAAATTTATTGATATCTTAGAAATAAAGATTTAAGATACCTTTTAATTATTATTACATACAATATAATCAAAATATCATGTTATAAAATATGTAATATACTTAATTATTAACATGTAATTATTATAAATTATGATTATCAGTTAAGTATTAAGATACTTTTAATTTAATTTAATTTTATTTTTTTCCTTGATCAAAGCCTATTTCCATGTTGTTGGTGTTTGCATTAGGATGTTCATTTAGAGACTATATCCCTAGCCATATCCCCTTGACCCATGTATTCAAGCCCTTGTTTTTCTTCTGTGTTTCTACTTCCACAGTTTTTCCTCTGAATGTGGATAATGTTTTTTCTCATAGATCCCTCCAAGTTGTTCAGGATCAGTGCATTGCCACTAATTGAGAAGTTCATTACATTTAATTGTAACACAGTGTATCAGTCTCTGTGTACATTGTTCTCCTGGTTCTGCTCCTTTCACTCTGCATCAATTCCTGGAGGTCATTCCAGTCCCCATGGAATTCCTCCACTTTATTATTCCTTTGAGCACAATAGTATTCCATCACCAACATATGCAACAATTTGTTTAGTCATTCCCCAATTGAGGGGCATCCCCTCATTTTCTAATTTTTTGCCACCACAAAAAGCACAGCTATGTTAAGATACTTTTTAGATGGAGATCCAGTTTCTTTTATTATATGAATTGAAAGAAGAGACTTTGTTTAAAGTAACATTTCAGACCCTTGGTGCTTTGATTCCCATGGCTTCATAGAATCTATAATGGTGAAAAGTTTGCTTGTCTTTCTTTGGTTGAAGTGTAACATAAACATTTATTATTCTTTTCCTTGATTTGTTTTGCTATGTGACATTCTATATTTATTTACTTATGGATACACACACACACACACTCACACACACATACATGTTGTAGTGCACATATCCACAAATGAAGTAACTGGCCTAATTTTCTGGGCAGGTAAATGCAACTCTTGAACCTACCTCAGCATTTAACATTTGCAAAACTATCTCTGGAATTAAAGGACTTGGGCTTAAATATTGTTGTTGACACTATCTGTATGACCTTGGATGAGCCACTTAACTCTCTGAATCTTAGTTTCTTTATTTTTAAATGAAAGACTTGAATTAAGTGGCTCTGAAGTTCCTTCCAGATCTAGATCTAGGATCCTAATTTTCAGACTGGGAGCAAGTAGGACTTATGAGGTCTAGAAGCTTGTTTTAACAGTTGATTTCTAGTTAATATCCAGGTTACAGTAACCTTTTTTTTTTTTACAGTCCTGTTCCAGATTATGTCAAATCAACTGTGGAAACTGTGATGAAAATTCATCAAACAGAGGGTGACGGTGATATATTAGCATTTCTTACTGGACAGGTAATTCAATTGGATCTTTTTTTCTCTTAAGAACCAATGTTTCATTAATTTATTTTATTTCTTTATGCCATAAATCTTTCCTAAAAACTGTTCTTCCTGTAGTATCTTCTGTTACTTAATCATATACACACACAGAATAGTTTAGAATATAGATTCTTAATGCTTTCTTTAGCCATTCACTTAGTGTTGTGTATCATTTGCTTCCTGGATTCTAGAACACTGGCAGATCTCTGTGGTTTGAACTAATTTGCCATACTGCTTAAATTGCCAGTGAGTCATTAGCGTGTGGGGGCTCAGTGTGAAGTGGGTAGTCATGTTCTAAATTGACTGACTTGTTGTGTAGGAAGTTGGAGGGTGCAGCCAACAGCCTCAAATTCATTTGGCCTTTTTGTTTACAGAAGATATGTGTTACCACATCTTATTTTTTGTTGTGTAAATCTTGTTGCTGCATCCATCCAGCTTTTCCCAGGAATAGTCTTTCTGTCCCAGGCCAGTGGTACCAGCTAGCTTGACTATAACAAAACCCCAGTGCTGGTCTGTTATCAGAACACTCCTCAACTAACCACTTGAGTTGTAATTCTTTCCACTGTTAAACATTTTCCACAACATAATGATCTTTTCTGGAGAAGGTTTGCTGGAGTCTTGCAGGCCACAGCTTGTAGTAAATGTCTGTGTAATGTTTGGCTTCCAGTATAGTGCAGGAAAACTGATTAGGAGAATCACTGTTTTGATTCCCCAAGTACATCTTTCCTTTGTGCACAGTTCTCATACTTGAGTTAATCATTTTGTAACTGAAATTTGTTATCATCTTGGCAATATATATACCTAACACTCAACTGTATTCATTAATAAAGCTGGATCTCTAACCTCAGTTTTCAGTCTTGAAATTCAGTACCATTTTTACCACATTATACTACTTCTCAAAGATGCCAAGCATTAATTTCATTTAAATTTCATTAAGTATCACAAAATGCTATTTACCTTCTCTCTTCTTTTACTGTCTTTTTCTTTGCATTTTAGGAAGAGGTAGAGACCGTTGTTTCTTTGCTTATTGAACAAGCCCGAGCATTATCTAGGACTGGTATGAAAAGGCACCTCCGTGTTCTCCCCATGTATGCTGGACTGCCTTCATTTGAACAGATGAAAGTGTTTGAAAGAATGTCACATAATGTCAGAAAGGTAATTCTACTACCAATAGCTCCAATTTATATATTGCTTTATGATTTGCTCTGTGCTTTATCGATACTATTATTTTCATTAACCCTTACCTTCTGTCTTAGAATTGATACTCAGTATTGGTCCCAAGGCAGAAGAACTCTAAGGGCTAAGCAATGAAAGTTAAGTGACTTGCCCAGGATCACATATCTAGGAAGTTTCTGAGATTAGATTTGAATCCAGGACCTCCTGTCTCTGGGCTTGGCTCTCAATGCACTGAGCCACCTAGATGTCCCTTCCATTGCCCTTTTAAAAAATTATACTACTTTGTGTAACAAAGTAAAACAATTCTAAGTTATGTTCTTGAGATTTGACAAACCTGCTCTCTTATTGAGATTGAACTGGAGGTCATAATCTCATAGGGTATGGCATTATTTCCTTTTCTTCCATATATTTAAATTCCCCTTATGACAAAACTCCTTGGGCTTAGTGGCCATCCTAGCACATGATGCACCCATACACATAAGTCAATAATAAATAAACTATCATAGTTTTGGGAGTTTGGTTTCTAGTCCACTTGTTTTGAATCACAATTTGCCTGTAGTACCACTTTTAAATTTAAGTTTTGGCATGCCCAAAAGCACTTATTTTTGAGCCTGGCAGGGGGTTGGTAGGGAGCATTGCCTTGGGAAACTGAAGGAGCCAGCAATTCTTTTATTGTCTGTGCTTGGTTTCCCCAAGTGTAGCACTTTGTGCTTTTCCTTTGGGTTGGCAAGAATACATAGGCAGGTCAGAAGTTGGACTCTGCTGCCTTTAACATTGGGAAGGTGGGATGGTAGGGTAAGAGGGAAGCAGGGGAAATAGAAGTCTGGAGTCACCTCAAATTCTGGAGACTAGGGAAATGGAGCCTTGGGACATAGTATGGTCAAATTGTAGAGAGCAAAAGGTGGAGGAAGAAGTCCTGTGTTCTTTTCCTGGGTATATTATTAACTTGATATGTGATTTTGGTCGTCATTTATTTTCCCTGCTTTCAATGTTTTTATATGCAGAAAGGAAATGATCCTTGGCCTTCTTTTTTCACAGAATAATTGCCAAGGTAAAAATAAGAGTTTTAAAAGCACTATGAAAAAGTTGACCATGTTTCACAAAGACAAATTTATACCTTACCTACATCAGGAAAGCTCCTATAATAACTGAAGTAAGGCCTTAAAATTTGCAGTATATATGGCTACCTTAAAACATATTCTAAACATTAGGTTGTATTTGATTTTTATTTAAAATAAGAAAAGGTTATTTTGCTTTTTAAAAAATTATCTTTTGTTATTTTTAGGTGATAGTGGCTACCAACATTGCAGAAACATCTATTACAATCAATGGAATTGTGTTTGTGATAGACTGTGGCTTTATGAAACTTCGAGCCTATAATCCCAAAACAGCTATTGAATGTCTTGTGGTAGTTCCAGTGTCACAGGCATCAGCCAACCAACGAGCAGGACGTGCAGGTCGCAACCGCTCTGGGAAATGTTACAGACTCTACACAGGTTAGCATATTTATCTTGTTTTTATTGATTTCTTTTTTCATCTTTTTAAAGCCTTACTTCTATCTTAGAATTACTGACTGTGTATTGGTTCCAAGGTAGAAGAGTGATAAGAGCTAAGCAATGTGGGTTAAGTGACTTGTCCAGAGTCACATAGCTAGGAAGTGTCTGAGAAATTTGAACCCAGGTCCTCCCAACTCCAGGCCTGGCTATCTACTGAGCCACCTAGATGCCCTTGATCTCATTTTTCCATCACCCTTATTTTTGAAAATATCTCTGTCTTCTATCCAACCCAGTGAGTAAAGATTGAAGAACTAAAAAAAAAATCATCAGAACCAACTAATATATCAACTGTGTCTGATAGTAATATTCCATTTGGTAGGCTGTCTATAAATGTTAGCTAATATTATATTACATCATTTGACTACCCACCTTATTAATCATAATTAGCTCTGCCTGGCTCTTAAAATTTTTACATTAAACCCTTACTTTCTGTCTTAGTACAATTCAAAGATGGAAGGGCAGGGGCTAGGCAATTGGGGTAAAATGACTTTCCCAGGGACACACAGCTAGAAAGTGTCTGAGGTTGGATTTGAACCCAGGTCTTCCTTCTCCAGGCCTGGCTCTCAGTCTATTGAGTTACCTAGTTGCCTGCTGCCCCTCTGCATGACTTTTAAGTTTCCAAAACTGAACCCTCAAAGAATGAAGCCATTTTGTTATTCCTTAAAAAAATTCTGGTCTTCTCAGTTCTCTTTACTGAACTATAGTTATCTTTGTTTCCATTCTACTTCAGCTATCTGTAGTTTAACTCTCGTCACCTAATATTTAAGTATTTCAAATTCTAAGAATTGGACCTTTGAAATTGGTCTAGAAAGGTTGAGACACTTTCCCAACATTACACATGTATTGCTCTTTCCACTGTCCTACATTGTCTCTCTTATCCACCTGTTTCTCCTACTCTCTTATCTGAAAAGGGAGTATCTTGGTGCACCAGGAAAACTGTTGGTTTGGGAGTAGGAAGACCTGAGTTCAGATCCTTTGCTCATCTACAAGTTGCTTAATTGCTATGGGTCTCTACTTATATGTAAAAAGAAGGTGTTTGACTAGATGATTTTGTAAGTCCCTTCTGTCTATGAATCCATAATCCTGTGTCCTTTTGTAATAAGATGCTTCTCCAAGGCTAAATTTATACCTGTGCTCTTACTACTATCTTTTATTATTTCCTATGCCTTAACTATAGTTCAGGCAGCTGTGGTAGGGGGAAAAGAAGTCTGGATCTCTGGTCAGGAAACCAGCTCTGACAATTAGCTGTAACCCTGGCAAAATCACTTAATCTCCCTGACCTTTGGTCTCCTCATTGTAAGATGAGAATAATAAATACTAACAGTATTACATATCTCATCGGTTTTGTGGAAAAGTGGTTTGTTAACATTAAAATGTGAGGTTGTTGATGTTATGGTAAAGCTTAATTCCAGAAGTTTTTCTTTCCTGTCCTCAGAGGAAGACTTTGAAAAGTTGCCTCTGTCCACTGTACCTGAGATGCAGCGTAGTAACCTGGCACCTGTCATCTTGCAACTAAAAGCACTAGGAATTGACAATGTCCTCCGGTTCCACTTCATGTCTGTAAGTCCAGGCTCATTTTGAGCTCCCTCTACTGGCTGAAAGAATGCATCTAGTCCTCTAGCATCTAGCTTTCTAAGGTTGATTGTAAAGTATAATAGTTGAGCATTACTACAAAGATAATTCTCTATAGGTCATACTTAGAATGCATAAACACAATCCTCCTTTCCATTTGCCTTTTGTTATAGAGCTCATTATTATAGACTCAAAGATACCATAGGTCAAATTCATGATCCCTTAAATTACATTTAAGTGTTAATTCCATTTCCCAGTACAAACAGTATAAAACTTTCATACTAGTTCAGCTGTTGGGTAATAAATGTATAAAATCTCATTGAACAAAGGTCATTTATAATAAAAAAAAGCCATATAGGCCTTTATGTCATAAAGTGGAGTCAGGCTGAGGTAGAAATAGTTTTTCTTAAAATGCAGCTTTTGTTGTTAGCATTAGTTTCTACAGTTGCTTTAGTTATAGGTTGTTATAGTTGTTATATATATATAGTTATAGTTATAGTGCATTTTTCAAGATCCTTTTCTGGCTGATCACAAAATCAGTGTGGCATGTTATATTCTAGGCGTAGCAGAAAAGGCATTGGAGAATTGTGTTCTATTTCGTGTGTCTGTTATTACTCAATTATTTAAATCTGTGTTCTTGGCCAAGTCACATAACTTCTATCTTCCTCAGTTTATTATTATTGTTTTTTGACAAATGAGTATAATATTTGTTTTCTCACTATTGTATTAGAAACATAGAAGCTGTAGAAAATGTTTTGGGAAAGTGCTATGCAAATATAAAGTAGTGATATTGCTCTTTGGACCACTTTTACATGAAATTTTTAAAGATCTTTAGAATTATAAATCTAAGATCCAACAAGAAAAAGAAATAAATATGAAAAAGGCTAACATCTTACCCCAAACTCTTAGCCTGGAACCAAAAAAATTAACAAATAACAAAAATCAAGAAAGTGCTTTGCTCTGTCTCATTCTAAATTGACTCAAAATTTTGCTACTTTTTGACCTTGTCCTTTTTTCCCCTTTGCTTCTTTTCTTTTTAAAATGTGACTGAAACCAAAAATAGAGGTTTTAGAAACCAAGCAATATGAAGAAACTAGACAGAATCAGAAAGTAGTAACTAGATTAAAGTGAATACTTTCTTCAAACTCAGAAGTACATAATCCTTTCTCAGAAAAAAATATAATTATCAGTGTTTAGATATCATCTGATTGTTTCCCATTCATGTGGAGCTTCAGTGTGCTGTGTTTTAGTGATGGGATGAAGTTGATGTGACACCTTCTTTTTACACATAAGTAATGAGACCTACAGAAGTTAAGTGACTTATAGATGAGCCAGACAAAGAGTAAATAAACAGGAATTCAGGGGGGAAATTTTTCTTAATTTCACAACAGTGGAACAAAAGAGTTTAATTTAAACTTAATGTTTTTTTCATAGCCTCCTCCAGCACAGTCTATGGTCCAGGCTTTGGAACTACTTTATGCTTTGGGTGGTAAGCATATTTCTTTTTTCTTACTGTGTTTCTACTTATGTTATTCTTATAAGTGAACAGTAGGCTAACTCAGGTGGGTCATTAATACTCTGTGTGATATTAAAAGAATAGGAAGAAGGATTTGAGGCCTCGTGGAGTAAATATGGAATAATAGACAAAAGTTATATAAGATGAGATATTATGAAGGGTCTTTGATCCACCTCAGTGGAGGGGGTATCCACATTGATAAAACTGACTTTTTCAGAGGATCAAAATATATTGGAAGAAAGTGAAAAGTTCCTTTTATAGGTTATATTTTGTTTCATTAAGCTAACTAGGGTGTTAAAATACTAGTTTCTTTTATAGGCATGTCCTATTCATTGAAAAACCATTACATGGAATTACACACTTATGACAAAAAAGAAATTATAATGATCTTTTTGATAATACCTAATGTTAAGCCATTTAGACAGAGCAGACAAGAGATTAGGTTTTTCCAGGTAATATTAGTCTCAGGATAGAGATAAAACCTGACTTTAAACTGGGAGAAAAACATTTTCTTTTTTAGTGGCTCTGGTTCTGAGGGACTATATTATCCAGGATTATATTAAACTTTAAAACCATATTTTGACTTGTTTCAAGCATTAATATTAATCCCCATGGGATAAAGTTGTCATTGTTTCTTTACTTTTTTTGAGAGGAATTCATTAACTTTTAGTTATCCTTCATAAATGAAGGAAAAATGTAAGAAGTGTTCCTATACAGTAGCTAATAAACCTATGAAATAAACAAAATAATTTTAATTCTTTTCAATAAACATTTATTAAGTAGCCATTTTGTACGTGGTATTATACTAATATTCATCTCATTTCATAGATTTATTAAATACTATGTAAAGGAACACTCTTTACATGTTCCCCATATTTATAAACTTCATTTCATCTTTGAAAGTTAATGAATTCAATCATTCACTCTCCAGCTAGTCAAAGTATAAGGTAGAAGAAAACTTTTTATTCCTTTTAAACATTTTAAAAATATTGAAGTTTGGGGTTTGGAAGGACAGATATTCTTTTTTAATACTCTCAAGATGTAACAGGATGTAAATCTTTAGGAGTGTTCATTATTTGTCTATTTGATCACAGATCCTTAATGTTTTCCTTTTAAAAAGGCCACTCTCACCAAGATAATATGAGATCACTCATTTTAGAGTTTTTTCTTAATTATTTAGGTAATTGTTGTTGCTTACTAGTATGTCAGCATCCATCAGTTTAGTATTGATTCAATTTCATACTTTGGTTATAGACCAAACAGGATGTAAACTAATTAATTAATAACCAAAGAATTCCTCTTTGTAATCATCTTACATTGCACTATGGTTTGTGATAGTTTATGGTCTCTTACTTATTTTTGTCATTCATTTTATTCTAGATTTCTTCAGCTTTAAATCAGAATAACATTTTTGAAATGCTTAGCTTTGCAAGTTTCAATCAAAATATTGGACTGTCAAATTAGGTTCACTTTCAGCTCCAAAGTAAACACAGACACAAACATTTTTTCCAAGTCTGATTTAGGATAATTTGTCTGGTAATGTAGTTATGTATTAGCTCTTAGTTATCTGTTGGTATATAATTAAACAGTCAATTTGTATTTTGATTTTTTTAGAATTTTAAAAATATTTATACTGATTAAAAAAATTTAATGTCACCTACATTTATAAATATGTATTCTCCCCATCAACTCACAAGAGAGCCATCTCTTATAACAAAGAATTAAAAAGAAAAAGGGGAAAAATAGTTCAGCAAAATGAATTACTATATCCAACTGAGTCTGATGATATATGTGAATATGTAATGTCTTCTCCCATTGTTTCCTTCTTGTGCTAAAAAGGGAGACAGGTAGGGGTGTGCTAAAAAGGGAGACAGGTAGGGGTGTGCTGATAAGTGTTTAACAGCCAGCTATCTGGATATAAAAATTACCCATGACATACTTTTCAATTTAATCTACATTATTAACATATTCTCCATTACTTTAAGTTTAAATAATGAATAAAACAATAAATCAAACACAGATTTGTAGCATTTGTTGTAAATGTTCTTCCTGAAAATTTAATTATCAGTCCTTAAGAGCTAGTTCAAGCTGACCCCAGTTTCAATTAAGGCACATATTCTTCAAATGAGGCATGTTTTTTCATCTCTTCTTCTTGACAAAACTTGGTTATTATAATTACTGTGTTCAATTTCCATTTTTTTGTTCTTTCAATTTGTATTTTTGTGGTCATTTTATATGTTGTTTTCCTCTTTTTATTTAATTGCATTTTACTTCAGTTCTTATCTTCTCACTTTTTTTTTAATTCATTGTATTTATTATTTTTATGGCACATACTCATGATTATACAATGGTTTGTTTAATTGTTTCCCAGTTGATGGGCATTTGCTTTTTTCCCAGTTTATAAAAAAGCCACTTCAAAATGTTCTGCAGGGAATATTTTGGTAGTGTAAATAAATGACTTTCTCTCTTTGACTTCGTTGCATAGCAGTGGGATGTTTCTGTTAAAGGGTATTGACACTTAAGGCACTTTAGTCCCTTTGTAGCACACTTGCCACCTAGACCTCAGACAGCAAAACCAGAGTCCTTACTTTCTCCTGCCCCACTTCTCTTTCCCAAGTCTCAGTCCCCACTCCCTCCTTCCCAATGAGTGCCAGAAATTCTAGTAAAGTAGTTACTGCAAAGAATCCTTACCTCTTCTCTCATTTGTTGCCCCATTCCATTTTTCCTTCCCAGAGAAACTGTGACCTTTTACTTCCAACTCCAAAGTCCCACAAATACCCACTTCCTTTCAGTTCAATGTTTCAGTCCCCAATTCTTATTAATTGTGAACTGAATCCAACCAGACTTTTCTCTCACTTTCCCATAGGGTGGACATGGCCATTTTTACCACTTTGATGAACAGGGAGTCAACATCTATAATTCAGTAAGGTAGAACTGGTTGGCCTTACCATTTGCCCTGCTGCTCTGCCCTCCACACCCTTAGGCAGTTTCTTCTGCTCTGAGGGTGAACTTTTCTATATTGTGTTATCTCCCTGGTTAAAATTTGAGTTCATTGATAGGAGGGACTATCTCACTTTTCTGTTTGTATCCTCAGTGCTTAACACAATGCCTGGCACATGATAAGCACTTAAAAGTGCTTTTTACTTCTTTATCTATTTATTCCATTTCTTAGCATAACTTCAGATTGCTCTCCAGAATGACTGGATTGTTTCACAGTTCCACCAATATTAGTTTAGATGTGAGTATGGCTGTTTTTCCCGCATTGAAGAATATGTTTAGGTAGTCAAAAAACATTTATCCAGCACCTACTATGTGTGGAACACTGTGCTAAGTGATAGGGATACAAAGAAAGGGAAAAGGTAGGCTCTGTCTTCAGGGAGCTCCCAATCTAATGAGGAAGACAACATGCAGACAGCTATGTATTATCAGGCTATTCAGGAATATTGGGAAATAATCAACAGAAGGAAGACATAAAATTAAAGGAGACAATGAAAGCCTTCCTTTTTACAATTATACAGGTAGAATTTTAAGGGCAGGAAGACTCTTAGTCACTTCTCTCATTTTACAGATAAGGAAATTCCATAGGGGTTAATAGGCCAATGCAGTTTGAATGGTTTTTCAGTTTATATGCCTGAATTTGTTTTGATCCATTCATATTGCTGTGTAGAGTCCCCTCAGCTGTGGTAATGCCTTTTTTTCATATCTCTAATCTCATTCTGTTTTAATTTACTTATTGCTACTTGCCAGAATAAGAACCTAACTTTCTTCTTATAAAAAAATATTTTTGATAGCTCTTATTTTTACATTGCTTAGACTTCTTCCTCCCAGAGAGAGCCATCCCTCAAAAAAGATTTTTTCTTTTTTTTTTTTTTATCAAGTGACTTTTATTTATTTATTTATTTTTTAACATTATTTTATTTGGTCATTTCCAAACATTATTCATTGGAAACAAAGATCATTTTCTTTACCCCCCCCCCCCCCATAGCCGACGCATGATTCCACTGGGTATCACATGTGTTCTTCATTCGAACCCATTTCCATGTTGTTGGTATTTGCATTAGAGTGTTCATTTAGAGTCTCTCCTCAGTCATATCCCCTCCACCCCTGTAGTCAAGTAGTTGCTTTTCCTCGGTGCTTTTACTCCCACAGTTTATCCTCTGCTTGTGGATAGTGTTTTTTAGATCCCTGCAGATTGTTCAGGGACATTGCATTGATACTAATGGAGAAGTCCATTACCTTCGATTGTACCACAGTGTATCAGTCTCTGTGTACAATGTTCTCCTGGTTCTGCTCCTCTCGCTCTGCATCACTTCCTGGAGGTTGTTCCAGTCTCCATGGAATTCCTCCACTTTATTATTTCTTTTAGCACAATAGTATTCCATCACCAACATAATACCACAATTTGTTCAGCCATTCCCCAATTGAAGGGCATCCCCTCCTTTTCCAATTTTTGGCCACCACAAAGAGTGCAGCTATGAATATTCTTGTACAGGTTTTTTTCCTTTGGGGTACAAACCCAGCAGTGTTATGGCTGGATCAAAGGGCAGACAGTCTTTTATCGCCCTTTGGGTATAGTTCCAAATTGCCCTCCAGAATGGTTGGATCAATTCACAACTCCACCAGCAATGAATTAGTGTCCCTACTTTGCCACATCCCTTCCAGCATTTATTACTTTCCATAGCTGTCATGTTAGCCAATCTGCTAGGTGTGAGGTGATACCTCAGAGTTGTTTTGATTTGCATCTCTCTGATTATAAGAGATGTAGAGAACTTTTTCATGTGCTTATTAATACTTTTGATTTCATCCTGTGAAAACTGCCTGTTCATGTCCCTTGCCCACTTATCAATTGGAGAAAAGATTTTTTTTAAAAGAGGAAGAAGGAAATGAATAATTAGCCAAACCACTCAATTCACTGAAAAAAAAATCTGAGATTATATGTAATATTCCACAGTGTGGATCCTCTGCAAATGAGGAGGAGGAGGTATCTTCTCACTTCTTCTTTGGGGCCAGGCTTGTTCTTTTGAATTTTGCATCACTGAATTTCAATTGTTTTGTTGTGGTTTTCTTAAAAATTATTTTCATTATTATAATTATTCTATATCTTGTTTTCTTGGATCTACTTTATTATGCCTATGCTCATATGTCTTAATATGCTTTTCTGTATTCATCATTTTCATTGTTTCTTATGGGATAGTAATAGTCCATTACGTTCACGTACCATAATTAGTTTAAACATTTCCTGATTAATGTGCATTGTCTTTGTTGCTAGTTCGTTGTTACCATTAAAAGTGCTATTATAAATATTTTGGCATATATTCTTTTTTATTGGTGATCTCCTTGGGATATATACCTAGTGGTGGAATCTCTGGGTCAAACATTTTAGACCTTTTCTATTTGTTGTTCTTGCTTTTGTACCCTCTTTTTAGCCTTCTCCTATAAACATTATAACTTATAAACATTGATAAGGTACAAACCTACAAGTGAGAAGAAAGTTTATGTACTTGGGAGTATTTATATTTAGCACTTAAAGAAATCAGTTCTTGACCAGTTCTTTCTTATCCTTGATTTTTTCCTTTTTCTCTCCCCCTCCCCCTCCCTCTTCCCCTTCCCCTCCCTCCTTCTCCCTCCCTCACCTCTCCCCCCACCCATCTTTTCTCCTGGAATCATTACAATCATTCCAAGGCAGAAGAGCAGTGAGGACTACACAATTGGAGTTGTCATTTGCGCAGGGTTACATAGTTAGAAAGTTTCTGAGATAATATTTGAATCCAGGTCCCATTGAGCCTTTTAGCTGCCCCTCACTTTTGTCTCATTTAATTGACCCCTTGTGTCATCATTACAACAAAGAACTTTGTGGCTCTAGTACATGGTAGTTCACTAGGGCCACCACTATTCTCATATTTTCTTCAGTTTATATTGATCACCCTTCTCTTCTGTTCTAGTTCTTTATAACCATTCCTAGTCCTTTCTGTTGCTGATTTCTAGCCCCTTTGTTTTGATTTTTCCCCAGATTCATGACCTCATACCTGATCCGAAAGGTGGGCCCATCTACATCTTCCAGTTTCATATAGGACATTTTATTTTGAAGTAATGATAACCTTAATTATAGTTCTGTGTCCAGGCTTTCTCACTTCAGCAACCAATTCTAAAGTTTAAGATATTCTTGTTTTATTTTTGATTGCTTTTATAATTGCACTGAAATATGCCTACTCAGAGAATCACAGAATTTTGAGGTTAGAAGGGACCTTCATGACCATATAATCCAATTTATACCTGAAAAGGAATTCTTTTTATATCAAACCTAACATCTAGCTTGAGGGAAAAGGTCATTATTTCCATTCACTGATGACATTTTTGTAGGCTATAATTCTTAGACAATATTCTTCTTTTAATATAATATTTTGTTTTTCCTAATTACATGCAAAACCAATTTTTAACATTTATTTCCTAAAATTTTTAGTTTGAGATTTCTCTCCCTTGTCTCCCCTTTGGTTTTTTATCCTCTCTCCTCCCCCCTCCCTAAGATACTATGCAATTTTATCTAGATTATACTTGTACAATAGTCTTATAGAATATTCTTTATAAAAATTTCCGCCCAGACCCTAAATGACTTGCCTGCTTATTTTAATTGATTGCCCAGCATTCAGTTCAGCAAATATTCCTTCTACGATGGTACATGCTCAATGTATTCCATGATTGTTCTTTTTTCTGCTTTTTTTTCCCTCCAAAACAGTGGCCCATACTCATTAATTCATAATTCTGTTCCTTTGGCAGGTCTGGATAAACACTGTCATCTAACTGAACCTCTTGGAATGAGAATAGCAGAGTTTCCTTTGAATCCCATGTTTGCAAAGATGTTGCTAGAGTCAGGTAGGAATAAACAAATAGCTATCTTTGATTTTAGTGAATAATATAAATTTTTCTACTACCAAAAATGTTGTAGACTTGAGAATTAAGGAATTCCAAAATTGTGACATAGGATATCAGGTAAGAAATCACATTCATGTTACTAAGAGGTAATGAGTCTAAATTTGAGGGATTTGGGGAATATTTATTCTAATCCTAATCTCGAAATTTACATAAACCTCTGCATTAATAAGATGAGAGAACACTTAATCTCTTCACAGATTTTTAAATTTTGTGGTAAAAAAATAACAGGTAAAAAAATTATTGCTAACATTTTTAGTCAATAGTCAGTAAACATTTATTAAGCACTTATGTGCCTAGCACTTTTCTAAGGGCTAGAGATACAAATACAAAAAGGAAAAATAGTCTTTGCGTTCAAGTCTAACAGGGGAAGAAAATATATATATAGAAGCTGAAAAGGGGCAGGGAAGAATGTAACTCTCTAGGGGTATAATTTGATGTTCATGGAGTCAAAACCAAGCAGAACAGCTGATGGAAAATGAAGAGTTAGTTGAAAAGTTCTGAACCTTCTGTAAAGGCAAACTTTGGAGGAATTTTTCTGACAAACTATTTTTTCTGTTACCCGATTGAGGAGGGCATTTCTTATTAACAACACACACTTCCCTAACGTCATAATTCTCACATCCTGAAGACATATCCATGAGTATGGGAGAAGCTAGTTGGGCACATTTGGAGTCTTGGGATAGCTGGCACACCCTTCCTATTAACCTACCATGGCTTGCTCCATGCCAACCATTTGTTGTTCTAGAGGCAAATGTCATAGGTTTGAGGAACTAATGAAAATGGAGAAGGGATTCCGTTGATAAAACATTAATTTTTTCCCCCTTTCAATGCTCCTTTCAACTTTTGTTCTGTTTTCTACAGTCTTTGCTCCAGGATACGGCAGTTTCTCAGATAGTGGGGGTGAATTTCTGGTCTTGTGAATTGTCTGTGTTTGGCATCTGGAGTTTTGTAGGACTTGGCTAGGTAGGGGAGAGAACACTGGGCTTAGAGCTGATATGCCTTGATTTGAGTCCCAGTCCTGTCACTTATTCACACTGTGACTTTGGGCAAGTCATTTCAACTCTTTTAGGGCCCAGTTTCCTCACTTGTGATATGAATAGCTTTGGCTGAGTCACTAAAGTCAAGACACTAAAGTCACTAAAGTGAATAAAGTCACTTCCAGCATTCAATGTTTTTTGATTTTTGAGTAAATTTTTACCTGAAGGGTAGACATTTCAAAACAGAAACTAGTGGTTAAGGAGGACGGGAACAAGAAAAGTGGCGCAATCTATATGCTCCCTTGCCTCTCTTCTTCCTCCTAATTCTACAGTACAGGCCATGAGGTATCCCTGCTGGTAGCAGGGAGAGTGGGAGCTAGAGGGACAGCACCAGGTAAAGGTGAATAACTATAATCTGGACCTCTCCTACTTGATAGTCCAGCTGCTTTCTTTTCAAAGTCTCCATGTTGTGTTATAATGGATACCTATAAATTTCTAAATGCCTACTTTATACAAATAATGCATGACGCCTCAAGCATTTTTGTTTCACATGTCATACTTTGAGTAAACAACAATTTGTAACTTAATGAATCAATAGTATGGTACCTAGAATGCTTGACTAAGTATTCTTTGCTATAAGTCAGGACTGCTACTTGTCTTACAGGAAATTTTGGATGTTCTCAGGAGATTTTGAGCATTGCAGCCATGATGCAGATTCAGAATGTCTTTGTAATTCCACCAAATCAGAAAACTCAGGCTGTAAGTCCAATGATTTTACATGAATTCTGCATGCATTTCAGCCAACTTGTTCACTGTTGATTACATGACCAAAAATAATTGAAGAGAAAGTGCATCTTTCTACTTCAGCCCATTTTCTCCATCACTAGGCATAATCATTGTTTCACTGTCAACAACCTTTGAACGTTAAAATAACCTTCCCCTCATTTCTGTCTATCACTGCATATGTCCACTCTTAATGCCAAACTCCATCATTACTTCCTTCACAATTTCTTTTGGATACAGTGCTTTCTGTCTATATTGTCACAGACATTTGTCATCTGTCACCTATTCTTTTTAAACTTTCTTATTCAACTCCTCCTCTATGGAGTATATACCACTTTTGATATTGTTATCTTATCTAGAAATTACTTTGACCATTGCATAGATACTTCTTGCCTCAGGATCCTATGGTTATTTATTGCATCTATGTGACTTGAGCAAGTCTTTTCAGAGCCTCAGGTTCCTCATCTATAAAATGGGGATAATGATTCTTGCCCTACCTACCACATAGGGTCATTGGGAGAAAAGAGACTTTCAAGCCTTAACAGTGTCATATAAAATATTAGCTATTATCTCATCATCACCTCCTTAACCTTAGCTTGATTAGTCCATTTATTTGGCCTACAGTGTCACCTCCTAGAGGGCAGGGATATTGTAAAAAGCACAATCTAGTATAGTACCATATGCAACAAAATCTTAACTTAGTGCTTTCTTATAAATAAGATAATTGGATAAAGTAGAATGCCGAGAAAATTTGTAGGAGAGGATTGATTGAAGGAAATAGGTAAAGTGATCTAAGGAGACAGATAGTCCAAGGGATTTTGGTTTAAAAAAACAAACCAATGGAAAGCCATAATATGATTGCAAAGAATTAAGCATGGTCAAAACTTTAGACCAGGATAATTGGTAGCAACATTTAAAAACAACTAAAGA
This sequence comes from Monodelphis domestica, assembly GCF_027887165.1. Taxonomy (NCBI): domain Eukaryota; kingdom Metazoa; phylum Chordata; class Mammalia; order Didelphimorphia; family Didelphidae; genus Monodelphis; species Monodelphis domestica. The sequence continues at coordinate 403,993,796 of NC_077227.1, read as the reverse complement.
GGGTGGAAATTCAGTGTTACGTGGGATTAGATGGCAGGGAAAATTTTTGATAGTCTGTATGCACATGGTAATTGAATTTATGGGAACAGGTGACATTGCCTAGGATCTTGGTATATGGAGAAAGAAATAAGAAAACAAGGATGGAACTCTAGGAGGAAGGGATAAGGTTTAATGTTGCTTATCTAAAAGAGAAAGGATAGACAACAAATAGTAGATGAGTAATAACTACATAATAGTTAATAATACATGAAGATTTAAAACATTTTTCTTCTTTCAGATGAGGGAACACCGAAAATTTGCTGTGGAGGAGGGTGACCATCTCACTATGCTTAATGTCTATGAAGCTTTTATCAAAGTAAGCTAGTGAAAATATTTAACATACTGTTTTTCCTTAGGTGACCATAAGTCCCTGAAGATGAAGTTTATGAAAATAATGATGAAGCTATGAACTCTTGTTTCCTGTTTGTTTTCTCAGGAATACATCCATAATCTCTGGTTTGGGGTCTCTTCAGTTCAGTTTATTAATTATAATACTGTTGGATAGAGCATTAGTTCTTATGAATGAAACACGAATAAGTTTTAGTAGGCTTAACTGCTCAGCACTTTGTAGAATTCTCAGTCTTCTTAATCTGGTCTTGCCACCAGGGTAGTGAAATGACTCTCAATATGCATTTCAGAATTAAGACTTTCAGTTACCTTCTGTTCTGAATGAGGATCTAGAGGAGCAAGTTGTATTTTAATACTGAGTCTTTCATGTTTGATATAGTGAGACTATCTGGGAAATTTTCACACATCAGGTGTTCCCATTAAAACTTAACAGAATTTACAAAATTTTAACAAACATGGAGATTATGCTGGTACAAGGATCCATGAGTACACATACATCTTGTCAGTTGTGAATTACATTTAGTGTTATGTGCTATAAATGTGACGGGGTGCAAGTTAATATCTAGCTTCCTGCCAAGTGGCATATAACTACAAGTAGGGCACATTTTATCCAGTGGCTATGTTATATGTTGAGAAATTCTACACAAACTAATTTTCATAAGTTAAATCATCTCTTTATTAATTTAAAATATAATTTTAGAGTTGCATTCTAGGGCAAATCTTTTAAAATTGTACAAAAATATTAAAGTGCTTGTTTAAAGGGGAAATGATAATTTTTATATGAAATAATAACTAAGTTCACTGTAATTTGATTCCCATAAAACTGGCAAGATAAAGAGGCAAGGGAGCAAATGTAGTTTGAAGTCCCAACTGGATTAATAAAAACAATTTATGATAATAAGGTTGATGGTTTATAATGAAAAAGATTTGGTTTCATCTTCCTAATCATATTGGACACATAGGTTAACTAACATTAAAAATAATTCTGCTGGCCATAAAGTTTATTTTTGTCACTCAATGGTCATTGAAGTGAGGGCAGCCCTAGTCTGATAGGTGAAGGGAAAACCAGATTTTGAGCATAATAATTAACATCTAATTTGGAAAATAGTATCATAAAATCACCAGTCCCAAAATTAGGTCCTAAGATCTTTAGTACGTTGAATAGGGGGCATCTAGGTGGCATAGTGGGTAGAGTGATGGGCCTGGAGTCAGAAAGACTTGTCTTTCTAAGTTCCAATCTGGCCTCAAACATTTCCTTTGTTTGTGACCCCAAGAAAGTCACTTAACCCTACTTGCCTCTGTTTTCCTTATCTGTAAAATGAGTAGGAGAAGGAAGTGGCAAATCACTCTAGTATCTTTGCCAAAAAAACCATAATTTTTGGACATGACTGAAACAACTTAATAGCACATTAAATAAGCAAAGGTGGGAAGAGAAAATAGCTTCCTTTGTGTATATATTCCAGATGAGGAATAGTGCTGCCTGTTTGTAACAATTTCTTTTTTTGCAACTTTTCTTCACCTCTTCCTGTTCCTTTTCTTCCCCCTCTCTTATCCATTCCCCTTTCTCTCTTGTCCTCTCCCTTTTCTTTCTGTCTCTCCTTTCTTTCTCACTCTCTTCTACTGTTTTTTCTCCTCTCCCTCCCTTTCTTTCTCCTCTCTCTATTCCCTATCCCTTTTTTTTGTCTTGCAGCACAGTAGGAATTCACAGTGGTGTCAAGAGCATTTCCTTAATTATAAGGGGCTTATGAGGGCTGCGACTGTAAGGGAGCAATTGAAAAAGCTGCTTGTCAAGTTTAAAATACCGAAGAAATCTAGTGAAGGTAAGCAAGGGAGTAGGAAGGGAGCAAGAGAGGCTTTGTTCGTAATTTGACCTCCTCTGTCCCATTGTCTTATCCTGGAATTTTCTTTGTAAATAATAATGATGCTGTGTGTTTTAAGTTGGTGCTTTAAGGTTTATAAAACGTTTTCACAGTTTTGAACCTCACAACTTGTGCAAGTGTGTAGACACTACAGCCTCCCTCTCTCTTCTGTAGTGAAGACAGTTAACAAGAGGTTCCATGACTTGCCATGGTCACAGTTATTAATATCAGAGGGCTTTTCCTTTTATACTCCACTGACTCCTCTATCAGGGCAGATTTTTCCAAAGAGCAACATGCAGTCCTTATAACTGCAATTTTAGATTACAAGGTGTGTAGCTATAAATGACAAGTTTGATTATGCTGCAAGCTTTTGCATATCAAATTATATTTTCCCATAGTGATTTATTATGATTTCTGAGACATATTTCCAAAGAAAAATTGATGGCTATCAAAAATTACAGTTAACTTCCACCAACATCCACTTTAGAGAATAGTTAATATGAATTTGATTTTTTTCAAATGACCTCTACAAGAGGAGGTTAAATGGGAACTTTAGAAAATCTTCACATATTCATAAAAAACACTTATCATTTATCCAGCAAAGTGAAAAATGCTAAATGCAGAATAGTTTTATTAAAAAAAATTTTTTTTAAATGCTGTGTATTGGTTCCAAGGCAGAAGAGTGGTAAGGGCTAGGCAATGGGAGTTAAGTGACTTGCCCAAGGTCACAGCTGGGAAGTGTCTGAGGCCAGATTTGAACCTAGGACCTCCTGTCTCTCAATCCACTGAGCTACTCAGCTGCCTCCCAAAAAAACATTTCCAAAGAACTTGATTTTCAGTTTTCTTCAGAATTTATCCAAATGTGCATTAGTCTGATGTTTCATAGTGACTGCTTGTGTGGATAAATAATTGGGATTTTAAATAATTTCAGTAGGATTCTTCAAAGATCACTCTTCAGTTTTGTACTTTTGTTCTGGGAGCAAGGCAAGGATTAGAAGAAAAATGAATACATGTGACTTCAATGGTGTATAGTAAGTGGGTAACTGATAAAAAGTAAAATCAAGGTAGCAGGAGAATATAAAGTGAAGTTGACTACGAATGTACAATAAGACATATTTGTTGTGCATAAACTAAAGTTCAGTCATAGTCTAAAAATACATGAAAATTACCCCTTGTGTTGAAATTGACCTTTGAGACCCTGATTGTATCTTATATTATTAGATTGATAGATTCAAATATTTACAATTTAAAAAATTGATGTTGGGGTAATTTTCCAGTACTTTAATTTGTATAAAATGTTAAACATTGCCTAGCCTCTCTGGTGAGGACTGAACATTGCCCTAGTTCTGATCAGTATTTGTAATGTATATGCTTTTAGAAATGCTTTTGGTAGCTTGCATAATGATTGTATACATCCATGTTCAAGGTAAGATTGTTAGACCTTGACATTGGAAAACCTTAGATATTTGTTTCGAAAAGGTTTATTACTTTTCTGGTTAGAGAATAAGAAAAATTAACTTTTGTCTTAAAAGTTGTTTCAATGTATGCCAGTTTTTAAGGACTGATTCTTCTCCTTGCCTTTTAATGGAGGTGATTCTGCCTTCATAGTCACCATTTTATGTTAATAATGGATAAACTTCACATGGGATCAGTGTGGAAGGTCTGGTAGTTTCACTCTAGTCTTTTCACTTTTACATACAGATTATAATCATTGCTGTTAATCTCCTATAGCATTTAAAATTTTGCAGGCTGCAATAGTATAAAATAAACATACTTTTTAGAATTAGGAAATAAAAGAAGAGAGTAAAACTAGTTGTTTTCAAATAATGTTATTTTTTATAAATTTAGATATCAGAAAATGAAAAAACTGTTTAAAACTTAAAAAAATAAAGGCTTTGCATGAGAGAGGGAAAATATTACTATCAAGCACCAGAGATGTAATTGATTGGTTGAGTTTGGGAAATGTTGTAAAATTTTAATAAAATTAGTCATTTATAGAAAAATTTTTAGTTCACTGTTTACATGAGCTTAAAATTTGAGAGCTACAGAAAAAAATTTCCTTTATCTATGGAATTTTTTAGTAGCATCTTATAGCCATCTTGATAACCAAAGTTCTACCTTCCCAATTGTGATGAATATATTATTAGATCTTCAGCTAACAAAGTCACTGTGATTCTGAAATCTTTTCTGTTTGTGGAGGTAGGAAGCTAGAAAGGCTGATGAGCAGTATGAGGCTAGGTCAGAAGACAACTTAAGGAAACTACAAGGCATGCTGGACCTAAATCTTTCTGTAAATTTACTATTGACAATGTATATAGATTCTGCCTTCCAAATAGTCAGAGCTGTCAAAAAATTAAGAAATGGGGGGCAACTGGGTAGCTCAATGGATTGAGAACCAAGCCTAGAGATGGGAGGTCCTGGATTCAAATGTGACCTCAGACACTTCCCAGCTGTGTGACCCTGGGCAAGTCACTTGACCCCCATTGCCTAGCCCTTACCACTCTTCTGCCTTGGAACCAATACACAGTATTGATTCCAAGATGGAAGGTTAAGGGTTTTATTTTAAAAAAAAAATTAAGAAATACCAGGTTGTTTGTCAGCAGCTGGAACAGGAAGACTACAAAGTATGTTACAATTCACTGATAATAAAGTCCCTTAGGAGAATGGGATCCAGTTGATTACATTGGACTATTTAAATTAAAAATCATTTTGAGATGCTAGACTCATGAAGAAGTTGATGATAGTTTGGGATTCCCAACAGAAAGAGCAGGGACATATAATGTGGAACATATAACTGGAGTAAGGCAGTTTACAGATTGAATTTTTCAGAATATATTGAGAAGCAGTTATATTTCCTTATTAATTTATGTACAGTGTTCTATAATATTTCATTGTGATTTATTTTTGACTGAAATGCACACAATATGTTTATCGCTTGATTTTATGTTGCATTTGTACTGTTATCAGGTTTTTTATTATTTAACTGTAAAATGTAATGTATGATCAAAATATCTTTTAAACATTAGTTAAATAAAGTGCAGGTTTCTGATGGATGATTATTGCATAGATTTTATTTTTTTAAACTGTCTTTAGGTGACCCAGATCCTGTTCTAAAGTGTATTGTTTCTGGATTCTTTGCTAATGCTGCTAAGTTTCATTCTACTGGAGCGTATAGGTAACTAATATTTTATGACATTATCAATGAATAAAGGAGTATTGAAAATAACAACACTATGTTCACTCAGAAAGGTGATAAAGATAAACACAGAAAGTAGGCATTTAATGTCAGATATTTATAAAAAAGGTTGTGCTCATTCTGCTTTTTTTCCCTTTTATTTTTCTATATTGTTTAGTCCTTGGGGGGTAAAAGGAAAGAGAAAAGTTGGGAAAATGAGAGGTGGGAAGAAATATTTTCTTTGTGTATATTTGAGATTCATTCTTTTTTTCATCATTGAAGTATGAAGCATGTCTATAAGAAAATCTGGCTATAACTTTTAAAGGTTGATTGGACTTTTATTTTTAATTTCTAAGGACTATCCGTGATGATCATGAATTACACATACATCCCACTTCAGTACTCTATGCAGAAAAACCACCTCGATGGTAAGTTCCTTTTAGTTTATAGTACTTATAGAATCTCTTGAGAAGAGCAGAGAGGTACCTGCACCAGGCCAAATCTGGCCCAGCTGCCAGCCAATAGACTTTTCAAGGAGTTCAGTATCTGTCTCTCTGTTTTTTTTCCCTTCCTTAACTATTGCAGAGATTTTAATATCCATGTAGATGTTCCTTTCAATGTAATCATTAAAATTTGGTTTGACACAAATAATAATGCTTAAAAAAAAGAATTGTTGGTGTATATAAATTTAACTTCTTAAGTCAAAATGTTGTTAGTAGCTCTTAATTTAATCTAATATAAATATAGTAAAAGGAGGGAAATATATTAGGGAAGTAGAAAATATTCCCTAGCCTACCACTGTAGAGGTCCTATCTGAAGGAATTCAGCTCCATCCCCAACAAAGTTCTGATCTCTATGTGGAAGTCTGGTAGCCTCTTCAACAAGAGTCTCTTCAACCTAAGCATCTTTCTTCAGCTGGAGTCACAATGCAGTGCAGAATGCTTCTTCAGCCCGACTTACCAATACTGAATATATCTTCTTAACACAGAAAAAGCCTCCTCTTGAGCTGAATTCCTCAGGAGTCCTTGGGCTGGCTTTTTATAAGCAATTTCTCCATGTCCCTTCCTGTTTCTCTCCTACTTCACAGGAACCAATCACAGTCTCCCAATTTTCTTAGCACTGCCCAGGGGGCAGTGCTTGTGATCTTTTAGGTCATGGACTTTCTTTGCTAGTGACTTACTAAGTGTTAAGTAGGGATACTTTAAGTTCTTGATTGATTAGCTTAAAATAGACAGAAATTCCCTTTCACATTCCTTATGTCTTCTCCATAACTCTGCATTAGCCATATGTAATGAATGGTTGGTCAAGAGGTAGAAGAGGGTGAAGCACCGGGAGAGGTGAAACAATAAGAGTTATGATCAAAGAGGGAAATGTCAGTTTCTAATTAATGAAGTGAATTCCATAACTCCTGCCCATAACACCCTCCTCTACCTCTTTAGTACTCTCCAAGATCTCCATTTCTTTTATCCCTCTGTATTTTCTTAGCTCATTACTCTTGCTGTGGCTTCACTTTCCTCCCTCTCTAACCTCAGCCTAAGAGGTAGCCACTTCAGCCTTGCACTGTCCTTTGCTTTTGAATCCTGTGCCCCCTTGTCTTATTGCCATTCTTTGCCAAACTTCAGTCAAAGTTTACTACAATAGCCTCTTGCTGACCTATTTCTGAGCTATTCAGTGAAGATACAGGATGACTTATAACTGCTTATTGGGTACATTACAAACTCAAAGTATCAAACTTTAGCTGTCCTTGACTGGAGTAAGGAAGCTCTTTTATTCTTCTCTTTGATTTCTTATCCACTTGCCCCCAAACTTTTCCAGATCTTCTTTTCCCAAGTTCCTAACACCACCTTTTCCTGTTTTCTTTCAGTTGAAATTGGTGCTTCTCACTTTATTGGAAAAAAATCAACCATTCACCTTATCATATTCTCTTTATCTTGGAAAACTTTTTCATTATATCATATTTTCTTCTTTCTTTTATTCTCTGACAAGTAAGTGACCCTTCTCTTTGTTAAGACCAACCCCTCTCCATGTGCTCTTTATTCCATTGCCTACCTTCTCCAGAAGATCCCTGGAGAAGATTATTCCTGCTCTTGGATCTTTAACCTCTCACTATCAACTGATTCTTTTCCTGCTACTTTCTCCCCTATCCTTAAACAACCTTACTAGATGTTACCATCTCTTCCAGCTATCATTCTATAAATTTTCTCCTTTTATCAGCCAAAGTCTTTGAATGTCTTCTACACTTGCTGTCTCCCTTCTGTCCCTCATTTCTTAATCCTTTTGTAGTCTGGTTCCAACTTCACTCAAAAGAAATTCGTGAGTGTTACTCATGTTCTCATCATTACCAAATCTGATGATCTTTTCTCAATCCTAATTTAATCTGTGTCCTTCTTGACCTATCTATTGATGTTAGTCAATTTCTTAAGTGCTTATTCTAGGCTAGACAATATGACAAGTTCTGAAGATATTAAGAAAAAAACTCTGCTGTCAAGGAACTCGCATTTTAATGGGGAGACAATGTGCAACAACCCCTTTTATACTTTATATATATATACATACATATGTATATATAGTAAGTTAATGTAATAAAGTAAGATACATTGTATATATGGTAAGCTAATGTAATCTTAGAGGAGAGCCACTGGTAGTGGCATGTTGATGAGTAGGAGATGAAGAGGACCTAGAAAGGCAATATTTGAGCTATCTTGAAGCAGGAAAAAAGTAAGCAGAGGTGAGGAAGGAGGACATTCTAGGCATAAGAGATAGGCAGTAAATGAAAAAGCATAGTCAGGAAACTGTGCTGTGTATAAGGAACAGTAACAATAAGGCTAGCTTTATTGGATGATAGAGGATAGTATATAGAGGACTCTAAAGTGTCAAAAATATTAGAAAAGTAGAAAAGGTGCTTTAAATGTCCTTAAGGACTTTATTATAGGCTAAATAGTACTTTATATTTGATCATGGAGGTAAATGAAGTTCTTTTGACACTGATCTCTCCTCTTGAATACTCTATCCTCTCTAGATCTTTGTGATACTCTTCTCTCTTGGTTCTTGCCTCCCATTTTTATGTTCTCTCCTTTTTAATTTCTTTTGCTGGCTCATCACATACACTTGCCTGTGGATGTTACCCAAAGTTCTGTCTTGTGCCCTTTTTTTCTTCCTCTGAACTCTCTCAGTAACCTTATCAGCTCTCCTATGTTTAACTGCCATCTTTATGCATCACCAGTTGACTATTGGGCATTTCAAACCTTGATGTCCCAGAGAAATCTTATGCTTAACATTAAAAAACTGAACTTACTTTTACCTCCTCCTAAATCCTTCACTTTTCTACTTTTCCTACTTATCACAAAGGCATTTAATCTGGAAAAGTACTTTGTAAACCCATTGAAGGATTTTGGAGGCACTGAAGGGTCTTGAGTATCATAGTTAGATCTATACTATAGGAATATATTGATTCAGGATTTGAAGAATCTGACTGGGAGGCTTTTGCAATAGCATAAGAAAAAAGTGATGAGGACCTAAACTAAAGTGGTAGTTGTGAATGGAGAAAAGAGAACAGTTATGTAAATCTCTTGTGAAGATAGACTCAATAGCACCTGGCATGTGAATTGATACTTAGGGGCAAGGAAAACTGAAAAATTGAAGATGGCTCTTAGGTGGTAAATCTGAGTGATTAGAAGGGTGGTGATACCCTTGACCAAAATAGGGAAATTAAGAAAAGGGGTGGGAGGGTGTCAGAACTGGTTCCAAGAGGTTCACCTTAAGACCTTTGCCTGGACTCCTACCTCTGTTGCTATTGTGACCTAGCTGCTGTGGCTTTTGCTGACCTTTCACTGAGGAGTAAACATGAAAGGAGCCCCTAACAACAGCCATCTTGCTAGATTGCCATTTCTCTTCATTTATGCCATGGAGAAGTTTTACATGCCAAAGGAGATATCATATGCCATTACACCCTCACCCACCATTTCATTTCCCACTGGAAGGACTGAGTTTGCATCTTTAGAATAAGGTGGAAGACAACCTGAGGATATTATACTTTTATGTAGGGCTGCTTTCCTTGCTGACCTCCCCAGTAAATTGTCTTTGTAGCAACGAGTGCAGTTTAAAACTTAAAACCTCAAGGATGATAAGTATTATCAGTTTTGCTATGTGGATCAACTTGGTGTGGTCTGAGATATCTTCCCTTTCTTTGGCTGTCACTGCCTCAATTTTGGTCTTTTTTTCCTGTGATTCTTTCTGTAAAGACTTTCTCCATGTCTTTCCTGAGCAACAGGTAGGTTTAAATTATTTTGAATAAGCAAGAATAACAAATATTTACAACTCTGTTAATCTCTTAATTGCTGAAGAGAAATAAAATCCTCATCCATTTCAGGTGGGGGGGGGAGGAAAAGAAATGGGGTATATTTGGTGTAGGCAGTTAATGAGTTCAGTTTGGGGCTTGTGTTCATCCCCTGAACCAATCTAGTAAGTAGATGTAGATGAAGGACTTGAGCTCAGGAGAGAGATGAGGGCTCTGTATGTAGATTTGGGAGTAATCTGCACAAAGGTGATAATTGAAACCTTGAGAGCTGGTGAGGTCACCAAAAAAAGTGTGGAGAAAGGGAGAAGGGAGCCTATAACAGAGTCCTGAGGTAAATCCATATTTTAAAATAGGATGGATCTTGGGTAAGTAAACAGCAAAAGAGACTGAGAAGTAATAGTCATATAGGTAGGGGGAGAGCCAGAAAGAGATATATACAATGTTAGGTTTGGTTCAGAGAGGGAGAGGCAACATCTGGTTTTGGGGGATTGGCAATTAAGGAAGCCTTGATGGGCAAAAGGAGCTGAACTTTGAGGTATTGATAGGATTTTGACTGGTGAAGATACAAAGACTGCCTAGTAAGACGAATAGTATAAAAATATAGGACATTTTCAAGAAATCATAGTCAAATTTGTCCCTTCCTACTAAAAGTAGTTTAGAAGTATCTTTTCCAAAATATATAATACAGTGTGTTCTATTTTTGTCAATTCAGGGTTGTCTACAATGAGGTCATACAGACTTCAAGATACTACATGAGAGATGTGACTGCTATTGAATCTGCTTGGCTGTTGGAGTTGGCACCACATTTCTATCAGCAGGGAACGGTATGAATTCGGAGCTCACCAGAGGGGTTGGAGAGTACTCTGTTGGCTAGCATTTTTTAAAAATTTTATTTAATTAGTCAATTTAGAACATTATTCCTTGGTTACAAGAATCATATTCTTTCCCTCACCTCCCCCACCCCTTCCTGTAGTTGATGCATAATTAGCCACTGTGTTTTACATGTGTCCTTGATCAGACCCATTTCCATGCTGTTGATGTTTGCACTAGGGTGATCATTTAGAGTCTACATTCTCAATCATATCCCCATTGACCCATGTAATCAAGCAGTTGTTTTTCTTCGGTGTTTCTACTCCCACAGTTTTTCCTCTGAATGTGGATGGTGTTCTTTCTCATAGATTCCTCTGAGTTGTTCAGGATCACTGCATTGTGTTGGCTAGCATTTTTAACTTTACTACTTTCACTTCACCTAAAAGTTTTGATTTAGAAAAATGGAACAAGAACTTTTGAAACTGGGCCCAAGAAAGACTTCTTAATGATCTCCTGTGTCTTTTTTAACTTTTGAGAAATCCTTCCTAAATTTGCTTTGATTCAATAACATGTTCAAAAGTCTTCAAAGGAAAGATAAAATAGTGTCTTGTTAATCTGGAAGATTGTTACAGATTGTGAGAGTATTGTACTCTGAGTAAAATGGCAAGATACTTAATATTCATTTTAAATATTGATGGATGCTTAGTTGTTCAGCTATTGTCCAATTTTTATTCCTAATGTTGATTGAGCTTTCTGTTTTCTCTCTTTCTCAGGACTGTTATGATTAGCTCCAGGCAAAATGCCTTGGAATAGAAGTGAGGTTTAAATGAATAGTACTTTTGTGAAATGTCCAATCTTCTGTTATCTTTGTGATTTAAAAAATGATACTCTTTATGACCAAGTTGACTTGGAATGAGTACAAATGGTAAAGACATTTCACTGAAGATATTAAACAAAACTGTTGCAGTTAAAACAACTTATTAGCTGAGAATGCCCAATTTCACAGGCCCAGAAAATATGGACTTTTCATAGAAATGTCTGGTAACGTCAAGGTCCCTATACTGGTGGACTTTAGGCACAATCATTAAAGCAGTTGCAGATGATACTAATTGTGACAGTTGGTCTGCAAGGAGAACATGATCTAGGATGGCTACAACTTAAGATTATATAAGATTTGACATAACAAGCAAGTTTTATAAGTTTGATGGAAAATGACAGGGAAATAGTTTAAAAGTTTAGATTAACTAATCATTTGCACTCTTCTAACTTCTTTTCTCAGTTATGGTTTTAGTTTTGCCTATTATCTTTTCTTCTCTCAGGATCAGACTCTGAGGTAGACCCATTTGTTTCCATCCTTAGCAACTGACTCAGAGTTGGACTTCTGTCTATAGCTTGATTATGCCAAGAAATACCTTGCAATTACCCAGTGTAGTGAGGAAATTAGGATGATGATTAAGATAATGATTAAAATCCTTATTTCTATATTATCAAACATAAATAAATAGCTTTTTATATATGTAGTTTGTCTCCAAGAACCTTTAATACTGACCCAGGGAAGGGAAGGCAAGGCATCCCTGGCTTTCCTTCAGGGAGGAGAGTTAAAAGATAATTTTGTGGATACCAAACAAAATATCTTATCACATCCTCCTCCTCACAACTCCAATTTATCAACAGTATATAAAAAGCTATTTATTTATGTTTTGTAGTATGGAAATAAGGATTAATAACAAAGAAAACCTTAAACTAACAGGAAACTAACTTTCCACTCACTTTCTACATCTGTCTCATGACAGAGCCTTTGTTTCTTCTGGCTACACTAAAACTGCCTAGCACTTATCAAAAAACCCCGAAATGCTATCTGACTGTAAATCTACCTAAATATTTATTTATTTAATTTGATAAAGAGAGTTTCTAAGCACTCATAAATTCAGTCAGCCATGATGGCAGCCGCTTATAACAATTTAGTCACTCTGGTATTGCCCAGAGACCAGACAAACAGCTTCAATCTTTCTCCTTCTCCAAAACTGTTATCCAGCAAAGCAGATCTATCAGCTTCTTTTTAAAGATGACTTCTCTTGATCAGGAAAGTACAAACCCTCTCCAGATGGGATTCAGAGGTCTCCCTTCCCTTCCACCAGCCAAGAGTAAAGTCATAGATATCTGACCAGCGAGTGTCCCAGTGAGAGGACCTCACCAACTGAGAACCTCACAATCTGTTCCTGTGTTCTTCCTTCCAAATTCTGGTCTCTACCTTGCACTGCTCTCTACCTTGCTTGTACCCTCAGAAATCTCTTTATCAAATATATTATTTTAATCATTATCTTAATCACTATCTTAATTTCCTCACTACACTAGTGATACTCCATTTGTAGTATATTTTTGGAAAATAAGTCTCAGTTACCAGAAACTATTTTGCTATTTTGTTGATATGTGGCTTCATCATTACATGACCCTCATTTTTCACAATTCAGTTGAACAAATATTTAAGTGCAATATATTTTTTATTACAGTCATGAAGTTTCAGAAAAAGAACTTGTTGATGGTACTCCTTTTCATTTATCAGTATTACTGTTTTTCTCTTGTTTTATTTTTAATGAAAATTTTAATGAAATCTTTTTAATGAAACAATTTTCAACACAAGTTTTCTGAGATTCACAATGTCTCCCTTCCTCCCTGATATGGCAAGCAACTTGGTCTGGGCTGTTCATGTCTGATCACATAAAACGTTTCCATGTTGGTCAAGCTGTGTTCCTCATTGTTTTTGAAAAGTAGTAAGACTGCATTTTTCCTTAATCATCTTTAAGGCATGAAAAGAAAGAGTAGTTTTCCTTTCTTTGTGCCTATCTTTGAGGTATAAGATGTTAATAGCCAATCTGCTTAGAACCTTCTATGCATTAGCAATGTTCAGAGGGGAAAGAGGCCTGTTCTTTCTCAATGGTAATTTTTATACTCCAGAGACAGAACCTAAATGTTGTCAGGGCCACAGAGAGAGGATCATTGTCCCAGATCATAGTTGGCCTCATTAGAAGTCCTATTTTGCAAACAGATGACTTTGTATTTCTTTAGTTTTGAAGGAGAAAATGAACAACAGTAAGAAACTGACCTACTTGTATATTGGAAGAAGAATGTTTTAATATAATAGATTTTTATGTATTTACACCACCTTTTTTTTTTCTTTTCCTTTGCAGCCTCTTTCAATGAAAGCCAAAAGGGCCAAGGTTGATGACCAATGACCACAATTCAGCTGCCACTCAGAGTACCTCCAAGATGTGGCTTTTGGGCCTTGGGACGTATAATCCTAAACTTTTCACTGATTTAAAGCTGACTGTTCTTTACTTTTTGGTCAGTTCATCAGCTACTATTCCTCTCTCCACTAAATGTAAAAGCCTGTCAGGATCCTGTAGGAGTTGATGCATGAGCAGGCCATGGCAAAACTAAAGCTGAGCTTGCATTGTGGACATTTTACTTCTTGGCTGATGTGGCCATATTTGTTAGCCTGGGCATATTGTCCCTTTAACATGGGTAGACAAATGATCAGAAAGTACCCATGTAACTTGAGTTAGAATTAGAGCTTTTGAGAAGGAAAAGAAGCTTTTGAATGCTGTAATGCCATGTTAAAGAGGACAAATAATTTTGCATACCACAGCTCTTACCCTTAGACCATGAATGGCCTGATGGATATGCTGCTGCTTTGTTCAATGCAGAGTAATCCAGGGAGGGATCTGACCTTAGAAAGAAACATCAGGAGTTTCAGTTGAAATCTTTCTGATACCTGGAGCATGCCTAACTAGTACAGGACCCTAGAGCAGTAGAATCAGTTCCTGTAGCTTCTCATTTGCCTTTTTCCCCTATTTCCCAACTGTATGAGACTTTAGAATGACATTCCATTTAAAGTGAAATGAACAATATGTTTACATACAAACTGTGTTTTTTAGCCCTTGATTACTCTGGGCGCTCCGGGTAATTTTGGAGAGCTTTGAGGGCCTTTTGTGAGTGATACACCTCTAGGACCCATGAGCACATATTCCCTTATTGCAATGAATGTATGCATTTTCACAAGTGGGCTTGGCACCCTTTTTGGGGATTAGATATTTTAACCTTGATGCCACTGGCTTCAACACTAGTGAAATCTTATGAAATTCCAGTTGGGAAAATCTCATGAGAATGCTTCTTAAGCAGGAATTAACAGTTTAGATGCTCTGAACTTCTGTAAATCAGAAACCTATCTATAGTATATTAGTATTGGGTTTATTTTGGCTCTTTGCAGTGTTTGGGAGTTATTTGGAGGGGGTATCCTCCTTTTCCCAGCAGGCTCTGGTCATATTGATGCCCCAAGCCTACTTTGCTATAATAGTGTTTGCATTTAAACACAGTAGCTGCTGTAGGTTTATTTATTTATTTATTTTTACTCTTTCAGTGACATTTATTTTAAAAACATTTAGCTTAAAAATTTATTTTTGTACTGACATTTATTTGGTGAATATGCCACTTTGGGCACCAACATGTATTTTCATTTTTTTCTTTCCATTTTTAAAATGTGTAAATAATAGTAATATCTTAATGATGATAATATCTTTATACCTAGAATAAATGTTTTCCTCCCCCTCCCTGGCTTCTGTGACTTATATTATAAAAGATATTCTCATTAATGTAGGCCTTTGTGAGAAGGGGGGAGGGGTTGGAGAGTGAGAGAGAAGTTATAACATTCCACTCTGTGATAAGCAGTATATTTGGAGGATGTTAAGTAAAATTTCTCATGTTCAGGGTAGAATTAGAAATGAATTAAAGTCTACAAGGAAGACCCACAAAGCAAGTGAATATTAATAGTGTAACATTGGAAGACCCAAATCAAATATAGTTGTAGTTGACAAAGAATGAGAGATAACAAACTTCTGTGAATTTCTTTTGCCTTTTCCAGAATTCAGATTCTGAAGAAACCAAAAGCATGTCATTTTAAAGTGGTGTTTTCCTTCTTAGTAGAATTTGCTAACATTTGCAAACATTGTTTTGAAGAATATTTATTAAAATCCTACCTATTGTTGATACTTGCTTGGTAATGTCCAAAGCAAATAGAACAGATGTGAGATGTATGTGGTGTCATAGAGGAAACACTAGATTTCAGTCAGAGGACCTGAATTCAAATTCCAGCTGGATTACTTACTATCTTTGTGACCTAAAGCAAGCCAGTTCCCCTCTCTAGGCTTTGGTTTACTCATCTGTAAAATGATGGATTAGTCTTTTTGGGATCTAAGATTGTAAATTTGATGATTCTATGAACTGGTCCCATCAATGTTTTGAATCTTCAGCATTAATGTTTATTTGAAGTAGAGAATCAATTCTCTGTTGATAACAGAGTAGAGAAAGTTCTGTGTGTGGTTTGCAAAGGAGAGAGACATCCATAATATGCCTACAAAATGTTTTCTGAATAGGAGCAGCTAGGTAACACAGTGGGTAGAGTGCCAGGCCTGGAATCCGGAGGCCTTGGGTTCAAATCTGGTCTTGAACTTTTCCCAGATCTGTGGCCCTGGGCAAATCACTTAACTGATTACCAAGCCATTGCCACTCTTCTATCTCAGAGTTGACACTAAGGCAAAAGGCAAGAGTTTTAAAAGGAAAAAAAAGAAAAAAAATGTTTTCTGTGTTCTTAGCTCTGGAAAGTTGGCATATGTTTCTTGCTGTAGGTAAAATGGCAAAAATCCCAAAGAGAACACAGGAACATTATATCACAGATTGTGCTTGACTGGTAAGAACCTTTGGTTACAGTGGTGACTTATGAGCAAAAGGATTATTTGAAACCGAAATTACTTTTAATAATTGAAGGATTCCATATTTGGAAACAAGGAAATAGAAAAGATTGGAATGAAAATTCATCAGTAGGTGATTAGGCAGTAGTTGGAAAACTGAATAAACCAAGTAATTAATGAGTGTCTGCTATTTGCCAATGGTGTGCCATACACCCAAGAGTTTCTAAAACTACTTGTCCCAGGAGCTTAGCTCACAGTCTGATAAGAAGTTTTATAGGAGAGGTGAAGCAATGGTATATGAAATAAGTAGAAAATAATAAAATCAACCCATGATCATCAGTTGAATGAAAAAATTATCACTACATATCTAAAAGCATTTATTAAGCACTTAGTAAGTTTCAAGCACTGTGCTGAGCACTGTAAAGATTAAAATTTGTTTCTCTACTAAAAGTATTATATTTTTAGAGGTTTATTAAAGATTATTAGAATTAAGAAATAAAGAAATACAAAATAAGAAAAGCATGTGCAACCTACATCTTGCCTGCCTGGTAGAGAGATGCATGTGCTTAGAAGCGGAAGCAGAGAGAGCAAGTAGGCGGTACAGTCAGTTTAAATACCCATTTTGTTCTCGTCCCAGGTGGGTATCTCAGGTGGGATTATAGGGAATTCTGGGAACTACCAAAGACTTCTGGGAATTGAAATCTGGGGTTCAAATCTCCATTTTTACAGCACTGGGAATATAATTATAAGTCAGCTAGATGGTCCCTGCCCTCAAGAAGCTTCTGTTCCAATGTGTTTATAAACATATGAAGGGGAGGTAAGAAATGGAGATGGTTTCCGAAAAAAGATGTTTAGCCACTGGATGGGGCAGGATTACCAGCAAGAAGGGAGGAAAAAAAGGCATGGGAGTGTAGAGTCAGGACTCAAGTGGAGCAGGGCTGGGGCTCCTCCTGAAATGGTGGTTGGGAAGGCTTGGAAGTTAGGAGAGCTGGGGCTCAGGATGGAGTTTTCTCAGTGGGGCAGTGATTGTCAAGGAAGAACGAAAGAACTTCAGACTATATTAGTCAAATATTTACCAAATCATTTTGTTCAAATTTCTGATGTTACTACAGTACCCCACAATGTCATACTTAGTTGATGTTTTCACTCATTCAGAGCTACCAAAAAACTGTCCTAGGGTTGTAAGGAACTTTATTCTTCAGTGTTTAGAGCTGAGATCCTTAATCTGCTGGGTTCCATAACTTTTTTTTTTTTGTATTTTGATAACCTAGTATAATTGGTTTTCTTTATAATTCTCTTTTATACTTTTAAAAACATTCTTCTGAGAATGGCTACTTCACTACCATGGCACAAAAAAGTGAACCCCTAGTCTAGAAGAACTTCCTAATCAAAAAACCATTTTTTGAGAGGGGTTTCTTTTCTTTCTGTGCTAGTTCATCTCAGGGTTACTGTCTAAGAATTTAAATTCTAGAGGGACTGAGGCCATATTTTTGTTGAGACTCTGCCCCATCTTCCTAATTGCCTGCTACCATACTCTAGAGGGAAAGGAAAAAAAGTTTTGAAAAAAAGAATATTTTAACCTAATTACATGCAATTTTTTTTTTTAAACCCTTACCTTCCATCTTGGAGTCAATACTGTGTATTGGCTCCAAGGCAGAAGAGTGGTAAGGGTTAGGCAATGGGGGTCAAGTGACTTGCCCAGGGTCTACATGCAATTTTTTTAAACATTCACTTTTTAATAAATTTTGAATTCCAAAGTCTTTCCCTCCTTCCCATCCTTCCTTCCTCACTCTCTCCCACCTCTCCCTCTTCCCTTCTCAATGCTCAATAAACCTGTGGTTTTGGAGACAGAGGCTCTATTCTAGTTTGTTCCTTCTATAAGAAGAATGATTTGCTAGCTGTAAGGAACAAGGTCTGTCAGACCCTCCAGAATCATGGGATCATCTGCTTTTGCATAGAACCCATCAACTTCCCTGGTTTATATTGGCATCTCATTGCATATGACTCAGATCTGTTTATTCAACCTCTCTCCTGATCTCCAGTCTTGTATTTCTAACGTCCCATCTTCAATTGGAAGTCTTGAAGATATTTTAAATTCAGCATATTCAAAACTAGACTTTACCCCCAAACTTCCTCTTCTTCCTTAACTTCCCAATGACTGTCACTATCATCTCAGGCAGCCTCTTACTCTACTCCAAATCTAATCATTTGTCAAGACCTGTTGTTTCCAACTTTGTAACATCTTTCATATAACTTCTCTCCTCAAACATTTCAGCCCCCGGTACAGATTCCACTCTCCTCAAGCCTGGAACATTGCAGTAGTCTGTTGGTTGGCCTCTGTTTCAAGGCTTTCCCTATTTCAATTCAGCCTCCACTCAACTGTCAAACTAATTTTCCTAAAGTACTGGGTTGACCATGTCACTGCCTCATTCAATAAACTCCTGTGGCTCCTTAACCTCCAGTAGCAAATATAAAATCCTGTTTGACTTTTAAAGCCCTTTCTAACCTGGTCCCTTTCTACCTTCCCTTCCCTCTTACATCTTATTCTTCTCCATGCACTTGGCAATCCAGTGACAACGATCTTGCTGCTCCTTGATCACGCTAGAGCACAAGTCACGCCATCTTCTGACTGTTTCCCCCGGCTATCCTACATGCTTCAAATTCTCTCCCTCCTTTTCCGTGCTGCCTAGCTTCCGTCTTTCTTCACATCTCAGTCCTACCTCCTGCAAATAGCCTTTCCTAGGCCTTAATTTTAGCACCTTTGCTGTGAGACTACTCTCAATTTAGCCTGTATATGGAGTGTTTCCACAGGGTTATTTGCATGTTGTTTCCCTCTTTAGTTTGCAAGCTTTTTGAGAGTAGACTTCTTTATGTCTTTCTTAAGTGTTTAGCACAGTGCCTGGGACATAGTTTGTGCTTTATAAATGCTAGTTGGCTTATTGACTCTGGGCCTTAGTTTCTTTGATTAGATGATAAAGTCCTTTTTAGCCATAAATCTTAGGGTCTTCTGACTCATTGAGCTTACTTTAGGTTGCTCATATCTAATGAGATCTTAAAGATACAGCCCTCGACCTACAACATCTTTGTCTCACACCTGGATTCCAGCAACAGTTTTCAAGTTTCTCTGCCTCCAGACCTCCATTCTAATTTCTCCTGCATGGGCTGCCAGATTAATTTTTTTTCTCACATTTATATAACACTTTAAGATTTGCAAATTGATCTGCATAAATTATCTCATTTGATCCTTAACAACACCTCTGGGAGGTGGGTGTAGTGACACATGAGTAAACTCAAGTTCAGAGAAGTATCTTGTCCAGAGGTCGCACAACTAATAAAACACTTAAGTTGGGATTTGAAGCCGAATTCTCATGATTCCAAGCCCAGTAATCTATCTATTAGGCCTCAGTGCATTTCACTTAGAATCATAAATATCACACAAAGAAAAGCAAAGCTCTGAACATGTCATATCCCAGTGTCTCTTAAAATCTTCTGTGATTTTAACTACCACAATGATTCACCCCTATTCTGAACTTGTGACATATCTGTAACATGGTGGGGCAGGTCAGGACCTGGTCCTAACTGTCGGTCCAATATACCGAAATGCCTCAGACACGTGGAAACCCTCAGATATACATGCACACAAATATACATGTAGACAAATATGTGACTACACATCCCCATATTCCTTCTCGGGCTCCTCTTCTTTTCTCTTCTAGTTATACACTGGCCAATGGCATGGAGAACCTTAATGATTATTGGCTTTAAATTCAGGGTCTGAGGTCAGTCTCTTCTCTTAGAAAAGTGGCTCAGATTGTGCTGAGCAGGAAAGCACTGACCTCTGCTGGTCAGATTGAGACTGTGTCCCAGAAACTTTTTTTTTTTTAAATTTTTATTTAGAATATTCTTCCATGGTTACATGATTCATGATCCCTCCCCTCTTCCCTTCCCCCTCCCAAAGCTGACAAGCAGTTCCACTGGGTTATACATATATCATTGTTCAAAACCTTTTTCCATATTATTCATTTTTGCAGTGATCTTTTAACATCAAAACCCTCATCACATCCCTATTGCACTATGGGATGGAGCATATATTTTCCTAATGCATTTCTGGTTCCACAGTTCTTTCTTTGGATGTGGATAGCGTTCTTTCTCACAAGTTCCTCTGGATTTTCCTGGGTTATTGTGTTGCTGCTAGTAGAAAAATTGATTGTGCCATAATGTATCAGTCTCTGTGTACAATGTTCTCCTGGTTCTGTTCCTTTCGCTCTGCATCAATTCCTGGAGGTTGTTCTAGTTCAAATGGAATTCCTCCAGTTCAATATTCATTTGAGACAATAGTATTCCATCACCAACAGATACCACAATTTGTTCAGCCATTCCCCAATTGAAGTGCATCCCCTCATTTTCCAACTTTTTTCCACCACAAAGAGTGCGGCTATAAATATTCTTGTACAAGTCTTTTTTCTTATTATCTCTTTGGGGTACAAACTGTGAATTTAAAAACTATTCCACCCTAATCAGACCATTCTTTAGAAGATGTGATTTAGCTATTTCTTGATCAGTAACAATGGCTTGGAATAACAGAATCAGGTCTTGGAAACTCTATAGTTCTCCTCCCTTCTTAGTTTAACAAGATTTGGAAGGTCTGCATCAAACTCAAGATTTAATTATCTGAGGAAATGGCCTTCAACAGACATGTGCAGAAAAAAAGACAGACCCCTGGGCTGTCCTAAGTCAAGCTAAGCCATCATTGGTACAGATGAGACTCAGGAAAGTGATGTAAAACTGGCGATATAAAGCACGTCACTTCCTCTCTCTACCTTTTTCTCTGGAGAGGTGACTCTGGCTGGCAGTGTGCTAGGCATTCCAACATCTTGGGAGTGGTGGCAGTTATTTGTCTGGGTTTTGGCAGTGAATTTTGTCCTTGACCTGATTCAGGTTCAGGCATCTCAGCTGAGCCCCTTTTGGAGTTCAGGTTGATTCCTTCCTCCTTCACACTCCAAACCCTTACTTTCTAGATCTTCTAATCTTCCTGTCCGGTACCAGCCAGGTGGGGGGAAAGAAACCCTTCACCCTCTCCTTCTCCTTAATCTCCTCCACTATCAATTAAATCACCATAAAAAAGTACAGCTGACTTGGGTATTTTATTATTTGGGATTTCCCCTGGCGACCACTTAAATTTAGATTTTTCAGTCTTAACCATAATTTTAACCTTTACAAAACCCAGCAGAGGTATGGCTGGGTCAAAGGGCAGATAGTCTTTTAAAGCCCTCTGCACATAGTTCCAAATTGCCCTCCAGAATGGTTAGATTAATTCACAACTCCACCAGCAGTGTATTAGTGTCCCAATTTTGCCACATCTCTAACATTTATCACTTTCCTTTGCTGTCATATTGGCCAATCTAATAGGTGTGAGGTGGTACCTCAGAGTTGTTTTAATTTGCATTTCTCTAATCAGGAGGGATTTAGAACACTTTCATGTGCTTATTGATAATTTTGATTTTATCCTGTGAAAACTGCCTATTTATGTCCCTTGACCATTTGTTGATTGGGGAATGGCTTGATTTTTTTGTAGATTTGGCTTAGTTCCTTATATATTTGAGAAATTAAACCTTTGCCAGAGAGTTTTGTTATAAAAATGTTTGTTGCTTTCCCTCTAATTTTGGTTGCATTAGTTTTGTTTGTACAAAAACATTTTAATTTCATATAATGAAAGTCATTCATTTTACATTTTGCAATGTTCTCTATCTCTTTCTTGGTCTTAAATCCTTCCTTTCCCACAGATCTGACAGGCATACTAATCTATGTTCACCTAATTTATTTGTGATTCCCCTCTTTATATTTAAGTCATTTACTAATTTTGAATTTATCTTGGTATAGGGTGTAAAATGTTGATCTAAACCTAATTTTCCCCATACTGTTTTCCAATTTTCCTAGCAGTTTTTTCAAATAGTGAGTTCTTTTCCTAAAAGCTTGAGTCTTTGAGTTTATTGAACACTAGCTTACTGAGGCCCTTCACCCCTAGTCTATTCCATTGATCCACCTTTCTGTCTCTTAGCCAGTACCATATTGTTTTGATGACTCACTGCCTTATAGTACAGTTTAAGATCTGGTACTTCTAGGCCCCCATCTTTCACTTTTTTTTTCATTATTTCCCTTGATATTCTTGATCTTTTGTTCTTCCAGATGAACTTTGTTTTAATTTTTTCTAATTCTATGAAAATCTTTTTTGGTAGTTTGATAGGTATGGCACTGATTAAGTAGATTAATTTGGGTAGGATTGCCATTTTTATTCTATTAGCTCATCCTAGTTAATATTTTTCCAATTGTTTAGATCTAGTTTTAATTGTGTGAAAAGTGATTTGTAGTTGTGTTCATATAATTCCTGTGTTTGTTTTGGCAGATTGATTCCTAAATATTTTATATTGTCTAGAGTGAGTTTAAATAGAGTTTCTGTTTCTAACTTCTGCTGCTGAATTTTTTTGAAATATATAGAAATGCTGATGATTTATGTGGGTTTATTTTATACTCTGCAACTTTATTAAAGTTGTTAATTATTTCCCCTAGCTTTTTAGTTGATTTTCTGGGGTTCTTTCAGTATATCATCATATCATCTGCAAAGAGGTAGTTTAGTCACTTCACTGTCCACTTCTGCTTTAATCCCTTCAATTTCTTTTTCTTCTCTAATTGCTACTGCTTGAGTTTCTAGTACAATATTGAATAAAAGAGGTGATAACAGGCATCTTTGCTTCACTCCTGATCCTATTTCGAAGCCTTCTAACTTGTCCCCATTGCAGATGATACTTGCTGATGGTTTTAAATATATATTGTTTAATATTTTGAGGAATGACTCTTTTATTCCTATGCTTTCTAGTGTTTTCAATAGGAATGGGTGTTGTATTTTGTCAAAGGCTTTTTCTGCATCTATTGAGATAATCATGTGATTTCTGTTGGTTTGATTATTGATATGGTCAATTATGTGGTTGGTTTTCCTAATATCAAATCATCCTTGCATTCCTGGTATAAATCCCACCTGATCATAGTGAATAGTCCTCATGATCACTTGCTGGAGTTTTTTTGCTAGGATTCTATTTAAGATTTTTGCATCTATGTTCATTAAGGAGATTGGTATGTAGTTTTCTTTCTTGGTTTTTGGTCTGCCTGGCTTTGGGATCAGTACCATATTTGGGTCATAAAAGGAATTTGGTAGAGTTCCTTTTTTGCTTATTTTGTCAAATAAATTGTATAATATTGGGATTAGTTGTTCTTTTAATGTTTGATAGAGTTCACCTGTGAATCTTTTTGGCCCTGGGGATTTTTTCTTAGAAAGTTCCTTGATGACTTGTTCAATTTCTTTTTCTGAGTTGGGATTGTTTAAGAATTCTATTTTCTCCTTTGTTAATCTGGACAATTCATATTTTTGTAAATATTTACCCATTTCACCTAGATTGTCATATTCACCTAGATTTGCCATATAATTGAGCAAAGTAGTTCTTAATAATTGCCTTAATTTCCTCTCCATTAGAGGTGAGATTGCCCCTTCATTTTGATACTGTTAATTTGATTTTATCTTTCTTTTTTTTATTAGATTGTCTAGTACTTTATTTGTTTTTTCAAAGTACTAGCCCCTAGTCTTATTTATTAGTTCAATAGTTCTTTTACTTTCAATTTGATTAATTTCTCCTTTAATTTTTAGGATTTCCAATTTAGTTTTTATCTGGGGATTTTTAATTTGGTCTTTTTCTAATTTTTTAAGTTACAAACCCAATTCGCTGATCTCTGCCCTCTCTATTTTGTTGGTGTAGGCACTCAGTGATATCAATTTTCCCCTGAGTACTGCTTTGGCTATATCCCATAGGTTTTGAAATGGTGTCTCCTCATTGTCATTCTCTTTAATGAAGTCTGTAATTGTTTCTTCGACTTCTTCTTTGACCCATCTGTTTTGAAGAATTAAATTATTTAATTTCCAATTAACTTTAAATGTGCCTTTCCATGGACCCTTGTTAATTATAATTTTTACTGCATTATGATCTGAAAAAATTGCATTTATTATTTCTGCTTTTCTGCATTTGTTTGCAATGTTTCTATGCCCTAGTACGTGGTCGATCTTTGTATATGTACCATGTACTGCTGAGAAGAAGGTATATTCCTTTTTATACCTGTTCAGTTTTCTCCAGATATCTATTATATATATAATTTTTCTAGTATTTAATTTACTTCCCTTATTTCTCTCTTATTTATTTTTTGGTTTGATTTATCTAGTTCTGAGAGAGGAAGGATAAGATTCCCTACTAGTATAGTCTTACTATCTATCTCCTCCTTGAGCTCTGTCAATTTTTCCTTTAGAAATTTAGATGCTATACCACGTGGTGCATAGATGTTTAGTAATGATATTACTTTATTGTTTATAGTACCTTTTAACAAATTGTAATTTCCTTCCTTATCTCTTTTAATCAGATCAATTTCTACTTTGGCATTGTCTGGTATCATGATTGCTACTCCTGCTTTTTTGACTTTAGATGATGAATAATATATTCTGCTCCAGTCTTTTACCTTAAATCTGTGTGTGCCACCTTGCCTCAAATGTGTTTCTTATAAACAACATATAGTATGATTCTGGTTTTTAATCTACTCTGTTATCTACTTCTGTTTAATGGGTGAGTTCATCCCATTCACATTAAGCATTATGATTACTAAATGTGTATGACCCTCTGTCTTATTAATCCCTTTAAATCCTGCTCTATTCCCTTTCACTCTATTCCTTTTCACTAGTATTTTTCTTTTTGACACCCCCTCCCCAGTTCCCCTTTCCTTCTATTAACTCCCCACTTCCTTTATCTTTTTCTCCTTCTCCTTCTCTGTAAGGTAAGATAGAATTCTATGTCCCACTGAATATACTTGTTTTTTCCTCTCTGAGCCAGTTACAAGAGAGTAAAGTTTAAACATTGCTCATGACCACCCTCATCCTCCCATCTCTGTATTGATTTTTTCACCTCTTTATATTATATAATTTACCCCATTCTATGTCTCCCTTCCATTTTCTTTCAATGCAACCCTCTCTTTCAGCCCTTGATTGATTTTTACATGTCATTCATATGCATACATATCACATCATACAAACATATTGTTCCATATCATCACATTTATATATACATCATATCATAATCAACTTACTTTTCCACTCTCTTTCTGAATAAGTTCCTTTTATCTTCTCTACTACTGAGTTATTTTTGAGAATTATACAAATCTTTCCATAGAGACACATAAACATTTTTACCTTAATAAGTCACTTAAATTTTCTCTTTCTTATTTACTTTTCTGGGCTTCTTTTATGTCTCATATTTGGTCTTCACATTTTTTGTTTAGGTCTGGCTTATTCCTCAGGAATGCTTAGAAATCTTCTATCTTATTGATTATTCTATCTTTTTTTTCCCCTGAAAGAGTATACTCAGTTTTGCTGGATAGGTGACTCTGTGTTGTAAACCCAAATCTTTCACCTTTCTGAATATCATATTCCATGTCTTCCAATCCTTTAATGTAGAAGCCCACTAGATTCTTAGTGATTCTGATTGTAGCTCCTGATTGTAGTATTTGAATGGTTTCTTTCTGGGTGCTTGAAGTGTTTTTTCCTTGACTTGGTGTCTCTTGAATTTGGCCATTACATTCCTGGAAGTTGTAAATTGAGGATTTCTTTTTGGAGGCGATCTGTGAATTCCTTCAATTTCAATTTTATTTTCTTGTTAAAGGATCTCTGGGTAATTATCTTTGATAATTTCTTATAATATGATATCCAAGGTGTTTTTTTCATCATGACTTTCAGGTAATCCAATAATTCTCAGATTGTCTCTCCTAGACCTGTTTTCTAGGTCCATTGTTGTTTTTTAAATAAGATATTTGATGTTTTCCTATGTTTTTTCATTCCTTTGATTTTTTTGTTTGTTTTTTTTTTATTTTCTTTATTGTTTCTTGATTTCTCATGAAATCATTAGTTTCTAGATGGTCATTTCTGATTTTTAAGACCTGGTTTTCCTCTGTCAGTTTTTGGTTCTCCTTCAATTGGCCCATTTCTTCTTGCATCACTTTCATTTCTCTTCCCCACTTTTCCCCTACCTCTAATAATTGGTTTTGGAAGTCTTTTTTGTGCTCTTCCAGAATCTGTGTCTATCCATATTTTTCTTTTGGACTTTGGGGGCGTTTCCTTTGCTTTCGCTGTCCCCTTCTGTGTCAGCACCTTGTTCTTTATCTCCATAAAAAGTGTTTAGAGTTAGGTGCTTTTTTAATTGTTTTGCTCATTTTCCCTATCTAATTATAGATAGGCTCTGTTTTCTGGGGAGTTGGGATACCCTCTTAAACTTCAGTCCCTCTTTGATGTTATTTTCTGCTTATTTTCTGGGTTGTTATTAGTTTACCAGATGGCCTGAGAGCTGTGCAAGTCCCCTCACCCTGTTGATTCAATTGACCCTTGAGATGCTGATAACTTAAAGACTTTCCTCAGGCTTGGGTATAAGCTTTTGATCTCAGTCTGAACTTGATCAGGTCAGGTGCTGATCAGATTCTAGTCCTAGACTTAGACTCACAGTTTTTTTGTCTCAAGGTGTTCTTGATTCAATCAGGCACACCCTTGATTGCCCAGCCCTGGAGCTCCACTATTAGTTTTGGGCAAAAAGATTCTGGGGAGGCTTCCCCTGAGAATTGTGTCCTGACCCAAAGCCCAGGCCAGGATTCCTCACTTCTCTCTGAGCACATGTGGATTGGCCCCTTTGGCCCAGATTGCCTTGGGCTGGAACTCCTCTGGACTTCTCCACAGGTCTGCAATTTCAAGGGGTGTTAGTTGGCTTAGACCACTAATTGCCTGGCAGAATCTCAGGGCCTGACTTAGCTTAGGTTTAAGTTTGTAACCTGTGAGAGCAGATATGTGGAGTGGTAGGGGTGTGTGGCTTTCTCTTGGCTTGCTTTTTACTCACTGCTATTATCCCTGCTAGCTCTACCCACCTCTCACCTCAGGTTCCCAGGTGATCTCTGCCTACCTTTTGGGTTTTTCTTTTTTTGAAGTTTGGGTTTTTATTTTTTCCTCTGTCTCTTTGTTGATTCCTTCACTCCTGTATTTGTTTTGTGGCAAGATTTTACACTTGTTTGGAGAAGATTTTCATGGTGAAATGGCATACTGCTGTTCTAGTTACTCCTCTATCTTCAGCATTGCCTTGATAATTTGTATCTTAGAGAAGGAATCCCTGCAAACTTTTGATTGGCTTTTGGAGAGGAGGTGGAGATGGTGAGGATGGCTGGCCCCAGGGATGGGGCAATCAGAAGGACGTAAGAAGGGTTACTAGTGGCAGCCCCTTGTCTCCTGGCAGAGGAATTTACCAGGTATATAGCAAAGTATTGACTATGTCAAAGTAATTTTAAAAATCTGGTCAACCCTTGGGGGATTTTCAGAGATCCCTTTCCAGACTTCTCCCTAGCATTAGGATTTAGGGAAGTAGTAGCTCTCTTTAATTGTAGCATTGCTTTTTTACTTTTTAAAGATACATTTTATTAATGAATTTGGCTTTTGTATTACTATAATTTCTAGAAATGTCCTAGACTCCTCCTGAATCCCAGATTTCTAATCAGTTGCCAAAGCTTCCTTCACAACATCTGATGGGCATGGTGGTTCTCACCTATAATTCATGTTTATGAGGAGGCTGAAGCTAGTGATTTGCTTGAGTTAGGGTATAATGAGGTATTCAGGGAAGAATTGCTGATCCCTTTTCAAGCCTGCTTATCCACCTTTGTTGTCCACTTTCTCACCTGGCCCCAAGAGGTTATAGCATGTGAAGTGGCTGCATCCTGGTATATATGTACTGATAAATGTTTAATGACTAGCTTTCTGGGAAAACACACACACACATAATGACATACTTTAAAATCTAATCTGGATAGGTTGCTGTCTCAGATACCAGTTGTGTGACCCAGGGCAAGTCACTTAACCCTGTTTGCCTCAGTTTCCTCATCTGTAAAATGAGTCAGAGAAGGAAATGGCAAATTCCTTAATGTCTTTGCCAAGAATAGCCCAACTGTGGTCATAGAGAATTAGACATAACTGAAATGACTGAATAAAAAAAAGTCTGCATTACTTATCATTAGACTAAGTTAAATTTTTATAATTAACATTTTCTTAAGTCATTCATAGTGTGACCTCCAGAGAGTCACTTGAATCCTCAGTTGTCATCCAGGCCATCTCCCTTGCATTAGCCACTATCTCTTTTCTCCATTTGACTTCTTTGGGGAATCAATTCAGCTCTATAATGTCCTTCTTTCTTAAAATCCTAGCCCCTACAAGCCTCAGCCTTTGACTGTTTCCACCATTTGTTGCCTTTAAGCCTAAATGTGTTGCTGAATAAAGGTGGAGAAAATCACACAAATGCTTTGCCTGGGTCCACAACAAATTTATGTTACATAGCCTTAATTTGGTACTTAACTGTTGCTAGGCAATCTTACTATATATCTCCCTCATCAACTCACTATCCCACTCTCTACCAAAACTCTTTCAAACCTTTCTAATCCTCCTCAAATCTTCCATTACTTTCCCTTTCCCCTCTCAACTAAGAACCTTGTCTCTTATTTTACAGAAAAAACAACAACTGAAGCTATTTACTGTGAGCTTTCTCTTTTTCTTCCTCATCTCTGATCACTCAGGTACCTTTTGCCACTCTCTTCTCCTTCACCCCTACCTCACATGATGAAGTAGCCTTACTCTTTACCAAGGCTAACCCTTCTATTTGTTCAAGTGATCTCATTCCATCTTGTCTCTTCTGACAGATTGCTCTTTCTGTCATCCCTGCTCTTTCACTTATTTTTAATCTCTCCTTGTCTACTGGTTCATTCCCTACAGCCAACAAATAAGTCCATGTCTCCCTCATCCTGAAAAAACCCACATTTGATCCTTCCATCTCCGCTATATCATTCTAAAGCTCTTCTGCCCTTTGTAGCTAAACTCTTCAAAAAGACCATCTATAATAGATCTTTCCACTTTCTCCTCCTCACTCTCTTCTTAATCTCTTACAGTTTGGCTTCCCATCTTATTCCACCAAAACTGCTCTCTTCAAAGTTACTAATACTTTCTTAGTTGCCAAATCCAATACCCTTTTCTCACTCTTCTCCTTGACTTCTGGGCAGCCTTTGACACTTTTGATGGTTCTCTCCTCCTAGATACTTTCTTCTCTCTGGGTTTTCAGGACATCACTCTTTCCTGGCTCTCCTCCTACCTAACTGACCAGTCCCCTGTTTCCTTTTTCTGGTTCCTTCAGATCACACCTTCCATCCATAAGTGTCTGACAGAACTCTTTCCAGGGCCTTCTCTTCCCCCGCTAAACCATGTCCCTTGGTGATCTCATCAGCTCCCATGGGTTTTATTATCATTTCCATGCTGATGATTTTAATATCTACTTTTCCTGCCTCAGTCTCTCTGCTGACCTCTGATCTTTCATTCCAACTGCCTTTCAGACATCTTGAACTAAATATCCAGTAGATATCTTACAGTGTCTAAAATGGAACTTATCCCTCCCCCCAACCTCCATCTCCTACCTTTCCTATTAGAGGGCAAAGCCATCCCCTAGGAGTCATCCTGGGTTTCTCATTATCTGTCATCACCCTCCTTCTCCAGACTTTTGCCAAGGCCTTTGAGTTTCCCCTCTGCAACATCTCTTGAATACTCCCCCCTTTTCTTCTCTGACTTCACCACTGAAGAAGGCCCTCAAGTCACACCTGGATTATTGCAGTATCCCACAGGTGGGACTGTCTGCCTCAAGTCTCTTCTCCCCACAACAATCTAGTGATTTTCCTAAAGCACAGGTCTGGTTATATCATGCCTCCCTCCCCGATTCAATAAACTCCAGTGACTCTTGCCTCCAGGGACGAGTACAAAATGCTCTGTTTGGCATTCGAAGCCCTTCATAACCTAACCCCCTCTGACTTTTCCAGTCTTACTCCCAAACACATATTCTTTATT
Source organism: Monodelphis domestica (assembly GCF_027887165.1). Classification (NCBI taxonomy): domain Eukaryota; kingdom Metazoa; phylum Chordata; class Mammalia; order Didelphimorphia; family Didelphidae; genus Monodelphis; species Monodelphis domestica. The sequence goes on along the minus strand of NC_077227.1, from coordinate 403,963,534 downwards.
CCAGTGACTAGCCTCCTGGCTGTTCCATGAACAAGACACTCCATTTCCTGGCTCTGGGCCTTTTCAGTAGTTAACCCTCATGTCTAGAAGGTGTATTTTTATATGTACTTGCTTCCCCCATTAGAATGTAAATTCATTTTAACTCTGGATTATTTCATTCTTTATAATTGTATTCTTAGTGCCTCACATTGTGCCTGATACATAGTAGATACCTAAAAAATACTTAGTGATTGATTGAAATATCTCCCATATCTCCCCAAATTCAACTCTCTTGTGAAAAAGAAAAACAAGCAGAAACATCCAGTATAGTGAGTACATCTGACAGTGTTTTTGTGATGCACATATGCATATGTGTATACAGATATAAATGTAATAAATATATGGATATGTAATATGTTTTTATTATCTGTAATTGTGGATAATTTATGACTTTAATTAAGAGTTTAACTTCCTTTTAGTGACCATTTAACCCTGTTATTATATATAATTTATTTTCAGTTATTCTTCCTTTACTTTGTCCCATGATTCCCCAAACTCCTCATATTCATGATTTCTTTTTGTACAATAATGTTACATTATTTTCATATATCACAATATTTTTCAACACATTTCCTAAATTAACTTTAGTATTGTGTAAGAGAGAGAGCATGGTCAGTTTGGAGACAAATGGCCAGGTCTGAGTTCTATCCCTGTCTCTGCTGGCTATTGCCTATGTGACCTTAGGTGAGCCATTTACCCTCTCTGCACCTCAGTTTCCTCATCTGTAAAGTGAGGGAATTACCCTACATATTCTCTAAGATTCCTTCCATCTCTAAATCTATGACCCTAAGAGATCTAGGAGTAAGTAGGTAGAGAAAAATGAAGGATATTAGGTTCTTTTCCCTACCCTCACTGGCTTGAGCCAAAATAACAGACAGGGATGCTTTTAGAGGTTCAGAAAGCAACTTGCAATTTTATAGGTTAGTTGGTAGAGAGCTAAAAATTTACATCTGGGAGTTTAAGGAGGAGATGAAGATTCTGACAAAGGTAATTAAAGCAATTGAGATTCCTGACACAGCAGTAAGTCTGAGTAGGCAGCTGCAAACAGAGGATTCAGAGAAGATGTGGCCTGAGATATTGAAATCACAGGGAGGAGAATCTATCACTCAAGCATCATAGAACTGGGAGCAGCTAGATGGATTGAGAGCCAGGCCTAGAGACAGGAGGTCCTGGGTTCAAATTAAACTCAGACACTTCCTAGCTATGTGACCCTGGGCAAGTCACAACCTCAGTTGCCTAACCCTTATCATTATTCTGTCTTAGAACCAATACATAGTGTTCATTTCTAAGATAGAAGAAAAGGGTTTGGAAAAAAAAACAACCAAGAGTCATAGAATATCTTGAGCTGTCAGGGACCTTAGTGATCAGCTAGGCCTGACTCTCTTCTTTAATTGAGGAGAATAAGTTATAGAAAAACTGACTTACCCAAGGTCACAGAGAAAGTAAGAAGGGCAGCAATTTTAATCCAGTTTCTTTGGTTCCAAATTCCTTGCTTTTTTTTTGCCACACATACTGCCTCTCTGTTTTTCCTTAACACTTAAATGCATTGAATATAGGAGGAAAGAGGTTGTAATTGGGTGAAGAAATGGAGTTCTTGAGCAGGGGCTCAACATTTTCCATATAATTTTCTGTTCAAGTAATTCCCTAAACCTTGCCTTGGAGGAGAAAGGATGCAAGAGGGGAGGTTCAGATGATCTTCTCTAGATTTGATGGTTATGTGGAGAAAGGTCAGTGGGAATATGCCAGGTGGACCACCTCAACCTCTCAGATCAATATGTCCCAAGATCAGGGAGAACTTTAGGGAAAGTAGCATTTGAACTATGCTTTGAAGGATAGTAGAATTTGCAAAAGGAAGAATTGAGGTGGACCAATGGGACAGTTTTGAGTAAAGACATTGAAATATAGGAAAGAGTTTAGGAGATAATGGTGAAAGCTCTAGTTTGACTGAAGATGTAGAGTTTTTTTTGGGGGGGGAATAGTGTGAAATAAGGATGAAGAGATCAGGTAAGAGTAGCACTAGATTGTGATGGGGCTTCAAAGTCAGATTGAGGAGTTTGGATTTATTTTGAGGTTATAGGCAAGGCACTTTTGTTTCTGTGAGTATGGAGAAAACCAAAGCAAATGTTTGTAACCAGTGGTTCAAAATTCATTTGCATAAGACTCTCTTTCTTGGTGCAGAGTGAATATTCCATGTTCCTCACTTGTATGAGGTGGGGTAAGGTGAAATATTGTGAGAAAAGAGATCCTAGTCTTTTGAGAGAGAAGACTCAAGGTTCCATATTCTCTTCATGTCCTTGAAAGGGGGTTGGGGGCTGGGAAGACTGGGAAGAAGCCAAAGGAAGAGGAACGGGTACCTTGATGATGCCCCTGGCCCTAGCTGAATATACTAGAGGCTTAGGGAAATTTCCCTTTGAAATCTGAGATTTTCTCTCTTTATTCAGCTATGTCCTTCACTCTGTATTGCCTGAAATATTCTCATGTGTACACCTTTTCTGATTTCTGTTTTGCTATTGAGTTGAAGAGAGCTTGTTTGCTATTTGCAATGTGTGCTCTTTGTGAAATTGGCATTTAGTGGGAAGAAAATTAAGCCATGTATATATAGCTTGGGGGACTTCTTTCATATTATGGGATAGTGATCAGGAGATCAACTTAAACCCAAGAAATATTTTCTTCAGACTAACAATAGTTAGGGAGGCAGATAGATATAGTTCTGCCTGATACCCCCTCTGGCTGAGGAGAGCAGAGTGGCCAGCCTCTGGCCCCAGTCTCCTGCTTCCTCTTGCATCAGGAATCAAAATCTCCTTTGAAGAAGGTTCAGGGAGGAAATTCTAGAAATAACTATTCTTGGCTACCTTCAAATCACATCTAGACAGACCTACATAGAATCTACATGGACAAAACACACAGCATGCCAACACACCCTAAATTAAAAAATGAAAACAGAAACCAAGAGAAGCACTTAAACATGAAAAAAAAAAAACCCCACAGGTGTAAGGGGGAGGTACTGGGCCAGCAGCTAGTCTCACAAAGAGACCCTTCACTCTTATGAAATGGAGGAGGAAAGAGGTGGTAATTAGAGGAGAAAAAGGAACTTGTGGGAAGATGCCCAATCTCTGTGTAATTTTCAGTTCAAGTAACTCCCTCCTTACCTTAGGGGAGAAAGGCTGGGAGATTTGGGGATCTTGGGCTGAGCCTTTCCATGTCACTCCTCTGCTCATAAATCTTCATGGTTTCCCTCCTACTTCTAGGACAAAATACAATTTGTAAGCTCGATCTAGCCACAAGCTGGCTTCAGTCTACCACTGCACCTTTACTTTACATTGTTTTCTTTACACTCTGGATTTCAGCCAAACCAGGATACCACTCCCCTCTCCCATTTTCTGTTTGGCATTCTCTTTTCCCACCTGTATACTTTTACATAGACCATCCCCCAGCCTGGAATGATGTCCCTTCTCACTCCCATATGCATGCTTACCTATCACCTCCTGAGGGAAGTCTTCCTTGATCTCTCTGGTTAGTACTCTCTTCTTCCTCAAATTCTTTATATTTACTTACTGCTCTTCTGCCTTGAAACCATTAGAATCGGTACTGATTCTAAAACAGAGCAGGTAAGGGTTAAAAAAAAAAAGGAATATGGATTAGAATGGGTTGAACAGTACTTTACCAGATCCCCAGCTCCAACTTTGGAGAGGGTGTGTGGGCTTACACGTGGGAGGAGTGTGGGCAGGGAGCTCTGACCAAAGGGCCAACAAGGAACTGTCTTAGAAGTTGCCAGGTGCACCAGGAGGGGTAGAGGTAGAGGTAGAGTTCCTGCATGAAGCCTTGCAAATAGACATGTGCATAAGACCTCTCTGAACCAATTCCAGGCCTTTTTTTTTTTTTGAGGGCCCTCAATTTGAAGCACCAATATCCTCCCATAACTCGGATTTCCAGAAGGAAGCCATCCTTCATTCCTCACTCTCCCTGGAGGGCCTGAAAGATTCCATCAGTGGCCAGATGTTGCTAATTCTACCTCTGCATCATCTCTCACATCCTGAGCCCTTGTTTCTACTCCTACAACCACCACTCCTGTGCTGGTTCTCATCACCTCCCACCTGAATGATTGCAGTGGCTTCTTAATTGGTTTCCAGGCTTCAGGCCTCTTCCTATTCCATCCTTCCTACAGCTTGAAGCTATATTCCTAAAGCTCAGGTCTGATCATATTATTCACTTATTCAAAAAGCTCCGGGGGCTCAATTGTCCCTTAGATAAAATACAAACTCCTTTGGCATTGAAAACTCATCCTAGTCTAGTTTGATTCCGGTTTATCTTTCCAGGCTTCTTACATATTACTTACTTTCTCACATACTGACAATCTGGCCTACTTGCTCTTTCTCATATATAACATTAGATATCCTCCTTCCCTCCCTCTTTCTTTTTCTCTCTTTTTCCTTTCTCTCTCTCTCCCTCCCTGCCTCCTTCCTTCCTTCCTTCCTTCCTTCCTTCCTTCCTTCCTTCCTTCCTTCCTTCCTTCCTTCCTTCCTTCCAAGGAAGATCAGCAAAAGCCAGATATTTGGAGTTAAGTGACTCTTCCAGGATCACACAGCTAGGAAGTATCTAATAGGAAGTGTCTAAGGTAATTTTTGAACCCAGGATCTCCCGTCTCTAGGCCTGGTTCTATTGAGAACTAAACTCCACTAAGCCTCCTTAGCCCACGTCTATGGCCCACGTTGGCCATGTCTTCAAATAAAAAATAATCAAAAGGATGGTTGTTTGGAGCCCCCACAATCAGTGGTAACCATAGCTCCCCTGGATTGATCCTGCTGCAAGACATGCCCTTTAGAGGGGAATGTAAAAGTTCCTGCATCTCCAGGCCTTGGGCCTGGGGGAGGTGATGGGGAGGGTGGTGAGGGGGAGAGTGGGGAAACAAATGGACTCGAAGATATCTTAAAAAAGACTCTAGCTTATTGTCCAGATCAGGTCAGTGGGAAAAATATTGGGAGGCAGAGCAAAGAGACAGGCTGCTCTAGCAGATAAATGGACTGATCATTTCATATTGAGGAACAATCCGGAAAGCAGAGTTTACTGCACAGCTGAGCGCCGAGACATTTGCTGATGCTGGGCCCCCGGCCTGACCCTTGGCGCGAGGGGAATTAAATGGCGTGGGGCTTTTTGATGGTTAAACTCCCCAAAGAAGACACTCCATTTGTTACGGAGCTCTGATGAAGTAAAGTGTGGTTTATGTGTACAAGGCCGGCCTTCAGCTCATCTCAGAATGAATGGAGAGGTAAAATTGAATTTTACACTCCTGCTGCTATGATTAATGGGGGGTGGGGGACCCCTCTGGGCCTCATCTGTCCACCAGGGGGCACTGGAGGCTTACAAGGGGGAGCCCTTAGCCTGGCTGTGCACACAGCTGCCAATAAAGACCAGTCTGCATAAATGAATATAGAGCTGCCAAGAGGGGGGAAGGAATAAACCTGTTAGAGTCATAAATTCTCCGCACCTTCCTCCAGTGAGGTTGTACCTGACAAAGGGATGAACTTGTTAGAGGGATGAGAGAGTCTGGGCATCATTAGAGCTGGAAGGGCCCTGAGAGCATCATGTCCAACCCCTTCATTTTGCAGACAAGGCTAGAGGTCCAGATTTAGTGAAATGATTTACCCAAGGCCTCATAGCTAGTGAATGGTAGAGCTGGGATTTGAAGCTAAATCTTCTGTCTCTAACTAATGCACTCTTTCTACCATACTGTCTCTGGAATAAAAGTCGAGACAGAAGGGGGTCCCTGCTCAACCTTAGAAACCATTTAGTCTATTGGCTTCATTTTACAGATGAGGAAATTGAGGCCCAGAAGAGCAAAACAATTTGCCCAAGGTCATTCTGGTAGTAAGCACCAGAACTAGGATCTGAACTCAAACCTCTCTTCACCTTACAAGGGACCAGCCTGGCCTGAAGGCCAATAAGAACTATGTGGAATAAGGAAGCTAGAGTGGAGGAACTTTGAGAAAAGTTCTCTTTAGGAGAAAGAATAGTGAGGGCTTGTCTTTATAAAGTGAGTTATCATTTATACAGCCTGTTAGGTTGGCAGGGCAAGGAATATAGGATTTTAAAAAGAGACAGCTTAGGGATTAAACAGTGTAATAGAGGGTGTTTTGGGGTGGTAAAGACCCCGAGAGGGAGAATGGAGTGATTCCCCCCCTTAAGGCAAGGCAAAGGAGGTATCTCTGCTGTTAAGGTTGACCGGGAAGGAGGAGGGTGAGTCTGCTTGGCTCCCCTTTCAGCCTTCCCTAATGATGGCTCTTCACTTAGCCTGCAGGGTTACTCCCCTCTATCACTTTGTTGCTGTTCAGCAAGCTCCTCTTCTAAGGGGAGAGAGCTCCCTTCACTCAGCTTAAGCTGCCCCTTACTCAATCTTCAGCTAGTTATAAAAGCTCACAAATTTATTCTAATGTGGTAATAAAACAGGATAGAGTGAGGAAAGGTTGATAAGTTGAGGCAGGAGAGAAGAGGAAGGAGTTCCCAACTGTATAAACTCTTCTCTCTCTAAAGTTGTGGGGAACTTGGGCTCACTGGTCTCAAGTCCCAGAAGGGGTTCAGAGTCTTGAACCCTGATTTCAGTCCTGCCCAACAGGAGTTTCAATTCAGGTGGGGAGACTAGAGATTCTTCTTATGGACTTTTCTTCTTTCTGTCTTTATCCACTTGTTGGGGTTTGACAGAATGGAAATCAGGATTTCAGGAAAAGGAGGTTTTCTTGGGATCAGTCCAGACAAGACTGGACTTCACCTCAGCTATGAGAGAGAGAGAGAGAGAGAGAAAGAGAGAGAGAGAGAGAGAGAGAGAGAGAGAGAGAGAGAGAGAGAGAGAGAGAGAGAGAGAGAGAGAGAGAGAGAGAGAGAAAGAGAGAGAGAGAGAGAGGGGGGGGGGAGAGAGAGACAGAGAGAGAGGGAGAGAGAGAAAGAGAGAGAGGGAGAGGGAGAGAGAGAGAGAGAGAGAGAGAGAGAGAGAGAGAGAGAGAGAGAGAGAGCCAGAGTCCCAACTGCCTGTTCTCTGTATTCCTTTTCCTTAAGATTCCAAAATATCTCCAGCTCATCCCCTGCTGCTACTGGAACCTTTGCTCTTTTCATTTCCACATAGTCTCTGGGGTCTCTTGTAAATCTCCTCTTCTACTCCAGTCCAATCCCATCCCATCCTGCCCCTTTTTATAAATCATTATGAAATTTTAGAAATGATTTAAAGAAATCCTTCTAGTTGGGTGGGTGAAAGCTAAAATGATTGAGGAATTGCCTAACAGATCAGGACCAACCCCATTCTCAGCTTAGGACTGGACCCCAAGTACAGGGGCAGATAAAGACTTTTCTATGTTAAAAAATTATTCAAGTAAGGCCAATTAATGAAAAAGAAACACCACATTAGATAATCTGATTTCTAATTGGAAGAAAGATTAGGGACTTTCCAAGTTTGGAGGGGGAGAGTGAACAGGCACAATTCCTTGAAATCGGAAAAAGGCATCCTGTCCCCCCTCCCCCCAAATATCTGTGAACAATCAGAAGAACATGGAAACAATAACTGATTAATCAGTACAGGGACAGATTTCAGATGAGACATATGGGTTGCTTGAGATGTATAATTGTGAGGAAACTTTGGGGGGCAGCTGAGTGGCTCATCAAATTGAGAGCCAGACCTAGAGACTGGAGGTCCTGGGTTTAAATCTATCTCATATACTTCCTAGCTGTGTGACCCTGGGCAAGTCACTTAATCCCCTTACTTAGCCCTTTACCACTCTTCTGCTACGATACCAATACATATGTTGATTCCAAGATGGAAAATAAGGGTTTATAAAAGAAAAATCAAACTCCTTGCTTCACTCTTTGGATCTGGCTGGGTTTCTAGTCAGTGTAACCTAGGTCCTTGGTTAAGGATCTTTAAACAGCAGATAGAGGTGGTCCAGCTCCCCAGCCACACAGGGCTAGGTCCAAACAATGCAATAAGGTTTCCTCTCAATTTCCACAAGTGAATAAAGTTTTCTCACCAGACAGAAATTGCACCAGACCCCTAATTGGATAGAAAGAGTTAACTCCAGAGTTGGGTCAGTGTGGTTCAGTCAGTTCCCACCACCACTTCCTGCTCCAATCCCCTCATAGATGAGCAAACTGAAGTCTAGACAAGACGACGATTTGTCTAAAGTCATACACAGTGTCAAGATGAGCTCTAGAACCTGGGTCTTTGGATCTCAGGCCTGGAGCCTTCCTTCAAACCAGTTTGCTTTCTACAACGGGATGTTGCCTTGCATGGGGCCTGTTTTCAGCCTTGTTGCAGAGCCCTGGCCACCTGTGAGGCTGTTGCCCCAATAGGGACCCCTGGGAGCTGGGACTTGGGAGGCTCTAAAGAGGGGGCTCCTGAAATGTCCCCAGTGGGGCCACTCAAAAGTCTGTCTAGGCCAAGGACTGTGCAGGAACCTTATGTCTCTAGTCCCTCCTGTCCCTGCACAGCCCTGCGGGGAGGGAGGGGTTGGAGGGAGGCCATTCAGACACAAATAAATGACTGGAAGATTGCAGCAAACCGGGGAAGAGGAGGAGAAGGAAATTGTTTTTTGACAATTTCAGGGGGAGGGGAGGGGATGGGGAAGCCCTGTCCTGATGGGAGGAGGGGGGAGAGGGGGGTGCACTATTGGAGGGGATAACTTAGCGCTAAATGGACCCTGGTGACAGGGGAGGAAATGGTGGGACAGCTGGAAATGTGGTAGGAGATCTGAAAAATCAATAGGAGATAAGCGGTCCAGGGGCATCGCTGTTCATCAGGTGCCAAAGGAAGAGGCTGCGAGTCCCTGTGAGGGAGAAAATATCACTGACCCCCTGCAGTATTGATCAAACAGCTGAGACACCGAAGGCCAAACTCACTAATAAAGTGAGCGGAACAGCCAGGCTGATGTGGGCAGGGAAGTCGGGCCTGTGAAGGTCTTAGGAAAAAAACAAAAAACACTTAACTGGAAAGTTCTTGTTAAACTGTCTTTGTTTCTGGTGGCTGTTAAGGGCCCCAGCCAGGCTCCCCTGTCAGGCTGTGATTCCTGATCTGGACCCTGCCTTTGGCTTTTTCCCTTGTTTCACAGTGAGGAAGGGGCTTCAGAAGGGGCAGGGAGTCTCTAACCAATATTCCCTAGAGCAGTGTAGCCCAGCTTTCTGCATGTGGCTGCTACGTGTGCTACCTTCATATGTAGGATGCAGCTCATTGTGGGTTTGCATTATGCACATGTGTACAAGTAGCAAAGGCACAGGAATCCTCTTCCGACCTAGAGGGGCACTGCCTTTATCTCCTGACCAAGAGGAATGGCCAGATTGACAGATCATTTAGTCCTGGGGCACAGATGAGGAAACGGAGTCCCACTGCCCAAGACTAGTCCTGGGCACTAACATCAGACCATGTCACATCTTGAAAAGTAACAGAAAGACCACCATCATCATAACTAGCATTCCTTTCTCAGTTGTCATATAGCCTAGTTCTACTCTATGTGACTCCATCTTGGACTTTTGTTGGCAGAGATACTGATGTGGTTTACCATTTTCTTCTCCAGCTCATTTGACAGATGAGGAAACTGAGGTTGTCAGAGTTAAGTGACTTGCCCAAAGTCATATAGCTAGTAAGTGTCTGAGACCAGATTTGAACTCAGGAAGAAGAGTCTTCTTCATTCCAGGTCGGGCACTCTATCTAGCTGCCTTGCAGAACTTATAAAGTGTTGTAAATAAGTTATTTTATTTGACCATCTCTACAGTCCTGTAGATTATGGGTTATTATATTCATCTTACAGATGAGGAAACTGAGGCTGAGGAAGGTTAAGTGACTTGCTGAGGGTCATACTGTAGAGGATTTTCTGATTCTAATTACTGACACAGTCAGTAGATGGTACCAGAGTTCTGATCTCTCAGCATTGTGTGGGCTGATGGGCCCTGAGTCTGGGGCCTTTCTTGGTCTTTGAGAGATACTGGCCATGCAGATGGACAGTGGGTTGGGGTTTAGAGGAATCCAGCTCTTTCCTGGGAGGCCCCCAGTTCCCCAGGATTTGCAGCAGGTCAGGCACGCTGTTTCTGGATCCTTGATCAGGACCTTGGACAGGTGCTAATCTAAAGGGTGAAGAGGGCCCCAGGCTGGGCATCATCTGTTATGACAGAAAAATGAAGATTCCTGGAGCAAGTGGACAGAGATTGTAAGCTCTCTTCTACTTTGGATGGCCACCTCTTTTGGAGGGATTCAAGGACTGGATTAAGGGGGTCCTAGCCTCTTCTCTCTTGCTGTACTTGCATCTCAGTCTAATTGGGTTGCCAGGACATTGTTCTTTTTTAAACCTTTACTTTTGCTTTAAGCATCAATTAGACAGAAGAGCAAAGGCTAGGCAAATGGGGTTAAGTGACTTGCCCAGGGTTGCACAGCTAGGAAGTGTATGAGACCATATTTGATTTGAACCCAGGTCTTCCCCAACACCAGTCCTAGTGCTCTATTCACTGTGCTGCCTAGCTGTCCATTTCTTGTCTTCTTTTGCCTTTAGATCTACTTCCCTAGTGGAACCTCCCTTTTGAGGGTCTCCTATTATAGAGTTCATTCCATCAGTGTCCTCCCATTGTGAATGAGTAAGAACTGGAGACAGTTCCTGAGCAATGTCCATCTTACTTTAACAAGTCTGTCAGGGATAATAAAAATAGAATTTAAATAAGATGGCAGGGGAAATTTTAAAAATTCTTGGGGGAAAAGGTTTCCAAGTGCCTACTTACATACAAAAGAATGGTGGTGTGTTCTAGTGGATAGAAGGCAGTCTTTGGCTTCAGGAAGACCAGAGAATGAGAAATGACCAGGAGCAAATTGCTGCATGTCTAGCCAACTAAGTTACGGGTGAATCATTGATTTGCTTTAGTGAAGGAAATTTCAATACTGGAAGTTCCTTACATTCCTGAAATCACAGGTCTGTCCCCTCCTCCTGGAATAAATTATGTATAATTTAGATATTAATTACTGATCATTTAAATATATTCATCAGATTAATTTAAGTCAACACATTAAAATGTGAGCTCCTACTCTATATAGGGCTCTATGCAAAGATGAATAAGATAAAAGCTGAACTCAAGTTTATAATCTGGTAGGAACTCGGTGCCTGAGGAATATTGATAATTTACTTATCATTTGCTAGGATTACTATATTTCTTGAAAATATTAAGACTAAGGGCCACGAGGTGGCTCCGTGGATTGAGAGCCAGGCCTGGAGATAGGAGGTCCTAGATTCAAATCTGGCCCCAGACACTGCCTAACTGTGTGACAATGGGCCAGTCACTGAACCCCAATTGCCTCTCCTTTGTTGCTCTTCTACCTTGGAACCAATACTTAGTATTGGTTCCAAGACAAAGGGTCAGCTTTTTAGAAAGAAAAGAAAATGTTAAAACTACATGGCTTTAATCTGGAATTATGTCCAAGAAATTATAAAACTCTGTATACCTTTTGACCCAGCAAAGCCACTGTTAGGTCTGTTTCCTAATGTGATTTGGGGAAAAGGAGAAGAACCTCTAAAGTCTAAACTCTTTATAGCAGTTCTCTCTCCCTCTCATGGCAAAGATCTGGAAATTGAGGGGCATGCCCGTCAATTGGGAAATGGCTGAACAAATTATGGCATAGGATTGTGATGGAATATTGCTGTGTTGTAAGAAATGACAAGTAGATTAATTAAAAAAATATGGAAGCACCCATATGAAATTAGGAAGAATGAAATGAGCAGAACCAAGAGGATGTTCTATGTAGCAAAAGATTTTGTTTGAAGAGTAACTTGTGAATGTCCATCTCCAGAGAAAGAACTGATAAATAGAAACAAGCCAGACATTGTTTTATATGTACATAGATCTTTTTTTGTCAAATGATGCCTTCTTGGGTGAGAGGAGGGAAGGAAAGACAGGAACTATCTGGTAACAAACAAATGAATAAATGTGGAAAGAAAAACTATGTAGCTCTGAGAAAAATGTTATGCAATTGATATTGTTCCCTGATTAAAGTGGCCTTCCTTCCTTCCCCTCCTCAAATTCTTCCCACCTCTCCTTGTGAAGTGTGGCAGTGGATACCAGGAATGTGGCTACCATCAATTCTTCCCAGATTAAACTGTCATGGATCTGCGGGCAATATAGAGAAGCAATTGTCATAGTTAAAGAAGCACTAGATTTGGAATCAGGAAAGCTTGGCAAGTCCTGTCTTCGATACGTACTAGTTAATTAACCTTGAGAAAGTCACAAAACTTTCTGTTGCTCCATGCAACTGAGACTAAAAATGACTGACAAGTTACCAATGTGTATTGGAGGAATGAGTTTCCACGACGGGAGTTCCTTAAATCAATGAAATCATGGGCCTTGAGGGAAAAAGATGTGCACATTTGTCTGTTTCCCTCACTCTAGTCCAGAGTGATATATGGGGGTTTTCTTTCTGGCAACCAAATTTGCTCTGAAAAAATTCTAGGGGGTTCTTATCTGATTCTTTCTGTCCTGTCTGATCAAGAATTTTAGCATTTCAGAGATGGAAAGGACACTTAGCCATCATCTGGTATGATCTCAGCCCATAAAAGAAAGTCCCTGCCAACATATGCTTGCCAGGTGCTCGTCTGGCCGTTGCTGGAACACACTTTCAGTGATGACTGCATTTAATCCGCTCCCTCACAAGGCAGCTCATTCAGATCTCTTTGGTAAAGAGTTATTTATTCCTCCTATAGTCCGACTTCTCCCTGCCTCCCAAATTCGCCGCCTGGGAACCCACTCCTCTGAAGACACAAAGAACATGTCTCATCCCTTTTCCATATAAGATCTCTTCACATATTGGAAAAAAATGATTGTGGTCAATGGAGTGATTTGTACTAAACTTATTTTAGAAAGGGGTGAGAGATTTTTTGGAGGGGGAGGGGGTAAGAAAAGGCTTTTAATCTCCAGATTTAGGGGTCACATGGCTACATAGGATTGCACAGAGTCCAAATACATGCCTATCAGTCTCCATCTACTTATATCCGGAAGGAAGGATTTCCTCCAGCCTCGCGGAACTTGGGAGTAGAATGGAGGACCCCGGGGACTTGGCTTCCTCTGCCCTCCCCAGACACCCTGGAGAAGGGCCACATTCTTTTTTTCTGGGCTCCCCCGCTAGAGGAGCAAACCTGGGCTGGGGCCGGGCACCTTCCTGCTCTGGGAGATCAGTGAGCAGGCCCTTCTGTTGGCATGGAAACAGCCCTTTATTTAGTGAAGCGGGCCATCCATATCCCAGCCCCGCTATTTGTACTTGTCTAATTATTATTACTCTTTGCATTTTCCTCCAGTGGATGAGTAATGGGGGAGGGTCAGAGGGAAGGGATGGCGGAGGGGCCTGAAGCAGTGATTTGTGGGCTAGGTATCTCGTCTTTGAGAGGAGACCATTCATCTTTCTGAGCTCCAGCGAGAAGCAGGGAACAGTTGGGGAGGCTCAGAATTGAGTCTGGGTGTGCACACTGTATACACAGCCGTCAAACTTGTGCAAGGGTCTTTGTGAATCCGTGTGGGTACTTCTTATCCACACAGTCGTCAAACCCGTGAGTCTGCCCACGTGTGGTTGTGTCAGCGTATGGGCAAGCGCGCCATACTTGATTATCAAATGGATTTCTCTATGTCCCTCTGCATGTGTGGCTATATTTTATGCACACAGAGATGTAAAATATTTGAAGGTTAACAAGTAAAGGATGTTAGAGGCGGCACTCTTCACAACAGAGAGTGAAGACAGTGCCCAGCCCTAGCCCAGATTGGTTTCTCTAGCAGCTTTGGGAAGTGATGAGCTCCCCATCACTGGAAGAGTCCAAACATAGGTGGCATCACCTGGGATCACGGAAAAGCATTGCTATTTGAGGTGAGTCGTTGAACAAGATGGTGTTTAAGGTTCCTTCCAACTCTGGAATCTATTCCCTTCAACAAATATTATGTACTTATTCTGTGTGAGGCACAGACCATCCCATACAAAGACAAAAAAAATCTAGTGCCTGCCCCCAAGGAGCTTATATTCTACTGGGGGACACAAGCGAGGAACAGACTGTGAAATCCACTCTGGGAGGAATAAGTGAAGCCTTTGTGTAGCATGGGGGTTTAAAGGAAGCCAGGGAGTCCACAGAATGGTTCCTGTCTATTTCTTCTAGGATTTTATGATTTCTTGCCCTTGGTGACCATGCTCTTTTGGATTCAGAGAACTCATAGTTTTAGAGGATCTTATCTAGAACCTTATTGGAGATGACAGAAGTAAAGGTAGGTGGTATAGAGGATAGAGCACCAGACAACCCAGAAAGACCCAAGTTCAAATGCTACCTCTGACACTCACAAGCTGTATGTCTCTGGGCAAGTCACTTAACCTCTCAGAGTCTCAGTTTTCTCACTGTAAAATGAGATAATAAATACTATCTACCTCCCAGGGTTGTGAGGATCAAATGAGTTAACATATATAAAATTCTTAGCAAACTGTACGGTGCTATACAAATATTAACTATGATTATCCTTGAATGCATTGTATTATTAGTCATATGTTTAGGGCTTATCTCCCCAGCTACATTACAAGCTCTCCAAGGGAAGTGACATCCTTTTTTCCCCCTTTGTATAGAACATGCAATTTTACTCCTATAAGGAACTCCAGTGAGGAAGTTCCCTCTACCTTTCAGTCTTCACAATTATAAGTTTAGAGAGTTGCCAGGGGGTACTACTTGGGAGATGGGGGGTGGGCTGTGTCAGGGTAGGACTTGAACCCAGGTCTGCCTGATCCAAGGCTGGTCAAATCCCCTACCCTATGCTTTGTTCTTATTGTTGAGTTGTTTTAGTTGTGTCCAACTCTTGTGACCCCATTGGGGTTTTCTTGGCAAAGACACTGGAATAGTTTGCCATTTCCTTCTCCAGTTCATTTTATATAGATGAGGAAACTGAGGCAAACAGGGTGAAGTGACTTGCCCAGGGTCACCTAGCTGGGCAAGATCTGAGGCCAGATTTGAACTCAAGAAGAAGAGTCTTTTCTGACTCCAGGTCTGGCACTCTATCTATTGTGCTGCCTAGCTGCCCACTCCACTGCGCTCCTCTCTTTAGCTTCATGTATGTGCTAAAGAAACACTTATTGACTTGAGTGATGTTCAAGTTAATTCACAACCCATGCCTAAGATTTCACTTCTTCTACTCTGTCTCCTTGATTTCATCACCCTCTATTTTCCATCCTTCAGAAAATATCTGTGAGTGATCATGGCCATTTATACATATACATAGAAACTCCTACCCAGTCGCAGACAAATAGCCATAGTCAGACGTTGAGGCACGAGGACATTTATGCTCCCCAAATATCTGGGATGTGTGTGTGTCTGCCTCTCTGTCTCTGTCTCTCTGTCTCTCTGTATCTCTCTCTCTCTGTATCTCTCTCTGTCTCTCTGTCTGTCTGTCTGTCTCTCCTTCTCTCTCTTTCTCTCTGTCTCTGTCTTTGTCTCTTTGTCTCTCTCTCATCCTATTTGGGGTAGATTTTTCTAATTCTAAAATAGACGAGCATCAGCCCTGCATGTCTCAGAGGCCAGGAGATAGGATCTTAGAGGAAACAAGACGCTGAGAAGGATATACACACTTCAGCATGGGAAATGCTGCAAGAAATTAGATTCTTCCCTCTTGTTTGCTCCCCTGATTATACCTCAAAGCTGCTAATTGTGACAGGCAGTGGCTTCCTTAGGCTGATGACCGAAGTGGAGAGTGCTGGCTAATGACATCCTTAAGCCACTCTGCCAGCCTGGGGGCACGCACCTATCTGTTTGTCCTTTCCAATCAGACTTAAACCAGAAGGGCCAACGGGTCAAGGGGAATGACTGTAACAGTGAAAACTGGATCTCTTTCCTCTCCCTGCTTTCCTAATGTCCTGGGTGCTGGCCTGGGGCTTGGCTTTAGTATAGATACATAAAATAGGCTGAAATCCAGGCGGAGGGAGTTATTGGTTGACATCACTGAGGGGAAACTGGGCTCAGATGAGGCAGGGCCCACCTGCTGCTGAAACCCAGATTTACAGAAAGAAAGTTGCCCAGCAGGCCCTGGATTTGGTTGCCTTCCTTTGCTATTGTCACGGATTGTAAACAGATCCATGGGTTGCTAGAGGCAGATTGTCACAGAATTCTAGATGGAGTGTCATGAAAAGGCAGATAGATTGTTGTGGAATCATGGATTGATTGTTGTATCTCTGAGGACAGATTGTTGGAGAAATGTAGAGGGATTGTCAGGGAATTGTAGAGGGACGGTTAGCAGAGATGGAGGTGGATTGTCGTGGTACTGTGGACAGATTGTTGTGAGAACGTCCCCATGCTATGGGTAAAATGATAGGCAGATTCAGGTGAAATCATAGGCTTGTCACAAAATTGTAGACAGATGGTCTTTAGATTCAAAGCTGTTTTAGCTATGAGCATCTCTACGTAGTTTAAGGGAGCTCTGGGCAAAGCTGTGCTCTAAAGAAACTCCTGACTTTTGGAGGGAAAAGTGATTTTGTGTCCACATGATAGCAGACATCTGGAGGAAAAGATAAAGAATTGTGTCAATTCGAATGACCAGGAGCTTTCTTATTCCACATCAAAAAACCAGGCTGATTTCAGTCGTGGTCTATCTCATTTAGCCATCTTTTTCCTGTGAAAGAACCCTTTTTATAAAGTCCCAGACAGAGGAAGAACTAAGACAATGAGAAGTAGGACCGATGCTCCTCTCTCTTCTCCTTAAAGAAGTGTAAAGGCCAGCAATGTAAGGGGTTAAAATTAAAGAGCTGGACTAAATTATTTCAGTGTGGTTGCCAGGAATTATTACTCAATTCCAAATGATTTTTTAATGGGAATTTATTTACAAAAGGAGAAAGAGTGAAAGCAAGAAAATCAAAGAGAGTAGATATTTACTCTGGCCCAGTGGAACCAGGCAGGGCTTAAGAGGCTGCAGCAAAGGGGGCCCAGAGATAAATGAAACCAGGGTTTTAGCCACAAGGTCTCCTCTAAGATGAGGGGCCTCTCTGGAGGCTAGTTCCTCCAGAACAAGCCAGGGAAGGGAGTTTGCCTTTCTCACTCACCCACGTAGTAGTCCTAATAGAAACAGTCCTCAGCCAGAGCTCCTCCAAGGTCAAATTGAAGGCGAAAGACCTCGTCACAGGAAGTTCTTGGCATTTTTAAAGACCATTCCTCTTTGTCACTTCCTGTGCCTTCCTTCCATTTTACCTGGACCAATTACAGCTAAACCTTTGCTTAGGACTGCCCAGGGGGCAGTCAGTGGGTTTTGATTCATCATCCACTTTCACACACATGGGCCACAGACCTCCCCCACTTAAGGAAAGTAGGGTGTATCTGCTTTTGGTGATTAAATCTAAAAAATGGGCTGGGGAGAGTTAATCCCATCTTCTCCCAGAAGTCTCCATTGATAAAGCCCAATTAGTCTGAAATATACCTTTCCTTGATGCTAAATAGCTTGGACCTCCTAGATTAAAGGTAGCTTTTGCTGGGGTTAACTCAGTGTTTTATTAAAGGGATGGTGTGGGAGGCAGCTGTGTGGCTTGGTGGCTTGAGAGTCAGGTCCAGAGACAGGAGGTCCCGGGTTCAAATCCGGCCTCAGACACCTCCCAGCTGTGTGACCCTGGGCAAGTCACTTAACCCCCATTGCCAAGTGGTTACCACTCTTTTACCTTACAATCAATACACAGCATTGATTCTAAGATGGAAGGTGAGGTTTAAAAAAATCTCTCTATATATTTGTGTGTGTATATATATATATATATATATATATATATATACATATATATATATATAATATAGAGAAAGAACACTGGACTTGGCAGCAGTCTTGTATTCAAATTCTGATGTTGCCTCTTATTAGCCCTATTACTCTAGGCAATTTACTTAACGCTTCAAAAAACTCAGTTAAAATAAGGGATATTCTGTATGACAGCTAAAGGCTTTTTAGGATCTAAGGTTCTGAGCCCAGCATTCCAGGTTGCAGAAAAGAGATGAAAAATCTCCAAGACTGTAACTTTCCTTGCTTAAATGTGGTATTTCCTCTAGTCACACGTGAAACCCTCGCCAGGTCGTCAGCAGGGTCCTGGGGCTTTTTTCAGGAATCCCTCTCCATGGAAAGAGGCTAACCTGGGGCTGGACTGACCTGGGCACAGTTCTCTAAGCCCAGGACAGAGGCTTCTGGCTCCGAAGAGGTAGGAGCTCCTCTCCTGCAGCACATGGACCCACCAGGCTCAGTGGGTTGACAGCAGATGTTGGAGCAGGAATGAATGAGGCTCTTAGAGTCGGGCTGTCTCTTCCCAAAGTTCACGGGGGATAATGAGCTTCATGACATTTGATTAACGAACATCTGATCTTTGCTCAGGCTCAGGGGGTCAAGCATAGAGAGTCTAATGAGGCACATACACTAACCTTTGAGAAGAGAAGAATCACTGAAGAGAGAGAGGGTACAGGTGGGAATGAGAGAGAGAGCTGCTTCCCACGAGCAGACTCTTGCAATGGATCTTCCAAGCCCAAGAAAGTCCCATTTTATTGCCTCTAAAAAGTGAGAGAAGAAAGTTTGAAGTTGCCTTAGGAACTGAGAGGAAACTTAGGGCTTCAAACAGCTACACATAGGCTCTAATATAGGATCAGAGAATGCTGGAGCTGGAAGAGACCTTGGAGAGACCATCTGTCTAGACCAGCCTCAGAAAGCTAAAATGACTTGTCCAAGGTCTTAAAGGTAATAAGTAGCAGAGGTTGGATACAGGTCTGGTCCTCATCTCTAATTATAGTGATCCCTCCACTTCCCCACCCTACCCTCAATGCTTTCAAGAATTAAAGTGATTTTGAGGGATACGGCCACGATATTATTCTTCCCCGATCCAACTAATTTGCACCCTATCTATTTTTCTTTCACCCTAGGGCCACATGCTTTGAAAAGGGGGAAGCCAGAAAGGCTTCTTTTCCTCCTTCCTTTCTCCTCTTCCTCCCCAGATGTCCCCAATGAGTATTTCATAATACTCATAATTTCATTTTAGAAATACTTCCTTTAGTTTATTTTAATTTCTTTGTATTTTTCAATAATAAATAGTTTTACATTGATTGTTCTTTCCCTCTACCCCTACTAAAGCAAATGAAAAATCCTCAAAAAACAAGTAACACATTTCAATACATGAGAATCCAGCAAAATAAGTTTCTGTATTAACCATGTGCAGAAATATTACTCTGTTTATTTTAAATTCATCACTTTTCTGTGAGAAGGTAAGTGGCATATTTCAGCTTCCTTCTTTTGGACTTGTGGTTTGTTGCATTGGTCAGAGTTCAAAAGTCTTTCAAAGCTGTTTTTTCTCTGTAATGTTTATCATTATATATAAATTGTTCTTATAGTTCTGCTCGCTTTGTTCAGAAAGATTTTTCCATCTGGCCTCAGACACTTCCCAGCTGTGTGACCCTGGGCAAGTCACTTGACCCTCATTGCCTAACCCTTACCACTCTTCTGCCTTAAGATGGAAGGTAAGGGTTAAAAAAAAAAAAAGAAAGATCTTTCCAGTTTCCTCTGAAATTATCCATTTCATTATTTCTTATGCACAACAGCAGTGATGAATAATTAGAATAATTATAGCTAACTTTATATAGTATTTTAAAATTTTCAGAGAGCTTTACAATATTCTGTTTTAGTCTTACAACCCAGGAAGTAGGTGCCATTATCCCCATTTTACCGATGAAGAATCTGAGGCAGACGGAGAGGTTAAATCACTTGCCCAGGAACACCAAAGCTTGTAAATATCTAGAGTTGGATTTGAACATAGATCTTCCTGAACTCCAGCTCCAATGTTCTATCCACCTAGTTGCTTATGATATTATCCTATTGCATTAAGTGCCACAATTTGTTTAGCCATTCCTAGATAGGAGGACTCCCCATTAATTTTCAATTTTTGACTACTATAAAAAGAGCTTATATAAATATTTTTGTAATAAAAATTCTTTTCCTATTGGTATAGCTGGGTCAAAGAGTATACAAGAACAGATAACTTTCTGAATATGGTTCCAAATTATTTTCTATAATGGCTGAACTAATTCTCAGCTCTACCAACAATGTATCTGTTTCCCCACAATTTCTCTAACAATGTCCATTTTCCTCTTTCGACATATTTGCTAATCTGAAAGATGTGAGGTTGAACCGCAACATTACTTTAATTTGCATTTTCTAATTATTAATGCTTTATATCATTTTTATGTGATGTTTGATAATTTAGAGTTCTTTGAACACTTCCTGCTTATGTCCTTTGGCCATTTGTCTAGTAGGGAATGGCTCTTAGTCTGAGAAATTTTCAGTAGTTCCTTATCTATCTTAGTAGTCAGAGCTTTATTAGGGAGACCTGTTGCAAAGATTTTTTTTTGGACCAGTTTCCCATTTCCCTTCTAATTTTCACTATATTAGATTTGTTTGTGTAAAACTTAAAAAAATTTATCTAATCGAAATTGCCCATTTTATCTCATGTGATCTTCTCCCCCACTTACTTAGCAATGAATTCATCTTCTTTCCTTAGAAATTTCTTCCTTTCCCCTCTCATTTATGATGTGACTTTTTATACTTAAATTACATATCCATTTGTTGTTTATCTTGATAAATAGTGTGGGGTGCTGGTCTAAACTTTCTTTCTGCCAGACTGCTGTCCAGTGTCCCCAGGGGTTTTTGTCAAATACTCAATCCTTTCCCCTGTAGTTGGGTTCTTTGAGTTGATGGAACATTTGGCAATTGTTTTTATTTGTATCCCTATGTTGTATCTCTAGGAACATTCCACTAATCAGTCTCTTTTGTTTAAGCCAGTACCTCTTGGTTTTAATGATTCCTGCTTTGTAGTGCACTTTGAGATCTGGTACTGATAGACTCACTTCTTTCCTCCTTTTTTTTTCTTTCATTATTATCCTTGTTATTCTTGACCTTTTGTTGCTCCATATGAACTTTGCTTTTACTTTTCTGCTTCTCTAAAATATCCTTTTGAGAGTTTGATTGGTACAGCCTTCTTTTCATTGAAAGATACTGTCTCTTATTAAGATATATATTCTCCTAAGAGGAAGTAGCTAATAAAAAATAAATTTCTTTCTCCCAGAAAGGATTGGGGCAGCAAGGTAGTGCAGTGGATAGAGCCCTGGCCTAGAGTCAGGAAGACTTGAGATCAAATCTAGCCTCAAACAATGACTAACTGGGTGACCCTGGGCAAGTCACTTGACCTCTGCTGGCTTCAGTTTCTTTATCTGCAAAATGAGGATGAGAATAGTACATACATAGTACATCCAGGGTTGCTGTGAGGGATGAATGAGATAATACAAGTATCCCTTCCACATCATAGAGAGTAGAGGGTTGATACCCTTGCAATCTGGAGGATTCATGTAAAATTTTTTGGTTTTCACATACCTTTTACTTATTTTAACATCAAAAAGAAGTTGTGTATATTTATGCTACTCATTCTATAATACTATACATATATTTTGGGCATTTCTGAGTTTTCCAAACTTTTTCGGTGTCATCTGTGGCTTCTGCAAAACTCTCCCCAAATTTGCATTCAATTTCTTATGATGACCCCTGAAATATTGAAACCTCATTGGGGAAAGGTGCAATGTGGAAGGGATAGCTGTATTTATAAAGTGTTTAGCACAGTATGGGGCTCATCCTAAGTGCTATATAAATATTAGCTAGTATTATTTAGAGGGTGACTTTCCCCATAAGTTTAAAACCATAAGTGGGAGTGTAGCATCCCAGGCACTCTTAAATGTAAGCCCCTAGAAAAATTACCTCATCTTGATCAATAACACATGTAAAACCCAATGGAATGGTATGTTGGCTATGAGAGGGGGGTGGGGAGGGCAGGGAAAAAACATGAATCACGTAACCATGGAAAAATATTTTAAATTAGTTAATTAAATAAAAATTTCCAAATTAAAAAGAAAAGAAAAAAAAGAAAAATTACCTCTGATTCAAGACATTCTCTACATCTAAATTCATTCAATAATCAATCAAGAGGTAGGGGCAGCTGGGTGGCTCAGTGGATAGAGAGACAAGTAGGTCTTGGGTTCAAATCTTGCCTCAGACACTTCTTAGCTGTGTGACCCTGGCAAGTCAACCCCCATTGTCTAGCCCTTACCACTCTTCTGCCTTGGAACCAATACACAGTAGTGATTCTAAGACAGAAGGTAAGGGTTTAAAAAATAATCAATCAAAAGGCCGTACAAATATGTCTACTTTTATTAGTCAGGCAGTGGAAGAAATCAGTTGAAAGCAATAAAACCTTCCTTCTTCCTCCACAAATAGGGCATAGCCTCCCACAAAATTACCCATTATTAGTGAAAAGATAGACACAAATAGGGATCCTGAATGGGACTTCCCCAAAGGGAATCCATGCGGCCAGAGCTCACCTATGCAGGTGTGCCGTGCTTCTCATATGGCAGCTTCTCCTGATGATGTGATCATTGCTGCTCTGCTGAGGGCTTCCCCTCACCCCCCAGGCATCCATCCCTGTTTTTGATAACTTGATTTCTTGCTCCCTGGGTATGAGATTCGGGGCTTTATGTCTTTAGAGTGTAAAAGCCCATCTTGATTTTCTTCCGCTTGGCTACTATGAGTAGAAAGTTCCTCCCTTATAAGGGCAGGCTGAATTTGGCATTAAATGCCTTATTTTCAAACCTTCCCACTACTAGCTTACTAGATTCTTCTACTTCCTAGATGGATCACTTTTCACAAGTCACCTAACTTTGCTGGTCCTCAGTTTCCTTCTCTGTAAAATTTGGTAAATGACCTCAAAAATCCCTTCCAGCTTTAAGTCTAATCTCTGGTCTAATTCTCTCATTTTTTAAGTCTAATCTCTGGTCTAATTCTCTCATTTTCTAGATAAGGAAGCCAAGGCCCACACAGGAAAAGTCACTTCTCCCCTTCTAAAGAGGCGAATTTCTCAGCCTCCCTTGTTTAATCCACAGCAAATTCCCTTTAAATGAAGTTAAGCCATTATTGTTAAGGAGGGGAGAAGATGGGATGGGACAGGATTTGTGTCTTAAATGGCATAGAGAAGTCTCCATGAGGAAATTCCTTTAACTAATCCAGACTGGCACCTTCTCTTCTTGATCCAGGAAGGTGGGAGGATCTGAATGGGGAAGGAAAAAAGGGCGGAGAAATAAAGAGAGGGGAGATTAGGGGTGGGTAAGTGTTGCCACTGTGTCACAAGAATGTGAAAGCAAAGCCCAATGCCTAGCTAACATCTATTCCAGAGGGGGACTATTCAAGGTTATAATACAGCAGTCTTAATCTCTGTTGGCTAGTGAATGTCTCCAGGTGAGAGAAAGGCTATCCTGGGACCGTTAAAGATCCTGGTCCTTGGCCCCCTTGCACTAGCATCTGTGTGAGGGTCCTAGGATGAAGGCAGTTTGGGGCTAGATTGCCCTTTCTTATATAGGGGGAAAAGCTTCTCTTCTGGTGCCATTTCTAAGCAGTGGTCTCTCTTTAAATCAGTCTTGAAGGCTTGGAAACACTAATTAGTCAGGGCATGTGTGACTGAGCTTGTGGACAGTTTCCTAAACTCACGATGGATCTTTTGGGCAACTGCTTTGGCCGGCATTCAAGGCCCTCAGTGGTCTTAGACACTGGTGGCTATTAGCTGGAGGGGAAGCCTATAATGGGCAGTTTCTCATAATTAGCCTAAAGTTGACATATATTCAATGGCTTGGGTAGGTGTCTGTTATCTCAAGGTGAATTATCTGCCCAGTTCAGGTAGCAATAATTATTTTGAGAATTATATTTCAAGAAGTTACCATTATTGTAGAGCAAGTGACAGGGGCAGAGCTGACTCAACTCCTCCAAAGGGAAAAAAACAAACAAACAAAAAAAGCCTATTGATCTTTTTTTTCTTTCTTTCTTATCTTGTGTCACAGAATCAATACTATGTACTGATTCTAAGGCAGAAGAGCAGTAGGGGTTAGGCAATGGGGTTAAATAACTTGGCTAGGGTCACACAGTTAGGAAGTGTCTGAGGCCAGATTTGAACTTCCATCTCCAGGCTGGACTCTCTGTCTACTGAGCTACCTAGCAGCCCTTTGGACAGAATCTTTCAAAAGTGGTTATTCTTACAGTTTCAGTAGATGATAATTGATAAATGTAGGTATGGGTAGCCTCTCTTTTAGAGGTAGGAATTCATACATAAGCAACATCTCAAATGGTGACAGAGATCATAGTGGTCAAAATAAGGCACTGAGAGAAAAAGGCTGCCCAAGACATCTGTCTGAAGTTACACAGCCAGTGGAAAGCAAAGAAGATGCAGGAAGTTGTAGAGCTAAGAGTCCTTAGAACTCACCTAGTCCAAACAGTTCATTTGATCATTTTCTTTGCCCTCACCTTCCTTCCCTTCCCCTTTCTGTTTTTCCCCTCTTTTTCTTCCTTCCACTTTCTCTTCCCTTTCTTCTTCCCTTCTCTTCCCTCCCCTAACCTAACCTGTGGTTATTTCCCAGTCCCTTTTTCTTTCTCCATTCAGATCATCCCACCTTCCTTGTACAAGAACAGAAGGTGCCCCTTTGGATTAGTAAAGGGAATTTCCTCCTTGAGATTTCTCTAGACTATTTAAATCACAGATCCAGTCCCATCCCAATATCTGCCCCACCTTAACAATAGTGGCTGTAACTGTAAATGCTGTTAGGAGCTGGTGGGCATCTGTCTTTTTTCTTTCTCTCTAGAATTTCTCAGTGAAAGTTACTTGGCACCACTCATCTCCTAGAGTGTTTAAAATTTTGCCTAGTTTGTGTACCCATTTTTAACCTTCAAGTTGTACAAACTTTTGAGGGGTTCAAAATGATTTAGGAAAAGTTTGGGTGAAACTCAACTTTTTTCAGTCATTCATGTGCCTCTATATGTATACACAGTGTCTACTTTATTCTCTCTGTCTCTGTCTCTTTCCTTTTCTTTCTTTCTGTCCCCTGAAGCAGGGAAATACTGTATCCTCTGTCACAGCCAAAGCAAAAAGAGAAAAATCAGAATTCTAGCCCTGTCTGTAAAGTAAAAGGGACAAATTAGTTTCTTGTCAGCGCACTGCAATAAATACATTGTCATTTTTATCCCCCAGTGAATCATAGTCTCCATTTCCCCCGTAACTATTATACAGTCTGCTGGCACTATATCATTTTTTGGTAATTTTATTTTCACCAATTGTTTTATGAAATTTTTGAGTTTTATGGACACTAAAACAAATCTCGGCTGCGAGTGTTATAGCCCTTTAAATCATCAGCAGGGAATCTCAAGGTTCCTCCAGACTGTGGGAGAAGGAGGCTTTAGGAAAGAAAGATTGCCCCTCGCTTATAAACTGAGCAAAAACCCAGAGATAAGTTTGTAAAAGGGACATAGATCATGGTGGGTGAAAACTGGGGTGTAAAACATTCCTCTGCTCAGCTCCTGGAAGAATAAAAATGGACTTTTATTTAGCCAAAGCACTAAAGTAGTTGGGAAAAGGAACACACAAGTGTTTCTCTGCTTTCTTAACCATAACAATCCCTATTTCCTGGGAGCCAAACATCACTTGGGCTGAGCCCGGCTGGGTTGGGTGGGGGCAAGAGAGAAGCTTGGCCACCAAGACTGCAGGGATGCTCTAACGTTAGTTCTCTAAGAGGAAGGAAACTGAGCTGGAGGGATTCTGGGCAAAGCCAATATGTAGGGAATCATTTGTCCTATGTTCCTCCTTGACTGCTGAGACAGGTGTTGCTTAACATCTGAGTGGTGAGCAGTGACAGGTTGTAGCCAAGAATCTAGAGGTTTTCCTGCATGATGAGGGACGCCTGGGTCCTTGGGACCATCAGGTCCCTGATTTAGATTGCATACTTTTGTCCAGGGGACATATATAATTGGGGGAAAAGGTGAGGTAGAGGAGGGATGAGAAAGAGCAACAACAGAGATTTGTGTGGTTTGCTTGGTATGTTAGTGCCCCTGAATAAATGTCGGGTTTGCCCTTCACTTAGGATTTGTGGAAAACTATGGACAAGACCACAAAAACTCCAAATAAGAAAGGATAAAGGGAAGACCTGTACTACATGTGGGTGCTACTCTCTGCCCTCAACTTTATTGTTCCTTTGCTCCATCCTTTGACCCAGGTTTTCCCAGACACCACAAGGCAGCCAGTCAAGAAGGGAGGTATGACTGCTTACACTATTTGGATGAGATGAAAGTCACCAGTTCTAATTCTTCTAGTGAGATGGAGAAGCAAGTCATATAATTATTCTGGGCTGTATTTTTCCTCTTCTTCAAAATGAAAGGATTGGGTTAGAGGACCTGGAAGGGTCCTCTCAGTTCTAAAATCTATGATCTTGTGAACTGGAGTCATTAGTTATGAGTGAGAAGAGCCCTAGGGAAGTTTTTGCTCCAATAGAGATTACAGGTCTTCTGAGGTCCTTTCTCCTCAGATAATCTAGGACAAGAACTCTTAAGGGGTTTGTGGGGATTTTTCAGGAAGGTTTGTGAAATTGGATGGAAAAAAAATCTTCATTTTCATTAACCTAACTAAAATTTGGCATTGACTTTAGTTACAAGACAATCAATCACTATTATGATAATAAACACTAATAGGTTTGGATACATTTTAAGGTTTGTAAAGTGGTTTACGTTTGTTACCTTATTTGATCCACACATCAACTCTGTGAGGTAGGAGTTTTTATAATCCCCATTTTACAGATGAGGAGACTGAGGCAGACTGAGGTCAAGTGATTTATGTGAGGTCACAAAGTAAATATCCAAGGTTAGATTTGACCCTAAGTCTTTTTGACTCCAACTTCTATGCTCTGTCTACTTGCCACTAGGTAGTTTAGGAAAAGGGGTTCAGAGGCTTCACCAGACTGCCCCAGGGGTTCATAGAACCCCTGATCCAGGACTAAACTCCACTGCTCCAGCACCCAAGACAGAACTCTCAGGGTCTTAAAGGGACCTTGACTGGCTGAGGTGCAAAATCTCTTTCTTCAGGCTTGTTTTGTGTATTTAATTTTTTCCTTTTTTTTA
The DNA here is from genome assembly GCF_027887165.1 of Monodelphis domestica. Lineage (NCBI taxonomy): Eukaryota > Metazoa > Chordata > Mammalia > Didelphimorphia > Didelphidae > Monodelphis > Monodelphis domestica. The sequence goes on along the minus strand of NC_077227.1, from coordinate 403,936,507 downwards.
CAATTATAAATTTAATGACATTCTTGACAAGTAAAGGCAATTGAACAATTAGAATGTTGATGAAAATCCCAAATAAAACCATATAGTTGGAACTATTTTCATATTTTATAAAGAGAAAATATTTAGCAAAGTTTAACAAAAACAATAACAATAATAATAATAATTGGAAAGAACACTGGTTTTGGTGTTAGAGGACCTAGGTTCAATCTTGGCTTTGGCACCAACCCCTTTTATTTATTTAAAAACTCTTGCCTTTTATCTTAGTATCAATTCTAAGGCAGAAGAGTGGCAAGAGCTGTACAATGAGGGTTAAGTGACTTGCTCAGGGTCAGACAGCTGGAAATGTCTGAGATCATATTTGAACCCAGGTCCTCCTGACTCCAGGCCTAATTTGCTATCCAGTGAGTCACCTAGCTGACCCTCACTTTTATGACCTTGGGAAAGTGGCTTTATTTTTCTGGGCCTCATCTTCCTCATCTTTAAAAGGAGGCATGGATTAGATAGCCTTCAAGGCTCTTTTGAGCTCTAAATCTATATTCTTATGGTTCTTCCTTATATCTTTTCTGACTGTTCACAAAGTTTTGCTGCTATTGTTTTTTTTTTAAGTCACTGTTCTAATTCTGCCTTCTTTACTTTATAGAAGTGTTTCTTTTAATACCAGTTTCTGAAGAAAGGGCCACATGCCACATTCTTTTTTCCCCAATCTTTTTATTTTTTCAGTTACGTGTAGAAACAATTTTTGACAAATTTTTTTTTGGCATTTTAAAATTCAGATGTTCTCCCTTCCTCCTCCCCTCCCTGAGGTGGTGAGTAGTCTGAAATAGGTTATGCCCATACTTTCATATAATATATATTTCCATATTGCTCATTTGAAGACAGAAGACACGTAACAGCCATACAATGGACATATCATGTAGGAAATAAAGTGGAGGATGCCATGCTTCGATCTGTACTCAGACTCTACCAGTTCCTTCTTTGGCTACAGATAGATAGCATTTTCATCATGAGAAAAAGACCACATTCTCATGAAGATTCCAGGCTTTAGAACTGGGAGGAACCTTAGTGATCATTTAGTTCAACTTATTTTATGGAAGGAAGTAAGGTTTATTAAGCATCTTTTATATACTGGGAACTGTTCTAAGTGACTCAAATATTACCTCATTTGATCTTCCCAACAACAGCATTGGGAGGTAGGTGCTATTATTGTCTTCATTTTACAATTGAGGAAACTGAGGCAGACAGAGGTTAAGTGACTTGTTGAGAGTCACACAGCTAGTAAAAGTCGAGGGCTGACTTTGAATTGAGGTCTTGCCTTGCCTCCAGGCTCTATGTCATCTAGTCACTTCTGGAAAAAGGAATTCCTTATAGATAAAGAAAGACCCCATAAGATTAGACTACTTGCCCCTCCCATGTAGTTATTAGGTTGCAGAATCTGCATTTGAATTCAGGTCTTCTAAAGCCCAAAATCTACCTTTCTTTTCTTCTATACCATATTGCCTTTCCAATGGAGGGGAAACCAATTACTTGCTTGTTTGCTTTATCGGGGAGGGAGGAGCAGGAAAACAGAAGTTGAATTCAGTTTCAGAAGCATTAAGTTTTAGAGCAATGTTAGGACATTTAAGTAGCCATTTGCCAGTAAGAAAATGAATTTCATTTATGTGGCAAAAAATTGGAAAATGAGGGGATGCCCTTCAATTGGGGAATGGCTGAACAAATTGTGGTATATGTTGGTGAAGGAATACTATCGTACTCAAAGGAATAATGCAGAGTGAGAGGAGCAGAACCAGGAGAACATGGTACACAGAGACTGATACACTGTGGTACAATTGAATGTAACGGACTTCTCTACTAGCAGCAATGCAATGATCCAGGACAATTCTGAGGGACTTATGAGAAAGAGCACTATCCACATTGAGAGAAAGAACTGTGGGAGTAGAAACAGAGAAGAAAAACGACTTCTTGATCATGTGGGTTGATGGGGATACGCTTGGGGATGTAGACTCTAAATGATCACCCTAGTGCAATGATCAATACTATGAAAATAGGTCTTGATCAATGACACATGTAAAACCCAGTGGAATTGCCCATTGGATATGGGGGAGAGGAGGGAAAGAACATGATTCATGTAACCATGGAAAAATAGTAAAAATCAATCAATTAATTAATTAGTTAAACTTAAAGAAAAGAAAATGAATTTCAGGGAAAAGGTGGAGGGAGCTAGAGAACTGAGAGAATCATAGAATCAAAATTTCAGAACTGGAAGGAACTTCAGCCACCACTAGCTCAACTCAGACTTCCCAAAGAATGATATTTCTCTATGTGGTCATTCAGCTTTTGCCAGAAGAGTATAGTGATAGTTGGAGCCATAAGAATGGATTTAAGAACTCTATGCATGAGTGAGTGTCAGAATGCCAGAACCAGAGACAGAGCCTTAAATGATGCTGGAGCTTTTCAAGGAGTGAGGAATTTCCTTTCTGTCTTTTTAACTCATTCCTTCTGCTTATCCCCATTCCATTCCTAGATGCTTGTTTGTTTTTATGAACACGAATGGTTGGGAACAAAGATAGAAAGGCAGTACGTGCCCAGGAGCACATCAATTGTCTCTGCTGGCCTTTTCATGTTTTATTAGGTAACTCACAGGCTCAGACAGACAGCCTTCCAATGTGGAGAATGCTTCATTTACAACAGAAAGGGTTTTACTTTAATATATCATTGTCTCTCTCTTTACCTTTTGTGCCCTTTAACTTTGCTGAAGTCTAGGGGAGGGAGGCAAATGCTTAAAAGTTCAGTTGAGGGCTCAGGGCAGTTCCTTGAAGAGCTTGCTCAAGTATTTTTATAGGAGATGTTCTAGTTGGTTTCTCATCCCTGAATTCATGAGCAGTGATGGTGAGTGTTTTAGAGACTGAGTGCCCAAACTGCAACCCTCATACTGCATGCAAGTCCCCCCCCCCCCAGCCTTACCCAGGCAGGGGAGGGAGGAAGCACTCCCATTGGGCTGCTGGACAGAGGGGCAGGTGAAGTGAGGAATGTCCTCAGGGGTGGTGGAGAGGGGTTAATATAAAATTATTGGCCAGGAAGTAGTGGAATGGACTAGAAAGAACACTGGAAGCATTATCAGGAAATCTGGATTTGAATTCTGACTTTGACACTAATTTTGTGTAGATCCTACTCACAGGGCAGCAAAGTGGTGCAATAGATAGATTGAAGGGCATGGAGTCAGGAGGACTTGAGTTTAAAATGCTGTCTAAGAGACTTCCTAGGTATGTGACCCTGGACAAGTCATTTGACTCTGTTTGCCTCAGTTTACCCATATGTAAAAATGAGCTGGAGAAGGAAATGGCAAATCACTCTAGTATCTCTGCCAACCCCCATCCCTCCATGAAGTCATGAAGAGTTGGACATGATTGAACAACAATAACCAATGCTCCTCCCTTCCCACTTTCAATAAACTCATTGGCTCCCTATTATCACTTCTAGCATCAAATATAGTCTTCCAGCTGGTATATTAGGCTCCTTATAACCATTTCCCTTTCTACATTTGCAGTCGTCTCATCTTTACTCCCAACCAGCCACTCTACAGTCTGTCAGCTTGCTGTTCCTCCTACTAACCAGGTTCCCTCTTTGTACCTTTGCACTGGTGGTCTCTCATGTCTAGAATGTGCTCCCTCTTCTCCTCTGCCTTGGCATTCTTGTCTCTTTCAATACTCAACTCAAAAGTTCTCTCCTACAAAAGGCCTTGCAGCTCTCCCTCCCCCACCCCAACCTTCCTTTTTATAATTGCCATGCTTCTACTCCATATCTTGCATGTATCTATTTATTTATATTATCGCTCCCAATAGTACAGAAACTACTCGAGAGCAAGGGCTATTTTTGCCTTTCACTGTATCTGTATCACTTGACATAGTGCATGATATTAATGGAGTTTAATAAATGTTGGCTTGTTCACTGATTGACCATGGACAAGTCTCTTAAAATATCTTAGCCTCAGCTTCCTCATTTGTAAAATGGAGGTGCTTATATTTGTACCATTTTCTAAGGAGAAAAGTTTGTAAAATCTAGTTCTATAGGAACAGAAGAGAACATGATTATTTTTGAAGCAGCAAAGAAAATTGTTGAATCACCCCAACTTTGCTCCTTACTAATAGTATGGATGACCTTGGGCAAGTTGCTTTACCTCTAAGGTCCCAATTTCCTTAGCTGTAAATTGAGAGAATTGGACTAGATGAATTCTAAGGTACCTTATAACTTGCAGCCCTGTGATCCTATATATCCTGATTTGGGGTCTGGAAAATATAATTACTCTTTCTCTTTTTAAAAAAGATAGATGAAAATATCTATTCCAAAAAGCACTGGCAAGATTTCAAGTTTTTCAAAATCTGAAGCCTTTTTCTTATATTTCCTATCTATTTCATATTATATTCTTTTTTCTATTTTTATTAAATGCTTAAATAGAAGTGAAATATTGAATAAGACAAATGTTTTAAATAGGTCTTATTTACATTTAAATTAATTTTGTAAAATATCTTAACTTTTCTGTCATTGCTTCTTAGTCTCCATTAGGATTCTTTGTTTATCCACTCATTCTCATTCATTTTCCTCATGTTGATAGTGCTTATTTTGTTTTTCTGGTTCTGTTTTAGAAAAAATTACATTATTTCATAAAAGCCTTTCCAGGTTTATTTACATTCTTCATCTGTATACTATAATATGCCTTATTCCTAAACTATAGCATGATATTCTCATTGAATTATGGCATCCCAGTAATTTAATGTACCACAATTTATTCAAATATTCCCTGATTGTTAGACATTTAGGTTGCTTCCTTTATTTTTTTTATAATTACAAATAATGGCACAATGAAAAATTTTGAACAGATAACTCTTAATGAAATAAACCTCCCATGGCAAATTCCTAGCAATTGAATTATTGGGTCAAAGAACTTTATTTTAAAAAGTAACTTCCATTGTATTTTGCCAACATGCTCTCCTAAAAGATTCTGCAGGTTTGCAACTATTAAAAAATGGTATATGACAACAAATGCCATTTTAGCCATAATCCTGCCAACACTGAGGTTTTAATTTAATTATTGCCAGTTTGAAGAGTTTAATGGATAAATATTGTTTTAATTTAGGTTACTAGTAAAGATAAGCATTTTCCCAAGTGATTAACCATTTGTTTTTCTTCTTTTTAAAAACCTTTACTTTCCGCCTTAATAACAACTCTAAGACAGAAGAGCAATGGCTAAGGCAAGCAGGGTTAAGTGACTTGCCCAGGGTCACAGAGGTAAGAAATGTGTGAGGCCATATTTGAACCCAGCTCCTACCAGCTCTGGACCTAGCTCTCTATCCACTGTACCACCTAGCAGCCCTTATATTTCTTCTTTTGAAAAAGATTCTGTTTATAGCCTTTGGCCATTTATCTATTGTTGCCTAGGCGTTACCTTTGTGAATTTTTAACAGTTCCTCATAGTTTAGATGTCAAATTTTTATTTGTCCCATTTGTCATAAATATTTTCCCAATCTGTTCCTTTTCTTTATAAATATTAATTTGGCAGCTCTGTAGAGGATGGATTAGTGAGAGAAGACTAGAAACAGGAGGTCAATTAAAAGGCTATTACAATAATTGCCAGGCAAGAGGTGATTAGGGATTGAATTTAGGCTAGTAGCCATGGTAGGAGAGAGAAGAGGACATATGAAAGAGATGTATAGATAGAATCTCTAAAAGTTGGAAATTGATGAGATATAAACTATAAAGAATAGGTTAGAATCAAGGAGAGCTCTGAGGTTATGAACCATGGTGGCCAGAAGGATGGCTACGCTTTCAGCAGAAATCATCTCGGTGTGTAGCGGTAGAAACCACTAGGCTAAGAGTCAGGATGATCCAGGCTCAGATTCTCCTCTGACACGTATAGGCTCGTGATCATGGATAGGGAGTGACAGAGAGAGACTGGGGGTTCCAGGAAGGATGAAGAATAATTTTAGAGGGGAATAAAAGATGTTTGGGTGGATGAAAGGAGCATTTATTACTGGAGAGGCTTCAGTGATTCAGTGCCTTCTGGAGGGAGTCACATTTACATGGATGCAAGTGGATTCCAAGAGCTCCCAAGAAGCTTGACTCTGGAAGATTTTAAGCTTGACTTGTCCCAAAGGGTCCCTGAAGAATCCTGAAGAGGGACTCAAAAAGGGATTCTTGCTTGGAGAGGCATGAAAGGGATCGACTGCAGATGGAAACTCTTGCCTCTAAGTCAATTCTGTCTTGCCCCTCACAAAGAGCAGGACATTTGCTCTGCCAGTAAGGAGAGAGTCCCATACCCTTGGACTTTGGGACATGGGTTACTCAAGAAGGGAGAAAGGGAGTGTGAAAATGGCTAATAGAGGTTCCAGCAGGCACAGTGGAAGGGTAAATTATCTGGACTGCATTTCCCAGAAAGACTATGCCTGAGCCTTTGAAATGTTGATGTGGAAAGCAGTTGGGTAATGAAGTGGATAGAGCAGGAGACCTGTTGTCAAGAAGACCTGAATTCAAATACTGCTTCAGATATTAAAGAGCTATGTGACTCTGGGCAAACTGCTTAGCTCCTGTTTGACTCAGTTTCCTTAACTGTTAAGTGGCGATACTAATAGCAATTACTTTAAAGGGTTGTTGTGAGGATCCAATAATATCATATTTGTAAATTATTATAAAGTGCTTAGCACAGTGCTTGACACATACCAAATCCTTAATAAATGTGTGTTACTTTCTCTTGATGTCCCTTGCCATAACCTCTGAGTAAAGTCACTGTTCCACAGGGAATTATAAAGCACTGTTTGAATCTCACCAGAGAGTCTGGAAAGGAAAGAAATGGCATGACCCTGGTCAAAGGTGTCTTGATTAATAATGGAATCCTGCCTGGACCACGATTATGGCTGCAAAGGTTTTGGCAAGGGCTTCAGTATTCTATTCATTGAGTCCGAAGTAGTCAGCACTCACTACCTTGTTACACTAGGTTTGAAGGGAAAGCTCATTATTTCATGTGGTTTTTCTAAACTTCATTTTTTAGTGTTAGGATTCTGACCTGATTGAAATCCACTCCAGCTGTGGTCAGGATGCAAGGGGTTTAACAGCTAAAATTTATTTGGATTTTAAGGTTTGTGAAACACTTTACAAATATTGTCTCATTTGTTCCTCATGATAACCTTGGGAGGTAGTGCTATTGTTATTTTCATTTTATAATTTTATAATCAGAGACTTAGAGAGGTTAAATGATTTTTCTGGGATACACACACATAAAATGTCAGAGCTTGGAGCTCAGATCTTCCACATTCCAAATCCAATGCTCTTTCTACTATATCATTCTGCCTCCTTAATGTAGTACTCCCTTGGAGGAGCAGGCAATGGCAGCCATTGTACCTGGCTACCAAGAATGTTTACCACCTGATTCAATTTCTTGTGACCTTATTATAGCATTTTAATTAAATGTCTTTTGCTTTTGACTTAGAATGCCTATTGCAGTGATGGTGAACCTTTAAGAGATGAAGTGCCCCACCCCCCAGACCATGTGCCTTGCCTGCCCCACCCCAGAGACCACATGCTCTGTCCCCTTACCCCACACAGGGGAGGGAGGAAGCACTCTTATTGGGCTGTTGGATGGAGGGGCAGGGGAAATGAGGAGTGTCCTCAGCAAGTATAAAGAGGGCCCAAGCACTCCCCTCCCCTCCAGCTCTGCCTCCTGTGAGTCATCCACCTTATCCTGTGTGTGTTCCCATTGGGCTGCTGGGCAGAGGGCTGGGGAGGCCTGGTGTAGAGGGGGAGGAGAGCAGTTCCACCCAAGTCCCTCTGCCTTTCTAGTAACCAACTCTGGGGAGGGGGGTATCTTTGGCACCCAGGCCATAGATTCACCATCACTGGCCCATTGGAATGATCTGGTTTAGAGATGTGTTGATGGTGGCTCAAGTTGTATTTTTAATAAATGATAACCCAAACAATGGAAACAGATTGTAACAAAAAGGTGTTCTCTGTATAGGTTTAACGAGCACTAATCTTTTGTAGGAAGGAAGGAAAAAAGCAATATTAAGCACTTGCTATGTGCCAGGCACTGTGCTAAGTGCTTTATAAATATTATCTCATTTGATCCTCACAATAACTTTGGGACACGAGGGCAATTGTTACTCCCATGTTGAGGAAACTGAGGTAAACAGAGATTAAAGAGACTTGACAGGGTCACAGAGCCAATAAGAGTCTGAGCTTAGATTTGAACTCAGGTCTTCTTGATTTCAGACTCAGTGTTCCATCTATTGTGCTGTATATGACTGCTGTATTCTATTTTATTTGTCTTTTTCTCTAATTTTTGGTCAGTACCAGATAGTTCTGATGATAACTGTCTTCAAGTGTAAGGGGGATATGTGGTATCGTTAGGTGGCTCAGATTGAGACCCAGGCCTAAAGAGGAGAGCTCCTGGCATCAAATCAGGCCTGAGATACTTCCTAGCTATGGAACCCTGGGGGAATCACTTAACCCTCATTGGCTAGCCTTTAACCAATCTGCCTTGGAAACAATACACAGTATTGATTCTAAGACAGAAGGCAAGGGTTAAAGGGATAAATTTAAGGGGGAAAGATTACATTGATTTTTTTCACTCTTTATCTTGATATTTTTGTTTATTTTTCTATATAAATTTCATTATGGCGTTACTAATCACTATATCTTAAAACAAAGATAAGGCTCATGGGGGAATAGGGGGCAAATCTATACCAAATTTCAGCCGCTAGAATTACCCTTCCTCCTGTTTCTGAGGCCTACATTGGGTCCAATCTCACATTCTTAGCCTTCTTCCAAACTTCACTGAGAGATGGGCTTCTTTTTATATTCCCTCATGTACTCCTATTCATGGCTCTAGATGCTCTCCTCCCCTAAGCCCCTTTGGAGCTTGGTCTCAGCTCCAAAAATCTCTTGGGGTTTCGTGCAGTTTAATCTCTACCTTGGCACCCTGAGCCTGCTCTGTGTAACAACAGTTTTGTCATGTTGCCTGTCAGGGGCTCGACAGGTCTGTGACAGCGGGCAGATGGGCCTGTGATCGATGTGTTCCCCCTGTGCAAGGACAGCCGGATGAAGGTGCAAACAGCCCGGCTAATAGATGAGAAATGCAGAGCGGGGCTGATAAGGCCCCAGCACCCGAACTGTGATGAATGGGGAAGGATGCAGCGGGCTATTTGTTTCCAAGAAATGAGTGACTTCTGGGGAGAGAAATGAGTGAGGAAGACAGAGAGTGGAAAAGAAGAGGCCAAAGGAGGTAAGCCTGGGAGAAGGGAAGCTCTTTGGGCAGTGCTGCTGACTAGAGACTCAGGACCCTGGGTGAAGGGGTCTTAAACTTACTGTGGCAGGTGCAGAGGTGGCTGAAGGCCAAAGATGAGGAGGTGAAGTTGGGAGAAAGGCAAGTTGGTTACCAGGATCCATCCTTGGACCTCTCCCTCTTTGTGCTAGGTATACAGCTGGAAGGACACTTAGAAACCATCCATTTTATCATCCAAATCATTTATAGATGAAAAGAGTGAAGTCTAGAGAGAAGTAGGGATTTTCTCAAGATAACACAATTAAGAAGTAGCAGAATTGAGATTTAGACTCAGACCTGATTCCAAATCTAGTATTCTTTCTGTCTGTCTGTCTCTGTCAGAGGGGCAAGATTTCCACTTCACAAAAGCCAGGAGTCAAAAATCTTCATTATCCACACCAAAGCTTTTAGTCTATTAGGATGTTAATCCTGAGGGTTCCAAACTCCACAGGAAGTTCATGGAGAGGATGGGTGGGCAGGGATTTCTGGGCTTTTAAGCAGTAGGGATGTCAGTGTCTACCTCATCTCCTCTTGGTTCAAATTTCTTTCCCCCAAAGAAGGCAAATGTTTTAATTTAACACTCTGCTATGACACAGTGCCACTCCCAGAGCCTTGTTTAAAGACCTGAAATGTAGGTACCCATCATAGCACCCCTGGGATGACACAGTCCAGGCTGTTATGCCCACTAGTCAGACTTTGCAAGTGGAGGTGGTGATGGGGAGAAGAAAGAACATCACTTTTCACAGGTAGGCTTCTCAGCTGATTTGCTGGGTTGCCAGGAAAGATGTATGTCCAAGCTGAAGTGGCCTTGTATTCTGGTCATGTTTTTGATTGACAAAGTGTAATAACAGATGGGGAGGGTGTGGGCTAAGGAATATTATGTTTTCAGTAATGACTTGGGGAAATAGTCTAATTGACCTGTAACAGTAAAGAACATTAGAGACCACAGGATTTTTGTGAGTAAACGATTTTGTAAATCTTGAATTGGGATATTAATTTGAATTGTCAGTCCAACCCTTTCATTTTACAGACTAGGAAACTGAGGACTAGAGAAGGATTGGTTTGTCCAAACTTTGAAGGTAGAAAGCGGGAGAGTCATGATTTGAACCCAGACTATGGAAAAGTTTTTTTTTATACCTTATTGATCCATGTTATGACCAGCTTGGAACTTTTGATATTGATCCCAATACCTCTCTAAAATTGTAAATTATGGGGAAGATTCTGACTTGCAGTCATAGAAGGATTCTAGAGTGCCTTACATCAACAAAATAATGGCTCCTTCTCCAAAACCCAAACCCAAACCCTAAACCCTGTTCAGTGAAAGGTAACTTCACTCACTAGGTAGAGATAAAGTTAGAGAAGTCATAAGACCTGGATTCAAATGCTACTTCTGACACATTATTTGTGTGGTTCTAGGCAAGCCATTTAACTTCCAAGTCTGCTAAGACAACTGTATGAGTCCTCGAGACTGTGTCAAGGCTGATCAGCACTAAAAGTGAGTTACTAGAGGGCTCCCTACAACAATGAAATCAAAGGACAGGTTCTCCCCTCCCCACTCCCCCAATAAACATAAATATGAGCAACCACACAAAAAGCCCCTGATTCACACTTGACACAGGGACAGTAAGTGAACTGGCCACATCCGGCGTGTGTGCCAAGTCCTGTGACTCCAAGAGCGAAATCAGGTGTGGGGAGATCGGAGGAGAGGAAAGAGACCAGGCCAAAGGAGGGGACAGAGGCTGTGCGGGAATCACAACTGAGGCCATTTATCTACTTTGCGTTGTTTCAGCCCAACAAGACCATCTCTCTGAAAAACACAGAGAACCCCTTAAGAGGGTTCCCTCTGGATAGTGCTGTGAGGAGCGGCCCAGGGATGGGCGAGGCAAGCCTGGGCTGGGCTGGCACCGGCCTGAGATTGGGTCCAGCTGGGCTGACTGAGGCTGCCCACCCTCCCCCCGGTATCCAGCCCTTCCCTCAGCCACCCATTTACTGGCATATAAATTCCTGAGCTCCCATCCCCCGTCTGTCCCTGTCAGGGACTTATTTAGACCCGACCGGGGATGGTTTATTACGGCGCTACTTCCTGCTCTGAGTAAATAAGTCTGTCTCCTTTAAACTCCCTGGGCAATTAGAAGAATGAAAGACTGAGCGGCGGATTAGCATTTATTTCCGCCCAGCGTTTATATGAGGCCATTTTCCCTCTGACAAATTGTAGGGCAAATTGTTCTCGAAAAAGTCTGTCGGAGGAGAAGGTGTGATGATTAAACGGCCGGTGTAAATTTGGGGGCCATAAATCCTCTTATTGCATTAATGGGATTTATTTGCAGCAACCGCCATTAAGGACCCAAAGAAATAATAATAAACGAGCCCGGGGCTGCACCTGTTTCAGGGTAATTACCATGCACGTGAAAATAGAGGAGGCTTTCCTTTTAAAACCTAACAAATGATGCTTCTGGCCGCTCCTTTTGGCAAGCCCTTGGCTGCCCTGGCTTTGGAGATGGATTGGGATCTTCCGTGATATGGGGTCAATCGCAGTTGGGTGGGTGGGGGGAATGGTCTTAGCCTACGGCGTAGTGGACATCCAGGATGGGGAGAGAACCCCGAGCTCCGAGGGTGTTTAAAACAGAGAGGCGTCATCAAGGATGCTCTGGACCAGGGCATCCTTGCCTCACTCTCCCCACTCCAGTCTACCTTCCCCTCTTTCTCCCCCTGTCAAAACCTGGCACAGAGGGAGGGCCCGAAGATAGCAGAGATGGGCAGGACTTGGGGGGAAGTGAGGGAGTACAACCCAGAGCTGAACGCAGCTGGCCAGATGGGGGTGTCAGTGCCTGCCCACACAGAGGGATGGCTTATGGGGCCTGAGATCCCCTGACCTTTGTAGATTTCTGGGAGATTTCCAGGAGGGTCTGAGACAAGGAGAGTTTTAAAAATTTATTATTTTGAAATGTTTTATTGATACTCTTAATTTTTTAATATTCTTGCCACTTACTAACGACTGCCCTCAAGATAATAGACTCCTCTTTTTTGTAACAAAGGAGTATAATTAAGCAAAATAAATAGGTTGGCCAGGTCCTTGTGATGCAATGGAAGGCTTATTGTATTTAGAATCAAAAGGCATATTTACCTAGCTCTGCTTTGAGCTTGGGCAGTCCCTGTTCACTTCTCTGGGTTTTAGTTCCTCATCTCTCAAATGAAGGGGCTGGACCAAATGATCACAAAGTCCTTCCACCTCTGAATCCATGATTCTATGTACATTAAACCTCATTCACACCTATCATACACCATCTCTCTCCCAAGAGGCAAGTTTCATTTTTAGACTTCTAGGAAAAATAAAAGATCAAGATAAAAAATGAAAAAAGAACTGATAAAGGTAGTCTTATTCCCCCCACACACCCCCAACTTTTAAGACAGTTATCAAAACTATCTTATACAAAGTGGATAGAGCTGTACTTGAAATCAGAAAGATGAGTTCAAATGTAGCCTTATGTGAACCTGGATAAGTCACTTAACTTTGTCTGTTTCAGTTTCCTCAACTGTAATAAGGGAGTAACTAAAGTGTCTACCTCCTAGATTTGTTGTCAGGATCAAATGAGATATTTGTAAAGCATTACTCTGGGTAGTCTGCCTAGTAGTCAGTCAATTGCTTAATTGAATGCCTTCTGTTCTAAGGCCATAGTTGGCTCTCTATCCACGGTACCATGCTGTTTCTCTTGATTTGCTCATATTTGGTTACATTTTCATTATATTTTTAGAACCTCCTTTGAACTTGCCCCTTGACTCATCTCTATTTCTGGGTTCCATGTAACCCCCCAAATTCCTCTGCCAATGGATTTATATACAGCAATAACAACAATAATAGCTCATATTTATATGGTGTTTGCAAAGTGCTTTGTATAGCTTGTCTCATTTGATCCTCACAACAGCTCTGTGAAGTATGTGCTACATAAAGGTGTAAGGCTGCTGTCCTCGATTAGGATTTAGGGATGGAAGGAGGTTTAGAGATTATTTAATCTAGCCCCATCATTGTACTTATGAGGAAATGGAGGCCTAAAGAAATTAAACGGCTTGTCCAATATCCTTTAGGAACAGAGATATGCTGGTAAAACTTTTAACAACAGGTTCTCTTAAAAAAAAAGAGCATACTTGACCCCCTTTAAAATTTAATCTTCATTTTTAACATTACTCCCTTACTTTCTTAAGTCTAGACAATCAACAAAACAGTAAATGAAGCCCTGATTTGTAGCTTTTGCTGATTTTTGAGTTGTAAATGATCACACAAAAATTTAACAACCAGCTCTTAACTGGGCTCTAACCTTTGACTAGACACTAGGTGATAGAGCTTGGATTTGGATGTGGGTGCTCCCACTTAGACCCAGTGCTGCCTCCACCCCTACCAAGTGGCACATACACACCCCCACCAGGGGTGTGTGCACTCATTTTATTTTTCTTCTTCCCATTGTTCATTTTTTTAGACACTTCCCTGATTTCCTTGTTTTCTTCTGTGTGACAAGGAGCTCAAGAGCAAAGAGAAGCTCCCAAAGACTAAGCTACTTTCCAGGTGTGTGAACTAAATAAATGACCTGTATATTTTTCCCCTTCTCTTTCATTTTGTGAAGTCTATACCATTCCTTTTCTACAGTAGCTTCTATTGTGTTCTGGTGCTCTATCCCTGAAACTCTACTCCTGAACACACCCACTGTGCATTCACTTTCCTGAGTCATAGGTCATGGCTCTGGTTTCTCTTGGACTGGAAATAATCAGCCTCTAATTGTAAATGAAAAGTGGGTAGCATGTGGTTACCTATCTCTTACCACTCTTACCACAGTTATAGTGCCCAGATTCCCATTGGTCAGTGACTCTGTCTAGGGCTCTCAGCACAAGGGAGTATCTTTTTTTACCCCAGTTATGACATCTCCTCAAAGTTTCATAATTTTAGAATTGAAAGGGACTTTAAAGATCACTTAATCCAAATTCCCTCTTTTAACAGAGAAAATTCTTAGATTTATGCAAAGCAACACAGGGAGTAAATGGAAGACCTGGGATTTGAACCAGTCCTTGGCTGTGGTGTTCATTATTCTTTCCATAGCTCTATACTGACTTCATGTGCACTGGAGGGGACACAGCAGAATCTTTAGCCTTGACCCATTTGGTGGAATTAGTGCAAAGTTCTCCCAACCATGCAGAAAGATGTGTCCCATGATACATTCTCTCCTCTTCCCCCAAATCTCCAGGTCTAATTCTATTATTTATCTGAAATTCACTTCTAATTCTTTCACAGATTTCAAGTACTCTACTAAGCCCTTTGAGTTAATGTCAATTGAATCAACAAGATGGGTCCTCACTTCTTGCTATCTCTCTTTTTAAACCTGTATCTTCTACCTTAGAATCAATATTAAATATCCATTCCAAGGCTTCAGAAGAGTGGTAAGGGCTAAGCAATCGGGGTAAAGTGACTTGACCAGGGTCACACATTTAAGAAATGTTTGAGGCCAGATTTAAACCCAGGTCTTTCCAACTCCAGACTTTGTTCTCTATCCACTGGGTTACCTAGCTCCCCCTCACTTGAACCGAAGAATTGTTTTTATCTCCTTTGGAGTATGTCCTCATCACTTAAATTTTTCCTTCAACCGGATCCAAGAAATTGTATATATGTTCCTCTTTCCCTCCCCCTAAAGCTCTTTTGGAAAATAAACTAGAAATATAAATTTTCTTGCCTTTTCTGCATTTAAAAATTTAATTTCCTCCTTCCCTTCCTTTGGCTTTATCTCTGCTTCTTAGAATTTTTAGTTTCCATTGTGGATCAACTCAGGTACCATATCCTACCAAAAGTCTTCTTCAACTAGCCTAGCTGTTACTATTTTCACTACTCCTTGAATGAAGATCTGTATACCTATTTATATAGTATATTTCCCATGGCTTTTATGGAGTAGGCATTTTAAACATATGTGAAACTGAATGGAATCTTGATAAAATTCTTCAACTTGTTCCTGGCTTCTTTCTTTTTCATATCACAGAATCTCAAGTGAAAAGTACCTTGGAAGTTATCTAGCCCCCAAAGCTGGTGCTGTGGTACAACCCCAAAGGGTTTGTGATTAGTTAGTAATAATGGGTGGCTCAGTGGATTGAGAGGGGGGGTTGGGGGGGGACATACGAGGTTCAAATCTGGCCTTAGACACTTCCTAGCTTTGTGACCCTGGACAAGTCACTTAACCCCCATTGCCTAACCCCCTTACTGCTCTTCTGCCTTGGAACCAATATATAGTATTGATTCTGAGAGGGGAAAGTATGAGTTTTAAAAAAAGAGGGTGGGAAGATGGGTTGCATACTACCTTTCCTCTCCATTGCCAATTCTGGGTCATGTTTTCTACACACCTGCCAGTCACCCTTTATAACCAAAACCTCAACCCTCACCTTCTGGGGCTGTGGCTAGGAGTGCAGGGCTCCTCCTGGTCCAGGAGGAATCTCCCTTCTGCTTGATGGAAGCTATCCAGTCCTGAGACTTATTCCTGAGTGCAGTTGAAGCTGTTACTCTGTTATCACTCTGACTAGCAGAGTCAGGCCAGTGCTCTTTGGGACAACCTGGATAAGTTTGGGCCTGAAGCTCACATTCCCTTGGGGCTCATTCTAGGGAAAAAAGAGCACTAGATTCAGGAAGGGGCTAGAGGCACTGTTGGGAGACTTAGGATTCAAGAGTTCTAATGTCACTTCTTCCTTTCCTTCCCCACTCTGGGATCTGTTATTCCTCCTTGGCTTTCTCCTCAGGCAGGGAAGGAAAGCAGATGCTTCACGCCTGAGTTTCTTGCCCCAAACCAGCCATCTTTAATCTTCTCTCTGGCTTTTAAGGCCCTTCACAAGTTGGACCCTTTCAGACTCTCCAGGCTTACTCGAGTGTAAGGGCTTGCTGAGCCCTTTTCAGGGCTGCTCATCCATCTTTCACCCAACTCTCACCTGTGGCTTCAAGAAACTATAACTTTCACCCTGGTAAAACCATCTCTGCAGATAGGCTAAACCTGGTCGAGGGTAACTGACAGGCCTTAAACTGTCACTGGGGAATTAGGGGGATTATCTACCCCAAGTATGTGAAGACTTCCTCTGGCAGAATGGGTGGATAAGAACATTTGTTCCAACAGCTATAAAGGGGGCTGAAACTGGTACTGTGGAGTACTCAAAACTTAGACATCAGAGAAGCCAGCATCATCTACTGCATCCTAGTCATCCTGACTTTTGACTTGCCATTGGACTTTGATGACTGGAAGAGAGCAGGTGAGGCTGAAGACTTTGTGCCAGCTCTGCCTCACTTAAATCCAGTTCATGAACAAGTCAATATATCACCCCACATTATCATTGGTCCTCTGAAAACGAAAGACAAACAAGAGGTACAGGCTTGGAACATTTTCAACAGAGTTGTAGCCTACTGACTTCATCCATCCTGAACAGAATCCCCTCAACAATGCCCCCTACAATTGGTCATCTAGACTATGGTTGAAGAATTCCAGGGAGAAGGAATTCCCTTTTTGAGGCAGTCAGTTTCAACTTTGAATGTTAGGAAGATTTTCCTTAGAGTCAAAATTTGCTTGTCCTGAATTTCTACCCAGTTGCTCCTAATTCTGCACTATAAGGGCAAACAGAATAAATCTAATCACTTTTTCCCTTGATAAATCCTTCAACTACCTCAAGATTGCAATCATATCCTCCCCCATTTTCCAATCTCCACAGACCTCCTTTTTCCTGAGGATGTTTCCTGAGAACATTCCCAGTTCTTTTGACATATCTTATGGTATGATCTTTAATCCTTTTACTGTCCTGGTCATTCTTCTCTGGAAGAATGTTGTCCAGCTGCCAATGCTATTTCTTTAAAAGGTTCCTCATTTGACTTAGATAATAATAGCCTCTGATAAAAGCCAGGAGGAAATAACTAGGGCTCAGTCTATGTACTCTCCCCTAGCTTTGAATCCCTTGCTGTTTGGCTTTATTTTAATTTTTTTATTCCCTACAGAAGAGGAGTCAGAGGTGGGAAGAGAAGGGGTTTTTAGGAGACCATTACTTTGGCACCAGGCTGGAGATTCCCAGCTAAGAGCAAGAATAGGAAAATCTAAAGAGTATAAAAATTTAGGAGGCAATTCAGAAAGTTTCCATTTTAATTCTAGCCAGTACAAAATGCAAGAGACAAGGCTCTAGGGAAATCAGAAGATAGTTTTCGAGTCCCTACTAGTCCTGACTCAAAATTTCAAGGCTAGGTTGGGATCCTGCCTCCTAGCTAGTGCCTCATACCTGAGAGTCAACTTTCTCTTTAAAGGAGTTGGAGTCAGAGTATATATCTCATGTATTCTGGAGGCATGACATCAGGACTGCCCCATGTTCTCTGTTCCTTAAATCTCTGGGTGGGGAATACATGGGAGCAAGGGGAGGAGGAAGGAAGGAAAAAAAGGAATAATTAGTTATTAAACTTCTTCTATGAATCAGACACTAAGCTGAGCACTTTAAAAATATCATCTTATTTTATCTTCACAGCAACCCTGGGAGGTAGGTACTGTTATTATCCCTGTTTTATTGTTGAAGAAACTGAGGCAGAGGTAAAGTGACTTGCCCAGGATTAGATCCTGGCAATGAGGCAGCATTAGTAGCATAGTATTACTAAGAGTCTGAGGTTGGATGAGGAACAATAAATATTAGGAGAAAGAGTTCCCACAGATCAGTTTCCCTTCATCTCTGCCAGTCTCTTTGATCTTTCTTCTACTTGAACTTAGATCCAAAGGATTCAGGCCCTCTAATTCTCAGTGACTGGTAGGGACTCCTATGAGCAGAGAGAGAGACACTGAGTTGTCTCCCTCCCTCTTATGGAGTCAGGGATTGGCTCCAGGGAAAGGGAAAGAAAGACCAAATCCCTGGCTACTTCAACTTGTATTGCAGCATTCCCTATCCTTCTGGTCATAGGGTCATAGATAGCTCTTAGAAGCCTCATAGGCCATCTAATATGCCACTCTCCTTCTGTGTATTTTATAGATGAGGACACGGAAACCCAGAACGTTTCAATGATTTTTCCAAGCTCAAACAGTAAGTATTAGAGACAAAATTTTGGCTAGAATCAGATGGAGAAGATCCAGAGGACATCTCCTAGTGACTAGGAAGTTGGGTTAGGAACTATATTGCAAAGGAGTCAAGAGGCTATCCTGGTCCAATTCCATTTGGGTCTTGTGTTCAGTCTTGGGTGCCATATTTTAGGAACAACATTGTTAAACTGGAGTATATCAAGCTGGGATATAAGGAGGGCAACCAGGATGATGAGGTGGTTGGAGATCAAGCCCTACGAAGATCGTCTAAAAACAATGACAGCAACAACAAACTAGAGATATTTAGTCTAGAGAAGAGACTATTTAGGAGAGGCATGATATCTATCTTTAGGACTCTTATTGAAGAGGGAATAGACATATTCTTCTTGGTTCCAGAGCATAGAACTAGCAGCCATGAATGGAAGTTTCAAGAAACTAGTTTAAATTTGATGTGAGGGAAAACTTCCTAACAATTTGGGTTCTTCCAGAGTAGAATGGGTTGCCTAAAGAGACTGCCTATGCCCTGTCACTGGAGGTCTTTAGGGGTAAGATGACTGGCTAGTCATCAGGCATACTAGAGCTGGTATTTCTGCTCTGAAAGGAGTCTGGTATAAACCTCTCCTTTACCACTCTGAGATTCTCTGATTCTTAACATACATAGTTGTTTGCATAGTGTCTCCCCCACTAGATTGTGAGCTCCTTGAAAAACTAGGAAGTGTCTTTTACCTTTCTTTGTAGCCCTAGGCTTAGTATAGTGCCTGGCACTTAGTAGATGCTTAATAAGTGTTTGCTGACTGATGACTAATCAAAATTCTGCATCAGTATCACTGTAGGCCACCTAGAGGGGTGGTCCCACCTTGGAGAGAGTTTACTGACATACATCGTGGTGGTAAATAGTTTTTATTGGGGGGGAGTCCTGGGTGGCAGCAGGACAATGACAGATGTTTGCACTAATATAGAAAGTGAACAAAGAAGGCTTAATGCCAAGAGTTGGCCCATGGTCACATGAGTGGTTACATGTACATTTTTCATGGGAGTTCTTTTACTGTTTATAATAACCATGATGCCATGGGCATCTCAGGCTCTTGTTTCCACCCATAGGACTGACCTAGTCAATAAACATTTGTCAAATGTTTACTATATGCTGGACACTGTGCCAAGCCCTGGGGATGCAAATATAAGCACAAAGCAATACAATCTCTGGCCTCTAGGAGCTTACAGTCTGATGGGGGACACAACAGAGGAAAAGGAGGGTAAGGTTTTCTAGGGATATGATGGTAAAGTCTGCAGGGGGAATTATGGAGCTGGGCTCCTCCTCAAAATTGAAATTCCGGGAGGAACTTGCCAATGGGCGAAGGGGGCTGCGGAGGCCTAGGAGAGGGGGACCCAGGAGGTTAGCTCTTGTAGTATCCTGTTCTTTTTCAGCTACCAAGCTCCTGAGACACTGATGTTCCATCCAAACTGTCCCATGTGTGGAGGATCGTGTTAGTGCAAGACTCTGGCAGTGAATAGCCCATGGGACATAGTGTTCAAAGCATCCGCTGCTCCTTTCAGATAGTTACAGCTGCCTAACCTCTATGGTGGATTTGTTCTGTGTTCTCTCTTTTCATCTGGGACTAGTGAATGAAAGGCAGGAAGGCTGCCTCTTAGGAGGGTGTGTATGTGTGGGTAGAAATGGGGGCTCAATGAGGAATGTTTTAAATAAAAAAAAAAACCCTTACCTTCTATCTTAGAATCAATGCTAAGTGTCAGTTCTAAGGCACAAGAACAGTAAAGGCTAGGCATCTGGGGTTAAATGACTTGCCTAGGGTCAAGCAGCTAGGGAGTGTCAGAAGTCATATTTGAATCCAGGACCTCCTGTCTTGAAGCCTGGTTCTCTATCTATTGATCTTCCCCTTCTTTATTTTTAAAATATATTTAACTGATATATGTTGTCTTTACAATAATGGTATTTCCTGATGTAACTTCTTCCTCCCAGAGGCCCATCCCTTGGAGTTAAGAATAAAAAAAGGGAAAAAATTTTTAAATGTTAATCAAAACTGGAGCAAAACTGAAACTAAACTAAAAAATAGAACAAGTCTGATGTTCTATGCAGTGTCCACATAAGTAACTTCTAATTCTGCAAAGACGGCGGGAGGTACCTTCCAAAAATGCTTATTAATGTACTTTTTAAAACTCCATGTTTTAATTGCCAGAAAATCATCTTTTCCTAGGTGTACAGAAATTGAGGCAGCCTGTTATTGTGTGAAGAACACAGGAATTGAAGTCAGAGAACCTGGATTTCAGTTTTGACTTTGCTACATAAGAAGTCCTGTGACCTTGTAAAGTTACTTTCCTTCTGTTAAATAAAGCAGTTGGAATAATTATTATTTTGAAAGTTTTATTCTTACTTAAAATCCTGTGACTTAATAGATATCGAGATGTGGCCTGGGTTATAGGGAAGGATCAAAGCTTCCTATAGACAGTAATGCACATAGAATGCCACTTTCAGAGGCAGGGGATGGGGAGGGAGGCAATGTAATCTTCAAACCTTGCCAAGGGCTTGCGGATCCAATGTTCTGGCCTTGCCTCTCATGGATCCCATCTCTGCAGCTGGCGAATGGGAGTCTCTCTGCAGAACGAAGAGCCCCTGAAGCACTTAGGGGCTAATGGAGCAAGGGCCCCTGAAGAGCAAGAAAAGAAGCACAGTTGTGAGTGCCTGGGTGCACTCACCTCATTTCTTGCTCTCTCTGGGTCCCTTGCCCCGTCTTTTGTCTCTTCTTACCGCCTACCACGGCCTGGCATCTTATTACTCAGGCTAGGTAGGTTTTTGCTTGGCTGAGCTGAGATCAAAAAGTAATTTTTCCTTTTGCAACAGCCAATTAGAAATTCATTTATTTTCACATTACAGACATTTGGCAAAAATATCTTTGGCAATTTAGCTCCATTTATAGAGTCTGCATAAAGGGAGACAGTGAGGCTGGGGGGAGAAAAGCGTGGCCCCAGGCAAAAATTAAATGCAGAATCATGTATTAGAAATGAGATGTATTTACTATTGTTTTTGAAAATTAATGGTGCATTTTTAGTTTTGATAATGTAATTTAATGATGCAATTCATCTCATAAAAAACACATTTCCATTCAGCCAAGCAGACCTGCTGGGGCAGAGAAGCACCTTTCTGATGGAAGGGCTTTTTGCACAGTGCTTGGGGCCCTGGCCCTTCTCTCTATGACAAAAAGAGAAGCTGAAAAGGATATATTTGTGTGTGTGTGTGATGATGCTGGCTAACAGCTGGGGTATCAGCAGGAGTCCAATAAAAAGGACATTTTTCTTTCTAAATATTGGCATTTGCTCTGCATAGAATGATATTATAAATACAGCATGGGGTTTGAAGTGCAGCTTGGCAGCTGGTGTCTCATGCTAACAGGATAGGGAAACTTGGGCAGCCAGGAAGACCCAGCTTCCAATCCCACCTTGGTCACTCTCTGGCTATGTGACCCTGGGCAAGTCATTTAACTTCTAGTGCTGAAAGGGATTCCAGTAGAATATAGTCCTGAAAAATCTGTGAGAGCTTGGCCATGCTGGAAATTTCCCCTTGATGGAATCATCAAAGCCTTTCCATTATTGTCTGTGAGTACTACTGATAAACAAGAGTTGGAAGGCAGCTCCAACAATCCTAGAGCTATCCTTTTTGTCTTTTATCCCTACCTTGCACATAGTAGGTACTTAAATGCTTATCTAATTGGATTATTGTTATTAATTTTTTAAATCTTGTGTTCAGGTCTCCAATGCAGATGGGCATTTACTCTGAAACTTATAGTGTTAGACTTAGGACTCTAAGAGGTTACTGTCTTGCCCTGGGTTATACAGGCGACTCATGCAAGGAAGGGACTTGAATCTAGGTCTTCCTGACTCGGAGGGTCGGTTCTCTGTCCATCCTGATATTAGGATTACCTTAGGTCACATTTCTCTAGGCCAAGGATTCTTAACCTTTCTTTGGGTCTTCAGTCTCATTGGTGGTCTGGGTAAGGTCTGTGGATCTCTCCTCAGAATAATGTTTTAAAATGCATAAAGTAAAACACAGAATTATAAAGGAAACCAATTATAGTGGCATGTAATTATAAGAAACAAATTCATCCACCCCAGGTTAAGAACCCCTGCTAGAGTACTTCAAAGTTTACAAAATACTGTCCTCTATTCATTTTAGCCCTGTGAGACAAGGCAGTCTTGGTAGTATGTCCATTTCATGGGGGAAGCTGAGACACAGAGAGGATATATGACTTGTCCAAGGTCACATAGCTAGTAAGTGTTAGACTTGGATGTGAACTCCAGATTTCAAGACTGATTGTCTTTACTCCATCACAGAACCTCTTATCTGGTCCTACTAATTGCCTGGTATTCCCAGGGACCCAGAAACCAAAGTCACAGAGGGTTCAGCCTTGGCTTTTAGGAAACAAGATGGGAGGTTATATACAGGGGCTCAGACACTGGGGCAGGAAAATGGCCATGCTTTCAATTAAGCAATTTTTTTAAGTAAAGAAAGACAACAGGTCAGAAAAGAAAACCTTTCAAAATCATGAGCTAGGAAGCCTTAGTAAAGGCCCAGCAGAGTAGCTTGAGGGCACTAGGCAATGAGCATATTTAAAGCATATCAGAGGAGGTGGCAAGAGTGGACCTAGCCAAGGGAGGGAAAAACAAATTATTTGGTGGAAAATTAGGTTTCTGAAAGTGGAGCTGCTTCTGGAATAATAAAATTCCTCACATTTCTAGAGCCCTTTCAGGTTTCCAAAATACTTTCTTCATAATAATCCTAGAAGGGAGAGAAATGAGGAAGTTGAGGCTCAGAGAGGGAGATGTGATTGTCCAAGGTTATACATCTAATTGGGGCAGCTCTAGTGTTGGGCCTGAAATCAGAAAGACTCATCTTCCTGAGTTCAAATTGGGCCTCAGACACCTACTAGCTATGTGACTCTGGACAAGTGACTTCATCCTATTTGCCTTAGTTTCCTCAGCTGTCAAACAAGCCAGAGAAAGAAATGGCAAATCATTCTTGTACCTTTACCAAGAAAACCCCAAATGGGATAAAACGAATTGCACATGACTGAAAATGAATAAACAACCACAACAAAATATATCTAGTCAGAGCTGAGACTTGAACCCAGGTCTGAGTACAAATCCAGCACTTCTTTTTTTTTAAACCTTACCTTTTCTCTTAGTATCAGTTCTGAGATAGAAGAGCAGCAAGGATTAGGCAATTGGAATTAAGTGATTTGCCCAGGGTCACATAGCTAGGAAGTATCTGACACTAGATTGGAACCCAGGACCTCCTGACTTCAAGCCTGGCACTCTATTCACTGTGCTACCTAGTTGACCCTCATTCTTTTCATTATACCAGGCTGCTATCCACAAGATACAAATAGATACCCACTAACACATACATATACAAATAAACAGCTACAGATGCATTAATATACATCTATATACAATATTACAAGCCTAGTATACAAGTATATTCTCTCTGTCTCTCTCCTTATCTATCTCTATCTATCCATCCATTCATGTATCCATTTGTCTATCTCTTTCCATCTAACCATCTGTCTCTATCTATCTATCTATCTATCTATCTATCTATCTATCTATCTATCTATCTATCTATCTGTCTGTCTGTCTGTCTGTCTGTCTGTCTGTCTGTCTATCTGTCTGTCTGTCTGTCTATCTGTCTATCTATCTACCTGTCTGTCTGTCTATATCCATAGACCCATAGAAACATACAATTCTATATACATACTCAGGCATATACACAATAATATGCCTAGGCACACATACAAACACATGCACAAAAGTACACACAGACACACAACTATGCGATTTAAACTGAAAGAAGAAAACCAAGTTTGGAAATTAGAGAGAAAAGTCCTTCTGGCAGGATAAAGCTAATATGCTGGGAGTTGAAAGCTTGCTGCCTTCTCTATATCAATAACTCAGTATTGGGTTTCCAAAAAGGCATCACATAATTTTTCAATGAGAAATCCATAAGGCTGGGAGATGATGTTATGGGGTGAATTACAATGCAGGGAGCTTGTCAGCCGTCCCCGTCAGCACTTTCTCAGATGCCATAATGTGCAGGAAATGCTGTGGCTGCAGCTATTACGGTTATTGTTGTTATTATTTTTTCTTTTTGGAACCTCAAATTAACAGCCCACAGAGCCTGGCCCTTCTCAGAATTGTCCCAAACTTGAAACCAGATTTCTAGACCTGATCTTTTAAGGAGCTGACTTCTCATCCTTCCTCTGCCTCCCCAGACTCCCCTTCTCTCCCACTAGGATGTGTGAAAGATGTTTTTAGTACCACAAAGTGGTCCCCAAACCACCAGTACTTGGGATGAAGGGACGGTTCCCCTTGTGAAGGGAGTCAAAGAAAAGGATTTAAAGAGGGAGATTTTTTTTTCGGTAAGAAAACTGGAGATGACCTTTCTTGATTCAAGAACAGATAGTTTCTCCCCCCCCCCCCGCCACCCCCCCCCCCCCCCCCGGGTTACAGGGAGAAGGGGCAGTGCGACTATCAAGTGTGGAAGCCTGCCTTCCTCCTCTTTCTGTCAGCTTCCTTCTTTTGGCCCTTGTTGCCCCTCTGAGCCATTGTCCTCAAAGTCTTTGCTCTGGCCTTGACTCAAGGCCCCAGCTTTAGAGTTGAAGAAACAATCAGTTAAAATGACCATGATGTTCAAGGTCCCTGCTAAGGAGTTTCAGCAGTAATGGACCTCGAGGGGTAGACACCTTATTGCTGATGGAATTCTTACTTGAATTGGCCTTTAAAGGCAAACACAGACCTCCTAAGACTAGGAACAGATTGGGGTCAGGAAGGTGGGGGGAGAAAAGGTCCTTGGTCATTATTTTTTAATCATTTGTTTATTTTTAATATATAGCATAATATGTAACAATAACAATATAGTACATATGGTTTGCTATAAGTATGTAATAAATTATGTTATGTATGCTTATCCCCCCCCCCAAAAAATATATATATATGTGTGTGTGTGTGTGTGTGTGTGTGTACATAGGTATGTGTATGTGCATGTGTGTGTGTATGTCTTCGGTCCTTGGTTTTTGGAGAAAGTGAGGGCCATCAGTGGGTGGAGGGGAGGGAAGGTCCTTGGCCATGTTTTAAAAAAACCCACCATTTATTTATATATAACATGATATGTAACATAAAAATAATATAATACATATGACTTGTTATAAATATGTAATGAATGAAGACAAATAAATATGATCATGTTTATCTAAGAAATAAATATATGCATGTATGTATACATATATAAACATATACATATATATGCCATTAGTCATTGGTTTTTGGAGAAAGTGGGGGCCCTTCAGAGAGTGGAGGGGAGGGGATGTCTTTTGTCATTGGGTTTTTTAACCATTTATTTTAATTTTATTTTAAATATATAACAATATTGCACATATGATTTGTAATAAATATGTAACAAGTTATAATAAATATGCTTATCCCAGAGAAATAAATATATGAATATATATGTGCCATTGGTCATTGGTCTTTGGAGAAAGCAAGGGGCCACCAGAGGAGGGAGGGGGGAGAGAAATCCTTTGTCCTTGGTTTTCAGAGAAAGTGAGGGCCCCCCAGGGAGTGGAGAAAGCTTTTTTTTTTGACATTTTATGGGATCAGGTATGAATCCTTCTGTATTGTTAAATGCAGGTTAAATAAGCTTGTTCTATATTGAATCTTGTTAGCCTGAGTGCTCTTTTAGTCAATCAGTTAGTCAACTAACATTTTAAAAGTACTTACTATATACCAGACACTTAAAATTTTTTTTGGCTAACCAGACATGAACTAATTTTCAATATTTCCCAAGGTGGGGGCACAAGACAAAGAGAGCAATGGTTTGGGAGTCAGAGGACCCGAGTTTGAAATCTTAGTTTTGCTGATTACTATGCATGAGCTTGCAAAAATCATCTTATTTCTTGGGCGTTTGCTTTTCTGAGATAATCTCTAACCCTGTGGATCTGTCTCAGCATGGTAGCCTGATGGCATGGCTTTAGCCTCACCCTGGGAAAGGCATACCCAGCTTTGGGACTGACAGTTGTGTTACTTATGAACTCTCATTGAACTTCCTTTGGAACAAGAATAGAACATGCCTATTGCTGCCCCCATAAAGGCTTAACTCTCAGAGAATTTGGAACTTGGCCTGGTGAAAGGGAATTGATTCAGATTAGTTGTTGGGGGAAAGTAGCCATATGAATGAATGAAAGAAAATAGTATTTATTAAATGATCACTATATGCAAATATCTGAAAACGTACCCTGGGTGTTTGCACATTTCTCCTATGATGTACCTTTGTTTCCCAGCATTTGTCTGTCTTTCAAGTCAAGTAAAGGCATTTATTAAGAATTTACCATAGGCAGCTAAGTGGCACAGTGGATAGAGTACCAGGCTTGGAGTCAGGAGAACCTGGATTCAAATCTGGCCTCAGATACTTTCTAGCTATGTGACCCTGGGTAAGTTATTTATCCCATTTGCCTAGCCCTTACCCCTCTGTCTTACAGTTGTTACTTAGACTGAAAGTAAGGGTTTAAAGCAAACAAACAAACAAACAAAAATAGTGTTGGGCATGGTGCTAAAGGCAAAAAGAAAAAAAAGAGGGAAAAATATTACCTGGATCTCACATTCTAATGGGTGAGCAAATTATCCAATCAGACAGTTGGTAAACAATTCAGAGATAGACCCAAACTAAAAGTCCTTTGGTTGTAAATGTAAAATGGTGATGCCCTACCCTTGGATCATGTATTTAGTTTTGCACAACTAGTATTTAGTGTGTAAACAAATATATACTGAGAAGATATTCACAGTATAAATGGAAAGAAATAGAGGGAAGGATGTGTGTGTGTGTGTATGTGTGTGTGTGTGTGTGTGTGTGTGTGTCTGTCTGTCTGTCTGTCTGCTTGTCTTTTGGAAGGTGGGATTTTAACTGAGTCTTGAAGGGAGCCAAAGAAGCCAGAGGGTGAAGTAAGGAGGGAGAACATTCCAAATATGGGGGACAGCTAACAAAAATGCATGTAGTCAGAAGAGAGTGTCTTGTGAGAGAAATAGGAAGGAGACCAGTGCCCATGAGTGTTTTTGCCTTTTTACTTGCATCTGTAATACCTCATATCTATTGAAGTTTATATACCTGTAATATCTCCTACCTGCTGAAGATTATTGAGTAGTACCACTGTGAGGGCAATGGGATATCTCAGGAAAAGGATAGACAGTGCTATCCAGTACAATGCTATTATTTCCTCTTTCTTTCTTTCTTTCTTTCTTTCTTTCTTTCTTTCTTTCTTTCTTTCTTTCTTTCTTTCTTTCTTTCTTTCTTTCTTTCTTTCTTTCTTTCTTTCTTTCTTTCTTTCTTTCTTTCTTTCTTTCTTTCCTTCTTTCTTTCTTTCTTTCTTTCTTTCTTTCTTTCTTTCCTTCTTTCCTTCTTTCCTTCTTTCCTTCTTTCCTTCTTTCCTTCTTTCCTTCTTTCCTTCTTTCCTTCTTTCCTTCTTTCCTTCTTTCCTTCTTTCCTTCTTTCCTTCTTTCCTTCTTTCCTTCTTTCCTTCTTTCTTTCTTTCCTTCTTTCTTTCTTTCTTTCTTTCTTTCTTTCTTTCTTTCTTTCTTTCTTTCTTTCTTTCTTTCTTTCTTTCTTTCTTTCTTTCTTTCTTTCTTTCTTTCTTTCTTTCTTTCTTTCTTTCTTTCTTTCTTTCTTTCTTTCTTTCTTTCTTTCTTTCTTTCTTTCTTCCTCAGTCCCTTCCCTTCTGTCTCCATTTCTTTCACTGGCTGTTTCCATTCCTGCCCTTTCTCCCTCTCCTCTCCTATTATCCTTTCCTTCTCTCTCTCTCTCCTTCTTTCCATCTCTCCCTTTTCTTTTATTCTTTCCTTTCTTGATTTTTCTTTCATTTGCTCTTTCACTTCCAAGTTCTCTTTTTTTACCCCTTTCTTCCTACTGCTTTCTCAAGCTCTTCTTTTTGGTTCTTTTTAAATATCTCGCTCCCTTATTTTTTCTTTTCTACCCTCTCTCTTTCTTCTCTCTTCTACTTAGATTTGATGCATAGCTCTCCTAGAGAAAATAAACGGATTCTGCCTGATAAGCTACTCAGTACATAATTACATACCTGTCAGGACACATGGCTCCTCCATGTAATCATCCCAGGCATGATTTCCAGGGTGAATGTGTGAGGTATGTAAGAGAGAGACAAGTTCAGCTCAACAATACCAGCTCAACTGCACAGACAGGGCAGTGTCTGAGCCATTGGGGCCATATCTGTGCTGGATAGCAGGAAGCACACCTATAGGTTAGCTCAGAGCCTCTGGAGGGGCTAGTTCCATCAGAGGCAGAGTGGTCCAAAGGAGAGAAGAGAGGCACCCTTCTTCTCCATCTATAAAACAGGGATATTGATTCCTGTTCTATTTACCTTGTGGGAGTGTGGTGTTGCCCATTTGCTATTGGCAGTAGAAGTGCAAGGTTTGACTAGAGCAGAATTCCTTAGTGTGTTTATGCTTCAGTAGTTTGAAGGCAGAATGTAAGTGCAGTTGAAGGACAAGCTCTGAATCCTACCTGGCCACTATAAAAATGCTAGAAAGGGCGAGGCAGCTCAACACAGATAATAGAACATGGTAGTACTTGGAGACTTACAATACTTGAGTTCCAATTCTGCCTCTCTCTTATACTTCCCAGCCAGTTTGATGGTTCAGTGGATAGAGCTCTGGGCCTGGAGTCAGAGGAAGACCTGAGTTCAAATCTGCACTCAGTACATATCTTAACCCTGTTGGCCTCAGTTTCCTATCATGAGCTTCCTAAGTGACAAATCACTCCAGTATCTTTGCCAAGAAAACCCCAAGAGGGACTCCAAAGAGTTGGACATGACTGAAAAGTGCCTGAACAGCAACAAAATGAAGAATGTTGGACTTTGAAATAATTCCCAGCTTTAAAACGGTGATTTCTAGTCTGTTTCCTTAATGGATAGCCTACAAAAAAGGAGGAAGGGACAGAGACCTAAGGAGAGAAATCAGAAAAAAGATTTATGCAAAATCATTTCTAAGGAAGCCTGCAGCTGCCCATAGAAAGTGGTGGATTTGAGGGTGAGGGCATTAAGAAGACCTTTAAGAAGCTGCAGGAAATGGAAGAACTAGGACAAAGCTGCGATGTCATGTGGGGTGTCTTACATAACGGAATGCTGGTTAGCGCCAAGATAAGGTTCCAGGTCAGGAGAAACAGCACCTGCCTGAGAGAAGGGTGTGAGGAGGAGAAAAGACACACTAACACCTGGCCTCTCAACGTGCCACAGGGAGAGACTTTGCCGCCAGGTGTCCAGGATTATGGGAAAGAAAGCCGGCAGACCAGTCCAACACTGAAGGAGTTTATGAGGTTCCTATTTAAAGAAAGGGGTGGGAGGAAGAACAAAAACAATTTAGGATAAAGACTTTGCTGTTCCAGAACTGCTGAGGCTTGTAAATGTGTAAAAGAGGCAAGAGAACTGGCCAGAAGGGGAAAGCATATTGTAATGATCAGAGGAGCAGCTCAGTTTATATGGCACCTCCCTCAGCATCCCATGAAGAGGCAGCGCGGAGATTATTTATTCTCCTGTTAGAGAGGAAGGGGCTGAGGACCAGAAAGGCTAGTGATTTGCTAATGGTCATTAAATAATAAGTTTCCAAGTGAGGATTTGTATCCTGACTGCAAGGCTGACCTGTTGCCTCTCATAATAACGCTAGAGTTTAGCGTGCTTTAAGGTTTGCAAAATGAAGACATAGATCTGGAATTTGAGAGTTGTGATAGGCTCAAACACTTATAGACTGAGAAATGGAAGGGAATTCAGACATTATCTTCTTCATTTTACAGATGAGGAAGTTGAGGCCCAGGAAGTGTTAAAGCCATCTTTTGGTTCTGAACTAGAGATCTATCTTGATCCCTTTATTTTATTTTTAATCAAACTCTTCCCTTCTCTCTTAGAATCAATCCTAAGTATTGGTTCCAAGGCAGAAGAGTGATAAGGGCTAGGCAATGGGGATTAAGTGACTTGTCCAGGGTCACACAGCTGGGAGGTATCTGAGGCCAGATTTGAACCTTCTATCTCTAGGCCTGGTTCTCAATTCATGGAGCCACCTAGCTGTCCACTTTGATCCCTTCATTTTATAGTGAGGGGATGGAGGCCCAAAGGGTCGAGATGACTTGTCTAAAGTCACATAGTTAGCAAGTAAAAGAATGGGACTTGGAATCAAGGCCATCTGGTTCCAAATTGAACTCTTCCAAGGGAAAGGAGAGTGGGTAAAACATGTGAGCCTGGTTTGTTTATAAGACAGTGAGAGGAAATCAGCTTAAGTCTTGTGGAAATGTATAGGTTGAGGTAAAAGAATTATAAATATGTTCATATGCCTGAAACACCGTTAGTTTAAAAAAAAACCCAACCCAAACCCTGTGTAATGAAAGGAGATAATGCCTTCAAAAGTGATTAGAATTTATTAAAAGGACCACAGGAAGGTGTTATAGGTGAGTAGCTGTGGTATACTATATCAGAACTGGGCTTGGGGATAGGGGGAACTGTGTTCAAATTCCACTGTGGAAGCTTACTAGCTGTAGAATCATGGGCAAGCAACCTAACACAGGCTTCTGAAAAATGGAGATAATAATATCTGTATATAGCTGACATATAGCTCCCAATAATTTCTCTATATAATGTATAGGATTGTTTTGAGGCTCAAGTGAGAGAATATAAGCAAGACACTGCAAATTTTGAAGGACTGTCTAAATATATGTTAATTGCTTTTACTTTTTTAAACTTTTACCTTCTGTCTGAGAATCAATACTGTGTATTGGTTCTCAGGCAGAAGAGCTATAAGGGCTAGGCAGCAGGGGTTAAGTGACTTACCCAGGGTCATACATCTAGGAAGTATCTGAGGCCAGATTTGAACCCAGGACTTCTTGTCCCTAGGTCTGGCTTTCAATCTACTGAGTTACCTAGCTGTCTCCTTATTAATTGTTATTATTAACATGGGGCCTTTCTGAAGTCCTGTCTCCACTAGCCCTTCCATGTGATATTTTATTGATTTTACTTGATCTTTAAAGCAAAGTCATCCTTTACAAACCTCCTAGAAGTTTTCTGTGCTCTACAAATTTCTCTGTACTTTTAATTCATCTCTTCTTCTTTTCCCCCTGTGTTAGAAAACTTAGTATCCCATCCTTTCCAAACTCCATCACAATCTTGATCCAGGTCTAAAACATAAAAGAATGAAATGGAAGAAGGAAGGAAGGAACAAAGAAAGAAAAGAAAGAAAGAGAAAAAGAAAAAAGAAACAAAAGGAAGGGAAGGAAGGAAAAGAAACAAGAAAAAAGGAAGAAAGAAAAGAAGGAAGAAAGGAAGGAAGGAAGGAAGAAGAAAGAGAAAGAAAACAGAAAGCAAGGAAGTAAGAAAAAAGAAAGAGAGAAAAAGAAAAAGAAAGATAAAGGAAAGGAGAGAGAGAAAAAGGGAAGAAAGAGAAAGAAGGAAAAAAGAAAGGAAGGAAGGAAAAAAGAGAAAGAAATAGAAAAATAAAGGAAGGAAGGAAGGGAGAAAGGAAGGAAAAGAATGAAAGGAGAAAGGAAGAAGAGAAAGAGAAAAAGAAGAAAGGAAGGAAGAAAGAGAGAGAGAAAGAAAGGAAGGAAGAGAGAAAGGAAGAAAAGAAGAAAAGTCCTTTTCACTCTGATGGCCCCCTCAAGCTGTTGTCTCCTATCTTGTTTCTCTTCTATTGCCAATCTTAAAACAAAATCTTATTTTTATTGGTGTCTTTTATTTTTTATAATACAGTCATTTCCGACTATCTTTCTTCTCCTCAGTGAACCATCCCTTGTAATAAAGTTTAAAAAACAAGGAGAAAAAAAAGCAAGTTGCCCAAACTTACTTACATTATCTTTTGGGTCTGACAGTCTATGCAACATCCTATGCCCTCAGTCCCCCATTTCCACAATGAAGAGTCGAAGGACACTGCCACACTATGCTACTGGCTCTCTCTCCTCAAGAGGATACTTTGCGGTCTGGCCTTCAGCACCCTCCTTCCCCACTTTATCACACTGCTGTAATGACGCCTTGAGGGGCGTCAGTGATGTATGAGAAATAAAATGGCCAAATCTGGCAGCCTCTTCTCAGTGTTCAGATCCTCCATTTTTGTGTGTTTGGGGCTCTTCTCCATTTCTGCTTCTCCCCTGCACCTTTGTACTCTGTGCTTTTCCTGTTGGGACCCCTTTGGGCAGCACTCTGCCCCAGAGGTCACTGCCTTCTATGTCTACTTCTGCCGGCAGAGGGTTGGAGGTCAGCCCTGGCTAGGACCCGGAAGTGCTAGAAGCTGGAGGCTTGAGGGTCTTCTCTCTGGGTCAGTGTAGGATGGGACGGCAAACTTTGAGGCTGAGTCCCTAGGGCTGGGCTGGTGACCCTGTGGGGAAGTGCGCCATTTCCTAGCAAGAGCCCCCTGTCATTTGGAAAAGATGCCAGCAGCATCTAAAATCGAAGGGAAGGAGAGAGTAGATTGGTCCTCTCTGTATGTCTGTCCAGCCAGATCGGGGTCAGAGTGTCCTGTGACCTGGTTCATGGGTTTCCTGGTGGATTTCTGAGGCTACAACAAAGATCTGCATATTCTTTTGAACTGTTCCTGTTGGAGGCTTTGTGACTTAGTGTTGAAGCTGATGGAAACATAATTAACTTCTACCAATACAGTGTTTTAATATTTGTAAACTATTTTTTCTTCTCTGCATCCATCCATTCAACAAACATTTATTAAATACCTACTCTGTGAGAAGCACTGCACTAGTTCTGGGGATGTACAAAGGTGAAATAAAACAGTCCTAAGAAGCATCTGGGGCAGCTAGGCGGTGCAGTGGATAAAGCACCAGGCTTCGAGTCAGGAAGACCAGAAATTCGATTTGACCTGAGACACTGAGTAGCTGTGTGACCCAGGGCAAACCATTTAACCCTGTCTGCCTCAGTTTCCTCATCTGTAAAATGACCTGGAGAGGAAAATGGCAAACCACTCCAGTATTCTTGTCAAGAAGATTCCGAATGGAATCATGGAGAGCTGGGCACAACTGGAATGACTGAACAAGGAGCAGCTAGCAGGGAGAGATGAAACATGGAGACTGATGATAAATAAAACAGAACTTAGAGTGTGAAACAAGTGTGAAAGGGTATCGGGAGATAATATGAGGAGGTTCAGCTGTCCTTTTTTATGCCCTTTTTATTTTCAGATCTTCCTCCTGTTCAGAGAAAGCTAGTAGTGCAGTGGATAAAGTGCTAGACTTGGAGTCAGGAAGATTTGAGTTCAAATATTATTTAAGACACTTACTAGCTGTGTGACCCTGGGCAAGTCACTTAACCCCCACTGCCTAGCTCTTACCACTCTTCTCCCTTGGAACTAATATACAGTATTGATTCCAAGACAGAAAGTAGGTTTTTTTTTTTAAACATTAGAGTTTTAAAGACTTTAGGAACCATATAATCCAAACTCTCCCCCCACCCCTTTTTCTCTAAATGAGGAAACTAAGATCCAAGAAGGGGAATAAACTTGCCCAAAGACATATAGTAGGTATACTAAGATATAAACCTAGGACTCTTGATCTCAATTTTGGTGTTCTTTCCACAACCACTAGCATCAAGAATCATAGATGGAAGTGTAGGGGGAGTTATATTTTAATGAGCATTAATCGATACTCAGATAAACCTCATTGGCTATAATACTGCCACTACACAAAGCTTGGGATTTATATTTTAAAGAACAATATTTGAGAGAAAATATAAATAAATGACTCCAAGAGGAGATGTTGGCTAAAATAATCCCCCAAGTAATTTTTTTTTCAGTCTAGGAGCCAAGCTAAGTACAACTTCAATATCACTCGATTTCTGCATATTTCATTTTATTTTTAAAAATATCTATTTTCCAGATTACACATCAGTACAGTTTTAAACAATCATTTTCTGACATTTTGAAACTCATGTTGTTTCCCCTCCTTCCTGCTCTTCTCCCCACCCTGGGACAGCAGATAATATAATATAGGTTATACATGTGCTGTCATGCAATACTCAGTCCCATGTTTGTCATGTTGTGAAAGAAGACTATACAAAAAAGAAAATTCATGAAGGAGATAAAGTGAAAAATAAAATGCTTCAGTCCATGTTCAGACTCCATCAGTTCCTTGTATGAGGCAGTGGCTAGCATTTTTCATCACAAGTCCCTCAGAATTGTCTTGGCTTCTTGCATTGTTGATAATAACGAGTTGTTCACAGTTGATCATTGTACAATATTGCTTTTACTGTGTACAGTTTTCTACTGGTTCTGCTCCCTTCACTTTGCATCACTTCTTACAAGTATTTCCAGGTGTCATAATTTCTGTGGCCTTTTCTTTAGGCTTATTTTAAAATACTGAAATGAAAAAACTCAGAGATAATGTTGGATTGAGAGCCAGCAGATGTGTGTTTGAATCACCCCTCTGTCATTTACTAACTGTGTGACATTAGGCAAGACATTTAGCTACTCTAAATTTCAGGTCTTACAAAGTTAGGGCCCCATCTACTCCAGCACTAATGACTCTTGCATTCTTCTATAAACCTATTGCCTCCGTGACCTTGGGCAAGTCTCTGGACCTCAGTTTCCTCATCTCCAAAGTAAGGGAGTATAGACTCTGGGACCTCAAATGCCCTTTCCAGCTCCAACCTTCTCTGAGAGTTTAGGAGATATCAATTACGATTATAGTCAAAAGGTATATGTGGCACAAGGAAGTATGAGGTTCTCTTTCCTTCCCCTGTAGAATCTGAACATGCAGATTAAAAAACAAAAACAAAATGACTTGCTGTACTAGTTACAATGCCAGATTTGGAGTCAGGAATGGTAGGATTCATATCCTGCCTCTGGAATTTATTAATTGTGTGACTCTCCACAAGTCACTTATTTTTTTCTTCCTCAGTTTCCTTAAGAGTAAAATGATGTAGATGGACTGAATGTCTTCTAAAGCTTCTTCCTGTCCTAAATATATGATCCTATGAATGTCATCTGTTAAATTATGTTCCACAATCCAGTGGGTAAAATGTCTTTATCTTATTCAAAGCATAAGGAGATCAAGGCTTATGGGGGAGAAGGGGAGGAAAGGGAGAGAGAGAGAGAGAGAGAGAGAGAGAGAGAGAGAGAGAGAGAGAGAGAGAGAGAGAGAGAGAGAGAGAGAGAGAGAGAGAGAGAGAGAGAGGACAGGGAACAGAGCAGGAA
This sequence comes from Monodelphis domestica, assembly GCF_027887165.1. Lineage (NCBI taxonomy): Eukaryota > Metazoa > Chordata > Mammalia > Didelphimorphia > Didelphidae > Monodelphis > Monodelphis domestica. The sequence goes on along the minus strand of NC_077227.1, from coordinate 403,900,912 downwards.
CTGTAAATAGGCACCATCAATCATAGAGTGGTCATGAATGTGCACATGTTGGTACCTGCTCGTTATTGGCAGAAATCAAGAAGTCTCCAGAGCACAATCTTTGGGGGTCTTTTTTTCCCTTTCTCTCGTTTCTCTGAAAAGCTGTGTGTCAGCACAGGAATGGCAGGTGCGTTAACTCCCGGAGAACAAGTTTATGCCCCAGCTCGGGGGAAAAAAAAGTGCCGACACAGAGAGAAATCACGCGCCAGTCAAGTTCCTGTACTTGGCTCTTTGCTTCTGAAATGGATGAAGAAAGAAAATTTGTTTTGAGGAAAATGGAAAAACCCAGGAGATGGCCATATGGCTAGCTTAGAGGGCACTGACAGACAGATCTGTACCTTGCTGAGGTCTTGGAGGTCCTACCCAACAGTTCTTCTCTTTCATCCTTTCTCCTAAAGAAGAAGGTAGGCAGAAGTGAGATATCTGTTAGGATCATTGCAGATAGCAGTTATTTATTATGCCTCTGATTCACCCACCATTATTAGACCTGGATTCATGGTGTCCCTATTCCTTCTTAGATTCATCAGGACTGATTCTGCTCATGGCACCTTGGAGATTTTGTTGATCAGTCGATCAAAAGGCTTTTATTGATTAATGCCTGTTATATGCCAGGCATTTTACTAGCTGCTGGGGATACAAAGACAGAAATAAAACAGTCCCTGCCTTTAGGGCACTTAGATCTTATCAGGAAAAATAGTATGTATGCGTATGTGTTGAGAAACCATCCAGTCGAATTAACCAGCCAATATATAATCATGGAGCACTTGTCACAGGTGTAGTCTTGTGTTCAGTGCTATAGAGACTAGAGACCTGTGCAAGCCAGATCCCACCCTCATGGAATCACTTTAATAAATAAAAAAAAAAAAGATGTCCTTTGGTGCTTTAATGAATCCATGATCTCATCAGCTGAATCCAGTTCGATTTGTCAAGGATCTATTAAACACCTACTGTGTATCTCTGGGTGACGAGAATAAAAAAGATTTAGAGAAATATTTTCTACCCTCAAAGGTTTATTTTTTGCTGGGGTAAACAACTTATTCCCAGGTAAGCAAATAACACCTCTATGCTGAATAAATACAAAGTAATTTTGGTAGGAGCAAAGGGGAGAGCACTAACAGCTGGGGATATTACCTCCCATGGGAAACTGCTTTTGAGCTCAGCATTAAAGGAATTTGGGAATTCCCAGAGGCATAGGAAGGGAACTTCTTCCAGCGCACACAGCTACTCACCCAACTTATCCTGTACAATTCTTGTCCATGTTTTCCCATAAAGGATAATTATCTGATGTGCTGGAACCTTCTTTCTGGTTCTTTGGATATGGATACCAGTCTAGCAAGCAGGCAGGAAAGTCATTGGTTATTTCTCATTCTCATAACTTTTCCCATCATCTATGTCCTTGATGTGCCTTTTAAAAAAATAAAACCCTCTTACTTATGTCTTAGAATCAATATTATGTATTGGTTCTAAGGCAGAAGAGTGATAAGGGCTAGGCAGTGGGGGTTAAGTGACTTGCCCAGGGTCATAGAGGTGGGAAGTATCTGAGGCCAGATTTGAACCCAGGAACTCCCATCTCCAGGCCTGGCTCTCAGTCCACTGGGCTACCCAGCTGCCCTGATGAGGCCTTTTAACATGATTGCCAACATATGAATTTTGATGGGTGATATGCTGCAACCAATGGTTTACTGTTATCTTTGCATTCATTGCAACCACAAATCTGGATTGTTCTGAGATCATGCTGCCTAGAACACAGTAAATGCTTACTTGATCAGCATTTGATGACCTTACTTGTTTTATAATTTGCAGCCTTGAGGGGGCAGCTAAGTGGCTCAGTGGACTGAGAGCCAGGCCTAGAGATGGGAAGTCCTGGATTCAAATTTGACATCAGACACTTCCTAGCTGTGTGACCCTGGGCAAGTCACTTAACCCACATTGCCTAGCCCTTACCACTCTTCTGCCTTGGAGCCAATACACAGTATTGACTCCAAGATGGAAGGTAAGAGGGGTTTTAAAAAAAATTGCAGCCATGGAGCATCACCCAGAGAATAGCAGTGTACTACCAACACATGGAAGAACATGGATGTTACCAGGGATAGGTACATGCAATCACTTCCCTTTTCTAGTTTTCAGCTGTGGTTTGTACTAGGTTATCATTAAGGTCCTTTTATAGTTCTTTTTTATGTTGAGGGAAAAGTGTGGTACTGTGACAAGTTTCTTGCCTTTCTACCACTCATTTTCCTCATTTTTTAAAATAAGGAGGGTGAACTTGTGTGACTTTGGACAAGCCACTTATCCTTATTGGCCTCAGTTTCCTCATCTGGAAAATGAGCATGAGAAGGAAATGATGAACCGACTCCAGTATCTCTGCCAAGAAAACTCCAAATGGGGTCACAAAGAGTCAGACATCGTTGAAAAATGACTGAACAATCCAAAAAGGATGGACTAGATAATTTTAAAAGTCTTTTCCAACTCTAAATGAAGGGCATTCCTGGTTCTGACATCCTGTGTTCTAAAGTCCCTTCCAACTTGGACATTCTATGTTCTCAGATCCTTTCTACCTAGAAGGTTCTTTTCCAAGTTGGAAGGGATCTTAGAACATAGAATGTTAGAAATGGAAGTGTCCTTAGTACACTGTGTCATTGATTTAGAGTTGGAAAAGCCTTTTAAAAATATGTAGTTCCAGTTCTGTTATCTAATATTCTATGTTCTAAACACTGGATCAGGTCTAATATTGTATGTTCTCAGGTCCCTTCCAGTTCTGACATTCGGGATTTTAAGGATTTTAATTATTCCAATTCTGAAGTCCTTTCTGGCACTATAACTTATGGAAGCCAGAAGATAATTTTCTTAGAAACGATACAAATCTATTATGAAATAAAACAGGACAAACCATTTAAAAATCTTTTGGATTATCTAGGTTATTTATGATGACAGCTTGGTCATCAAAATAAATATAAAATACTGCTCAGTTTGTTCACCTATATGATTTCTTTAGCCAGTGCAGGAAATTCACAATGATCAAGTACGTTCATTTAGTTTATGTGTGGTTTAAAAATACTTGATCTGCTCAATGTGAACAGATGACTTGGTCCTGGTTGGGCTAGTGGTTTTTGTCCTGGCTCTACCTTTAGTCTCCATATCACCTTGGGTAAACCCCTTTCCCTCTCTTGGCCTCAATTTTCCCTTTATAAACCAAGGGGCCAGTCTCAAAGGGCTCTTATAGCTCAAGCATCCTGTAGTTCATTGAATCTACATATCTCTTGCAGCTTATGCAGGTTTTATCTTCATCTGCACCTGGGGGTTGGCCCACTCCTGTTTCTGCTGGGAGAAAACCAGTTATTCAGTTACTAAGCATTAATGGAGTAAATCACCGTGAGGGGGAAAGGAGGGACAAAGCAATAGACAGGGAGGTCTCTGGTCTCCAGGAGCTCACAGTCTTTTGAGATACATTTTTTGATCCCTTTTGCTTTAGCATGTTATTTCTGGAAAACAACTGTTTGTTCTGTTCCAGAATGAAGTCTCTGTCTTATACTGAAGAAAACAAATACTTTATGTAAAAACCCTGGGTACAGAGACTCCATCTAACAATGTATATACAACATTTAGCCTCCGAGCATGTCTCCTCATCTGAAGGGTTGTATTTCATTATCTGTTCTCTGGGTCCATCCCAGGTATTTCAGTTACTCAGAGTTCGTATTCTTTTCAGTGACCTTTTTGATTTACATTGCTACAAATCATTGTGTAGAATGGTCTCTTGATTCTGCTTATTAGCACCGATTCATAGAAAGTTCATGGTTCTTTGAATCTCACAGAATCCTTGTTTCTGGCTGTATAATATTCTTCTGTATGTTCATGCCATCATTTTTTCCAGCCATTCCCTACTCAGCAGGCTCCCACTTTGGTGGTTTTTCTTAACTTTATTTTTTTCTTTCAGTCATAGGTAGAAATAATTTTTTATAATTGTTTTCTGATATTTTGTGATTCAAATCCTTTTCCTCCCGCCTCTCTCCTCCGCCCTGCAAGGCAAAAGTCTATTATAGGTTATACCAATGCTTCCATGCCATCCATATTTCCATATCCCCATGTTGTGACAGAAGACATATCACATATACAATAAAAAAACTCATGAAGGAAATAGAGTGAAAGGTGGCATGCTTTGACTGCAACCTGGGCACTCACTTTGTTTGCAGTTCTTTGCATTCAGCTCTTATGATGCCCCAAATCCTTTTCACTGGACCTAAGGAATCTGTTTGAGAGAGAAAGACATGAACTCAATTTTAGATGTGTTAAATTTCTGGTGTCAGTGGGAGCTCTAAGTGGAAATAACTTTGACCATCTGGAATTTAAGAGATAGTAAGAGGTTGTGACTGGAGATGTAGACTAAAGTCAGAGTTGAAGCCAAGGATGTAGAGGATCAGCCTGAGGGTCTGAATGTGGAAGATAAGTTTTGGGAAGTTGTTATGAAGGAAGACAAAAGGGAGGCAGAAGCGGAATGAGTAGAGAGGTTGAAGGAAAGCAAGGAGAGGTTCTATTTGCAGTACAGAGGGAGGATTTTGCTTAGGAAAATTTTGGCATTCAGTAAGAATGGTTGCCTGAATGATCACAAAGAATGGCCTGCTATGTCCAGCCTGAGTAGTCTGAGAGTAATTGGAAAGAAGGGTTTTTAAGATGTTGTCTGTGCTTGATTCTCTCTCCAGAAGCACCACAAAAAGAAGGGCTGCCTTCAAACTGAGCTGAGAATGGGAGCACTTCTGCAAATGGCCCCACAGGCATTGTCCTCATGCTTTGCCTCTTAGAATCTGAATGCTCCTTTCCAGAATATTTAGTAGTCAGTCTTTGGAAAAACCATTAAGGGCAAGGTATTGCATAGTCTTGAGACCTTTGACTCCCCAGAAAACTCACTGGGTGGAATTTTTCTGCAGGTTTTCTACCTACCCATTTGTGTTGAACTCTTGGTTCTACCAGGCCTTGCCGTCCATCCTGCTGCTGATCCCTTCTGTATGTGTAGTCAGTTTTTCCTTAGTGGAACACCTTGAGAGCAGAAACTGTCTTGCTTCTCTATTCATGTCCCTAGTTCTTAGCACAGCCTTTGGTGATATTAATGGCTTAAAATTTTTTTATTTCACTTACTTGTTCTTTAATTCCACCTGATACAGTCATTTGTCACAGAATGACACAAATTGGGATTTTAGTGAAATCCACACTTCACTTGTCCTTGGTAGCAGTTGGCTGTCTGCTGGAGAAAGGCTTGACTTCCCCCATTTCAATCACATTGGGAGATGAGATCCATAGTTGGTCAGAATACCTTCTTTACATAGATATACATACATAGGCTATGGAACTCTAAGGGATCCTAGAGTTCAGTGACTCCTTTTACAGAGGAAGAAACTGAGGCCCAGAACAGTTAAGTGAAGGCTTGTGCAACCAATAAGTAGCAGAATCAGGATTTGGACTTTTTTGACACCAGAACAAGTATTCTATACATTCTACCATTATGCCCTTCTTGATATCTGAATACATTTTTTCAAAGTGTTTAGAACTTAAAGGGCTTCCTTGGTCATCATTTTGACCAGTTCCTTCATCTTATTTAAAATTTTTAATTTGTATCTTCATATCAATTCTAAGGCAGAAGAGCAGTAAGAGGTAGGCAATTTGGGTTAAGTGACTTGCCCAGAGTCACACAGCTAGGAAGTATCTGAGACCAAATTTGAACCCAGGATCTCCCATCCCTAGGACTGGCTTTTTATCCAATGAACCACCTAGTAAATTCCTTCGTTTTAAAGAACAGGACACTGAAGTGCCTCTCTTTAACTTGGACAAATCACTTTGCATCTCTAGGCCTCAGTTTCCTTATCTGTAAAATGAAGGTTTCAGAAGAAATGGACTCCAAGGTCCCTTTCAATTCTGAGTTGATGATCCTTTGTGGCCGAATGACTCGGCCAAGTCATATGGGTGAATAATAGAATCTGGATCGCAACTTGGCTTCTTTGACTCTCTCCCTTCTTCTATATATTTTATTTTTTGGGACAGGAACTTCCCTTCTCTCCCAGGGTCTGGGGATCTCTCCAGTTCTGATAGAGAGTTGCTCACAGTTTTTGTGGGCCAAAGCGGGCTCTGGGGATCGGTTTGGAAAGGCTGCTCTCTTATCTCTTATTTCCCAGTGGTACCCCAAACCCTGAATTTTCAGATATAGACGGGTCGCCATCCTATGGACTGAGGACATCCTCTGATTATCTCAGCAGGAGTTTGCAGCTCCGGCTCCAGTTCCTACTGCGAGCAGTGCCACTTGTACTTTCTCATTCCAGAGAGAATTTTCTTAATTTTATGAAATGGTCACAAGATGGCGCCCTGGGACTTTGGACCACGGTAAGCGGCCCTTTAAAACCCAGTGCTAAGAGCGCCCATGAATTCTTTTAGAGTCCTTGACATGAGGTTTTGGTTATTTTTTTTCTTCTTCGAAATGTAATTTTCCATTGTGGAGGCCTGAATTTCAGTGGATACTAACATTATATCTCTGTGGCTGCCCTCTCTGCTGTGGGAGCTGGGTCCAGGGGCGGAAAGCTGTCAACAGTTCAAGTGTGTCCAAAGGGGTATTTTCTTGGGTGAGGCTCTTAGAATTTAGAGCACTTTGAGCAACCCTCTCATTTTCAAGCTAAGGGAACTTAGCAGCGCCATGCCCAAGGTTCCCTAGGTGACAGAGTGCCTTGAATCCAAGTCCCCTTGGTTTTAGATCTTGACCTAATTATTCCCTCCCAACCAGGGCAGGCTCTTTCCATGCCACCTTTCTCCTAACATTCATTTTTTTTTAAGAAAACTCTCACTTACTGTCTTAGGAACCACTCTAAGGCAGAAGGGCAAGAGCTAGGCAATTGGAGTTAAGTGATTGCCCAGAGTCACACAGCTAAGAAGTCTCTGAGGCCACATTTGAACCCAGATCCCTCTAACTCTAAGGGTAGATGTCCACTGAGCCATCTAGCTGTCCCCTGCCATTCATTTTTCTTGTTGTTATCGCTGACTTTCCTTTCTTTTTGGGGAGCTTTATGACATATCACATGCAGGATTCAGACCGAGGTTTCCTCTGATCTCAAATCCGAAGCACTTTCCATGAGAAAGTAGAAACTATTTCTAAAGGGCTCATATGTCACTAGAATGGATAAAGTGAAAGCTAAGGAGTTCTGAGGGTTTGGTCAGGCCAGCTGGGTGATGAGTCTTGTGTTCCAAAGGGCTCCCTTCCCAATAACAGCTCACTGGAGCTCCACTGAGACCCTGGGGTCGACACTGAGACTCAAATATTTAATGGTGTCTTTCTTTTTTCAATAGATCTGGAAATTCTTGGAATCCACAGAGAACAGGTTCTGCCCATGAACAATCTGCCTCTTAGGCATTTTCAGATAGCAGGTACAGACAGAAAGACCGAATCATATAGGCCAGTCAGTGGATAAGCATTTATTAAGATCTTACAATGTTCCAGGCACTGTGTCAAGTGCTGGACCAAGAGAAACCACAGGGCTCTCAATTCCCAGGAATGTTGTCTTAAAAAGTAGTCACCTTGCTATTGGACAATAGGAGGGTCTTTGGTGAAGTGGCACAGTGCACCAGCTTGAAATTCACAGAATCTGCCAGATGAGGCCACTTCTGGATTGGGTTTTGCTTTAGGAGCTCCACAATCAAATGAGATGATATGTATAAAAGCAAAGTATGTAAACCTTAAAATATTAAGTGCCAATTAATCCATTTCAGGAGTTACTATGACTGAAAAACTCGCCAATGGTCATGGGTCTCTCTGTATTGATCTAAGCTAGTGATGGTGAACCTTTTAGAGACCAAGTGCCCAAACTGAAACCCTCACGTCACATGTGAGCCCCTTGCCTTACCCCAGATGGGGGAGGGAGGAAGCACTCCCATTGGGCTTCTTAGCAGAAAGGCAGGTCATGTGAGAAACGTCCTCAGGTGTGCCTGGATGGGGGGAGGAGAGCAGCCCCCTTCGGCACACTCTGGCACGTGCCATAGGTTGACCAACACAGACTTAAGCCATTCCTAGGTTAGCAGGCACAGTAAATCACTGGTATAGGAACTCAATTAAATTCTATTCTTGGTTGTTGTTGTTTTCAAACCCTTACCTTCTGTTTTAGAACCAACACTATATATTGGTTCCAAGGTTGAATAAAGATAAGGATTAGGTCATTGGGGTTAAGGGACTTACCCAGAGTCACACAACCAGGAAGCATCTGAGGCCACACTTCAACCTTGGACCTCCCATCCCCAGACCTGGCTCTTTGACCACCGAGCCACTTGGCTTCCCCCACTCTTTTTTTGACAAGCATTTATTAAATACCAGTATCTGTATCAGACACTTGCTAGGTATTGAGGATAAAACAAAACAATAATTGGGGATAAAAAAACAAATGAGTCAAGACAGCTGAGGCAAGGCACAAAAATAAATGACGGAATCATAGATTAGTCCTCAAATTGGTCTTAGAGGCTAATAATACAACTTCCTTCATTTTATAGAATCTGAACCCTAGAATGATCTAAATGATCTAAATGATTAGATCAAGTTCACATGGGTAGTGAGAGAGGAGGGATTTGGACTGTAAAGCCAACAAACTGTCCAGTACATTATATTGCTCCTGATTCTGTTTCATGGTAAAGCAGAATGCCATATACTGGAAACATCAAAGAAGCTAGGTTGGATAAAACATAGAGTACTTGAGGGGGCCATAATTTATAATCAGTCTAGAAATATAGGTTGGAGACAGATTGTAGAGAGCTTTAAATGCCAAATAGAAGAATTTATAGTTATCCTAAGAAGAGGAGACGCTAGGTAGCTCAGTGGACAGAGAGCCAGGTCAGGAGTCAGGAGGACTTGGGTTCAAATGTGGTGTCATAAGACACTTCCTAGCTGTGTGACCCTGGACAAGTCACAACCCCATCTGCCCTGTCCTTATGGCTTTTCTGCTTTAGAACCAATACTTTGTATTGATTCTGAGACAGAAGGTAAGAATTAAAAAATCCCCAAAGAACTAGAAAGTTGCTGAGACTTCTTGAGTGGCAGAGTGGCATAGACTTATGATTTGGTAATATGAATTTGGCAATTCTGTGGAGAGTGGGTTGGAGGGAGAGAAGCTGACTGCAGGGGGAGCAATTAAATCTTTCAGTCTCAAAAATTTTCCCAGTTCAATAGGATCTGCCTGATCTCATAATCTATTGGCACAGATTTCTAGCTGATGATCACTTTCGTGGCATAAAGAGACATGGGGAGAGGACTTTTTCAGGGTGATTAGTCATAGTTTTAGTTTGCTCTGAGCTGGTGTGGCTGAAGAAGTCACTCAGGTTTAGAAGCAACTTTGAACTGGTGGGAGAGATCAAGAAAGAATATTCCTGAGGTAGGTTGGGAGTGGACTCTGTGAGGAGAAAAACAGGGACTTGCCAAAGGAAGGTTTTAAAAGTTAAAAAAAAATTTATTTATTACCAAGTACATGTTATAACAAATTTCCCCACAATTTCCCCCAAGTTATAGGATTGAACTTAAATTCCTCTCTCCTTTCCCTATTCCCTTTTCATGCTGGCAGGCAATTCGATCTGGGTTGTTATCATGCAAAACATATTTCCATATTGTTCATTCAACAAAAGGTTTTAAACAAACCTGGACTTAGAGATGTAGGCATTTGCTCCCAAGAATCCAGTGGGATCTGCAGACAACTCCAGGAAGCCCTTCTGCATGCGTTTTCTTGAGTCTTACTGTTAGCAGCTAGTTGGTGCAGTGCCAGTCCCAGAGGTAGGAGGACTCATCTTCCTGAGTTTAAATCTGGTCTCAGACACTTTGTAGGTGTGCGACCCTGGGCAAATTATTTGATCCTATTGGCCTCAGTTTCCTCATCTGTAAAATGAGCTGGAGAAGGAAATAACAACCCATTACAGTATCTTTGCCAAGAAAACCCCAAATGGGGTCACAAAGAGTAGAATGTGACTGAAAAGACAAAACAAACAAACAAAAAAAGACGGAATAACACCATCAGCGAATCCTGCTTCAGCCCAGAGATTAAGGTTCCTGAGAGATCAGAGAAGTAGCTATAAGAGTCTTTCCTGACAAGCACCAAACACTGGACACTGAGACATTTTTGAAGAAGAAATAGGACCAGAGAAATGTTGTTCTTTTTTTTTTTTGAGGGGGAGTAAGTGAAACATGGGTTTGGGGGGTGCAAAGAAACACAAGAATATTGTTGAAAGAAGCATATATTTTCTTAGCCCCGCTACTTTTTTGCTAATGTGACCTTAAGCAAAATTTATCTCCCTCTCTACTTCTGGAAAAGGATGGGGTCTATCTCTCTCTCCCCTCTGAAGAGCCTCTGGGTATGTCCCCAGGCCGGAAATAGGCCTTTTACAAAATTCATTTTGAGATGTGTTTTTAAGTATCTCCTGCATGGTGGAGTCTGGGTCGATATGTAATTCAGATAAGACAGAGTCTTATCTCTACTTTATGAGCTTGCACTCTACTAGCAGTATAGAACATTCAAATAAATGTAATGTGAATAAGGGAGGGGAAAGCAGAACACCCAGTGAAGTCAGAGGAGTGAATGGTCATTAGTGGCACCCGAGTTGGGTTTTTAAAGGCTGTTTAGAGAGGAAGAGGACATTCTAGGTATAGCGTGTGACAGGACGGAGGTGGAAAACATCAGTGTTAGGGGGAAAAGTGAGAGAGCAGGCAAGTCTTTTTTAACAAATCTTAACAGTATTATGTAATATTGACACATTTTATCATTTAATACCATAAATATACAGAATTTCTTTTACTGTAAACACTCCATGAAAGAAAAAGAAAACAATTCAGACTCCTTTTCTGGCACGCAGGTAGGACCAAATAATTTGACCTGGATTTCTCAGCTCCCTGAGGCACTGTACCCCTATTGCCAGGCAAGTCTTTTTGGAGGGAACAGTGAATCTACAGAGGGTTCCTTTGACTGCCTCCAGTTCATATTCAAGGGCTATGACTCCATCTGAACCCTGACTTGATTTCCTATTTCCTGCACGGTCCAGAGTAGTGGCTACTCACAGCTGTGGGGTTCTGGGTGCCACCCCTATGTGAAAACGTTGACCAGTTGGAGCATGTCTGGAGGAATGCAACCAGAGGAGAGACACCAGGGTGGGGAAGGGACTAGAGAAAATGCCACATGGGGTTCTGAAGGAACAAAGGAGAAGAGGCACTGGGGACACAAGAGCTGGCCTGAGTATCTGAAAGGTTGTTCCACAGAAGAAGGATTGGCCTTATTGTGCTTGGCCCCACAACATAGAATTAGGAGAAATGGGTAGAAGCGGCAGAGATTTGGGCTTCTGACAAGGACAATCTTTCTAATGATCAATGTCCCAAAGGGCAATGGGCTACCGAGTAGAAGCTAAATGGCCACATCTGAGGATAGATCCTCATAGAGAGCATCCATTCTGAGGGAGGGGTTGTTCTGTTTGGTTTCTGAGGACCCTTCCAACTCTTAGAGCCGGTGGTTCCTCCAAAAGGAACAGAGATTTGGTGGCACTAGCTCCCATGGGGTAAGCAGTTTTTTCCCCCAAGGAAGATTGAGTATATGTCAATTAAAAAAAAAATAAAAAGAAAGGAAACAGAAGCTGTGATGGGAAGAACAATAGTAGAGGAGCCTACCTTTGGTTTTTTAATGGACCTTGAGACTCTATCTTGCTTCATTGTTCTTTGTCGATGTCCAGAGGCTCTCAATTGAGCTTGTAAAGACCTGTCTCCTGCTGCAAAGAACTGAACGATCTGGACTTCTCTGCTGTCAGTTTCATTCTGACCTAAGTAGACTGTCTGCAAGTGGCATTTAATTCTGATTTAATGACAATCATCACATAAATGCATTCCAATTGATTATTAAACACATATTTATTAGGGATTAACAGCTATGCCACAGATAGCTATTAAATAGTCATTAAACAGAGGAGAAGCTGTTTTTATTTATACATTTTTATTTATTAACAATCATGGAAGGATATTATTACATCAATTAAATATCTATTAGGACCTCTTGATTTGAATTAGCTTTTAGATGGTGTCAGATCATTTTAGTTCATGTTTCAAAGCTACCGTCTTTTTCAGTTTTAATATTTTCAAGATGATCCATCTTTCTGTATGAGACTGTGGCTACTGCTGAGATGGTGGTTGGGAGGTAGGAATATTTTGGGGGCTATTTCCAGTGTGAATATACAGGCTCTTTCCCCATCCTTTCTGAGCCTCAATAATCAATATATTAAAGCCCTAATCTCTTGTCCCTCCTCCCTCCAATCAATTATTTATAGAAGGTATTTTTCTTTGCCTAGGATTCTTTAATTGTTCAGTGAATTCTTTTTACAAACACCAGAGTCCACAGATGGTCATTGACTGTGGTACAGAGTTCCTTCTAATAATAATGTTGCTACTCGCAACAACAACAATAATGATGGTGATCATAATTATAATAATAATAATGACAATTAAGGAAAATAACAGGAGTGACTTACTCCAGGACTGTTTCTATTTGAACTTCGTAGAAAAAAACAAAACAGGAGATGAATAATCAGAATTGCAAGCATTGTAATAATAACTGCTCTTATTTCTGTAGCATTCTAAGGTTTACAAAACCCTTTTTTCAGCACAACGTGAAGCAGGCAGTACAGGAACTCTGTTTTATAGACAAGGAGGTGGTGGTTCAGAGAGATTAAAAGATTTGTCCAGTTACACAGCTATAGAGTCAGAGCTGGGTCTTTAACTCAGGTCTCCTGACTTTATGCTCTCACCTCTCTCTATCTTTTAGTGCTGCCTAATTAATAATAATAAGAATAATATAACTAAATTATGATAGATAACATAATTATATATAATATAACTTATAAATATATTAATCACATAATAGGAACAATCATAGAATTTTTTAAGTGCTTGCTATGTGCTGGGCACTAAGTGCTTTATAAATATTATTTCATTTGATCCTTACAACCACCCTGTGAGGTGGGTTATAACAAAATACCCACAAACCAAACTCCTAATTTTTCACATCAAAACCTGAGCTAATGTAATGAAAAGAATACATTTCCCCTAATGCTAACTTCAGGAACATTTATGCAACATCTTTTAATTACAGTTTTCTTAATATTTCAAAGCAAAATTATCTTTAAGAAAAGATCTTTACATGAGATCATTAGAAACAGCTTGTCTTTTCTTTTTGTCTTTGTTTTTTAATTAGAAGGAAAAAGCTGCTGTCTTAGACTGAAACCTAGCTCAGATGACTGGGACAAGGCAGGTTCTGAGAACACTGTTGTCTCTCCACTCAGCAGAAAAGAACATGCTACTCTCTGTCTCTCTTTCTCTCTGTCTGTCTGTCTGTCTGTCTGTCTGTCTGTCTGTCTGTTTGAGCATTCTGTAGGTTGGCTAGAGATAGGCAGATAGTCATAGGAGCTGGGGAAGTGGGAAGGAGAAAGGGAAAGTGTGTGTGCATATATATGTGTGTGTGTGTGTGAGAGAGAGAGAGAGAGCAAGAGAGAGAGACAGAGACTGAGACAGAGAGAGAAGGCAGAGAGAAAGAGGGAGAGAGAGATCCTGAGGAGGAGACAGAAATAGACTGAGTAGAGAGACAGAGACAGAGAGAAAACAAGACAGAGACACAAAATAAAAGGAACACAGACTGATAGGAGAAAGGGAGGGAGGGGAACAGATGTACAGACACAGGAGGAGGGAGAAAGAGAGATTAATATTGAGGAATGAGAGAAGGAGATAGGGATAGAAGAGAGACTGAGTAGAGAAGCAGAGAGAAAACAGACACAAAGGAGAGATTCACGTACACATACAAGCACACACACACACACACACACACAGATATTCCCAGGAGCGCTCAATCCACTAAACCAGATTTCCTGATTAATCTTCTCTGTGGCCAAAGTCACTGAGGGAGAGACTCCAGCAGGGAAGAAAGTGGAGGGATAAAAAGGAAAGTGAGGAACCCCCTTTGTAAGACAATGTGTCTCTATTATCTTGGTTATTTGATCTTTTCTCCTATTATATTCAACAACAAAGATTTAAGCACCTACTATGTGCTGGACCCCGTCTGAGGTGCCAGAGACACAAAAACAGAAATGAAACAGTAGCTGACAATTACATGATGGAAATCATTAGATAAACATAAAAAATATGCCAAGCAAGAACAGCTGGGTGGTTCAGTGGGTAGAGAGCTGGGTCTGGAGATGGGAGGTCCTAAGTTGAAATCTGGCCTCAGACACTTCTACCTGTGTCATGCTGGACAAGCCACTTAACCACAATTTCGTGGTCCTTTCCTGTCTTCTGCCTTGGAACTGATACCTTGTGTTGATTCTAAGGTAGAAGGAAAGGGTTAAAAAAAAAAGAGAAGGTCTTGGACAAGAATGGCTGAGGAGAAGAGAGCATGGATAGGCTATTACATGTCATGGTTGAGGGCTTGTTTGGACTGATAAGCTCAGGAATCTATTGACATATCCAAGTATTACTCTTGTTAAATCGTCATCATCATCATCATTATCATCAATAACAATAATAACAATGGCTCGAACTTATTTGGTTTGAGTGTGGAACAGTATCAGCCTGACATTAATCTTGTCCACATTGAGGTTCTAGGTCTGAGCCCCAAGCCCTATCCCTCTGAAGCTCCCGTCTGAAGATGTTCCTTTGCTCACCTCCAACAGTGAGTCTAATGACTTAAAGACCCAGGGATTGGTTATGCTTGCTGCAAAACAAAATTTGCTTTCCTTCACTTTCTTCTAAAAAAAAAGTCCAATTTCCTTAGCACAGAAGAGAAACCTCAAAGACAAAACCATTTTCCTTTACAGCATTAATTAGATTGTCCCTCTTGGAGGAAGGGGTGTTAACTATTTTCTCTGGAGAGGTTTATTTCTTTGAGAAGATCTGCCTTCATTCAAAGGACTCCAAGAAGGCAGATCTAGCCACAGCTTTGCACCTACAAGACCCAAATATCTGAGTATTTGGAAGCAGTATGGTGTTTTCAATTGTTATCTGTGTGGTTAATGCCATATGGGCACAGCCCAAAATGGGAAGCTCCTAAATGGTGATTCCTCTGTGGTTGAGAAGGCAATTGTCTCTATGGGAAAAAAGTCCCCTTGCAAATTAAAACTTTGAGTCAGGTCAATTAATCATCAGATTATAGATTTAGAGCCAGGAGGAACCTTCAAGTTCCTAGAATCAAATCTTCCTTCCTCCTTTTACAGATAAAGAAACTGAGGCACAGTGAGGTAAAATGACTTTCCCAGCCAGTATGACAGTTTTTAATGTTTCTGAGGCTGTATTTGAACTCAGGTTTTCTTGGCTTCAAGTTTAGAGTTTTCTATATAGATATATAAACATACATATAGATATTTGTATATATATAAAACTGTCACTGTAATTGAAGAGATTACATTTTTTGGAGGAAAAATATGGACCTAGATAAGTAACTTCAAAATATATACAAAATAAATAAAAAGTCATTTGGGAAGGGGAGCAGGAGCTATAATAATTGGCGAAAGCTGTTTGGGGGAGTGGAATGAGTATTCACTGACTCTGGAAGTGGAAAATATGGGTTCAAAGCTTGCCTCTCATAATTACTGCTGATGTGATTTTGGGTAAAGCCACAGCCTCTCTGGGCCTCAGTTTCTTCAACTATAAACTGAGAGAACTAGATATCCTTTGAGATTCTGTTTAGCTCTTGCTTCATGACCCTGTGATGCCAGAAATTAGCAAAGGCCGTGTCTAGGTGATGGCATTTGCTCCAAGTCTTGAAAGGAGCCAGAGATGAGTCAAGTGATAGGATTAAAGGTGTGTCAGACAGGACACAGACAGGGACCCATCCACAGGTGTAGTGTGGTGTTGAGGAGGGGGCTTCTTTGTTGGCCCAGACCTCCAGCTCTCATGACGGCTGTGCCTCTGTGTGAGGAAGGGCCTGGCAGATGGGAAGAATGGAAGTGAGGATCAGTAAGCACTGGGCAAACACTCAGGGCCTTCTCACAGAGGAAACATTCCTGTGCCAGCTGTGGAAGGGAAGGAGAGACAATTGCAAAGCCTGAAGATCTAGGCGTGGATGTGTGTATTGGGGTAGAAAAGTCAATTTCTTTTAAAGGGGGATTTTGTTCCAAAGCAACATCCACCAGATGTGAAAACCACTGGCAGTAGGTTATCGAAATAAAGACCATGACATCCTGGACCACCCATCATCAAGACAAGAATTGTTTGAAGGCATGTAGATTTATTGATATGAATTGAGGCAAGCTGTCTATTCTTCTGGGCATTTGTCCATGGGACAGACCAGGAGATGGGCAGCTGACACAGGAAGAAGTCTCTCAGGCACACAGGAAAATGACAGAATTCTGTAGGGTGAGGATTGGTGTCACCCAGGAACAAGGCTTGTCTTTGGCCCTTTCTTGACCTCTGGATGAGGAGCTGTGCTGACTGTTGTCTGTCTGCTGCTCATTCCAGCCCTCTGTTCCTCTGGGAAGCGTAGGGTGGGTAGAGAGTGGGTTTTTGTCCTGGTGAAGGCTGGAGGATGTGAGTACTGTGGAGGTGCTCCATGGTGATGGGGAAAAGGGCAGGTCTTCCAGGAAGGGAGAGGCCCCACCCAGGGTGCAGCCTTTGAGAAATCACAAGCCTTACTTTGAAGCCTGGGCAAGGGAATCTGATTCATTGCTGAGAATTAACACAAGGCAAGTTCAAAGTCTTCTAGGAGGTGCCTTTAGGGGCTGGCTAAGTGCAGAGGAAGGTTGGAATAATATTTCTGCCTGTGAAACAAACATAGCTTGCCTTTCCATGTTGTGCTCTCTGAAGTGCCCCGAGTCAGTACAACATAGATGTGTGCAAATGCATCCTTTTTATCTATGTTGTATTGTATGTATATTTTAATGCTTGCACAATGCAAACATGTATGCACCATGACACATCCATGTACAAAGTGCAGTGACTGTACACATGTACACAGTTATACAAACACACAGATATGCACATTTATTCAATTATGTTATTGAATTCTTACTTTTCCCCAAATTGTGCTTGGAGTAGGGGAATTTGCCAAGATAAGCAATAGTGTCTTTGGACAAGTTATTTCCACCTCCCTAGGCTTGTTTCCTCATTTCTAAAATGAGGCATTTAAACTTGTTGTTCAGTCATTTTCAGTCATGCCTGACTTTTTGTGATCTCATTTGGGATTTTCTTGGCAAAGATACTCATGTGTCACAATATAAGTGACATTTTATATAGGAGGAACTGAGGCAGAGTTAAGTGATTTTCTAGAGGTCACAAATGTAGGAAGTGACTGAGGCGAGATTTGAACTTAGGAAGATGAGTCTTCCTGAGTCTAAACCAAGCATTATAGTCACTATACTACCTAGCGGCCCTGGGATTTAAACTAGATGACTTCTAAGGACTCTTGAGTTATAATTCTAATAAAGCATCCTATTCCAGGATTTGCTGCCTGTTAGGGGGAAGAAGACATGGATGCTGAGAACTAATATGTTATAGAATATAGGCAGTGTTTAAGAGCCCTGCATTTGGAAACAGAAGACCCCTAATGCTGGACCTCAGGAAAGCCCTTTCCTTTCCTCATCTATAAAAAGAAGGGGTTAGACTGGTCACTAGGATGATCTCCAAGGTCCCTTCCAGCTCCAAATCCCATGACTTCTGAAAGATTCTGAGAGTGTTGAGGAGGAAAAGATAACTTCTGTCTATGATGGTCATGGAAGGCTTCATGGAGGAATTGGCATTGAGCTGGATCTGGAAAGATAGGCAGAAACAAGGCATTCAGAGCATAGGAACCAAGATGGAAAAGTCCAAAGTTTGTTCAGAGAATGGCAAGGAACAATTTGCCTGGAGTTCAAGGGAAGACACGGTTGTGGGATGGGGAGGATAGACATGTACACAAACATAGGCTGGCACATGTGTGCACACACAGAGTGAGGGAGCTGGGTTATTTTAAGGTTAGTTAAGGTCTGTGGGTCTTTATTGTGAGGAAATCCTCTCTTCTCCTCTTTCCAAGGCAGTCTGGGCAGGTGGATCAAGGTTTCTCCCTAGTTTAATCCCAAGGGGGAAAACCAGAAGGAAAAGCTCTGGGATGGGAGTGGGGCCCCAATTCCTTATTAAATATACCCATCCTTGCTCTTTTATGAGATCTGGTACCCCTCCACTAGAGTCATGCCTTCATGGTTAAAGCATCGTGTTTCCTTAGACAGAATGACATGGAATCAAGATTAGTTTGGCCATTTCAGACATCAATACTTCTTGTCAGAGCAGGGACAAGGTTCCAGGGCATGCGAAGAGAGTGGATAGAGCTCCCGACTGGCACTGGGGAAGAACTGAGAGCCAATCCTGCCTCAGGCACTTACTAACTGTATGACCTTGGGCAAATTGCTTAACCTTTTTTAGCCTCAGTTTCCTCATCTGCAAAATGAGGATAACTATAGCACTTTTCTCATCACATTCCTATAAAGCACAAATGAGACAACACGTAGAGCTTTTTGCAAACCTAAAAGTGCTATATATAAATGCCAGTTACAATGACAATGATGGTTCTTATTATTTTACATTTTTTGTTTTATTTTTTGTTACATTTTAAGTTCCAAGCTCCCTCTCTCCTTCTCTACTTTGCACTAGAGAAAGCTACCATTTCACAAACACTAAATAGAAGTATGTATCATGTGGGTTTTATATGTTATATGTGCAGACATACAGATACATGCATATATATGTCAAACCATATTATACATCCTTCTATTTTTCAGTTCTTATTTTGGAGGGGAATGGCATCTTTCTTCATAGTTCCTTCACAGTTGATTTGAGTATTGATATTACTTAGAATAACTTAGTCATTCAATTCTTTGAATAATAGTGCTGTAATCATATACAACTTTCTCTTGGTTCTGCTCATCTCATTCCATTATTTCATGTAAGTTATTATT
Source organism: Monodelphis domestica (assembly GCF_027887165.1). Lineage (NCBI taxonomy): Eukaryota > Metazoa > Chordata > Mammalia > Didelphimorphia > Didelphidae > Monodelphis > Monodelphis domestica. The sequence goes on along the minus strand of NC_077227.1, from coordinate 403,881,931 downwards.
TATAATTATTTTTCATCTTTTCCTCAATCCCCCAACTGTACCCCCACATTGCTCAGCATCTAAGAAGAATGAAGGGAATATCAGATGAAGAAAGAGAAGTGAGTTTAGCGCCTGACTTCTGTCTGCAAGTAAGGGATGAAATGTAAAGCTTTATCCCAGGAAAAAGATCAAAGATTTAAGAGCTGGGAGGGACCTTTGTCTATGAAGCCCAACCTCCTCTATTTAATAGATGAGAAAATGGAGGCACTAAGAGATGAAGTGACTTGCCTGGGTCCCAGCTAGTACATGTCTGAGGCAGGATTCCAAACAAGATCTTCCTTATTCTAAGCCCAATGCCCTATCATACCTATATACCACCTACCTGGCTCAGGTCTGGAGAGGAAGATCAAGTCTAAGTTGGAACTGCAGCAGGAACCCAGCAGCCTGTTGTGACACAAAGTGATGCAGAGAGACATCCAAAGAAGGGAGGGTACTAAAGGGCTTGGACTATTTTTATTATTCATTTAGAAGAACCTTTCAACAAAATCTCCCTTTCAGGTCTTACTCTAGCACCAACATGACCTTGAGTTCAAGGGACTTGCACAAGGACAGAAGGTGAGAAGAAATAGAGCTGGGATTTCATTCTTTTTTTTTTTAAACCCTTATCTTCCGTCTTAGAATCAATACTGTGTACTGGTCCCAAGGCAGAAGAGTTTACTAAGGGCTAGGCAATGGGGGTTAAGTGACTTGCCCAGTGTCACACAGCAAGGAAGTATCTGAGGTCAAATTTAAACCCATGACCTCCCATCTCTAGGTCTGGCTCTCAATCCACTGAGCTACCCAGCTGCCCCCTGGGATTTCATTCTGAACCCACTACTTTCTTCCCTGAATCTTCATGTTCCATTTACCAATCTAGGAATGTTTCATGTCTGGCCTTAATGAGAGTCTACAGGTCTGTCATTTGAGAACTAGTCTGAGGAGGGAGAAGCTCAGCATGAAAAAGTTTGGTCAACAATGGATTGAGACCCAGGCCTGGAGATGGGAGGTCCTGGGTTCAAATGTGGCCTCAGACATTTTCTAGTTATGTGACCCTGGGCAAGTCACTTAACTACAATTGCATAGCCCTAACTACTCTTGTGCCTTGGAACCAAGCATCAATTCAATATTCATCGGTAAGATGGAAGATAAGGGTCTAAAAAGAAGCAATGATATATTTGAATGATGACAAGTCATACTCCTGCTTGGTTTACTTAATAAACTCATTTTAAACTTTCAAAAAAAAAGTTTAGCCAACAAATAATAAACGATTTTGTTCATAGCAATTCATGAGACTTCTTAGGAGTGGAAGTATGCCTCAGTGGAGGGAGCCTCCCATTTTGAAGAAATCACAGGTTTTTGTTGTGTTGAAATACTCTTAGAAGACTGGCTACCTCATCTCTCTGGAGTTGGAACCTCTGATTTTGATTAGGGTACTACTATATGGAAGCAAGATTTACCACCATCAAAACAAATGGAAAATGGGAGGGAACTGTTGCTATTTTGAATCTTCTTGAAAACATTAAAAAATACATTTTATTGATGCATTTTGTGTTTATCCTGAAATCATTTCCAGATATCCCTCTCTCTGCTCCCTTCCCCCCCCCCCCAACATGAACCCTCTTTTGTAACAAAGAAAAATAGTTAAACCCATCTAACGGATTCATTGAGTGTTGGACAAATTTGACAGCATTCTGCACCCTTGATTCACTACCTCTTTACCAAAATGAAGGTGGGGTGATCCTTAGTTCTTCTCTGGGCCAGATTTGTTATTAGTTTTACTCAGTGTCTAGCTTGATTTTAGTGTTCGTTTTGTTTGCATTAATTCTCAAAATTATCCTGAATATTATTTTCCTGGTTCTGCTTGCTTAGCTCTGAAACAGTTCATAGCAGTCCTTCCATGTTTTTCGGAACTCCTATTGGTTATTTACTCGGGTGCAATAATATTCCATTTTTATTAACATACTACAATGTGTTCGCTCATCCCCCTGGCAATGGAATACCCACTTTATGTCTAGGTCTGTGCTATGACAAAAAACCAGAGCCTCCTCTTTGTGTGGCCATTAGGTACCCGGTTTCATTTAAAAAGCTCTCTTTTCTCCATCCTGGAAGGCAAGGAGAGCTAAGGGACCAGGCTAGTGTTTGATGAACTGAATCTAGAGTTCATTCACAACCACTCATGGCCAGGATCCGATGGTGATGGATGGCTTATGCTTAGCCTGTGTTTTTCTCACGTGAATTCCTGGCTTGGCTGAGGCTGCCAGACTCATTGCCCTGCTGACCTCCACTGGACTTGACCTTGAGTCTCAGGGTCGGGCCCTTTGTGGCTGTTGATTTCACTTCTGTGGGGCTTTTTCCTTCCTCCCTCCCTCCCTCCCTTCTCCTCCGGTCCACTTTCACAGGCTACGGCTTCTTCAACCAGAAACAATAGGTCTTGTTAAAGATTCAGTGACTAAGAGACAGGGCGAGGGGAGAGGTGAATTTGAAAACCGATCCAGACATTCCCCTGGTCCCTGCAAACTGTGAACCCTGGAATCAGTTTCAGTGATTTTTAAGCGCTGAATTTGGAGTCCGTGTTGGCGGAGATTTGGCCCGTGAACTTCCGTGTAATTAGACCTGAGTATCTTAGGATTCTCAGACGCGAAAATGTCCTTCCAGTTCCAATTAAGCTCTGCTTAGTGGTAGCCCTGCAGCTGTCGGCTTTTGCCCAGGAAGCCCTGGATAGTTCTGGCTCTGGTGCAGCCCAGGAAGCTGCAGCAGAGCCCCTAGGCTAAGGGAAGGCGGGAATTCCTTTCCCTCCGCACAAATCCTCAGAGCTACCTCCTCTTTCCTCTCCAGCTTGATAGCTCCCTGCTCTCCGGCTGGTTGTGCTAAGTAACTAAGGGGCTGGAAGGGAGGTTGGAGCGCTGCAGAGATGTGAGGGACCCCCTGGAGGACCGCTTGGATCCTCCTTGTGTGGCCAGAGGTGGGAGTCGGTCCCTGAGGAGACAGCAAACAACCCCCCTCCCCCCTTGCCTTTCCGAACTGCCTAGCAGCCAATCAGGGTCCACACACCTCGTACTGGCTTTTCCATCACCTTGCCTTTGGCTGGTGGAGAACGAGGGGGTGATCCCTCCCCGAAAACTTTTGTTTTCCATAAAATGTTTAGCAGAAAACAAAAAAACAAAACAAAACAAAAAAAGCCCCCAAAACTGCCGACTATGTAAAGCAGAGATCATTAGAGGTTGGGTTTTTTTCCTTAAAGAATGGATTCAGCAAAATGCTGGTTTCTCTCCGGCTCTGGGTCTCTATTTAGGGGATTTGAGCTCTGTTTATTTATTTATTTATTTATTTATTCATTAGATAGGCCTACAGTCAAGGCGAAGGGAGCAGGGTTATTAATCTTCCCTGTCATCCATTCACAGATGTGAAGTTCACACCACAGCAAATGTGAAGTCAGCAGTACACAACCACAAGGTGGAAATTTCAAGAGAAACAAGCTTAGAGGAATTAAAAAAAAAAGATGTGGGGGAGGGGAATGAGAGAGTGAGCTACAGAGACTGAGCATATTTAAAATATAGTGTTAATCCATCCCCCGGTGCCTGTGTGTGGGGAGATCCTAAGATGTCTGGGGTAATCACATTCTCAGCATGCGTGTGCCGTTGATATGTTAATGCGGTTCTTTTTTTTCGTCTTAAAGAAATGAAGTTTGGAAATGAATTCTGATGAACTGAGTCTGGCTGTCAGAGCATGTGTGTGTGTTCTTCTGTGTGTGCACATGCATACACACATCAACAGAGATGGGCATACAGATGCACACCCAAGCAAGCAGCCATTAGATTTTAAACATATTGATGGTACATAAGTGGGTGTTGCTAAAAATTCCCACCAAATGAGAAAACCCAAGGGAAGGTCCAGGAGTACCAATGTGCCTTCGCACTGTTTTCTTTGGGATGCCAGGCTCAGGGACTTTTCAAATGTGGGCTCAGGGATGAGAGTGTGCAGGGAGAATGGGGAAGGGAAAATCTGTTTTATCTAAAGATCCAAGATGAGCTGAATGAACCTGAGAGACCCCAGTTTGGGGTATGGAAGTCATTATCAAAAATTTTTGGGGAGAGAAAATGCCTTTTGGTATGTTTTCGTGGTTTCCATCAGGGTAGATGACAGCAGCTTGCACAGACTTGGGGGTAAGGCATTGGCTGACACTTCTTCATCCTCACAGGGAAGGACCAAAGACCTCCTGCTCAGGTGAATTTACACCCGCCAGCATCAGGAAATAGCCAGGAAGGACATTGGAATCCAGGCACTCAGCCTGCAAAATTTAAAGGCTAATGTTTTGTGTCCCCAGATTGCCTTTCTCTCTAGCTTCTCAGAACTAAGCTTGTAATGTCTCATTTCTTGAGAATCCTGGAAATCGTGGAAGGTGACTGTGGTTCAAGAATTCATTCATCCATGAAACATTTATTAGGAACATATTGTGTATGCTAAGAAAAAGGAAAATATAAAGCTTACAGTGCCTGGTACATAGTAGGCACCTAATAAATGTTTATTGACTGATTGGCAAGAACATAGTTCTCACCATGGCTTAAGGACAGCAAGACTAGAATATTACGTCTGGGGAGGGAGTGGGATTATGCAACCACACAGATAGCTCCGATAGCTGTGATATATGTTAGGTGATGTGTATTGTGTATGTGTATGAATGTGTATATATGTGTGAGTGCATGTATGTGAGTACATGTGTGTGTGTGTATACACCTGTACTTTCATTTGTATAGGTAATTTCTAGTTCTGGTCTTTCTTGGCTTACCCTTCTTCTCTTATAACCTTTAGTTCTATGAGATGGAGAAGTTTGGTCAGAATCAGATTTTTTTATGTGTTACTACATGTAGGCTAATCCTCTGAATCACTAGAAAACCACAGAAGGATGGGTAGATTTGGAACCAGAAAATCTGGGTTCAAATCCTGACTTTGTTACTTAGTATGTGTGTGACCTTAGGCGAATTCCTTGACTGGCTTCCTGGTGTTGGAGGAGAGAGGAGCTTATTCAGCCCAGTCTGGAGTGGCATGCGCTTCTTGGTTCAGCTGGAAGACACAGGCTTCTGAAGGTTAGACCTGTTCTTGTTTGCTTTCTATCTATTGCTAAGATTCTGAATTATACAAAACTGGACTGATATAGAGTAGACGGGAGTGGGAGAAACCCTCTGCCAGCCTCTAGGGCCTGACCCTATACTCTGAAGCTAAGGAAAACTCCAATCCCAACTGGTTATTAAACTTTATATTATTTGATTTCACAGTCAGATAAGTGGACTATCTTTTCTGGTCAGAGGGAGCTGAACTTCAGTTCAGTCATTCTACAACAAACAATCCTTATTGGATCCCTGCTGTTTCCTCTCAGCAGGGGGTGTCTCCAAGCAATATTCCTTCTCTCCTTAACTCCTCCATACCCCCCATACAAACCTCCCATTATCCCCCATTTTTCCAATCCTCCTATTTCCTTTCCCAATAAAGATTACACTCTCTGGGCTTTAGTTTTACTCTGGAAAATGAGGGGAACATCAACCTGGTGTTCTCTAAGGTCGTTTCTGGCACTTCATCTAGGATTCCATGAGATACCAGTGTGTGTGTGGTACCATCTACTTGTTCTCTTCCTCTCTGAGGGCTTCATCATGGATGCTCCATCTCAGTGTCTGAGATGACTTGTTTACAAAGTTGCTTTCCTTGTTTGGGAGTGAATAGAATCTCCACTTTAGAAGTGAGTTTTTGCATTTATAAAAAAATTATTTTGAGCTTGTATTCTCTATAGACAAGCAAAAGAGGCAGAACCTTAAATGACACACATTTACTCAGATTATGGGCATGTAAAGTGTATTCATGTTCAGTAGAAAAGACCAAGAGAGAATGTGGAGGAATGCAAGGTGAAATAATCACTTGTGTGTGAAATGACTTCAGATTATAATTAAAAAAAAAGATTGTTATTACTCTTTTGTTTTTATGACACCTCAATTTCCCCCTGTATCTATTCCTCTCCCCCTTGCTGAAAATTATCTCATAGAACAAAGACTTTTTTTTTAAAGAAAAAGAGGAAAAAGAAAAAAGAGTTGGCAAAACTGACCAAGGGATTGAAACAATCTGACAGTAAATGCAGTGTTCCACCCCCATTGGGCCTCCCACTTCCACAAAGGAGTATGTTGAGAAATATCTTCTCAGATCTCTTCTTTGAGGCCATACTCTTTCTTTGTAATTCATCTACATCCCTTCTGATCGTTTTTTTTGTGTTTCAGTTTCCACTGTTGTCATTATTATGTATGCTTTTTTCTTGGTTCTGCTTACTTATTTTGCACTGGTTCATGTAAGAGTTTAAAAAAAATTTTTTTTAAAGAAAAATCATAGAAGACATCCTTGTGCTTCTACTTGTAATTATTTATACATTTTCACACATGTTAAGTCATTTTTCAGTTGTGACCAATTCTTCATGATCACATTTGGTGTTTTAACAAAGATCCTGGAGTGATGTGACATTTCTTTCTCCAGTTCATTCCACAGAGGGAATTGAGGCAAACAGGGTTAAGTGACTTGCCAAAGGTCACACAGCTAGGAAGTGTCTGAGGCCAGATTTGAATTCATGAAGATAAACCTGGTGCTCTATCCACTATACCACATAGCTGCTATTTTCCCACATAAGCACAGGTCAAAACATCTGCATGGCATTGTGGCTGGAGTATTTGGACTTGGATTTGAAACAAAGTGATACTGGGCAAGTCACATAGGCTCAAAGGGTCATACATTTAGAGCTGGAAGTGACCTCAGAGGTGGTCTTTTCCAACCCCATCCATACAGAGATGATGAAATTGAAAGCCAAAGAGATATAGATTTGGAAGGGATCTCAGAGAACACATCGTCTAACCCCCTAAATAAAGCTGGGGAAATGGAGGCCTGAAGAATTTACATGGTTTGTCCAAGGTCCCTCAGGAAGCAAGTGGCAGAGGCAGGATTAGACCTAGGTCCTTGGTCTCCAAAGATCATTTGGCATTCTCTCCATTGAACCATGATCTCTGGTCTCGGTATCCTCACCCACAAAATTAGAGGACTCATTTTAATGGGGATGGAATAGCTTTACTTTGCCAAGCTATCGTGGGACTCAACTTTTTAATGTTCTGAGACCTCAGAATATTCTGGTTCTGTTTTGCTTAGCAGAGGGTACCCAAATATAAGCTCTTAAGTCCTGTTTGACAACGGCTTTAGTTTTAAGATGACTAAATTTGCAGGGCACAAGGACTGCTAGAGGCTTGTGAGTTACTCTTATGATTTTTAGTACTGCACTAAATGGAGATTAGTCCTTGGCCAAAGAAGCCATCACTTCCAGTGGATGAGCAGCCTCTTGCTGTTGAGTGAAGGGGGTCCTCTGGCTGCTCTTCAGACCATGGCTGAAGTATTTCCACCGTAGCTGAAAACACCATCGCCTGTGCCCCATTTGGCATAGCCTTCGAGAATCCAGGTCCACATCCACACCTCAAGCACACCTAATTGCTTTTATGGAACCAATAGGATCATGAGATTTGGAACCAGAAGGGATCTTGGGTTCATCTTTTACAACCTCCTCAGTTTGCAGATCCATAAACTGAATCCATCAAAGGCTAACTGACTTGTTCAAGGTCACAAGTAAAAGACCAAGATTTGCAGGGCAGGTTGGGTCACTTTTTTGACCAGACCTGTGATTTCTGATTTCATCCATGTAGGGAGGTCTAGGCCACTGCAGATGTAGATCTGTACCTTCTTTGGAATTTCTACATTAAAAGGTGCAGCCTTGGGGCACTGACAAGTTAAATGTCTTGCCTGGGTCATGTAAGATGGGAGGAGTCAGAGGTGAGCCTGGAACTCGGCTCTTGACGATTCCAAGGCCAGATCTGGAGCCTGGGTGCCATGCTGACTCTCCCTGGCATGGTCACAGAGGAGTGATAAAGCTCATTAATAGCTCAGGCCCCATGATCTAGCCCCTGGAGAATCCTGCTCCTCCATGCCCTTGCTCTGTCCCTCCCCACCAATCTGTGAAAATGACTGTCTCGTTGAGGTGTGGATGTGGACCTGGAAGGCTATGCCAAATGGGGCACAGGCGATGGCGTTTTCAGCTATGGTGGAAATACTTCAGCCATGGTCTGAAGAGCAGCCCCAGGACCCCCTTCCCTCAATAGCAAGAGGCTGCTCATCCCCGGGAAGGGATGACTTCTTTGGCCAAGGCAACCCATGATACAAGGAAATCTTTATTAAAATAATACAATTATTGATTAAACACTAATTACCTAGGTTTACATATTGACAGTGTGAGATAGCAGCAGGGCTCCTAGGGTAGCTGTTGGGGAAGCGGGAGAGGAGGGGAGTCTATGGAGGTCTCAGAAACAGTGCTTTGAGTACAACTGCAGTTATAAGCCAGAGACCAGTTACAGTCACTCAGAGAGGCCTTGGAATCCTTTTACCCATGTAGATTCTGAATGCTGTCAGGAGAATCAAAAAGTTCCCTGTGGGGAGTTGCAAGGTGGTTTAATTATTGGAGAGCCAGGCTTAGAGTCTGAAGGATCTGGGTTCAAATATGACCTCAGACACTTCCTAGATGTGTGACCCTGGGCTAGACACTTAATTCCCCCATTGCCTAGCTCTTACCACTCTTCTGCCTTGCAACCAATACACAGTAGTGATTCTAAGATGGAAGGTAAGGGTTAAAAAAAAAACAAACTCCTTCTGGAAAAGGGCTCCTTAATTTCTCTCTTTGTATTATCAGAACCCAACACAGCACTTGGCACATAGTAGCTTAAGACATGCTTGTAAAATGATCCTCATTTTATGCTGCCTACACCCTGACCCTCATTCTCATCCTCCCCACCTCAGCCTCGGGTTCTTTATCTTGACCAGAATTAGGTCTCCATATCACTTTCTAGCCTTCTCCTCACCATCTCTTTTCCAACATTTCCATCCTTTATGTGTCATCTTCCCCCCATTAGGATATAATAAATAATTGTTGATTAGGGATGTGGCAAGGCCACTGGCATAGATTAATGGGAACTGGGCCCTGAGTCCAATACTTAGGGGCATTATTGATGCCCAGAGAGGAGGAATATTTTGTGGGCCCTCAGTTACCGTGCTAGGAATCAATTAATCAGTGATCAAGCATTTTATTTATTTTTTAAAAAAACCCCTTCCCTTCGGTCTTTGATTCAATACTGCCTCTTAGTAAGGGCTAAGCATTGGAGGTTAAGTGACTTGCCCAGGACCACAGAGTTAGGAAGTATCTGAGGCCAGCTTTGAATCCAAGAAGGTCCTCCTGACTCTAGGCCTGGCTCTCCATCCCCTGAGGCACCTAGCTGCCCTGTAATCAAGTATTTTAAAATGATCTACTCTGTGCTGGAGATACAAAGGCAAAAATAAGACAATCCCAAATCTGAAGAAGCTTACATTCTGAAGAGAGGTAACATGTACATGCTTAATTATACATAAGATATATACAAAATAAATACTAGGACAGGCATCTGTCCCAAACCTTTTTCTTTCAAATCCAGGTCAAGTGCCTTCGCCCGACCCCACCTCACGGTTACCCTTCTCGCTCTGTGGAGCTCTCAAAGGCTAAGCATGGACCAGAGTTGCTTCTAGGGTCACTGAGTGCTCAGCCCAGAGGAGGTGATGTCTGATGATGCCCATGACCTTTGGGTACCAATATATAGGATGCTTCCCCTTTAGTTCCAGTTCTAGAGATACACACATATATACATATACACATATCTTCATACATACACACATGTTTGTACCCCTACACATTTATGCATAAATTTGTATATAATACATATATGTGTATATATTTGCATGTATACATATCTCAGGGGGGCAGGTGATGAGAGAGGCAGCATGATGTGATTGAAAGAACACTGGACCAGAAGTCATAGTTCAATTTCATTTCATTTGACTCAATTAATTAAATTAAATTAAATTCACCAAGCATTTATTGAGTACTTTCTCTGAGTCAGGAACTCTATGAGGTGTTAGGGATATAAAGACAAAAATGAAAACAGTGCCTTCCCTTAAGAAAATGTCTTTCCATTATCCTGGGAGGGGGAGACTAGGGATACAGTTAAGGAAGTTGGTAGCATATGAAAAAATGTGTGCAAAATAATTTGGGAAGTCTGAGGAAGCTCTAATAAGTGGTGAAATTAGGAAAGGTCTCTTGGAGGAGGTGGCAACTGAACTGAGCCTTGAATGGAGCTAGGGATTCCAAGACACCAAGGTTGGGGAGAAGAAAGAGCATTTGAGGCGTAAGGATTATAATTAGAGTTAGATTCTGTAACAGTGTAAGGGCAGAGGCAGGAGTCGGGGTGTGATTAATAGAAACTAGCAAGCAGTCCAGTTGGACTGGGTCAGAGTCCCATGGGCAAGTGACTTCTGGTCTCTGGGTCTCACTTTCCTCCCCTGTCAAATTGAGGGGGTTCAAAGTCTAGTAGCCTGCAGCCCATGAGTCTACAGGGGAGTGGAGAGCCCTCACTCTGCATTGCAAAGCCTCTCGATTCATAATGTATGAGGAGGCCCCAGTGATGGCACCCGCTTCCTGTTCTCCTGCAGCTTGGGAAGATTGGACAACTCCATAGCCCTTTATGAAAATGCAATGTATTCTCTCTGCCTTTTTTGACTGGTAAATTATGCATTTGAGAGCGACAAATATCACGTCGCTGCCTTTATTAGGAACGAAATGCCGGGTGGGGTGGACAGTTGGAACTGCCAAGCCTTTGACAGAATGTTTAATAACTTTTCTGATTGCACTTCCCCGGAGGTGGTGTTTATAATATGTATTTTTCCCCCTTTCATTTTATCAAAACATTTATGCCAGTGCTTATTGCTCTATTTATATGCTTTGAACCTCTTTCTGGGTCAAAGGTCAGCATAATTTGGAATGACAAAGGCAACAACAACAAAAAATATTTTTTTTTCACTCATCTATCCTGTGGATGGGTAACCTTCAGCTTCTTCCTCCTTAAAAGAACCATCACACAGTGGAATCTGCTCCTCGAGGAGGGGATGAGATCATGGAAGGGGCTTGCTGAGCAGAGACAGCTCTTTCCACTGTTTACAGGAAACTTGCTGTTTCAGCTTAGACAAGTGGGGAGACGGAAGGGTTTTGCTGATGACCCAGGGGCTGATTAAAAACCAAAAGACACCCTGTCCCCCCAGCTCAAACCTTTGGGAGTCTTTGGGGTTTCTTCCTTAAAACTATGCTTTTCTCTCCCTGGTGGGGTGAGCGTGCCGGGTTCTGTGTGCTGCCCACCTGGGGCACTTCTCGTCACCTCACTCATTCTATCTAGCTCCTTTCTTTTCCCTTCTCACATTGATTGAGGCATGCCCATCCTGGTCTGTCAGGATCTGGTGCCAGGGCTGGGCTTTTGGTTCTTTCCGTTTCACAGCCCCTAGCAATTTCCATGGCTGCCTTTAGATTTTCTATTTCTGCAGCATTTTCCAAAGGTCTTTTGAGGTTTGTGCTTTCCATCCTTTGTCGCATGAGACCTCGTACATTTATTTCTAAATTCTTTACAGTGCAGCATGAGGGAGGGCAGTAGGAGATTCTTCTGGCCTTGCTTTCATTTCTAAGATGAGGGGGTGGGAAAGAGATGATCTCTAACATTCTTTGCAGCACTAGTGTTTTATGCCCACATTTAAATTAGGGCAAGAGGATGGGCAGAGTGGAAAGAACATGTGAATCTAGGAAGGGCAAGTGAGGTTCCTTTCCCTTTGCAAAAACCAACACAAAATCAGCCAAAGCTTAGTTATCTCTCATTACGTACAATAGGGTAAACTCCAAACTCCCAAACTTGACATTCAAAGCCCTCTACAATCTGCCTCTAATCTCTTTCTATTATACTAGTCCCTCTGATGAGAGGTGGTACTGTTTAGTGCAAAGAGTTGTGGCTTTGGAACTGAAGAACTGAGAGTTTCATTTTTAATGCTTACTAGCGCTATAATCCTGGGCAAATTACTGATTTCCTCAGTTTCCTCATCCGTAAAATGGAATTAATATCACGTGTACCACTTACCTCATAGAACTATTATGAGTAATATACTCTGTGAACTCCGAGTTATTATGCAAATGTCAATTATTAATATTATGAGTATGTATCCTACATTCCTGGCAAATGGAACTGCTCTCTCCCAAGGAACCACAAGTATTCAGTAAAGAATTGAAAGAAACATAGTGACGACTTATATGAAAGGGCACAGAATGAAATTAGAACCAGGAGATCAAAATAGGCGATGTCTACAACTCTGTGAAGGAAGGCAAAGCTAAATGGCCACCAATGTCACCTTGAAAATGCTGGTCAAGGCTGGGACTGAACTAGTTAGTGGAGAGCAAACCCCTTCCCTTTCTGATAAGGAGGGAAGGAAATATATTTGTAAATTTGCATCCTCTTGATGGTATTCATTCTTTTTTTGTGCAGTTTCCCTTATGCTCTGGGGATTGCAATTTGTGAATGGTTTGTCTGTGGGTTTGTTGCACTCTGCTATGTCAAAACAAAACATGTCAATTAGCACACACACACACACACACACACACACACACACAGAAATCCTCTCTATTCCTCCAAAATTGCTCCCACCTCCTGGTGCAGACTATTGCCTCAAGCTCAGAACAGACTCTCTGGACTCTCCAAATCTTGGTCTGTTGAAATCTTTCCTTCCACCCTACTGTAGTTTCAAGGGCCTCTCAGCTCTGCCTTTCTAAGAAGTTACATGACACCCACCCTGTTAAACAAAGCCCATTCTTCTCATTCTGGCAACATCATCCACAACCTGGTAACATCTCATTAATTCCAGTGACTCTATGGATTCTTCCAATCTGGGATAATTCTGACAGGGGCTGGCCTGTTGTCACCTTTTGTACAGTCTATACAGAAAGGACTCAGTGAGTAAATTAACAGTGTAAAAGGGGCTTCCTGAGAATATTTAAATGACTTGAAGGAACCAATGGCTTTTCCAGCACCCTGAAATAGAGTTAAAAGTTCCATCCACAGAGGCACAATTGATATGCTAATTACAAACTGTTCTTATCTATTCATTAAAACAGGTCACCCAAAGGAAGGAGCTCTCCAAGGCAACTTTTATAACTAGTTACTTACCATACTGGGGCCCCGGGGCTGGTCCTAACAATAAACATCTGGATGACTAGTGAAGAATTCAGTCAATTTTGGAGAATGGTGAGCATTTGGACAGTCATCTGGTCAGTGGCAGGCTCATTCTGATTTCATCCGGGAGATTTTGCTTTTTCATTTTTCTCTGTGTAACTTCTGGCTTCTGAAGACACTTGATCCCATTAGACAATGGGAGTTTTCTCTCCCCTACCTTCTCCAGTCCTTCCCCATCTCTCAAGCTCTTGTGCTTACTATTGTGTTGACTCATAGGCCTTCTCAATCATAGCTGCCTGCCTTTAAAGCTTTCTATTTTTTCCTTCTGTTTTTATCTTCCTTTGGTAGTTATGAGCTGCATTTTCTCCTAGAGACCCCTTTGAGATGCACTGAGAACTTCTTAAGATTTCAAAATTTCCTTTCAAGACTCCAGTATCACCCTCACGTCTTCTTCTTCAGGTCTCTGAGGGGAAGGATTTTCTGTGTGGCAAACTAAGGGGGTGCAGATAAGAGATAGGAAGTGGCCCAACTTGACCAAGTTTATCCCAGTGAGAATGGGCCAAGAGTAGCTGCTAAGTTTGAGTCCTTCCTACTGGGGCATCCTTTTCAACCATTCATAGACCCTTTGAATTGGGAAAAAATGATCCTTACTCTGTTTTCTATGGAAATGGGAGAAGTGATAAGCAGGATTACCACTTAGGAGTATTAATTCAAAAGAAGTCAGTGGCAATGTGGAGTAGAGGATAGAGTGTTGAGCTTGTTAGAGGTAGAAAGACTGTGATTCAAATCCCTCCTCAGACACTGACTAATTGTATGATGCTGCGTGAATCATTTCACTCCTGTCTCTGTTTCTTCTTCTATAAAATCAGAGTTGGGATTGGAAGTCAGTGACCTCCAAGGTCCTTTCCAGTTCTAAAATTTCAACCCTATGAATAACAATGACATTTCTATAGAGTTTTAAACCTTAAAAAGTACTTTCTGTACCATAACCCTATAAGATAGATAACTCTAATATAATTAATTCCATATTAGGGAGAAATAAAGTGATTTAGCTAATGATCTCACCTCAGGGATTTGCACTCGCATCTTCTGTCAGGTTTCTCCTACACTATACTTTTTATCTCATCATATGGTGCTTTTGGGTGAGAAAATGACCATGAACAGAAACTCTTTTCTTAGGGGAGTATCATAGTGTAGTGGGAATGTCCTCGGCCAGGAGAATAAGATCTATTCTCCCTGCCTTTCTGTGAGGATCCTCATACCTTCCACATGTGTGAGGATTAAGAGAAACATCAGAATATATTTTTAAGGAGCTTTAAAATATTAAATTCAGAATACAGATTCATAGACTTCATAGCCATTTGTGAATATGCAGTATATGAATTTCCTCCTTTTTGACTACTGAATGATAAATTCCTGGAGGGCAGGGACATTTTTACCTTTATATCCCCAGTTCCTGATTAGGACATTGCCTCCCTTATACTCAAATGAATCTGTCATCTCTTATATTAAACCACTTTCTTTGTGACAGGAATTGGCAGCTCACTCACATATTTATCAAGAAACATCTAATTTTCAGAGCCTATCCTTTCACCAAAGTTTTGGATGTAGCCTGCTGCCTTCTTTTCCCTACATGGTTTCGACATTCCAGAGGCTCTTCATCTTGGGAAACCGCTTTAGATCTGAGCAGATCCTGAGTAAGTTTGTCCTCCCATACGTTTGCTAAAGGAGTCTACCCAATGTGCTAGAGGCCTCCTTTGTTTTCTCTTCACATCTCAGTGATGCCAGTGTAGCATCTGCACTGTTCACTGATTATCCTATGTCACTACATGTGTAAATCTTGAAATTTCTCAGACTTGTGAATGTTAAAAATTTCTACATTGAGGAATCCTCCATTGGAACAAATTCCCTACTGGAAACATTCCCCATTTTGATGTGAGAACTTGCCAGGATCAGAAATGGGAGGACCTCTACTCCACCCATACTTAAGACTGCTTTAGGGGAGAAAACTCCTTGCTAAACAATGAAAGTACTTGGACCCATGCTTATAATAAGGCAAGGAGTTCTTTGAGCCATGCCTGTTTTTAGAATTGATACAATGGGATGCTAGGTACCTATAAAGGTCCAGCAGGTTTTCTCTGAGGGGATTAGTCGACACAGCAGTGAGGGGATTAGTCTATTTAGCTGGAATTCAGATGGGCTGTCTTTTAGAAAACATCTACAGTGATTGGTAGATAGAAGAACTTAGGGGAGGTGACATAGGAAAAAACCCCCTATATAAGAAAAGAAATCTCTTGAGCAAGGGAGGCTTGGAGATAGGATCCTTAGATCCTTGGAGATAGATCCTTTTGGAGGAGGCCCTTTGAAGATCTCTTGAGAAGAAGTCCCTTGGGAGGCTGACTCTGGCTGGAACTCCCTCTGGGGAGACTCTGTTCCCCAGACATCCTTACTTAAGACAAATATATTGGTGAGTGATAAAAAAAAAAAAACTGACTGATTCTCTCTCTCTTAAGACTCAGGTCTAGGCCATGTTGGCTTGAGGCCCTTCATACTTATACCTTTTCTCTCTCTCTCTCTTTCTTTGATTACTCATTGTATTGTTAATTAAAATCTCTATAAAACCCAATTGACTTGGGTATATTCATAATTGGTAATATATTCCCTGGCGACCACCTTATATATTTGATTTTAAAACCAAGACACTGTAGTGAAACATATTTTCTGAGGTCAAAATTACTCACCCTCTCTTATATCTATCACAAATTATATCTTCCACCATTTTAACTCACTACAGTTTACAACATCAACCATTTTAAATATATCACAATTTATATCTTCAACTCTTTTAACTGCCACAGTTTATGGCAGACAACTATTTTAACTCTCACACATGACTAACTTGTCTTTTTCAATCCTATATTTCTTTGGTGAAATCTTTAATCCTAATCTCTTTTGAAATTCCTTGTTTGGATTGTATTTCAGGCTTTTCATGCCCATCATGTACCTTTCCATTGCCCTTTGGGTGATTTTCAATACTAATTATTTGGTCTCTGTGATGTTCCAGTCTTACATTCACAACAGAAAAATAGCATTTAAAAAGATCTTTTGCTTTGTGGAGAAGCTTGGGGTCATTAGAAGAATTTTATAATTTCCAAAAGCAATGAGACCTGTTCTCTTCCTTCTGCTCAATTCCTAGCCCAACTGATTGCCCATCTGTAGTGTATTCAAGATAAACACACAGAAAGACCATTCATTCAATTGTATGTCAGAGCCCAGACGTTCTTTTTCCACCTTTTCATCCTACATACATGGTTGGGCCCAACTCTTTGGAGTGATTGTGAATGTTATTTAAAAGGTCCTGCAATTTCTGGGACTGGATGCAGGCTACTTAATGTCATCTGGAAATAGGGACCTCTAGAAGATCCTGACAACTATAGGGAACCACTCTAAAATTTGCACTCTATTTTAGATCTCTTCCAGGACAGTGGCAAATCCATGGACATATTGCTTGATATTAATGATCAAAGGATGATCTAAAAGGATTATCACTGTTATATCTGATGAAATTGTGACAAATGCATGAGAAATGCCTTATTGGAACAAAACTTTTTTTTTTCCAAAATATAACTTTTTAAAACATTTTTTTGAATTAAATAAAGTCTCCTTGTTCAATGAATTTTTGAGTTGGAAGGGAATTTTGGGATTATCAATTCTTTTAAAAAAATTTTATTTAATTAGTTAATTTAGAATATTTTTCCTTGGTTACAAGAGTCATGTTCTTTCCCTCCTCTTTCCCAACCACTCCCCTAACTGGCACTCAATTCCATTGGGTTTTACATGTATCCTTGATCAAAACCTATTTCCATATTGTTAATATTTGCACTAGGGTATCATTTAGAGTCTACATCCCCAGTCATATCCCCATTGACCCATGTAATCAAGCAGTTGTTTTTCTTCTGTGTTTCTGTTCTCACAGTTCTTCCTTTGAATGTGGATAGTGTTTTTTCTCATAAGTCCCTCAGAATTGGTCTGGATCATTGCATCGCCACTAATAGAGAAGTCCATTACATTTGATTGTACCACAATGTATCTGTCTCTGTGTACAATGTTCTCCTGGTTCTGCTCCTTTCACTCTGCATCAATTCCAGGTCACATGGAATTCCTCCAGTTCATTATTTCTTTGAGCACAATAGAATTCCATCACCAACAGATACCACAATTTGTTCAGCCATTCCCCAATTGGAGGGCATCCCCTCATTTTCCAATTTTTTGTCACCACAAAGAGCACAGCTATAAATATTCTTGCACAAGTCTTTTCCCTTATTATCTCTTTGGAGAATAAACCCAGCGGTGCTATGGCTGGATCAAGGGGGTAGGCAGTCTTTTAGCACCTTTTCGGCATAGTTCCAAATTGCCCTCCAGAATGTCTGGATCAATTCACACCTCCACCAGCAATGTATTAATGTCCCATTTTTTCCACATCCCCTCCAACATTCATTACTTTCCTTTGCTGTCATGTTAGCCAATCTGCTGGGTGTGAGGTGGTACCTCAGAGTTGTTTTGATTTGCATTTCTCTGATTATCAGAGATTTAGAACACCTTTCCATGTACTTATTAATAGTTTTGATTTCTTTATCTGAAAATTGCCTATTCATGTTCCTTGCCCATTTCTCAATTGCGGAATGGCTTGATTTTTTTGTACAGTTGAGTTAGCTCTTTATAAATTTGAGTACTTAGACCTTTTTGTCAGAGGTTTTTGTTATGAAGATTTCCCCCCAATTTGTTGCTTTCCTTCTTATTTTGGTTGCATTGGTTTTGTTTGTACGAAAGTAATCAAAATTATTTATTTTACATTTTGTAATTTTTTCTAACTCTTGCTTGGTCTTAAAATTTTTCCTTTCCCAAAGGTCTGAGAAGTATACTATTCTGTGTTCACCTAATTTACTTAGTTTCCTTCTTTATATTGAAGTCATTCACCCATTCTGAATTTTTCTTGGTGTAGGGTGTGAGATGTTGATCCAAACTGAATCTCTCCCATATTATCTTCCAATTTTCCCAGCACTTTTTGTCAAATAGTGTTTTTTATCCCCAAAGCTGGGGTCTTTGGGTTTATCATAAACTGTCTTGCTGAGGTCATTTACCCCAAGTCTATTCCACTGATCCTCCTTTCTGTCTTTTAGCCAGTACCAAATTGTTTTGATGACCACTGCTTTATAGTATAGTTTGAGATCTAGGACTGCAAGGCCACCTTCCTTCACATTTTTTTTTTCATTCTTTCCCTGGATATACTTGATCTTTTGGAACAAAACTTTTAAAGGGAATATTTTGCAATAACAAGTCAAACTTTTTAGAGTAGTTAATAAATATTAAACCCAGTGGGGATTTTATATCCTTTATATCTTTCAGTCAGTTGTGTGGTGGTAAAGATATGGTCTCCTGTCAAGTATCACTTAGGAAAACTGGGCTCTTTTCCCTTCTCTTGTCCTCATTAAGTAGTGCTCAATTTGTGCTTAAGAAATTCTCATAAAAATTAGTATAGTGTGAGGTGGTACTGCAGAGTTGCTTTGATTTGCATTTCTCTAATCAGGAGGGATTTAGAACACTTTTTTCTGTGATTGTTGATAGTTTTGATTTCTTCATCTGAAAACTGTCTTTTCATGTCCCTTGATCACTTGTCAATTGGAGAATGACTTGATTTCTTGTACATTTGACTTATAGCTTCTTATAAATTTGAGAAATTAGACTTTTGTCAGATTTTTATTATAAAATGGATTCTTTTCTTGAAGAAAATATTCATGAGATATAGATATTAGTAAAGCCTATAAGCCTTTGGCCTCTTGTTCTTTTCTTTTGAATCACCTTTTCTAACCTTTTCCCATAAACTAGTTAATTCCAAATCTTTGTCCTGAAATTTTTGAATTTTTACATATATGCTGATTAATTTGAGGGATTTATTGATCTATTTCTAAAATCTTACTATCTTTTCATTTATTTCAATAGATGTTGATACATAAGCCAACCTCTATGGAATTCTACTCCAATTCCTAATGATGGTAGGGAAGTGACTCTGCATTCTCAAAGGCAATGGCATCCGAATGCCAACTCCGGACTGTTCTGTGATGGCAATAAAGCTTCATGTATAGTTCTAGCAGCAAACTGTGTCTGCTTTTTTAAATTTTTTAAATTTTTATTTTTTAGAACCCCTTACCTTTCGCCTTGGAGTCAATACTGTGTATTGGCTCCAAGGTAGAAGAGTGGTAATGCTAGGCAATGGGGGTCAAGTGACTTGCCCAGGGTCACACAGCTGGGAAGTGTCTGAGGCCAGATTTGAACCTAGGACCTCCCGTCTCTAGACCTGACTCTCAATCTGCTTAGCTACCCAGCTGCCCCCTGTATCTGCTTTTTGAGGACCAGATTAGCTAGGTATGAAGAAATCACCAATAGACCGGCCTTTTAATGATGAATCATTTGATTATAACAATCCATGAAACAAAGAAAATTACAGTACAACCCTAAGTTCCATGTGGCCTTTTTCTTCTATGGTACCGGTGGTAGAGATTTTGAAAAGGGACCAGAAGGTGTAAAGAATCACTCATTTTTCAGACTTTTTATAAACATATTAGCTGATACTACTCCAAATGTGAGATCTTTGTCCAGTGAATGGAAATAGATCATAGATTTAGGTCAAGAAGTGACCTTATTGACCATCAGTTCCAATGCCCTCATTTTACAGTTGTTGAAACTGAACCCCAGAGAGGTTAACTGATTTTCTCAGGGTCTTACAGCTTGGAGTGTTTGAGGCAGCATTTGAATCCAGATTTTCCTTAGTCCAAATTCAGCACTTTACCCCTGTGCCACACTACCTCTCATGCTGTTTAGAGGAGTTGAATTACATGGATCTTATCATTATAATTATATATATTATCATTATAATTCAAGCCAGAAGACTGAAGGAAGTCCTAAGTAAATGGAAGAAATTCTTTCTTTGGGGAGCCTAATAAAGGAATTATTGAAGTTGGATTTTTTTTTCTTACATCCAAAGGCAACACAATTTTGTGCAACAGTTAATCACCTTATACTATGATTCTCCTGATAAATATAACTGGTTCACAAGGACTAGTTTTGATCTTGGGAGCCACCTAGAAAATTTACAGACCTTTTAGTTTGTATTGCCTCTTTCCAGAACATACTCTGGGAAATCTTAAAATCTGGCTTGTGCCTAAATCTCCAGGTATGGATTAAAGGGGATGCTCAGCTCCTTTAAAAGCACTGAAATGAACTAAGAAAGAAATTTCTTTTCTTTCTTTCTTTCTTTCTTTCTTTCTTTCTTTCTTTCTTAGGCAGAAAGAAGAGTGGTAAGGACTAGGCAATGGGAGTTAAATGACTTGCCCAGGGTCACATAGCTAGGAAGTTTCTGAAGCCAGATTTGAACCCATCTCCCATCTCTGGGCTTGGTTCTCAATCCACTGAACCACCTAGTTAACTCCTCCAGTATCTTTTCTAAGAAAATCCCCAAGTGAGTGAAGAGTTGGGCTGAACAACAAAAATTACAAGAAGATGTCTATTTGGCTTCATAGCTTGAAGAACTTGTATTGGGAGTGGCCCAAGTGGAACTGAGTGTGCATATGAAAGATGTGACAAGTTGATCTCAGTTTTTTTTTCTTTCCCTCCTTGGCTTTAAATGGGGAAGATGGTTCTGAGATACTGGGTAGGGGAAGGGTAGCTGCCTATCTCTTATCCTGCTGGTATTTGTCCATGAGCATACAGCCTCTTTGCTTCTTTTGTTTTTGTTTTTGTTCTTTTTTTGTTTGATTTGAATGAATATTCTAAGATGGGAGTTTCCAGACAATCCAGTGAGTTCAGGTGATCCAGAAGTTCCCAAAGAAGTCCCATTAGACTGAATTTAGTAGCAAAGTTTGCTGGAAAGTTAGCAGTGGATGCAGGAGCAGTAGTAGGACTAATGACATGGAAGTACCTGCAGATGGTTCTGGAAAGATAGTCATTTTCAGACTGCAAAGGGTTGAGTAAGAGTTAATAAAGTAAGTATAAACAGTTTCTTCTGGTAGGAGGCTACAGGTGAATTTGAGGAAAGAAGAGCTCTGTGACACCAGATGTATAGTGCTGATATTGCCTCTGCCGTCTCCTCATCCCCCTCATCCTCCAATGCTTGCTTGTTGGTTCTAGGTCAACCGAGATGAAGGGAGAAGCATCTGGCTGAAACTCACACCTTGCTTCTCTTTGGTGAAATGGAGGTAGTCAGAAAATGTGTAAACTCAGAGAGTTCTCAAAGGAAGAAGGGACCTTAGAGACTGTCTAGTTTAATCCTTCACTTAACAGAGGGGAAACAGGTTGAGAGAAAGGAAGGAACTTGCTCAATATTTGTTTGGGTAGATAACTAAAGGCAAACCAATGTCTTTGGCAAACAGGCTTTGCTAGCAGGGATGGCTGAGCTCCCTTATCTCCTATTTAGAAAGGGAATGAAGTCCTTGGTCAAAAGGTTATTAGGCAGAGCTGCAGCCAAGTCATATGAGTGCCCTTGACAAAGTTTGAAAATGATGACCCCAGTCCCTGAAAATGATGACCCTGTGTCTAATTGTCCACTTGAGGATTTGAACCTTCACTCTAACACAGACCACCTGATTTAGCACAAAATAAATCCCTGCAGGCTCTGAAATGTGGAATTATCTAGCATTAAAAAAGATGTACATTTAGAAAAGGTCATATTAAAAATGGTCCTTACATATTGTTCTCACCCTTATCCATCCCTATGTGTTGGGTCTTAGCAACTTCCTATCTTGGCAACTCCTCCTTCTCAAAGCTCTCTCCTACCTCTACTGTCTCTCCTCTAGCCTAACCTTCCCAGGAGCTCCTTGAGGGCAGGGACTAAGGGATTGTTTGTGTTGGTATCATTGGCTCCTACTATAATACCTTGAACATTGTGTGGGCTTAAGAAATAAAACATCTTTGTTTTATAGATAGGTTTCTTTTTTGATGATATAATCACCGGAATACTTTTTATTATTCACCTATCTAGTCATGATGTTCCTCTGTTCAAAAATATTTAGTGGCTTCCCACTCCCTACTTAGTAAAGTTAAATCTTTTCTTCCTAGTATTCAAGGTTCTTCTCTGCTACTTTAGCCTTTTGCCATCCCTCTCTCTATACCCTATGTTTCAGCCAAATCATACAACTCTCTGACCCTTTGACACACTTTGCCTTCAGGGTAGCTTGGTGGCTCAGTGGATAGAGAGCTAGGTCTGGAGTCAGGAAGACCTGGATTCAGATCTGACCTCAGACATTTCCTCAGACTCTGGACAAGCCGGTTGTTCCCAATTACTGGTCCTTACTATCTTCTGCCTCTGAGCCAATTCCTAGTATTGATTCTAAGATAGAAGGTAAAGGTTTAAAAAAAAACACCACCAACATGTGTAATGCCTTTCCTTTCTTCCTGTGTTTCTTTGACCTCACTTTGTATCTAAAAAGCTGTCTCTCTCTCACTTCATCTACTAAATTCCTTCCCATTCTGTATTGCACAACACAAATGCCACCTTCTCCAGGAAGTGTTCCTAGCTTTGCCCAGTTGGTAACAGCTTTCCACCTCAGGAAATGAGGGATGGCTGTTGGGTCAGAGGACCTCAGCTTGAGTCTCACCTCCATCATTTACTACTTGGGCAAGCCACTTAACTAGTCTGGGTCTCCCTTCTGTAAATGAGGTATCAAGCTAGATGACTCAGGAAGTCTCTTCATACTTTATGTATAAACCCACTCCACGTCCTTTTTTAAATTTTCCTAAGGTACTTGGGGCAGTAAGGTGGTTCAGTGAATAGAGCACCAGGCCTGGAGTCAGGAAGGGTCATCTTCCCCAGTTCAAATCTGGCTTTGGATACTTCTTCACTCTGTGTCCCTGGGCAAATCACTTCATCCTGTTTGCCTCAGTTTCCTCACCTGTACAATGAGCTGGAGAAGGAAATGGCAAACCACTCCAGTATCTTTGCCAAGAAACACCCCAAACAGGGACTCAAAGAGTCAGACACTCCTGAAAAATGATTGAAAAGGCACTTAGCATGCATTATTAGCATGTTGACATTTCATCCCACATCTCGACTCTACTCTACATGAAGATAGGGACTATGTGTTATCCAGACCTCATATGTACCCCAGGAAGGAAGGAAGCAAGCATTTATTAAGCATTTGTCATGTGCCAGACACTTTGTAAATATTATCTCATTTGACCTCACTAAGCACATTAAAAAACTGTGATTGATTCCTGAGATGTGATGAGGAGAGCTGATGGGTAGAGAAAACGGTGTATAAATGGGAGCCCGAGAGAGATTTGCACTCTTTATTATTGCACTCTTCATGCTGGGCTTCATTCTTGAGCTCATTCATTGTTTGGCGGATTTCTTGGCTCTTCATTCTTGGTGCTCTTTAGCCTAGGGATCATGAGACCTGGTGAGATTCTTGGTGGTTTTTCAACATCTTTGGCTCTTCGGATTTCAGCTTCCTGATCTAGATTTTGGATTTTGGTGAGATTCACATTTGGATTTGCATTCATGGTCTAGAGGCATTAAGATTAGGATTTAGAGTATTTTTCGCTAGGTGGTATTTTCTACCTTCTTATATTTCCCAATTTAATAACTGTACCTTGCTGTAAATAAAGCTATTAAGAGTCTACTAACTCATAGTTTAACTTTGACATTTATAAAGGGTGACCACAATTCTTTTTTTTAACCATTGTTATCTTATTAAACCAAATTTTTAATTATTACATTTGGCCACCCAATCTTTATTATTACATAAGTCTCTGAGGTTGAATTTGAACTTAGATCTTCCTGACCCAAGCTTAGCATGCTCTCTCCATTGTGCCACCTAGCTGTCCCATCGAAGAATATCAGACTCAGCACATGGTAACTTTTCGTTTTTAAATCCTTACCTCCTGTTTTAGAATCAATATTAAGTTTTGGTTCAAAACCACAGAAGAGCAGTAAGAACTAGGCAAAGGGGGTTAAGAGACTTGCCCAGGGTCACCCAGCTAGGAAGTGTCTGAAGCTACATTTGAACCCAGGACCTCCCATTTCCATACCTGGCTCTCTATCCCAGGAGCACAAAGTAACTTCTTAATAAGGGTTTGCTTTTGTTCTGCTGGGACAAAAGATTTGTTGATTAGTCTGTGGTAGAGATTCAGAGGCATTTATCATAACTTTGGTCCAGGTGACCCTGCTGAGTTGGGCTTGCATTCCCTTCTCAATGAGAAAAAGCAAGCTGAGTCTGGAGGGGATTCATGCTGAATAGATGGTCCTGTGGTTTGAACCAGAGGTGGAGTATAATTAGAGAGGAGAGCACTTTGCTCAGTATAAGCTAATGCTCTAAGAGCAGGACCATGAGTCAGATGAGCCATGGGGGAGGAAAGTGAGCTGGGGAAAAGCACTGGTGGCCATGGTTTCATTGTTGGAGGGCAAGGCTCTAGGATTCCTTCCTTCCTGATTGGATCCCAAACTGATGGGTAAATCCCATAACAATTACACTTGTACTTATCTGGTCTAAACTCTTATCAATTTGAGCTCCCATTTAGAGCTGATTCTAAAAAGGGATTTAATAGGGCTTACAAAGTAAACTTTTATACTTAGGTTAAAAATAATTGATGTCAGATCAGTGAGGTGGCTCAGTGGATAGAAAGCCAGATCTGCAGTCAGGTGGACTTGGGCTCAAATCTTGCCTTGGACATTTCCTAGTTGTGTGTCTTTGGCAAGTTACTTAACCTCCATTGCTTAGCCCTTAGTACTTTTCCACCTTAATACTTGGTATTGATTCTAAGATGGAAGATAAGGACTTAAAAAAATCAGCTTCATGACTACAAGATGGCAGAGGTGGATGGGTGGAGAAGAACACAAGACCTTTTGTCTGGAAAAAGATCTGAGGATTTTAGTCACTTTAAAACTCAATATGGGGGGCAGCTGGGTAGCTCAGTGGATTGAGAGCTAGGCCTAGAGATGGGAGGTCCTAGGTTCAAATCTGACCTCAGACACTTCCCAGCTGTGTGACCCTGGGCAAGTCACTTGACCCCCATTGCCTAGCCCTTACCACTCTTCTGTCTTGGAGCCAATACACAGTATTGACTCCAAGATGGAAGGTTAGGGTTTAAAAAACAAACAAACAAACAAACAAAACTCAATATGAGTCAATTGTGTAGTGAGGTGCCTCCCCAAAGTGAATTTCAATGTGACATGTATTAGGCAAAATAGTAGGATGATGATTAAAGGGAACATCTAGGTTTGTGTTGGTGAATCTATGGCACACGTGCCAGAGGAGGCTGCTCCCCTCCCTGTCTCTGCCACCCCTGATGGCACTTCCCCTGTTCCTCTTCCCAGAAGCCCAATGGGAGAACTTCCTCCCTCCCCTGTGTGGGGTAAGGGGGTGGCTCACATGTGGCATGAAGGTTGCTGTTTGGACACTCGGTCTCTAAAAGGTTCACCATTACCGATCTAGGTGAACAATAACAACCAGGACTAGGAAGGTGAAGGGACTTATGTTTATAGCAAATGAGGTTCAGTTGAAAGAATTAGAATTGAAGGGAGGGAGGGATGGGGTCTTTAAGAGGAGCCTCTGTGCCCATTTTGTAGTAGGGAATCCTTTTTCGATAGGTGTTATACTAGGGGGCTAGTGATGTATCTTTTGAATGCAAATCCTATAATTCTGAGATTCAAGAGACATTTTATTAATTAGGCCTTGATATAACATAGGAATAGCCAAGTTGTGGTTCTACTGAGGAGTTGCAAGGTGTGTTTGGCACTTAGATTGTTAGGATGAGTAAGAGGATATAGTGAGCGTTGGTTACACAGTCCTGTGGTACAGTAGAAAGAACTCTGGGCTTGGAACCAGAAACCCAGACTGTGTCAAATTCTGACACAGACTCTGAGGTGGCATAGAAAGATTTGAAGAGCATGAATCAGGAATCAGAATATCCAATGGCCTTGGATCTTTGCCCTTGCTACCTTTTGACTTGGCACATGTCACCTAACCTGGGCCTCATGTTCTCATCTGTAAAAAGCGTATCATAATATTTCACATAGTCATTGTAGGGCAGAGATTCTTTAAAGCACTATAGAAATGGGGGGCATATGAAGTGATCAGGGAGGATTAGCACTTCTGGTATGAGGGCTTGCTGAGCCCTTTTCAGGGCTGCTCATTCACCTGTGGGATCTGCCTTTCACCCAACTCTTACCTGTGGCTCCAAGAAGTAGTAGCATGTATAGCAGCCATATCCAGTAAAACCATCTCAGGGGATGGGATAATCCAGGATGAGGTTATCTGACATGCCTTAAACCCATCCATGAGTTAGGGGGATGTCTATTCCAGGTGTGTGAAGACTTCCTCAGGCAGGATGAGCAGATGAGAACAATTTTTTCCAATGACCATGAAGATAGTGGAAACAGACACTGGAATCCTTAGAGCTTGGTCAAACATTGAAGATTTTGAAGTTATATTCTGCATGTGGAGCCATCACCAATCTTTCTGACTTTTGGCTTGCTAATGGACTTTAATGAAGAGAGGACAGAGTGAGGCCAATCACTCTGCCTCATTTAAATCAGACTCACATGCAAATAAAGATATCACCCTTCTGATGTCATTGGCCCTCTTCAAAAATGAAGGATCAACAACAACAACACAGGTTAGATAGTTTATAGATGGACTATGCTGGTTCCTTTGGCTCCTCTTTGCTTTAGTGTATTAGTATAGCCTAGGACAGCATTGGTGAATGTTTTCGAGGTCATGTGCCTAAACTGCAACTTTGAGCTCTCTGGGAGTCCCCTGCATTACTCCAGAGAGTGGAGGGAAGAAGTGCTCACTTTGGGTGGCTGGACAGAGGGACTGTGCATGCAAAAAAATGTCCTTGAGTGCTGGGAAGAGGGGGAACAGAGCAGCTCCCTTGTGCTGGCTCAGCACATGTGCCAATACTTTGCCAAAACTGGGCTAGGATATCTGGCCCATAGACCAGTGGCTAGATTCAAAGATGAGTCCTAAGATAACTATCCAAATGACCCATATCCAAGAGAGCAACTTATTCTTGAGAAGGAATTTATAGTTAAAAAAAATATCATCAGCTAAAAAACAAAATAACAAATGTAGTTTTCTCATAAATAGATGAAAATGTGTTTTTTCTCTAAAATTATCATAACCTCCTGGGCCTTAGTTTTCTCCTCTATAAAATGAAGGAGTTGGACCAGATGATCTCAGAGTAACTTTCCTTTTTTATATCTGTGATCTTATTATCCTAAAGAACTGGATTATATAGTTTCTGTGTCCTCTTCTAACTCTGGGTCTTATGGATAGGATAGGTGGTATAATGGATAGAATGCCAGGCCTAGAGTTAGGAAGATCTGAGTTCAAATTTGGACTCATACACTTGTCTGAGTGTATGACTATGTGATCCTAGGGCAAGTTATGTAACCTGATTTGCCTCAGTTTCCTCAGTAAAATGAGCTGAAGTAGGAAATGCCAAATCACTCCAATATTTTTGCCAAGAAAACTCCAAATGAGTCATGAAGAGTCAGAAATGACTCAGCAACAATAAAGAACATGTCGATGGGATTGCACTCCTTGTAAGGAGTTTATGTAGCCCTCATGAAAAGGAAGCTTTTCTTTTTTAAAGTCTTACTTTCCATCTTAGAATCAATATTTTAAGGCAGAAGAGTGATAAGGGATAGGCAATGAGGGTTAAGTGATTTTCCCTGAGCCACACAGCTAGGAAATATCTGAGGTCACATTTGAACACAGGGCATCCTAACTCCAGGCCTGGCTCTCTATTTACTAATCCACCTTAGCTGCCTCTGAAACTATAATTTTTAAAAAAATTTACATAATTAGTCAGTTTAGAATATTTTCCCTTGATTACAAGAGTCTTGTTCTTTCCCTTCCCCACCCCCTCTTGTAGCTAACACGTAATTCATGTGTCCGTGATCAAAACCTATTTCCATATTGTTGATGTTTGCACTAGGATGATCATTCAGAGTTTACATCCCCAATCAAATCCCCCTTGACCCATGTAATCAAGCAGTTGTTTTTCTTCTGTGTTTCTGCTCCCACAGTTCTTCCTTTGGATTTGGATAGTATTCTTTCTCATAAATCCCTCCAAATTGGTTCTGGATCATTGCATTGCTACTACTAGAGAAGTCCATTATATTCAATTGTACTACAGTATATCCGTCTCCGTGTACAATGTTTTTCTGGTTCTGCTTCTTTCACTCTGCATCAATTCTTGGAGGTCGTTCTAGGTCACATGGAATCCCTCCAGTTCATTATTTCTTTGAGCACAATTGTATTCCATCACCAGCAGATACCACAATTTGTTCAGCCATTCCCCAATTGGAGGGCATCCCCTCATTTTCCAATTTTTTTGTCACCAGAAAGAGTGCAGCTACAAATATTTTTGAGCAAGCCTTTTTCTCTGTTATCTCTTTGGGGTATAAACCCAGCGGTGCTATGGCTGGATCAAGGGGTAGGCAGTCTTTTAGCACCCTTTGGGCATAGTTCCAAATTGCCCTCCAGAATGTCTGGATCAATTCACACCTCCACCAGCAATGCATTAATGTCCCATTTTTTTCCACATCCCCTCCAACATTCATTACTTTCCTTTGTTGTCATGTTAGCCAATCTGCTGGGTATGAGATGGTATCTCAGAGTTGTTTTGATTTGCATTTCTCTGATTATCAGAGATTTAGAACACTTTTCCATGTGCTTATTAATAGTTTTGATTTCTTCATCTGAAAATTGCCTATTCATGTTCCTTGCCCATTTATCAATTGGGGAATGGCTTAATTTCTTGTATAATTGATTTAGCTCTTCATAAATTTGAGTAATTAGATCTTTTTGTCAGAGGTTTTTCTTATGAAGATTTCCCCCCAATTTGTTGCTTTCCTTCTTATTTTGGTTGCATTGGCTTTATTTGTACAAAACCTTTTTAATTTGATGTAATCAAAATTATTTATTTTACATTTTGTAATTTTTTCTAACTCTTGCTTGGTCTTAAAATCTTTTCTTTCCCAAAGATCTAACAAGTATACTATTCTGTGTTCACCTAATTTACTTATAGTTTTCTTCTTTATATTGAAGTCATTCACCCATTCTGAATTTATCTCGGTGTAGGTTGTTGATGTGTGTGATGTTGAAAACTGAATCTCTCCCATGTTGTCTTCCAATTTTCCCAGCACTTTTTGTCAAATAGTGTATTTTTATCCCAAAAGCTGAGATCATTGGGTTTATCATAGACTGTCTTGCTGAGGTCACTTACCCCAAGTCTATTCCACTGATCCTCCTTTCTGTTTCTTAGCCAGTACCATATTGTTTTGATGACCACTGCTTTATAGTATAGTTTGAGATCTGGTTCTGCTAGGCCACCTTCCTTCACTTTTTTCATTATTTCCCTGGATAGCCTTGATCTTTTTGTTCTTCCAAATGAACTTTGTTATGGTTTTTTTCTAATTCAGTAAAAAAAGTTTCTTGGTAGTTTGGGTATGGCACTAAATAAGTAAATAAGTTTGGGTAGGATTGTCATTTTTATCATGTTAGCTCATCCTACTCATGAGCAATTAATGTTTTTCCAATTATTTAGATCTCGTTTTAATTGTGTGGAAAAGGTTTTGTAGTTGTGTTCATATAGTTCCTGTGCTTGTCTTGGCAGATAGATTCCTAAGTATTTTATATTCTCTAGGTTGATTTTAAATGGAATTTCTCTTTCTAATTCTTGCTGCTGAGATGTGTTGGAGATATATAGAAATGCTGATGACTTATGTGGGTTTATTTTGTATCCTGCAACTTTGCTAAAGTTGTTGATTATTTCAATTAGCTTTTTGGTTGAATCTCTATGATTCTTTAAGTAGATCATCATATCATCTGCAAAGAGTGATAGCTTGATCTCCTCATTGCCTATTTTAGTACCTTCAATTTCTTTTTCTTCTCTAATTGCTACTGCTAGTGTTTCTAGCACAGTGTTAAATAATAGAGGTGATAATGAGTATCCTTGTTTCATTCCTGACTTCTAATTTATCCCCATTGCAGATGATATTGGCTGATGGTTTTAGATATATATTATGTATATGTATACATATACTTTCTAGTGTTTTCAATAGGAATGAGTGTTATATTTTGTCAAAGGCTTTTTCTTCATCTATTGAGATAATCATGTGATTTTTGTTGGTTTGCTTTTTAATATGGTCAATTATGTGGATGGTTTTCCTAATATTGAACCATCCTTGCATTCCTGTTATAAATCCCCCTGATCATAATGAATAACCCTCATGATCACTTACTGGAGTCTTTTTGCTAGTATTCTATTTAAGATTTTTGCTTCTATGTTTATTAGGGAGATTGGTCTATAGTTTTCTTTCTCTGTTTTTGACCTGCCTGGTTTTGGAATCAGTTCCATATTTCTGTCATAAAAGGAATTTGGCAGAATTCCTTCTTTGCTTATTCTGTCAAATAGTTTGTAGGATATTGGGATTAGTTGTTCTTTGAATATTTGATAGAATTCACTTGTGAATCCATCAGGCCCTGGGGATATTTTCTTAGGGAGTTCTTTGATGACTTGTTCAATTTCTTTTTATGATACAGGATTATTTAAGTATTCTATTTCTTCTGTTAATTTAGGCAATTTATATTTTTGTAAATATTGGTCCATATCACCCAGATTACCATATTTGTTGCCATATAATTGGGTAAAATACTTTTTAATGATTGCCTTAATTTCCTCTTCATTAGAGGTGTGTAGTCTCCCTTTTCATCTTTGATACTGTTGAATTTGGTTTTTTTCTTTTCTTTTTTTTATTAGATTGAACAGTACTTTGTCTATTTTATTTGTTTTTTCAAAATACCAGCTTGTTGTCTCAAGGAGTTGTTGTCTCATATTGAATAGAATTCAACAGTTCTTTCACTTTCAATTTTATTAATTTCTCCTTTAATTTTTAGAATCTCTAATATAGTTTTCATCTGGGGATTTTTAATTTGTTCATTTTCAAGTTTTTTAATTTCCACACCCAATTTGTTGACCTCTTCCCTCCCTAATTTGTTAATATATGAACTCAAGGATATAAATGTCCCCCTGTGTACTGCTTTTGCTGCATCCCATAGATTTTGAAAGGATGTCTTATCATTGTAATTTTCTTCAACGAAATTATTGTTTCTATGATTTGTTCTTTAACTAACCAATTTTGGAGAATCATATTAATTAATTTCCAATTAATTTTTGATTTGGCTCTCCATGTATCCTTACTAATTATTATTTTTATTGCATTATGATCTGAAAAGTTTGCATTTATTATTTCTTCTTTTTTGCACTTGTTTGCCATGTTTTTATGCTCTAGTACATGGTCAGTCTTTGAGAATGTACCATGTGCTGCTGAAAAGATGTATTCCTTTTTGTCTCTATTTATTTTGTCCCTATTTATTTTTCTCCATATATCTATTAACTCTAATTTTTCTAAGATTTCTAAGATTTTGTTCACATCTCTTACCTCTTTCTTATTTATGTTTTGGTTTGATTTGTCTAGATTTGATAAAGGAAAGTTCAGGTCTCTCACTAGTATAGTATATATTTCCTCCTTTAAATCTACTAGTTTCTCCTTTAGAAACTTGGATGCTGTGCCATTTGGTACATACATGTTGAGTACTGACATTTCCTTATTGTCTATACTGCCTTTTATCAGGATGTAATTACCTTCCCTATCTATTTTAATCAGATCTATTTTTAATTTGGCTTATTCAGATATTGTGATTGCAACTCCTGCCTTCTTTTTCTCAGTTGAACCCCAATAGATTTTGCTTCAACCTTTAATTCTAACCCTGTGAGTGTCTACCTTCCTCATGTGTGTTTCTGGTAGACAACATATGGTAGGATTTTTGGTTTCTAATTCACTCTGCTATTTGCTTTTATTTTATGGGTATGTTCATCCCATTCACATTCAAAGTTATGATTGGGGAATATATATGTATTCCCCAACATTTTGATATCTTCTCCTAGTTCTTCCCTTTCTTATTTCATTACATCTTTTTAAACCAGTGGTTTGCTTTTAATTAGTTCCCCTTAATCCCCACCCTTATTATACTTCCCTTTCTGCCCCTTCCCTTTTTGTTTCCTTCTTGTTATTTTTTTTTTAGGGTATAGTAAGTTCCCTCCCTTCTCTCTTTCTCTCCCTTTTTGTACTCCCTACCCCACTCCCCTCCTTGCTTTTCCCTTCTCACTTTCCATGTAGGGTAAGCTAGAATTTGATTCCCCACTGAATCTAGATGCTTTTCCCTCTCAGAATTGAATTCACTGAGAGTAACTTTTAAGTATTACCTATTAGAACTCTCTTCCTCTCCTTCTTATAATAGTATCCTTCCCCTTTCTTTCCCATTTGCCTCTTTGTGTCATATAGATTATCCTATTTATCTTATTCCTTCAAGTTTTTCTTGGTGCCATCTTTTATTCCTCCCTCCCTTTTTATTTATTTATTTTTTGGCATATCATCTTAGACCACTTATTACCCTAATCTCTTCCTGTGAATGATTCTTCTAATTATGATAATAGTGAATATAATTTTTGAGAGTTATAAATAACATTTCCATATATTAATATAAATAAATTGATGTTATTGAAGCCCTTAAAGAAGAAAATTTAAATTAAAAAAGCATGTTTTTTCCCTTTACCCTCTCCTTCTTATTTACCTTTTCATGTTTCTCTTGAATTTTGTTTTTGGATATCAAACTTTCCACTTAGTTCTGGTCTTTTCTTTACAAATACTTGGAAATCTTATATTTTGTTGAATGCCCACTTTCCCCTGGAAGTATATAGTCAGTTTTGATGGGTAGGTGATCCTTGGTTGAAGACCTAAGTTTCTTGCCTTTCTGAATATCTTATTCCAAGCCTTGTGGTCCTTTAGTGTGGAAGCTGCCAGATCTTGTGTAATCCTTATTGTTGCTCCTTGATATCTGAATTGTCTCTTTCTGGCTTCTTGCAATATTTTCTCCTTAGCTTGGATGCTCTTGGATTTGGCAGTTACATTCCTGGGTGATTGTCTTTTGAGGATTTAGTGTAGAGGATGTGCTATGAACTCTTTCAATGTCTATTTTGCCCTCTTGTTCAAGATCATGAGGGCAGTTTTCTTGGATAATTTCTTGTAGTATGATGTCAAGATTTCTGTTTATTTCTAGGTTTTCAGGTAGACCAATGTTTCTCATATTGTTTCTTCGAGACCAGTTTTCCTGATCTATCATCTTGTCAGTGAGATATTTTATCTTTTTTCTATTTTGTCAGACTTTTGACTTTGCTTTATTAATTCTTGCTGTTTTGTATGGTCATTGGATTCTAATTGCCCAATTCTGGTCTTTAAGGATAGGTTTTCTACTATAATCTTTTGAATTTCCTTTCTGGTTTGTTCTATTCTGCTCTTCATGACTTCCAGCTGTTTCTCCATTTGGGAGTTCCTGTCCTTTAAACTGTTATTTTCTTTTTGAATTCTTTCTCACTTTTCTTGCCAAAATCCTTCCATCTTTTTGAGAAGCTCTGATTTAAATTCTTCAAGAGCTTGTGGCCAATTCGCATTTTTTGGGAAGGTTTGGATGAATTTATTTATATGTCCTCTTCTGCTATTTCCTCTGTAGTCTGAATTTTTCCTCCATAAAAATTATCCAGGGTCAATGCCTTCTTCTTGTTTTTCTTGGTGTTTTTCCTAGGCATTATTTGCCATCACTATGGTGGTTTTTCCTCCCTTTTCCAGTCAGAAGTCTGAGTGAAGAGGGCAAGCTCTCTGTGTATGGAGTTGAGTGAGGTTTTTGAGTCAGGCCACTGCTTAAATCTCTGCAGCTTCTACTGTTTACTACCCTTCTCTGGGCTATCTCCACCCAGGCGCCCAAGGTCTGTGCTCTTCAGCCTGCTGGAGTCTCAGGTCTAGCTGCTTTCAGGGGTATGTTTTTGGTGGTCTTAGTCAGCTTCCAAAGACTTAGAGGTGCTCCTCACTCTCTCTAGAGATGACCCTTGATCACTCATTGATACTAGCACATTGGCTCTCACTCTGGCTCAGGTGGGGTAAAGGATATTTTAGCAGCTCTTGCTTTGGTAGGAGCTATTTCACCCCTTTATAGTATGGAAATACCCAAATCCCACATACCTTCAATGCTGTGCCCTACTGTAGAGTCCCTTCATTCATATGAATTTTTTTTGACCTTTTGAGGTAGTTTATATTGGTAGGTGAAGAGGAGAGGAAGAGTCCTGCATCTAAACTGCAGTCATGTTAACCTGGCTCCTGGAGTTTTACTTTTAAGGGAGATGTGTGGTATATTGGCAGGAACTCTGGATTTGGAGGGAGAGGTCTTGGGTTCAAACTTTGCTACTTTCTTGCTAGGTAACCTGTTAGATGGGTCAGAGCAAATGATAGCTCAGGTGCCTTCCAGAGCTAACATTCTGTGTTTTACCTAAGTGTTGCTATTATAAATAGAAAGTATACTCTAAAAAGGTCCGTGACTTGGGTAGTGTTGGCTCTGTTTGTATCCGGACCCCTGCTCTTTTCATGGCTGGTGCTGCTTGTGTGCACTTGGCAGATGGGATGTGGATCATTTTAATGAGGTTTTATTGGGCCGTTACCCAGGCTGTAACTGTGACTGTGACTCATTTTCACAGTGGCTCTGACAGGTCCCCTATTTAGACACGTTGATGTCTGAATGAGACCAGTCCTATAGAACTTGTTAGAGCTGAAGAGTGGAGTCACAGGGAAGGAAGGGGGCACTCATGGGTTGTTGTTGTTTTTTAACCCTTATCTTTCATCTTAGAATCAATACTGTGAATTGGTTCCAAGGCAGAAGAGCAGTAAAGTCTATGTTAATTGGGGTTAAATGACTTCCCTAGGATAACATAGCTAGGAAGTGTCTATGGTCTGATTTGAACTTCCTGTCTCTAAGCCTGGCTCTCTATCCACTGAGTCACCCAGCTGCCCCCGACTCTCAAGTTTTCAAAAACTCGAGGTGAAATAGATTGGTGGAGAAAACAGTCCTTTGCATGATGGACAATTTGTATTTGGACATGGACAGTATAAATGAATGGTTTTTAGGAGGTATTTACTAATTAGCATGTTTTGCAGAAGAATGTTTGAAACCCCAGTTCATAAATGTACTAGCAGATATTTCTAAATTATACAGCTGGAGGGCTTTCAGTTTTACAAAATGTTTCCTTCTCAGTGACCCTGTGAGATAAGGAGCACAAATATTATTCTAAAATTATATAGATGAAGGAATTGAGCTTGAGAAGTTATGTGACTGGCCTTATGGAAGCTGTGTGGTGCAGTGGAAAGAAGCAGGGGATGTGAGTTCAAATCCTGCCTTTGCCACCTGCTATCTATGTGATCTTGGACAAATCACTTAAACCCTAAGCCTCAGTTTATTACTTTGTAAAAATGAAAGGTCAAGCCTCAATGGCCTCTAAAGTCTTCTCTCAGTCTAAATTTATGATTGCAAGGCCACATAGGGAGAGCTTAAGGAATGAGTCAAACCTAAGTCCTCTTGATTCCAGCACTTTTATTTCATAATGAGAGAAGCTCAGTATGAAAAAGATCACGAACGAGGACCTAATGGGCAGCTGGAAGTATAGTCCAGTTCCACAATTATGGGTCCCAGGGTCAGAGCTTACCATTACCAACAGAGGTGAATTCTACAGGAAGTTGGTCAATGTGGAGTTGCCAGCCTTGTAGCTTTTCTGCTTAGTCCTGTTCTGGACCATGACGTTCTCAGAGGTGATTAGGGTTGGTGTCAGTGAGGAGAGGCTCACTTAGCCTGAGCTCACTTTCCTGAAGCCTTCATGTTTCATTGAGATCCCTGCATGTGAATCTACCCCTAACCACTAGTTTGCATTGCATTGGCTGGCAGACACAGGGCAGATCTGGCCATGATATGAATCTTTCTTTACCTTTAGTTTACCAGACATCAACAAACCCAACATTTCAATCTACAAAGAACAAAAAGATCCCATATACTTGATAAACTGGAGCCTTTTTTCCCCAGAAGCGGTGTATATCTCTATATCAAACCCCATGTTCTCTTAGGTTTCAATAAATATTAATGTTACTGGTCATATAGTTTGTTAACAAGGTAACCAATGATATCATAAAGATACGAATGATTATTTACTTTTGTAATTGTACTTAATACAGTACTTTGCACATAGCAAGCATGTAATAAATGCCTTGTTCATTGATACACTCATTTATTTACAATGTTTAAATTGTGAGAAAGATCATAGCCAAAATCACCTCTGACCTTTGTTACAATTGGTAACCTTTTCTCATATATGTAACCGTCCTACCACCCAGTTATCTCAACACACCAAGTTGTCTCTTCTTGAGAATTCTCTCCTTTCTTTTCTCAAGACAAAGAAATAATTATCCAAAGGAAAAATTCCTCTTCATACTTTTTCTCTTTAACTTGTCTCTTTCCAATCAAGATAAGAAAAGTCTCTTCATGCAGAAATCCTTATAAAATGATAGTAAAACTGCTAATCCCACAATATTCTAAAGCTTTGTAAAGATCCAGTAATAGTATCTATGGTTGCTGTGGGGGAAAATCAATATATGAAATAGTTATTACATATGAGACTATGAACATCTGTTAGCACACTTTTTTAATAAGTGAAGTATATTTTAAACTTGACACGACAGCTAACAAACTGTCCTGCTTATCTTTCCCCCCTTCTGAGACTTCTTTTGCTTGCTCATATTGAATTTAATGTTTCATTGATCTTTTCTTCTTTATTTTTTCCATCACTATCCCTTCCAACTTTCTCTGCCCTCTAAATTAGTCCTCCTTGATTAAGTATAGTCAAGCAAAACAAATTCATACATTGGTTATGTCTGAGAATATGTTTAATTCTCGACCTCCAATTCATCACATCTCTGCCAAGACGTGGGCATCATGCTTCATATTCATTTGATTGGAGCCATTTCTTAAAGTAAAAGTGTATAGCGGACTAACCTCTTATGGAAGTGAACTCCAATCTTCAGTTATCAGAGCTAAGAACTATAGCATGTGTAGCCCATGTAGCTCTTAGGCATGTGTGATCCTAGACAGATCACTTTACCTTTGTTTGCCTCATTTTCCTTGACTGTAAAATGGGGATAATAATAGCACCTATTCCTTGGGTTGTTCTGAAGATCAAATGAAATAATATTGTAAAGCATTTTGCTCAGGAAGAATAAGCACTTCTGGTGTGAGGGCTTATGGGCCCTTTCTCAGGGCTGCTCATCTCACTGTGGTATCTTCTTTTCACCCAAATGTCACTTGCTCCAAGAAGCTGTTGTACGTGCAGTGGCCACATCCTGATAAGACTGTCTTAGCAGACAGGCTATCCCAGTTTGAGGGTAACTAGATCTTAAAGGTCTTGAAGGTCTTAAAGCCATTAGTAAGTTAGAGGAATGTCTACCCCAAGTATGTGAAGACTTACTCTGGCAGAAGGCATGGATGAAAACAGTTTGTTCCAATGGTCATGAAGTTGGTAGAAGTAAGCACTATGGAGTGCGTAGAGCTTGGTCAGACATTAAGGATGCCAAAGTAATCCACCACATCCTGGGCCATCACCAGTTGGCCTGACTTTTGTTTTGCCACTGGACTTCAATGATTTTGGAAGAGAGAGTGAAGCCAATGACTTTTCACAAATCTGTCCCAATTAAATCCTATTCATGCTTGATTCAAGACTTCACCCTGTGGGGCAGCTAGGCAGCAGCTCAATAGATAGAGAAACTGGCCTAGAAATGGGAGTTTCTGGTTTCATATCTGGCCTCAGACATTTTCTAGCTATGTGACCCTGGGCAAGTCACTTAACCCCAATTGCCTAGCTCTTACCACTCTTTGGCCCTGGAGCCAATACTTAGTATTCATTCCAAGATGGAAAGTGAGGGTTTAAAAAAAGACACGTTATTGGTCCTCTTTGAAATGAAAGAAATGAACATCTATAGTTTTTTGTTGTTATTATCCCAATTTCCACTTCCACTGATGAGTTGGGTTCTCAGAAGTAAGCTGGCTATAGTATACCTTTAGGGTTCTCAGGATAGTCCTGAAAGATCACAGTTGATTATGATTGATTCACTAATGCCATTCATTCAAGCCGTTCACCAGTCTGCATTCTTCCAAGATTATAGGTGAAATCATCTTTCTTCTTTTACTTCTTCTCTTCTTTCTTCCTCTTCTTCTTCCTCCTTTTTTAAAAAGAAAGATTTACTAAGGTAATACAATAAGAGTAGATGGGAAACAATATCTTTTTCCACCAAAAAAGTGTGTGGTGCAAACTCCTTCGAATTCATGCCAAGTTCTAGGGACAGTAGGCTCAAATTTAGGGAGCACATGTGGCAGAGGAGGGCTTCATAGTTTCTAGTTGCTGGAGGTCTTTTCCCAGTCATGGGGAACTGAAGATGTTCCCCTAAGGTAAAGTATAGTCTTGTTGTTGGGTTCTTTGTTGAGTTCAGTCTATCCTTGGATCTTATTGATGCATATACTGCTACTATTTGATCCTGGGGATGCTATGGGGAGGTCCAATATCCTTCAAAACCTTCAAAACTCAAAAATTCTTCTCTGGTCAAAGGTATATATAGAAGAGAGATCGGGGCATGGCCTTTATTACTTCTTAGGTGGTTCCTTCTAGGGGAGGTTCAGCTAGAATTCCATACTCACCTCAATTACTAGATCCCCATCCCCATCTCAATTCTATTAATAATTTAGAGAAATCTGTGAGTAGTGGTCAAGTTTCCTCAACTATCTGACTGCTCTTCTTATTCTTAAGGTATTTAAAAAAATGAGTCAATTAATCAAGACATGTTTTTATCTAGTTAAATTTAGTTATTCTAGCTACCTACTTGTCCTGGGGTTCTAGTCATATCTAACTCTTCGTGATCCCATTTTTTTTTTTTTACAAATATACTGGAGTGCTTTGCCATTTTCTTCTCCAGTTAGTTTTACATTTGAGGCAACTGGGACAAACAAGATTAAGTGATTTTTCCAGGGTCACAAGTTGGGGTAAATGTGTGAAACCAGATTTGAACTTGATTCTTCCTGATGCCAGGCCCAACACTCTATATACTTGCCATCACTTAGTTATCCAGAGATAAAATGGAATGGGTAACTTTAATCCAACTCTTATAAATGAAACACAGACATTCTAGTGCACTGGAAAGAGTGGTGAATATGGAATCAGAAGAGCTGAGTTTGAATTGTGGCTATTTACTTACCGCCACTAACTACCTGTGTGACCTTGGACAACCTGAGGGGTCAGACTAGTTGCCTTCTAACGTCCCTTCTAGCTCTTGCTCTTTGATCCTTCTAGGAAAAAATCCAGAGGTTTTCAAATATTATGACTTAAAAAAAAGACACTCATATGACATGGTTACTTACAAGTAATTCTCTTAGAAGCCATGTGTCTCTAGACACTCAAGTAGTGTGGGACTCTAAATCAGATTTTCTTTTTTTTTTTTAATGCTACAGTTGACTTAGCTCCTTTTAAATTGGAGAAACTAGACCTTCCAACAAGTATCTATTGTCTTTATTGTTTACTGGACACTACTGGGGACACAAGGCAAAAATGAAACACTTACTTCCCTTGAGGAACTTATATGCTTTTGGGGAAGACAACATGTTCTCTTGTAAGTATATATGAAATAAATGTAGGGAAACTCTTTGGGGGATTAAGAAAGGCCTCATAGGGCAGGTAGGATTTAAGCTAAATTTTGAAGGAAACCAGGGTTTTGTGAAGACTGGATTTAGCTATCTCCTGATTGTAATAATGAAGGTACTTAGCTCTTCCTTTATTGAGAATATTGAATTGTAACTTAGTATTTTAAGTAGATCTACCCATTTTAACTACAAAAAGGTATTAAGTAACTACACAAGGTGAACTAACCAAAAAAAGGTGTTAAGTAACCCCAAAAGGTATAATCTAAAAAAAGAAGATGTGAACTAAAGAGTGGGCAGTCCTGGAGAAAAGCGTCTGTTGTGATTGGTAGGCGTGAAATTTAGGGGAGGCAACACAAGAGAAAAAGATCTTTAAAAAGAGGATCAGAGGCCGGAAGAATATTTCAATTCATGATTCAAATTGGATGGAGGATTCTTGAACTCAGAGTTGGACTGGAGGAACTGGCGTAGGAGACCTCAGACTGCTTTCCCTTTTAGACGGTCACCCTTGGTGAGTGAAAGGCTGACTTAGTGACCCTGCCTTTCTGGAGGCGTGAAGCCTCTAGGAAAGGCTCATCATATTTAGACCTTCTTCCCCTGGCTGGGGCTTAGAATTTCTAATTGGTATCAGAGGAAACAAGTGCTCTCTCTCTCTCTCTCATTCCTTAATATCTTCCCTCTATTGTAAATAAACTACCATAAATTCCATTTACTTAAGTAATTCATTTGGGATTTAGAAATGGAATCCCTGGTGATCACATAATTAATATATTTCAGTCTCAGCCACAATTAATTTTAACAGGTTCTAAGAGACAAAAATGTGGCATCTGTCCTTCTCACTTTGTTGTCATGACTAAGTCAGGACTAAGACCAATCCCAGAATGACCTGCTGTCTAGGTATCCCTGTCACTCTGTTCAGGCTTTGAGCTCCTTAAGAAACAATGTTTCATTTGGCTTATCTTTGTAGGGCAGGCCACCTGGGGTATAGAAATGTGTATAATGGATAGATCTGAAGAAATGAAGTGTGGTGCCAAGGAAAAGGTATGGTATTAGTCTGAAGATGTAGTTTCAAATCCTGCCTTTGACACACAGTTTATATAATCTGGGGCAAGTCTCTCAACTTCTCTGGGCCTTAGTAATGAGGGAGGGCTACATGGCCTTTTTAGATCTAGGATACTCTGAAGTTTTGGTATAATTACCTCCCTGACCAGAACCTAAGGATCCCGGGTCCTCTTCCCTGGTATATTGGCTTGTGGAAGTTATTTAAATTCAGCCTTCTTTTAACGAATGAAGCTGAGATAGCATTGGATAGAATTGCCATGAGGATGAGCTAATCTAATACTGAATAATCATCCTGTTATCCAAAGCAGGCAATGGGTCAACTAATTTCTGTAATTCTGCAACTCTATTGCCAGTTCAGAGCCTAGGTTGGGGAGGATAAGGAAGGGCCCAAGGGGTTAGGGTTAGTTCACAGTTTCTGTATGAAGAAAGTCTTGTAGTTGGCCCTGTTCTCTCCTCTCTTCCCTCCCTACCCCCTCCCCTGCTCCTGCTCTCTTACACGAAGAAACTTCCACTGATATCTGACTCAATTGGCTGGTAGATTTAGTAGCCCAGTGTTAAATACCTGCTCTGTTACCTGCAACTTCCTTCCTTTCTCAATTTATATTTAGAGCTAGAGGAGAGATTTTTTTCATTTCCTTCCCCTCATAAAGAACCATTTTAAGAAATAGAGAAGGGG
Organism: Monodelphis domestica; assembly: GCF_027887165.1. NCBI lineage: Eukaryota > Metazoa > Chordata > Mammalia > Didelphimorphia > Didelphidae > Monodelphis > Monodelphis domestica. The sequence continues at coordinate 403,840,376 of NC_077227.1, read as the reverse complement.
AAAAGGAGAAGATGGAAGACTTATCCTGAAGCATTTTAAGGATCTTTGAGGTAGCTAGATGGTATAGTGGATGGAGCCCTGGGCTTATTAGAGTCACTCTAATAGTGAACTCAAATCTAATCCCAGATATTTATGAGCTGTGTAACCCTGGACAAGTCACTTAATCTCAGTTTCCTCAACTGCTTAATAAGGATAATAGTAGCTCTCCTCTCAGAGTTGTTTCAAGGATAAAAGGATATAATATTTATAAAATGCTTTGTAAACCTTAAAATGCTAAGTATTATTAATATTTTTCTTGGTTTTATTGGCTTGGATGTTTCTTCTATTAATGAAGCTTTCAAATTCTCCCCATCTCAGTACACAGTTTGGACTGATTTATGGTGGTCAAAAATTTATATTTTTTAGTGGCTATTACCCTAATAGAAGGGCAATATCCTTGGCTAGGTTGGTCTGACAAACACACTGACCTGGGGAAATCATCAAAGGCTTCCTGTTGGTTAGACCTATCAGAGCTCCTTCCTGCCTCTCTTTTCCCTTGTCTTTCCCCACTCCATAGATTTAAAGCACTTCTTGGGTTTCCTCTATGTCACAGAGAGCTTTGGCATAGAACTATAATGGAAGAATCAATTAGTCAGTCAATCAATAAGCATTTTAAAAAAGCATTTACCATGGTACTAGGCACTGTGCTAAGTGTTCTAGATACAAAGAAAATGTGAAAATAGGCCTTGCCCTCAAGGAGCTTACATTCCAATGGGGCAGACAATATGTGCATGTGTAAGTGTATGCAAGATCAATATCAAGTACATTCAGGGTAACCTTAGAAGAGAAAAGACCACCAGCTGGGACTTATTGGCGGAAAGCCTCCTGCTTCTTGGGGTCAGCTTGGGTTGGATGTACAAGAGGGTTAGCAAAAACAGGTTTTCAATGAAGCAACATACCACAAAATATAATGTATGAAAATTTAATTTATAAAAAAAACCTCTTACTTAAGGAGTTAGTCTTCATATTAATAAATATTCTTCATGTTAGACAATTCACATTAGTGTTTGTATGAACTAGGTATTAGTCATTACTCTATGAGGTTGGGCTGTATGGCTTTGGAGAACTTTTGAGATCTATGATCCCCTGAAGTTTTGGTATAGGCACCACTTTGGTCAGAGACCCTAAGGATACCGTGTCCTCTTCCCTTGTATATCAGTTTGTGGAAGTTATTTAAACTCAGCCTTCTTTTAATGAACTAAACGGAGATGGTATTGAATAGAATTGCTGTAAGGATGACTTGGCCTAATACTGAATGCCATCCTGTTATCTAATTACTCTAAATACATCGAAAAATGGACTTTAAAAACACATCTATTATCAGTGACCACTTGTGACTCTAGAAAATTGATTAGGAAGCATGTTTCTCAACTCTTGGCAACCAAATGATGGGCTAGAAGTACAGAAAGAGATCTATATTTTAGTGATTTAATAACATGAGCTATTAAACGTCTTTATTTTATTAAATTAAAAAATACCTTACCTTCTGCTTTAGTGTCAATTCTAAGACAGAAGAGTGGCCATCTGAGTTAAGTGATTTGCCCAGGGCCATACAGCTGGGAGGTGTCTGAGGCCAAATTCAAACCCAGGTCCTTTTGACTCTAGATCTGGCACTTTGTCCATTGTGCTACTTAGCTACTTATAAACTTCTCAAGGAACAGATTGTCTTTTGTCTTTCTTTGTATCCCAGCCTTTAGCACAGTGCCTGGTACATAGCAGGCATTTAATAAATATTTACTGGCTGACTGCTGGATTAAATGCTGACTTTGGAAGCAAAAGAATTTAGGTCCACTCCCAGTTCTGCCACTTACTACCTGTGTGGCTTTAAGCAAGTCACATAACTTCTCTGGACCCTAGTTTTCCCATCTGTAAAATAAGGTTTCAATGAGAAGATCTTTGAGATCCCTTACTTTAAATCCGTTCTCATTGTAATTTGTAACTATAACTCCAGGGTTGTTAGCTGTGTATACCCCATCCATACACTACTAGATCTTGTTTTAGAAGAAATCAAAGAAGGAGGAAAAGGGTACAAAAAATATTTCTTGAAGCTCTTTTTTTGTATTAGTGAAGACCTGGAAAGTAAGGGAGGATTCCACCTGGAAACTGGCTAGATGAAGTGTGCTCTATAAGTGGAACAGAATATTATTGCACTGTAAGAAATGATGAAAAAGGTCAGGATCAGAGAAATCTAGAAGACTTTAAGAATTGATGCAAAATGAAGTATGAAGAACCAGGAAGATAGTTTATATATTAGAAACAATGCTATGCAGACAAACAGTTTTGAATGCCTTAAAAACCTTGATCAATGCAATGCCTTAACTTTGATTCTAAAGAACTAATAGATTCCTTCTCCTGACAGAGAGGTGCTAGACTCAGGATGCAAAATGAGATGTACACTTTTGTTTTTTTACCTTCCATCTTAGAATTAATACCATATATTGATTCCAAGGCAGAAGAGTGATAAGGACTGGGCAATGGGGATTACGTGACTTACCAAGGGTCATATAGTTAAGAGGAATCTGAGGCTAGATTCTAAGCATACACTTTTTGACATGGTCCATGTGGGAATTTGTCTTGCTTGACAATACTTATTTATTACAAAGACTTAGTTTTTCTTCTTTTTTCCCCCAATTTTTGGAGGAGGAGGGATGATGGGAAAACAAATTAAAGCTGGTTAATTTAAAAAAAAAGTTCAACATTTTAAAAAAGCCCTATGGTAATTGTTCAGGGTTTATTGTGGGTACCCTGGCTTGTGCCCCACAGATCTGATGTTTATGATGAGCAGAGTGGGGCAAGCCGACTGGAGCTCTCTCCCCCTGGGCAGGCAGCCATGATGCTCAGGGCTGTGGTGGCTGGCTGGCAGGCGAGTGACTTCAGCAGTTTCCTTCCTTTCTGGAAGCAAGCAACAGAAGGGGGAGGGACCCCATGGCTGGCAGCACGTGGGCTTCTCTCCTGAGATCCTGGCCCTTAATTACCTAGCCAGCCGGGGAGCCTCAGCGCAGGAAGGCAGAGCTGGCCTGTGGGTTCCATCTGCAGCCTGTGGAGATACCCAAGCTTCCAGCCAGGTGTTGCTGTGCATCGTTCTCATGTGGAGCAGCAAGAGAAGTTTAATTAAACTGCTAATTACCCTGACTTTTCATTGGGCCATCATGGGCAGGGATTAGAAGCAGCCTGAACATTTCCTTCCTTCCATAAGGGCTCTCAGATCAGTGTGTGCAAGCCTCCACCTCTGGATTCTCCTCATTCTTCTCCCCTCCAAGCCCCTGGCTGTGCTTATGCCACTAGCCCTCAGCCGTGGGGTCCTCGCCTGCCTGAACCAGAGTAAAATGTAATTGGGAAATATTTAACAAAATAATGTAAAACGGGAATAATAATAATGCCTGCCTGCCAGGGCTGTTGTGAGGACCAAATGAGATAAAGCTGTAAAGCCCGGCACGTAGTAAGTGCCATCTAAATGTAAGCTAGAACAATAGAATAATAATCCACCAAACTGAGCGGGATGTCTGTGCCTTGTCAGTATGGGTCGAGTACAAAATAATGATAGCTGTTCCTATCATACGCTTAGAGATCAGCGGAGGTTTGGCCCTTGCTGAAAAAGAGTTTATTGTCTCTTTGGGGTATAATATGAGAAAAGGCCCCTGGGAAAAAACCCAAGCTGCTTGAAATGTTAACATCTTCCATTTGACTAAAGACTTGAGTATCAAATGGTGGGGAAAGTGGGAGGAGCACTGGGGAGGGGTGGGGGAGATTAGTTTCAATTATTGCCAAACAATTTTAGTAAATGGTAAAATGTTAAAATTCTGGTTCTACCTCTTATTAACTTTGTGCCCTTGAGCAAGTCACTACTACTGCTACTACTGCTACTACTACTACTGCTACTACTACTATTACTACTACTGCTACTACTGCTACTACTACTATTACTACTGCTACTACTGCTATTGCTACTACTACTACTGCTACTACTACTATTACTACTACTGCTACTACTGCTACTACTACTATTACTACTGCTACTACTGCTATTGCTACTACTACTACTGCTACTACTACTATTACTACTACTGCTACTACTGCTACTGCTACTACTACTACTGCTATGACTACTATTGCTACTGCTACTACTGCTATTGCTACGACTACTACTGCTACTGCTACTACTACTACTGCTACTACTGCTATTGCTACTACTACTACTGCTACTACTACTATTACTACTACTGCTACTACTACTACTGCTACTACTACTATTACTACTACTGCTACTGCTACTACTACTATTACTACTACTGCTACTACTGCTACTGCTACTACTACTACTTCTACAACTACCAAACTACTACTACTACTGCTACTACTACTACTACTACTATTACTACTACAGCTACTGCTACTACTACTACTACTACTACTACTACTACTACTACTACTACTACTACTACTACTACTACTACTAGCATATGTATAGGATGTTAAGTTTTACAAAGTGGTTTATAAATGCTATCCTTACAACAACCCTTTAAGGTAGGCGCTATTATTATCTCCATTTTGCAGATGAGAGTTTGGAATCCAGGGTCACATAGCTAATAAGTATCAGAGGCAAAATTTGAATTTGGGTCTTTCTAATAATAATAATGATAGTAGCTGGTATATCTCGATTTATTTCATCTTATTTGATCCTCTCACCATCCTGGAGGAGTAGCATCTATTATAAGCTACATTTTACAAATGAGGCCATGGGCTAGTAAATGTCTAAGATGTAATTAACTCAAGACTTCTTGACCCCAAGTCCAGCCTGGCTGCTTCTCTAGGTCCAGGTTTTCCGATTTTTAAAATGAAGGAATTGGAAACTATTCTTTTGGATTCAATAGGCAGTTGTATGTGACTTGAGGCACTGTGTTAGGTAGATAATGGAAATTCAGAGGCAAAAATGAAATAATCCCTCCTCTCAGGGAGCTTACATTCCTGGGGGTGAAGAATAATACAGGTACATAGATAAGTAAATGCAAATATATACACAGTAGCTAAGGTCTCCCCCAATGCTAACCCTATGATCTCTCCAAAGCTTTTTGATTTTTAACCCTGAGGTAGGAAAACCAGAGACTTTTCTAGTTCTATACTCAGGATAAGGTTGGTCAGTGCCTGAGGAGAGAGCCCAGCTTGTATTCTTTGATCTGTCAGAAAAGCTTGTCAATTTGACCCCCACAGGGCTGGCACAAAGTATTAAAAGAGGAGTTGGGCAGGTAAAAAGGTAGTGGGTTAGAGATGAAGTGGGGTCAGGGAATAGGGAAGAGAGGACTACTTGAAAGAAAATCCTTTAAGAGAGATGGTGATGTCTTCCCTGTGGAGTAGGGAGGGACAGGAATAGCAGGAACTACCAGATTCGTTAACATCTTTTCTTCTTTCTTCCTCTACACTGGGCTAATAAACTCTAAAGACTGTAAAAAGTTCTGAAAGGAGTTGGTAATGTCTGCAAAAGGGTCTGATAGTGGCTTTCTATCAGGCAGTGGCCACTCATTGGAAATCCCATCTGGGAAATGTTGTATGGGATGAATGTTTTACCTATTAGAGATCCAGTTTTGTAAGAAATTGTAAAGAATTTGGGAGAACTTTGGATGAGGTGATGCCTAAGGGCCCTTCCAATCTATGTTCTAGAGATTCTTCTATTATGATAATTAATTATTCTGAGTAAAGGAGCAAATTAATACTTTGTAATCCTTAGAGCACCCTTGTGGTAGTGGTTATTATTATTAAGGTTCATCTGATCAGGGTGTAGTGTCTAGAACACTGATTTGAGAATCTTCCCAACTTCCCAAATATCCCCATAGAATCTAAGTTTCATGAAGGCAGAGTATTCCTTCCTTCTTTTCTTCCTTCCTTCTTTCTTTCTTTCTTTCTTTCTTTCTTTCTTTCTTTCTTTCTTTCTTTCTTTCTTTCTTTCTTTCTTTCTTTCTTTCTTTCTTTCTTTCTTTCTTTCTTTCTTTCTTTCTTTCTTTCTTTCTTTCTTTCTTTCTTTCTTTCTTTCTTTCTTTCTTTCTTTCTTTCTTTCTTTCTTTCTTTCTTTCTTTCTTTCTCTCTCTCTCTCTCTCTCTCTCTCTCTCTCTCTCTCTCTTTCTCTCTCTCTTTCTCTCTCCCTTTCTCCCTTTCTCTCTCTTTCTCTCTCTTTCTCTCTCTCTCTCTCTCTCTCTCTCTCTCTCTCTCTCTCTCTCTCCCTTTCTTTCTTTCTTTCTTTCTTTCTTTCTTTCTTTCTTTCTTTCTTTCTTTCTTTCTTTCTTTCTTTCTTTCTTTCTTTCTTTCTTTCTTTCTTTCTTTCTTTCTTTCTTTCTTTCTTTCTTTCTTTCTTTCTTTCTTTCTTTCTTTCTTTCTTTCTTTCTTCCCTGGGCTCTCATTCCAACAGTTTCACTATTTGGATTAGATAATCTCTAAGGTTCTTTTCTTTCTAAATCCTATTGTACCATGATTCTCCATTTTAAGTTCAAGGTAGAGGATCATGAAACTGGAAGGTGACAGAGGTGGAAAGAAAGTTTATCATTTTACAAACAAAGAAACTGAGGCATGGAGTAGTTTAGTGACTTTCCCAGAATTACAGGTCTAGTAGCTGACATAGAAATTGAAGCCATATTTTCTTGGCTCCAAAACCATTGTCCTGTGCATTCTCCCATGTTGCCATTAGCCAATTTGTTCCTTCCTGATAGTGTCTTCTGAAACAGGCTGGTCCTGTGCACAGGAGGATTAGGTCTGTACTGGCAATCTTATTGACCATGGGACTCAGTCTAATCCTGGTCTGTGGTTTGCCATGGTGCCCCATAGTCTCATCATCAGTTAATTCTTTCAATTAAAGCATCCCAGTCTCCTATTAAGATGTAACCATGAAGTATGGGAGAAGGAAATGGCAAACCACTCCAGTATCTTTGCCAAGAAAACCCCAAATGGAGTTTTGAAGAGTCAGACATGACTGAAAAATGCTGAACAATAACAACAAAATGAAATCTGGGAGTTAGATACACATTAGGTTAACCATTAGCATCTCATTGTGAATTAGATTGTCAGACTAGCCTCAGACACCCAGAAGGATCACGAGGGAACCAGGTAGGAATGGACTATAATCAATAATAATTCTTGTTTTTATAGCTATTTATTAAAAAAAAACTTTAAAAATATCTTTACTTTCTGTTCCTTAAAGGGATGATATCACATTAATTCCATGAGGTGAATAGCATTATCCCCACTTTACAGATGAGGAAATTGAGGCATTAAGAAGTTACGACTTACTCAAATTAACATAGAAAGTACATGAGTTAAGACTTGAATTTAGGTTTTCAGGTTCTGAAGCAATATGACAGCCTAGATATCTTCTCCCAAACAGGGAGATGGGACATGACAGATAAACAATTATTGCTTGATGGATTCACCAACATAGCCACTAAGCACCAAGAAAGTGTTACTAACCCTTGTGTGCAGCCCTATCTAGCTTTTTACTCATGATTAGTATATTCAGGGGTGCCTGGGGTCTGCTTGCACCAGACTGGTCAATTTATAGAGGCTATCAGCTCCTTTTGTCCATCTGAGCATAAAACAGTGCAAGCCATTGTCTTAGAACCATTTAAGTCCTCCTGCAGTCCCAGCCAAACTGGACAACAACTCTTTGGGCCAGTCTTTTTGTGCTATGTGCTGAATCAGGACAAAAGTGGAGGAACTGTGTCTTGGATGAATGTGTATTCACTGTTTTCTGTTTTTGTTTGTTTTTTAAACCCTTAACTTCCATCTTAGAATCAATATTGTGAATTGGTTCCAAGGCAGAAGAGTGGTACGGGCTACGCAATGGGGGTTAAATAACTTGCCCAGGGTCACATAGCTGGGAAGTGTTTGAGGCCAAATTTGATCCCAGGACCTCCCACCTCTAGGCCTGGCTCTCCATCCACCAAGCCACCTAGCTGCCCCCTATTTACTGGTTTTCACACCATTAAGTTATGGTTTCCTGGGATTGGGAGTGTTGGGTTCTCTTCCTTCAATCCAAATAAATCTTTATGGATTTTAGAGACTATACCAAGCTATTGTTCAAGGGTCATAACTTTGTTTCCTTTTCTTTTCCCTTTAGTGTTAAAAAAATGGATATCTTTTGCTTTTACACCTCTTAATTTGCATTTTCCCTCTGAGACAGTCCGGCGAAGCAGTAGATTAAACAATTAGTTCTGGAGATCCAGGAAAATCCATGTTCAAATCCAGTCTCAGACATTGGTTGTGTGATCCTAGTCCCTTAATTTCTATCTCATTTTGCTCAGACGGTTGTGACAAAGGAGTATTCCCTATAGCAAAGAATAAAAAAGAAAGAAAAATCATTTCATAAAAAAACAGCCAAAATACTTATCAAGGATGACAGTACATGCAATGTTCTACATCCATAATCCCCCACCTCTTCAAAAGAAGGGATTATGAGATTTTATAGCAAAAGGGACTTCCAAGATCCTCTATTTCAATCCTTATATTTTACCCATGAAGAAATCAATTTAGAGAAGGGAAAGAAGTAATTTGCCCAAAATCAAACAGTTAGTAAATAGGCTATCTTAGATCCAAACCTAGAATTTTTGGGTCCAAATCACGTGATCACTCCATGACATCCTGGGACAGATGGGAATGAAACACAGTTTACTATTTGGGATAGGCTGACCAGGGCAAGTGTTGGGGAGAATAGCTTGGATTTGAGTGGGAGGCGGCACAGCATGAGTAGGTAGGATTCTGGAAATGAGGAAGGTGATGGCAGGAGGGGATTGAGAACAGACATACACATACATAAAGCCTTTGACTTTCCCCCCATGTAGCCCCTGTCCTGAAATTTGGCTAATGATGTAGAAGGTGAGAAAGGGGCTGATATCCCAGAGAAAGGATCTGATTCCCAAATGGGGAATAGCAGCACCCCCTGCCCCTTCATTGGCATGGTGACAGAGAAGAGTGAGACCTTGTTCAGGTTCAGAGGACCAGGACAGCTTCTTGCCACAATTCCAGAAAAAAGTGGATACTAGAAAGAGAACCAGGAGCAATCTCCCTGCCTGGTGAAGTGCAAAGAGGACTGAATTTGGAGTCAGATGACTAGATTCAGATCCTGACTATTCTGCCTTCTTTCTGTGTGACAATAATTTCTCCTCTCTGGGCCTCAGTTTCTCATCTGTAAAATGAAGCATTTGGACAGGATGATCGTTATGGTCTCTTTTAGCTTGCAACCTGTGATACCAATTGGCATCAGGGTCTTCCAAGGTCTGAAAAGCCTCTGAAGTCTACTTTCCCCAAACCCTTCAGATCAGGGGTTTCCTACTCCTGGGGAAATATGATTTCTCAATTCTGATCTAGGGTGTCCCGAATGACCTAAGAGTTGGGTTTGTTTGTTTGTTTGTTTGTTTTTGTGACCAGTGGGGTGGGGTGATGAAAAGCAGGCAGAGGAAAAGAGTAGGAGGGAAGGTATATTAGAAGGTATATTAGATGTGAAGAATAGCTTTAAATGTCCACCTCCAGAGGAAGAACTGATAAATGGAAACAAGCGAGACATCGTTTTATATATGCATATTTTTTCGGTCAGATGATGTCCTGCTCTAGTGTGGGAAGGGAGGGGAAGAGAGGGAGATGCCTGGGAACTTTAGTGAAACAAACTAATAAGCACAAAGAAAAAAAAATTTAAAAAAGAAATGGTACTGCCAGAAGCCAGAATAACTGGGTTCTAATCCTAGTTATGCAGCTGACTGACTCCGTGACTTTGGGCAAATCTCTTTACTTCTCTAGGTCTCAGTTTCCTTGTCTATAAAATGATGAAGTTAGATGAATTCATTTTCTATGGTTGCTTTCCACTCTAAGATTTTGATTTCTAAAAGGGCCTTTTTGGTTATGTCCCTTGTGTTCTTCCTGATCTCTAATGCCTCTACCTGATGACCAGGGTCATAGGTAAGCACTTTTCTGACATCAGATCTCCTAAGGGGGAATTTATCATCTTACCATCTGCCCTGAGAATGTCCAGCTCTCACCACCTGGAACAGCATCTCCTGACTGGACTCCTTGAAACCTCACTCTTCATCCCCCCCTTTTCCCCCATAATCCCTAGGGGAGTCAATCCACTAAGCTTTAGAACTTTGGCCCTGGGACTATTTGAATTGGTGTGTGATTAAGCAATATTTGTAGCCTGTTCCAGTTCCCAGACCAGATCATCAGAGCCTCAGTTTCCATCTGGCCATCCTCCATCTAGTCTCCCCTCAGCTTTCTTACCTCTTATTTTGGGTATAGTCATTATATCAATACCACCATTGTTCCTAGGGAAAAGATGTCAAAGGGCAGCTAGGTGGCTTAGTGGATAGAGTCAGGCCTGGAGCAGGGAGGATCTGGACTCAGATCCTAGCTGTGTGACCCTGGGTAAGTTACTTGACTCTGTCTCAGTTTTTTCATCTGTAAAATGAGCTAGATAAGGGAATTGCAAACTGCTCCAATATCTTTGTCAAGAAAGCCCCAAATGTGGTCACAAAGTATCAGACATGAGTGAACTACATTGTTGCAGCTTAATGTAAAGAGCCCTAGTTTCTGAAGGCAGAGGACCTGCATTCAGATCCTACTTATTATTTGTGTGACCTTGGGCAAGTCACTTAATCTCTTTACTCTTCAGTTTCTTCATCTATAAAATAAGAGGGGCTGATCTCAATGGTCTCTGAAATTCTTTTCAGTTTTAGATCTATGACTACGAGTGTGGCTTTTCCACTAACGCCTTTTCCAGAAGCCTTGGTGGAGAATCAGAAGCTCTCTCAGGTGCTTACTAAACTGAAAAGCCTTGCATTATAGGTCCAGTGATGGACTCTGTTTCTAGCCTAGCTAAATTCAAAGAGGCTCATGGCTAGGCTGGCTAAGAGGCAATGGATTTTTGTTGTTGCTGTAAGTCAGGAAGGCTACCTTCTGAAGCTTGAAGGGGCTTCTAAGCTGGGTGAGGAGAAGGGATAACTGCATCAGTGAAGTCATGGCCTCTTGAAGAATGGAAGTAAAAGGGTCACTATTTTTTAACCCTTACCTTCCATCTTAGAATCAATATTACATATTGGGACAGGTCTAGGCAGTGGCGTTAAGTGACTTGTCCAGGGTCACACAGCTAGGAAGTACCTGAGGCTAACTTTGAACCCTAGACCTCCTGACTGTAGGCCTGTATCTTGATCTACTGAGTCACCTAGCTGATTGTTAACACAGCTGGGCTCTGAGGTCCAGAGGTTCAAGGGGAGAAAGTGGTACTGGAAGTGATGCTGATCATACATAGGCTGTCATGGTTTGATATTCATGCTTTGGAGACTGCAGACTCCTCCACTATGTGAGAGAAGGGAGAGGAACAGGAGAGGAGAAGGAGGGGAGGGAAGGAGAAGGGAATGGAGGGGAAAAGAGAGAAAAGGGAAGAGTAGAAGAGAGCAAAAGGGGAAGAAGGGACAGGATGAGAGAAAGAGAGGAAGGAAGAGGAAAGGAGAGGAGAGAAGGAAAAAGAAGGGAGGAGAGGGGGCAAGGAGGGAAAGGGGGAAAGAAATGAAGGGGAGAGGAAGGGGGATGGAAGGGTAGAGAATAGACAAGGGAGGGAGAGAAGCAGGGAAGAGGGGTGCGGGGGGAAGGGAATAGTCCCAGTCCTTCAGCCTGGAGCTCTTTCCTCCACCAGCCTGGACTATAAATAGCTCCAGTTGGAACTTCACTCCTGACTCCTTCAGCAAAGTCAGCAGCCCCAGGACCTCTCAGCCTGAGATAGGAACCAGGAGAGCTTCATCATTAATCACCAATCTTTAATTAACAGCTCTGAGCCTGGAACAAAAGGTGCTTACCACAAGGATGCCAAAGGGCCCTGAACTCTCCCAGCCTGTTTTCATTTGGAGGACCCGATGGCCTTGGGGAGCCCAGGCTGGCAGAGTACAGCTCCTGGCTCCTGGCAGGGAATAGGGGGGCTTGGAAGGAGAGCAGCTGGCAGAACCCCCGTCTGCTCAAACCTTCTTTGCTCCCAGGCAGATTTGAGCTGACTCAACTTGGGTAGCCTTAGAAGTCTCTAAGCTAGCAGCCGGCTAGCTGTGCATGGGCAGGGTGTGAGCAGAGCAGAGTCATGCAGCCCCTTCCTTGGCTTCCCGAAGTTTTTTCTCTGACTTTTCCTTATCTTTCCCAGCATCCTGGAGCCCACAAGTGGGGATGGACAGTACTGAGTCCAGTTATTCAAAGCAAAGGTTGTAATTCAGAAGTGCAATGGCTGGCTACCCTAGACCTGGGTGGGGATCCCGTGGGCTGAGAGACTTCTCTCTGGACTGAGCCCGAGTTGTTACCTAAATGCTGTTGAGGAATTGATGCTGACAGGCTAGGCAAGCTGCGTGGGTCCTGGAGAGGCTCCTGGACAGAATCACAGCATCCCAGACCTAGGGCTGGAAGGGGTCTCAGAGGTCATCTGGGTCAGCTCCCTCGTTTTAGAAATGAGATTCAAGAGCTGCTAAGAGATTTGGCCAAGGTTCCAGGCTTCATTTCAGTTCTCTGCTGGTCTGTGGCAGGGCTGAGATTTCCCTTCAGCTCCACTCGTCTGCGCCACTAAATCTTGAGCTGGCTCTTCTGATTGATCTTCAGAACAGAGCCTGCTCTGGAGGGAGCAGAGGTGGGTCGATGACAGGTCAGGGCCTCTACTGGCAGTATGGGATCTGGAGCTGGGTTAGAGTCTAAGGGGGAGTCTAAGCCAGGAAGAGGGGCTGCCTATGGCTCAGCTTCCCCAGGGTCAGATATAGAGACTGCTCCTCTGAGGACACTTGTTAAGTCCCCCGACTGACCTCTAAATATTGATTCTTATTTTTGGAACATCCCTGGCTTCACTGTCCTCTTTCTTTGTTGAGAACAAAATGGAGATGATTCGAACTAGACAAGGGGATTGGGAAAAGCTTTAAGGTGGGATTTAACTAGAACTTGAAGCTTCCTGTTTAAAGTGGGATTTAACTAGAACTTGGATGGAGCCAGGGAAGAGGAAAGGATGAAGTAGGGGAGCATTCCCAGCCTGAGAGAGAGTCAGTGAAAAAGCCTGGAGTCAGAAGATGGAGAGTCTTATTTAAAGATTAGCAAGGAAGCCAGGTGTGGCAAATAGGGCACTGATTTTAGAGTTAGTAAGGCCTACATTCAAATCCCACCTCTGACAGTAGCTGGGGTTGACACCAGGCCACTAATATGATCTCTCAGTGCCTCAGTTTCCTCATCTATAAAATTTAGGGTTTGGACTTGGTGACCACTCTGGTCTACTGTAGCTCTAAATTCAAGGTCATCCATATTTCAGTTCTACCATCTGGTGGGATTTGATTCTATTTCCTTCCACTTTAACCATTGCACATGGATGCCACTTCTAGGTAGTCCTCTTCATCTTTTAATGATTCCTTAAAGGCATTCCTCTTAGTATCTTTTAAACCTGTTGTATTTTCCTCACTTCCCACCCTTCCTTCTCCTTCCTCAATTTAGTTCCATATTAATTTATTGAATACCTGCTTTGTTCTTTTTTCTGTGAAGGGGGGGCTATAAAGTTTAAGTCTAGTTGGGGGTGTGGAACAGGGACAAAAGATATTTTCATGAAAAAAAGAATTGTTCATACAGAGCTCAGATTGAAAATGTACAAGGGAGAGAGAGGTACTGGGAGGCTGAATTAAGAGATTGCTTGGAATATCAGAAAGGATTCAAGGAATTCAGGAAACACCATTAATCCAATACTACATGTATCCCCAGTTCCAAAGCCTATTGATATGGAATCTCTCCTCACTGGTGGAGATCAATGCTCAATGCCTGTGTAAGGATAGCCAAAGGAAACGTAAGAGCTCTCTTCTCTGTTGCTCTTTAAAACAAGACAAAACCCTTACCATAGTATAGTATAGTATAGTATAGTATAGTATAGTATAGTATAGTATAGTATAGTATAGTATAGTATAGTATAGTATAGTATAGTATAGTATAGTATAGTATAGTATAGTATAGTATAGTATAGTATAGTATAGTATACCTTAGTATCAATTCTAAGACAGAAGAGAGGCAAGGGCTAGGTAATGGGAGTTAAGTAACTCGCCCAGGGTCATTTACCTAGGAAGTGTCTGAGGCCATATTTGAACCCAGGACCTCCCAATTCCAGATCTGGCACTCTAACCGCTGTGCAACCTAGCTGCCCACTTCCATTGCTCTTGACAACCTTTTTCTGATTTTCAAATAGGCACAGTGTTGGTCTCTACCAATGAAGAAAGAGAGAGTCATACCAATGGACTTTGGAACTGGGGTAATAAATATTTAAGGAAGAGGCAGTGTTTCACAGTGGATAGAGAGCTGGCTTCTAAGCTAGAAAGACCTGGGTTCTGCTTTAGCCTCTGCCATATATTGGCTGTGTGACCCTGGCTAAACCAACCAACCTCTAAGTGCTTCAGGCAACTCTTTAAGGCTAAATAGCTGAGATTATGCCAATCTTCCTTGGTAGAGGAAGTTTCCTTACTTGGTGGTTCTCTTTACCAATGAAAGCACAGTCTAGTCTCTATTCCTGTATGCAAGGTTCTGTGCCTTATACATGGGTGACATAAAAGGCAAGAATGAAAAACAACCCACTTCTCGAGAAGCTTACATTCTACTGGACTTGGGGCCAGTGGAAGAGGTTTTGACCATCCATGGATATGATGACATTTGAAGAATCTCTTTCTGGTGTCCAAATTAAATGCCCACCCCCAACTGAGGTTAGAGGGCAGATGGTTCCCCTCAGTGAATTCTAATTCCTTACTATGGGATTGCTGGACAAGGAGAAGTTTTAAATGCCACTTTGTTTTTAGTTAAAATAAATTTTAAGCTCAAATCTCCGCTTTTTCTCCATTTTTTCTTTTACTTTCTCTCTTTTTCCTCTTCTAGTCTGTTGTGAGAAATGGAAAGGATGGAGGTAGAAATGGAGATGGAGAAATCCCTAAAGGGGAAGAGAGAGCCTTGTCCTACTAAGTCACTGAATAATGGAGAGCAGATCCGTGTATCTGAGAGTTTCACTCTCCTTGGGTCCAACTCTTTACATAGAGTTCTGATGTCTCTTAATGTATACCTCCACCCTCTGCATAGGAAGAAGGCAGGAGCTGCAGATCTAAGGGCGTTTCCATTCTCATTGGGGTGTGTGTGTGTGTGTGTGTGTGTGTGTGTGAGAGAGAGAGAGAGAGAGAGGGAGTATTGAAAGCCATCGTCTCTGTCTCTAACCACTTTCCTAAGAGCCTGAGAGCCCAGGCAAAGGAAGGCAAAAGAAGAGAGGGAGAAAGGAAAGGGCTGGAGCGATCCTCTCCCAGCTTCAGGACACTTGATGAGTCTGGGCCCCCGTCAGGATGAGGAAGGACAAGGTAGAGACAAAATGGACTTTGGCAGGGTCTGAAAGGAAGTCAGCTAAGTGCAGAGATAGCTGCAGAGGATGAAATATGGCCCTGTTTGCTGTTCCAGTGCTGAGCTGTGCACACATATCCCACTGATCTGGGCCAGCAGGGATGTTACAGGGACACCGTTAAATGCAGGCAGTAAATTTCACTTTAAAGGGCCATGAAGCACGGCTTTTGGCTACGAGCTCACATGCCATTACTCTTCACGGCGTCCTTTTGCCTTCACTGGGAACAGGGCAGTATTTTGTTCTCCTGTAGCTATTGAAGAGTTACATGGGGTTTGTGGGGGTTGGGGGAGGGCTACAATAATGGAAGCAGAAAGAGCAGGAACCCCTGGAAATAGAGCCTTTCTGGGGCCTCCCCTGCCTTGGCCATGTAGTTTCCCTTGGGTTGGGGCATACCCCCTTTGCCACCTCCTCTCTGGAAGCGGGGCCAGCTGGGGAGAAGATGGGGAGAACTGGAGGCTATCAGCTTGGGCTCCTCTTGCTTTGCTCTTCCCTCTTCTCCAGACTTAGAGGCAGTGGGGACCTGGCCTTGAATGTAGACCCCCTGTGGGTTTTTTGGGGACTTGACTGTTAAAGGCCCTAGATGAGCTAGGCTGAGGCCTCGTCTGAGAGAGGGAGGCATAGTCATCTCATTTGCTGGTGTGTGTGTGTGTGGGTCAGTGTGAGGGACCCTTCCTCTTATACTTTCCTGATTTTGCCATTTCCCCCTTTCCTCAGGCCTCCCTCACCAGGGTCTGTCCTTTTTTGTTCTATTTATAAATTATTCATTTATTTTTTCAGTTATATGTAGAAACAGTTTTTGATAATTGTTTTCTGACATTTTAGGATTCATATTTTTTTCCTTCCCTCCTTTCTCCCCAAAGGTGGTAAATAGTCTGATATGGGTTGTACCAGTGCTTTCATGCAATACATATTTCTATATTCCTCTCATCCAGAGAGAAGACACAAGTCACACATACAAGAAAAAACTCATGGAGCAAATAAAGTGGAAGATGGCATGCTTTTATCTGCAATTAGACTCCAATGGTTCCTTCTGTGACTGCTTAAAAATTATTATATATAAAATTGTATACATATATTATAAGTAGATATAATATATTTTTAGTTTTTATATTTTTTTTAAAATTAAATCAATTTTTTTCCCAATGAACAAAAAAGCTATCTTTTTTTCTTCTCCTCCTTCCAGTTCCATCTCAGGAGGAAAATACAAAAACACAACCCTCCTAATGGATATACAGAGTCAATCAAAACAAATCCCTACCTTGTCTAGTCTCTAGACCCTTATGTCATTAGACCCAAGGTCATCTGGGTTTTTGACTTTCCTTTTCAATACTTGCCCTACTCCATGCCTTTGCCCCCTCTGTTCAGCCCTCTCTGCAGAGTCCTCTAAGTCCTGTCCCCCTTCCCAGTTTCTTAATGTTCTGCCTCTCTCCTGAGGAAATTTCTCCAGTTTTTCTCTTCGATTGTCCACTTCCTCTGTCCTGCCTCGACAATATTCAGCCACTCTGCCCAGAAACTGTGCCCTCTTGTTGAAGTCACTTCTTTCCCCACCAGGTAAGTCCA